>NW_027362762.1:188130065-188748121 GCF_046119375.1 Phyllobates terribilis | reverse complement strand
ACTACCTACCACAGGGCTGACACACTCCTAGGGTCACTACCTACCACAGGGCTGACAAACTCCCAGGGTCATTACTTACCACAGGGCTGACACACTCCCAGGGTCACTACTTACCACAGGGCTGACACACTCCCAGGGTCACTACCTACCACAGGGCTGACACACTCCCAGGGTCACTACCTACCACAGGGCTGACACACTCCCAAGGTCACTACTTACCACAGGGCTGACACACTCCCAAGGTCACTACTTACCACAGGGCTGACACACTCCCAAGGTCACTACTTACCACAGGGCTGACACACTCCCAAGGTCACTACTTACCACAGGGCTGACACACTCCCAAGGTCACTACTTACCACAGGGCTGACACACTCCCAAGGTCACTGCTTACCACAGATGACACACTCTCAGGGTCACTGCCTACCACAGGTGACACACTCCCAAGGTCACTACTTACCACAGGACTGACACACTCCCAGGGTCACTACCTACCACAGGGCTGACACACTCCCAAGGTCACTACTTACCACAGGGCTGACACACTCCCAAGGTCACTACTTACCACAGGGCTGACACACTCCCAGGGTGGCTACTTACCACAGGGCTGACACACTCCCAGGGTGGCTACTTACCACAGGGCTGACACACTCCCAGGGTGGCTACTTACCACAGGGCTGACACACTCCCAGGATCGCTACTTACCACAGGGCTGACACACTCCCAGGGTCGCTACTTACCACAGGGCTGACACACTCCCAGGGTCGCTACTTACCACAGGGCTGACACACTCCCAGGGTCACTACTTTCCACAGGGCTGACACACTCCCAGGGTTACTACTTACCACAGGTGACACACTCCCAGGGTCACTACTTACTACAGGGGACACACTCCCAGGGTCACTACTTACCACAGGTGACACACTCCCAGGGCCACTACTTACCACAGGGCTGACACACTCCCAGGGTAACTACTTACCACAGGGCTGACACATTCCCAGGGTCACTACTTACCACAGGGCTGACACACTCTCAGGGTCACAACTTATCACAGGGCTGACACACTCCCAGGGTCACTATTTACCACAGGGCTGACACACTCCCAGGGTCACTACTTACCACAGGCCTGACACACTCCCAGGGTCACTACTTACCACAGGGCTGACACACTCCCAGGGTCACTACTTACCACAGGTGACACACTCTCAGGGTCACTACTTACCACAGGTGACACACTCCCAGGGCCACTACTTACCACAGGGCTGACACACTCCCAGGGTCACTACTTACCACAGGGCTGACACACTCCCCACAGGTGACACACTCCCAGGGTCACTACTTACTACAGGGGACACACTCCCAGGGTCACTACTTACCACAGGTGACACACTCCCAGGGCCACTACTTACCACAGGGCTGACACACTCCCAGGGTAACTACTTACCACAGGGCTGACACACACCCAGGGTCACTACTTACCACAGGGCTGACACACTCCCAAGGTCACTACTTACCACAGGGCTGACACACTCCCAAGGTCACTACTTACCACAGGGCTGACACACTCCCAAGGTCACTACTTACCACAGGGCTGACACACTCCCAAGGTCACTGCTTACCACAGATGACACACTCTCAGGGTCACTGCCTACCACAGATGACACACTCCCAGGGTCACTACCTACCACAGGGCTGACACACTCCCAAGGTCACAACTTATCACAGGGCTGACACACTCCCAGGGTCACTATTTACCACAGGGCTGACACACTCACAGGGTCACTACTTACCACAGGGCTGACACACTCCCAGGGTTACTACTTACCACAGGTGACACACTCCCAGGGTCACTACTTACTACAGGGGACACACTCCCAGGGTCACTACTTACCACAGGTGACACACTCCCAGGGCCACTACTTACCACAGGGCTGACACACTCCCAGGGTAACTACTTACCACAGGGCTGACACATTCCCAGGGTCACTACTTACCACAGGGCTGACACACTCTCAGGGTCACAACTTATCACAGGGCTGACACACTCCCAGGGTCACTATTTACCACAGGGCTGACACACTCCCAGGGTCACTATTTACCACAGGGCTGACACACTCCCAGGGTCACTACTTACCACAGGCCTGACACACTCCCAGGGTCACTACTTACCACAGGGCTGACACACTCCCAGGGTCACTACTTACCACAGGTGACACACTCTCAGGGTCACTACTTACCACAGGTTACACAATCCCAGGGCCACTACTTACCACAGGGCTGACACACTCCCAGGGTCACTACTTACCACAGGGCTGACACACTGCCCACAGGTGACACACTCCCAGGGTCACTACTTACTACAGGGGACACACTCCCAGGGTCACTACTTACCACAGGTGACACACTCCCAGGGCCACTACTTACCACAGGGCTGACACACTCCCAGGGTAACTACTTACCACAGGGCTGACACACACCCAGGGTCACTACTTACCACAGGGCTGACACACTCCCAAGGTCACTACTTACCACAGGGCTGACACACTCCCAAGGTCACTACTTACCACAGGGCTGACACACTCCCAAGGTCACTACTTACCACAGGGCTGACACACTCCCAAGGTCACTGCTTACCACAGATGACACACTCTCAGGGTCACTGCCTACCACAGATGACACACTCCCAGGGTCACTACCTACCACAGGGCTGACACACTCCCAAGGTCACAACTTATCACAGGGCTGACACACTCCCAGGGTCACTACTTACCACAGGGCTGACACACTCACAGGGTCACTACTTACCACAGGGCTGACACACTCCCAGGGTCACTACTTACCACAGGGCTGACACACTCCCAGGGTCACTACTTACCACAGGTGACACACTCTCAGGGTCACTACTTACCACAGGTGACACACTCCCAGGGCCACTAGTTACCACAGGGCTGACACACTCCCAGGGTCACTACTTACCACAGGGCTGACACACTCCCCACAGGGGACACACTCCCAGGGCCACTACTTACCACAGGGCTGAGAAACTCCCAGGGTCACTACTTACCACAGGTTACACACTCCCAGGGTCACTACTTACCACAGGTGACACACTCCCAGTGTCACTACTTACCACAGGGCTGCCACACTCCCAAGGTCACTACTTACCACAGGGCTGACACTCCCAGGGTCACTACTTACCACTGGGCTGACACACTCCCAGGGTCACTACTTACCACAGGTGACACACTCCCAGGGTCACTACTTACCACAGGGGACACACTCCCAGGGTCACTACTTACCACAGGTGACACTCTCCCAGGGCCCCTACTTACCACAGGGCTGACACACTCCCAGGGTCACTACTTACCACAGGGCTGACACACTCCCAGGGTCACTACTTACCACAGGGCTGACACACTCCCAGGGTCACTACTTACCACAGGGCTGACACACTCTCAGGGTCACTACTTATCACAGGGCTGACACACTCTCAGGGTCACTACTTATCACAGGGCTGACACACTCCCAGGGTCACTATTTACCACAGGGCTGACACACTCCCAGGGTCACTACTTACCACAGGGCTGACACACTCCCAGGGTCACTACTTACCACAGGTGACACACTCTCAGGGTCACTACTTACCACAGGTGACACACTCCCAGGGCCACTACTTACCACAGGGTTGACACACTACCAGGGCCACTACTTTCCACAGGGCTGACACACTCCCGGGGTCACTACTTACCACAGGGCTGACACACTCCCCACAGGGGACACACTCCCAGGGCCACTACTTACCACAGGGCTGACACACTCCCAGGGCCACTACTTACCACAGGGCTGACACACTCTCGGGGTCACTACTTACCACAGGGCTGACACACTCCCAGGGTCACTACTTACCACCGGTGACACACTCCCAGGGTCACTTCTTACCACAGGTGACACACTCCCAGTGTCACTACTTACCACAGGTGACACACTCCCAGGGTCACTACTTACCACAGGGCTGACACACTCCCAGGGTCACTACTTACCACAGGGCTGACACACTCCCAGGGTCACTACTTACCACAGGGCTGACACATTCCCAGGGTCACTACTTACCACAGGGCTGACACACTCCCAGGGTCACTACTTACCACAGGGCTGACACACTCCCAGGGTCACTACTTACCACAGGGCTGACACACTCCCAGGGTCACTATTTACCACAGGGCTGACACACTCCCAGGGTCACTACCTACCACAGGGCTGACACACTCCCAGGGTGACTACTTACCACAGGGCTGACACACTCCCAGGGTGACTACTTACCACAGGGCTGACACACTCCCAGGGTCACTACTTACCACAGGGCTGACGCACTCCCAGGGTGACTACTTACCACAGGGCTGACGCACTCCCAGGGTCTCTACTTACCACAGGGCTGACGCACTCCCAGGGTCTCTACTTACCACAGGGCTGACGCACTCCCAGGGTCTCTACTTACCACAGGGCTGACACACTCCCAGGGTCACTACTTACCACAGGGCTGACACACTCCCAGGGTCACTACTTACCACAGGGCTGACACACTCCCAGGGTCACTACTTACCACAGGGCTGACACACTCCCAGGGTGACTACTTACCACAGGGCTAACGCACTCCCAGGGTCTCTACTTACCACAGGGCTGACACACTCCCAGGGTGACTACTTACCACAGGGCTAACGCACTCCCAGGGTCTCTACTTACCACAGGGCTGACACACTCCCAGGGTCTCTACTTACCACAGTGCTGACACACTCCCAGGGTCACTACTTACCACAGGGCTGACACACTCCCAGGGTCACTACTTACCACAGGGCTGACACACTCCCAGGGTCGCTACTTACCACAGGGCTGACACACTCCCAGGGTCGCTACTTACCACAGGGCTGACACACTCCCAGGGTCATTACTTACCACAGGGCTGACACACTCCCAGGGTCATTACTTACCACAGGGCTGACACACTCCCAGGGTCATTACTTACCACAGGGCTGACACACTCCCAGGGTCATTACTTACCACAGGGGACACACTCCCAGGGTCATTACTTACCACAGGGGACACACTCCCAGGGTCACTACTTACCACAGGGCTGACACACTCCCAGGGTCACTACTTACCACAGGGCTGACACACTCCCAGGGTCACTATTTACCACAGGGCTGACACACTCCCAGGGTCACTATTTACCACAGGGCTGACACACTCCCAGGGTCACTACTTACCACAGGGCTGACACACTCCCAGGGTCACAACTTATCACAGGGCTGACACACTCCCAGGGTCACTATTTACCACAGGGCTGACACACTCCCAGGGTCACTATTTACCACAGGGCTGACACACTCACAGGGTCACTACTTACCACAGGGCTGACACACTCCCAGGGTCACTACTTACCACAGGGCTGACACACTCCCAGGGTCACTACTTACCACAGGTGACACACTCTCAGGGTCACTACTTACCACAGGTGACACACTCCCAGGGCCACTAGTTACCACAGGGCTGACACACTCCCAGGGTCACTACTTACCACAGAGCTGACACACTCCCAGGGTCACTACTTACCACAGGGCTGACACACTCCCAGGGTCACTACTTACCACAGGGCTGACACACTCCCAGGGTCACAACTTATCACAGGGCTGACACACTCCCAGGGTCACTATTTACCACAGGGCTGACACACTCCCAGGGTCACTATTTACCACAGGGCTGACACACTCACAGGGTCACTACTTACCACAGGGCTGACACACTCCCAGGGTCACTACTTACCACAGGGCTGACACACTCCCAGGGTCACTACTTACCACAGGTGACACACTCTCAGGGTCACTACTTACCACAGGTGACACACTCCCAGGGCCACTAGTTACCACAGGGCTGACACACTCCCAGGGTCACTACTTACCACAGAGCTGACACACTCCCAGGGTCACTACTTACCACAGGGCTGACACACTCCCAGGGTCACTACTTACCACAGGGCTAACGCACTCCCAGGGTCTCTACTTACCACAGGGCTGACACACTCCCAGGGTCTCTACTTACCACAGTGCTGACACACTCCCAGGGTCACTACTTACCACAGGGCTGACACACTCCCAGGGTCACTACTTACCACAGGGCTGACACACTCCCAGGGCCACTACTTACCACAGGGCTGACACACTCCCTGGGCCACTACTTACCACAGGGCTGACACACTCCCAGGGTCACTACTTACCACAGGGCTGAGAAACTCCCAGGGTCACTACTTACCACAGGTTACACACTCCCAGGGTCACTACTTACCACAGGTGACACACTCCCAGTGTCACTACTTACCACAGGGCTGACACACTCCCAAGGTCACTACTTACCACAGGGCTGACACTCCCAGGGTCACTACTTACCACAGGGCTGACACACTCCCAGGGTCACTACTTACCACAGGTGACACACTCCCAGGGTCACTACTTACCACAGGGGACACACTCCCAGGGTCACTACTTACCACAGGGGACACACTCCCAGGGTCACTACTTACCACAGGTGACACTCTCCCAGGGCCACTACTTACCACAGGGCTGACACTCTCCCAGGGCCACTACTTACCACAGGGCTGACACACTCCCAGGGTCACTACTTACCACAGGGCTGACACACTCCCAGGGTCACTACTTACCACAGGGCTGACACACTCCCAGGGTCACTACTTACCACAGGGCTGACACACTCTCAGGGTCACTACTTATCACAGGGCTGACACACTCTCAGGGTCACTACTTATCACAGGGCTGAAACACTCCCAGGGTCACTATTTACCACAGGGCTGACACACTCCCAGGGTCACTACTTACCACAGGGCTGACACACTCCCAGGGTCACTACTTACCACAGGTGACACACTCTCAGGGTCACTACTTACCACAGGTGACACACTCCCAGGGCCACTACTTACCACAGGGCTGACACACTCCCAGGGCCACTACTTTCCACAGGGCTGACACACTCCCGGGGTCACTACTTACCACAGGGCTGACACACTCCCCACAGGGGACACACTCCCAGGGCCACTACTTACCACAGGGCTGACACACTCCCAGGGCCACTACTTACCACAGGGCTGACACACTCTCAGGGTCACTACTTACCACAGGGCTGACACACTCCCAGGGTCACTTCTTACCACCGGTGACACACTCCCAGGGTCACTTCTTACCACAGGTGACACACTCCCAGTGTCACTACTTACCACAGGTGACACACTCCCAGGGTCACTACTTACCACAGGGCTGACACACTCCCAGGATCACTACTTACCACAGGGCTGACACACTCCCAGGGTCACTACTTACCACAGGGCTGACACATTCCCAGGGTCACTACTTACCACAGGGCTGACACACTCCCAGGGTCACTACTTACCACAGGGCTGACACACTCCCAGGGTCACTACTTACCACAGGGCTGACACACTCCCAGGGTCACTATTTACCACAGGGCTGACACACTCCCAGGGTCACTATTTACCACAGGGCTGACACACTCCCAGGGTCACTACTTACCACAGGGCTGACACACTCCCAGGGTCACTACTTACCACAGGGCTGACACACTCCCAGGGTCACTACTTACCACAGGGCTGACACACTCCCAGGGTCACTACTTACCACAGGGCTGACACACTCCCAGGGTCACTACTTACCACAGGGCTGACACACTCCCAGGGTCACTACTTACCACAGGGCTGACACACTCCCAGGGTCACTACTTACCACAGGGCTGACACACTCCCAGGGTCACTACTTACCACAGGGCTGACACACTCCCAGGGTCACTACTTACCACAGGGCTGACACACTCCCAGGGTCACTACTTACCACAGGGCTGACACACTCCCAGGGTCACTACTTACCACAGGGCTGACACACTCCCAGGGCCACTACATACCACAGGGCTGACACACTGCCAGGGTCACTACTTACCACAGGGCTGACACACTCTCAGGGTCACTACTTACCACAGGGCTGACACACTCTCAGGTCACTACTTACCACAGGTGACACACTCCCCACAGGTGACACACTCCCCACAGGGGACACACTCCCAGGGCCACTACTTACCACAGGGCTGACACACTCCCTGGGCCACTACTTACCGCAGGGCTGACACACTCCCAGGGTTACTACTTGCCGCAGGGCTGACACACTCCCAGGGTCACTACTTACCACAGGTGACACACTCCCAG
This sequence comes from Phyllobates terribilis, assembly GCF_046119375.1. Taxonomy (NCBI): domain Eukaryota; kingdom Metazoa; phylum Chordata; class Amphibia; order Anura; family Dendrobatidae; genus Phyllobates; species Phyllobates terribilis. The sequence continues at coordinate 188,739,846 of NW_027362762.1, read as the reverse complement.
GGTCACTACTTACCACAGGTGACACACTCCCATGGTCACTACTTACCACAGGTGACACACTCACAGGGTCACTACTTACCACAGGTGACACACTGCCAGGGTCACTACTTACCACAGGGCTGACACACTCCCAGGGTCACTACCTACCACAGGTGACCCACTCCCAGGGTCACTACTTACCACTGGACTGACACACTCCCAGGGTCACTACTTACCACAGGAAACACACTCCCAGGGTCACTACCTACCACAGGGATGACACATTCCCAGGGTCACTACTTATGACAGGGCTGTCACACTCCCAGGGTCACTACTTACCACGGGGCTGACACATTCCCAGGGTCACTACTTATGACAGGGCTGTCACACTCCCAGGGTCACTACTTACCACAGGCGACACACTCCCAGGGTCACTACTTACCACAGGCGACACACTCCCAGGGTCACTACTTACCACAGGTGACACACTCCCAGGGTCACTACTTACCACTTGACTGACACACTCCCAGGGTCACTACTTACCACAGGAAACACACTCCCAGGGTCACTACCTACCACAGGGATGACACACTCTCAGGGTCACTACTTACCACAGGTGACACACTCCCAAGGTCGCTACCTACCACAGGGCTGACACACTCCCAGGTTCACTACTTACCACAGGTGACACACTCCCAGGGTCACTACTTACCACAGGACTGACACACTCCCAGGGTCACTACTTACTACAGAGCTGACACACTCCCAGGGTCACTACCTACCACAGGTGATAAACTCCCAGGGTCACTACTTACTACAGAGCTGACACACTCCCAGGGTCACTACGTACCACAGGCGACAGCTGCTCCTGCTGTCATTTACATTTTTGCTCTTTTCCTCTTCCAAGAATTATGGCTGCGATTCATCAAAACAATGTAGCCAGAGTTCTGACATAAATAGCTTTGAAAAGTCTCAAAATTTTAATGCAGCTCGAAGTGGTGCAAAAATGTAGCAACTTTTGTCGTTTTCACAGCAGGTTCTCCCAGTTCTAACAAAATGGACTTCGCTGGGTCAGGATGGGAGTGTGGCGGGGTGTTATGCCGTGGCTCGTCTAACTCGTGATGAGTACGCGTTCTCTTTGCCAGAAATCTTACTCCAGTCAGTGATTTATGAATCCGGAGCGTCTGACTCCACCATTCCCCCTCATCAAGGCCGGCAAGAAAATCGCTGCTCTTGATAAATCACTGGTCTTTTTTACTTTTTAGTCGACTTATGAGGGCCTGTATTTTGTGACACGTGTTGTACTTTTGAATGACACCATTCATTTTAACATTCAATGTACCAGCGAGTAAAACCTCTACAATTGGTGGAGAATGCGGGCAGCGTTCCCAGCAGAGACGTGTGACTGCTACAGGAAGGACTGCATGTCCTGGTTCAAGTCTGTCGCCAGCCAGCAAGCATCGTCAGACAAAATGAAGGAACTGCTGAAACACTTGGTCCTGTCGCAGCAGCAGGAGACCAACAGGCTGTTGTTACAGCAGATCCAGCAGCACCAGCAGGAACAACGGCAGCAGATGCAGCTTCTGGCAACCGCCATCCAGGGCGCCATACTTGACAGGAGAGCCCCAAAAGGCGTACTATGACTTAACTTTGCAGGACGCCATAGAGCATGGCAAGCTAAAATCTGAGATCCTCACATGATTGGGGGTGACAATGACTATCAGGGCGCAGCGAATTCACCGCTGAGCGTATCACCGGGACAAACCACCTCGCTCCCAAATGTTTGACCTGTTACACCTGTTCCAGAAGTGGCTGCAGCCGGAATTCACTACGCCTGCGAAAATGGTAGAGCAGGTGGTGATGAACCAGTTTGTGCACTCTCTACCGAGGCCCATCCAGACTTGGGTAACCCAGGGTGATCCCCAGAATGCAGATGAACTGATCGGACTGGTCGAGAGATACCAGGGGGTCGAGGGTTCTTTGGGATGGCAGCCCACTCCATACTGGGGGTCTCAGCAGGGGGCGGAGGACCAAAAGGGGGTGGGGCGTCCAAAGGGGCAGGGGAGGTGGTGCCCAAGGTCCCTGCGGATCATGTTGTTTGCTGGAGGTGCCACGGCCCAGGCCATATAGCCGCCCGTTGTCCCCTGACCTCCGAGCTGATGGACTGCAGCATAGGATGCTGTTCATATTATGCATATCCGGCCTGCAGCGTGAACTGTCCACTCAGCGAGGGTCCACAAGCGTGTCCTGTGAAGCTGAACGGATGGCCGGTAATGGCACTGCTAGACTCTGGGAGTCTGGTGACCCTTGTTAGGGCCACCCTTCCTCTCCAACTGATCCCGGTGAAAAAAGTCGGTGCTCGGTGCCTCCATGGTGATGCTATGGACTACTCTATGGCCAGAGTAGACATTAAAACAGCCCATGGTACTGAGTCCCACGATGTCGGCGTCTTTCAGGACTTGTTGCACCCTATAATTATAGGCTGGGACTTTTGTTTATTTTTTGATCTGTGGGGGAAGGGTTCCGGGTTCTCTGGTTCAGATAGGAAACCAGTTAAAGCTGATGAGTTGTTACCACACCCAAAGTCAGACAAGTTTCCTTTTTGTGTCCTTGTGGGGGATGAGGAGCTAGTGTCCCCTGAATCTGATGTTCCAGAGTTAGGGGTGACCAGTGAGAAATTTGGGTCTGCCCAACATAGGGACTTAACGCTGAAGGAAGCCTTCACTAATGTCATGGTCATAAATGGGGTTGCACAGGAGCCTGGGGCTGACACATGGTTTTCCTATTTTATGGTGAGTGGGGAATTGTACCATGTTACAAAAGTAAGAGAGGAGCTGGTGGAACAGTTATTGGTGCCGGGGCCCTATAGACAGAAGGTGTTGAACATGGCCCATTCACATATCTTGGGGGGACATCTAGGGGTGGAAAAAACGCAGGAATGGATCATGCAGAGGCTCTATTGGCCCGGGTGTCACCGGGAAATATTAAAGTATTGCAGGTCCTGCCCTACATGTCAGTTAACTGCCTCCACCTCTCACTTTCGAAGTCCCCACGTGCCATTGCCCATTATTGATCTCCAAAGAGGTGGCTCTTATGCTGAAACTCGGTGTTATCGAAGTATCCAAGAGCGGTTGGTCGAGCCCAATCGTCTTGGTCCCAAAGCCCGATGGTGAGTGGAAATTTTGCAACGACTATCGGAAGTTGAATGAAGTCTCCAAATTCGACGCATTTCCCATGCCACGCATCGATGAGCTGATCGAGAGTCTTGGGCCTGCAAGGTATATAACCACCTTGGATCTGACGAAGGGATATTGGCAGATCCCCATGGCACACGGAGCCAAGGAAAAGACTGCGTTTTCTACGCCAGATGGATGCTTCCAGTATGTCCGGATGCCGTTTGGACTGCAGGGGGCCCCTGCAACCTTCCAGAGAGCTATAGATCGAATTCTTGCACCCCATGAGCAATACGGTGTGGCATACCTGGACGCTATTGTTATCTTCAGCCCGGACTGGGAGAGTCATCTGGAAAAGGTCCAGGCGGTGTTTGATGCTCTCAGGAAGGTTTTCAATAAACCCGAAGAAATGTGCCATGGGGAAAGAAGAAGCCAAATACCTGGGTTATGTGGTTGGTAGAGGCGAGATCAAACCCCAAATCAGTAAAGTGGAGGCAATCCAAACCTGGCCGAGACCACTGTCAAAAAAGCAGGTTAGAGCCCTCCTGGGGATCGTGGTATACCACAGAAGGTTCATCCCAAACTTCACCATGATGGCCCGCACACCTGACTGATCTTAACGGGACAAAATCAGCCATGGCCAAGTGGACTGCAGAGGCGGAGACAGCCTTTCAAGAGATGAAAGTGGCTCTGTGTAGGCAACTGGTCCTGGTTGCCTCCGACTTCAAGAAAGAGTTTGTACTCCAGACAGATGCCTCAGATGTCGGTTTGGGAGCAGTCGTTTTACCAGGTGATACACGGGGAGGAGTACTCTGTCCTCTACCTGAGAAGGAAGCTGTCTTCCTGTGAGAAAAATTATGTGGTCATAGAGAAGGAGTGCTTAGCCATAAAGTGGGCGGTGGACACGTTGTGGTACTATCTGCTAGGTCGAAAATTTAGATTGGTATCCGACCCCACTCAGATGGATGAGGGAAAAAATGCCAGGGTCACCCGCTGGTTTTTAGCCCTACAGGATTTAAACTTCCATGTAGAACATAGAGCAGGGAAGCTACATGGTAATGCTGATGCCCTCTCGAGAATCCCCTGTCTAGTGGTAAAAGGTGCCAAGCCCCATGGCTTTAGGCAGAGGGGGGAGGTATGTAAGGTGGCTAATGGTCGTGTAGTCAATGGGAGGTATGTATCACAGAGATGGCTGGTCTCTGTGACGTAGCGCGGTGTATTTTTCTCTAGTGCACGCATGCACTAAGAGGACTAATTGTTGCACCTGGGTTGCTAGGAGAGAATAGGCGGGTCCAGCAACCCACATACCTCATCTCTGGGTGTGGTTAGCAGCCTATAAAATAAAGGCTGCTGTTTGCCACATGGTCTGTGTGCTTGGAGGGAGAAGGCCTCCTGTGTGTGTTTGTCTTCAGACCAAGCCAGGACTCTGGACGCTACCCCAGCTTCTGTGCCACAGAGGCCTGAGTGAGCAGAGACTTGCTAAGGACTTTTACTTTGTTTGCCTGATCTCAAGGCCATTTGCTTTTCTGTTTTGCTTCTGGGTTTATGAAGCAATAAACCCACATGAACTTTTAAAGGAACATGCCTCCTGTTTTCCTCCCGTCGCACCCCAGCGAGTAAAACCCCTACAGTAATAAAAAAAAAATTAGAACTGAGGAAAATTGTTTGAAAAAAAACAATTCTGCCATGATTTTATGAGGTTTTGTTATTATGGCACACATTGCGAGGTAAAAACTAACTGGCAAAATGATTTTTCAAGTCAATATGATTACAAATATCAAACTTGTATAGGTTTTATTTTATTTTTTGGTAGGTTTAAATATTTCCTTTCTGTGTCTCGCAGACAAATTCAAAAACTTCACTGCATAGTAGAGCAGCTGCACACCCACACGAGGGAGCGGGGCGCCAGCTGTCAGACACAGCTGGACTCCCCATAGAGAAGGCAGAGATGTTCTTTAACCCCTTTACGACCTTTTCAGTAATAGTACGTAGCTGTGCCCTGGGACTTATGGACCAGCTACGTACTATTACACGCGCTGTGATCGCACCCTCACACAAGCGGTGCGGGGCAATCGTCGCCGGGTGTCAGCTGATTGTCACAGCTGACACCCGGTGCTATATGCCAGGAGTGGTCCTGCACCGCTGCTGGCACATTAAACCCCAAAATGCTGCGATCGAAGTCGATCAGAGTATTGCGAAGACAAGGGGAGGTAAGCGACGATACTTACCTCCTCTGCCGGTGTCCCGCGCTGTCTGCGGCGGGTCTCGGATGTTGTCATGGTGGCCCGATGTCGTCATGACATCATTCAGGTCACCAGACAGCAGGAAGTTACTTTGGTCATGCGCAGTGCATGACCAAAGTAACTTCTACCTGTGCAGCGCTGACAGGCTGCATAGCATAGGGAGTTGCTGCTGTCTATGCTATACAGTCGATCAGGCTGCAAAAAGTTAAAGTCCCATAATGGGACAAAGTTTAAAAGTCAAAAAAAGTGCCAGAAAATGAAAATAAACCAATAAAAGTACACATATTTGGTATCGCCGCGTCCAGAACAACCTGACCTATAAAACTGTCCCACTAGTTCACCCCTTTGGTGAACACTATAAAAAAAAAAAAAAAAAAAAAAAAAAAACGAAGCATACAACAATGCTTTATCATCATACCGCCAAACGAAAAATGGTATAACACGCGATCAAAAAGACGAATGTAAATAAAAATGGTACAGCTAAAAACGTTATCTTGTCCCGCAAAAAAACAAGCTGCCATACAGCTCCATCATCCGAAAAATAAAAAAGTTATAGCTCTCAGAATAAAGCGATACAAAAAAAATATTTTTTCTATAAAATAGTTTTTATTGTGTAAAAGCACCAAAACATAAAAAAACAATATAAATGTGGTACCACTGTAAACGTACTGACTCTAAGAATAAAGCTGCCTTATCAATTTTACCACATGCAGAACGGCATTAAAAAAAAACCAATTCTTGAATTGTTGGTTTTTGTTTATTCTGCCTCCCAAAAATTAGAATAGAAAGCGATCGGGAAATGTCACGTGCCCAAAAAGGGTACCAATAAAAACATCAACTTGTCCCACAAAACACAAGCCGTCACATGACTCTGTCGGCTGAAATATGGAAAAATTATAGCTCTCAAAATATGGCTATGCAAAAATTAGTCTTTGCAAAAAAAAGCGTCTTTTAGTGTATGACAGCTGTCAATCATAAAAAAAACTATATGAATCTGGTTTCGCTGTCATCGCACCGACCCGAAGAATAAAGTCGTCTAATCACTTATACTGCACGAGGAACGGAGTAAAAAATAAACTCTAAGGCTAGGTTTGTGCTAGGGTTAGGGTTGTGCTAGGGTGAGGGTTGTGCTAGGGATAGGGTTATGCTAGGGTTAGGGTTGTGCTAGGGTTAGGGTTGTGTTAGGGCTGGGGATGGGATTTTTTCAAAAAGTAAAACAAAAAAAAAATGATGTCGATATGGCGACCAGTGTTGAGCGCATGTGCTTGCTACTTGAGTTTACATCGGGCGCTCGGGTATGCACTGAGTATCACTGGTGCTCGAGTGACATGCTTGAGTCTCCACCCCATATGCTTCGTGGCCAAAAAAAGTAGCATGGATTGCCTGCCATGCACGAGCGATCCCCACATGTTTTTTTTTTTGTGTCTAATAACCGTGAAACATGCGGGGCAGGGACTCGAGCATGTCACTCGAGCACCCACGATACTTGGTGCATACCCGAGTACCCGATGCAAACTCAAGTAGCGAGAACTTGCTCTCAAGACTAATGACAACTTATTCAATATGATGACCTAATGTTATCAAATTCTATGTCGTACCTCTGGGTTTAAAATGTTCACTATACCCCTTGATAAAATCCTTGAGGGGTCTAGTTTCCAAAATGGGGTCACTTGTGGGGGGTTTCCACTATTTCGGTGCTTCAGAGGCTCTCTAAACGCGACATGGCGTCCGCTCTCAATTCCAGCCAATTTTGCGTTCAAAAAGTCACACAGTTCTCCTTGCCTTCTGAACCTTGCCGTGCACCCAAACAGTGTATTTTACCCACATATGGGGTATCGGCGTACTCAGGAGAAATTGCACAAAAGTTTTTGGGGTCCATTTTCTCCTCTTACCATTGTGAAAATAAAAAAATTGGGGCTAAAACATTATTTTTTTGGGAAATGTTCGATTTTTTATTTTTTATTTTTTTTCACAGCTCAGGGTGCTCACCATACATCAAGATAAGTTCACTGAGGGGTCTAGTTTCCAAAATGGTGTCACTTCTGGGGAGTTTCCACTGTTTAGGCACATCAGGGGCACATCCGCTAATTATTCAAGCAAATTTTACATTCAAAAAGTTAAATGGCGCTCCTTCCCTTCCAAACCCTGCTGTGCGCCCAAACAGTGGTTTTCTCCCACATATGGGTTATCGGCTTAGTCAGGAGAAATTGCACAACAAATGGAATGGTGCAATTTCTCCTGTTACCCTTATGAAAATGCAAACTTGGGGGCTGAAAAACATTTTTGTGGGAAAAATGTGAAAATTTTATTTTTACGGCTCAGTGTTATAAACTTCTGTGAAGCACCTGGGGGTTCAAGGTGCTCATCACACATCTAGATAAGTTCCCTGAGGGGTCTAGTTTCCAAGATGGTGTCACTCGTGGGGGGTTTCCACTGTTTAGGCACATCAGGGGCTCTCCAAACGCAACATGGCGTCCGCTAATTATTCAAGCAAATTTTATACTCAAAGAGTCATATGGCACTCCTTCCCTTCCGAACCCTCCCGTGCGCCTAAACATTGGTTTTCCCCCATATATTGGGTATCTGGGTGCTCAGGAGAAATTGCACAACAAATTTTGGGGTCCATTTTTTCCTTTTACCCTTGCGAAAAAAAAAAAATTGGGGTCTAAAGTAACATTTTTGTGAAAAAAGTTAAATGTTCATTTTTTTCTTCCACATTCCAAAACTTCCTGTGAAGCACGTGAAGGGTTAATAAACTTCTTGAATGTGGTTTTGAGCACCTTGAGGGGTGCAGTTTTTAGAATGGTGTCACTTTTGGGTATTTTCTGTCATAAAGGCCCCTCAAAGTCACTTCAAATGTGATGTGGTCCCTAAGAAAAATGGTTTTGTAAATTTTGAGAAATCGCTGATCAACTTTTAATCCTTATAACTTCCTAACAAAAAAAATGTTGGTTCCAAAATTGAGCTGATGTAAAGTAGACATGTGGGAAATGTTATTTATTAACTATTTTGTGTGACACATCTTTCTGATTTAAGGGCATGAAAGTTCAAAGTTTGAAAATTGTGAAATTTTCAAAAATTTCGGCAAATTTCTGTTTTTTTTTTCACAAATAAACGCAAGTGATATTGAAGAAATTTTACCACTATCATGAAGTACAATATGTCTTGAAAAAACAGTCGCAGAATCAGTGGGATCCATTGAAGCATTCCAGAAGTTATTACCTCATAAAGTGACAGTGGTCAGAATTGTAAAAATTGGCCTGGTCATTAACGTGCAAACCACCTTTGGGGGTAAAGGGGTTAACATCTCTGCCTTACTGTTCGCTGTATACACAGAACTAAACATGCACTGTGAGTACAGAAATAGGCACTTCCTCCTCTGGAGTTGTAGGGAGGGAGCAGGAACTGCTGGGTGCTAGGAAACTCAGTAAGCTCTGCTATACAGCCAGGAGTAAGAATTTCCCTTGTAATTGGAGCTAATATATTAGCCTCAGTTAGAGGGAAGATAAAGTAAAAAAAAAAAGTAGTTTTGAAATAAATACCCTCCCACTAAAGGTCTAGTTTTTCTATTATCTTATGGGGGCACAATATGTGAAATAAATGAAAAATCTAAATAAATAAAAAGCAAGAAAAAAGTATCAAAGCCACTGCCAATCCAGTTTGTTGTTACTAGCCCTGCCCCTGTCGAAAAAAAAGTGGCTGATATATAAAAATAATTGTTATGGAAAGGGGAGCAAATTTTAAGATTGTTTCTTAGTGGTCTTTTCTGGCTGTAAAAAAAAATTAAAACAGACACATACAGGTGCTTCTCACAAAATTAGAATATCATCAAAAAAGTTAATTTATTTCATTTCTCCAATACAAAAAGTGAAACTCATATATTATATAGAGTCATTACAAACAAAGTGATCTATTTTAAGTGTTTATTTTTGTTAATGTTGATGATTATGGCTTACAGCCAATGAAAACACAAAAGTCATTATCTCAGTAAATTAGAATACTTTATAACAACAGCTTGAAAAATATTTTTAAAATCCGAAATGTTGGCCTATTGAAATGTATGTTCAGTAAATGCACTCAATACTTGGTCGGGGCTCCTTTTGCATCAATTACTGCATCAATGCGGCGTGGCATGGAGGCGATCAGCCTGTGGCACTGCTGAGGTGTTATGGAAGCCCAGGTTGCTTTGATAGCAGCCTTCAGATCGTCTGCATTGTTGGGTCTGGTGTCTCTCATCTTCCTCTTCACAATACCCCATAGATTATCTATGGGGTTAAGGTCAGGCGGGTGTGCTGGCCAATCAAGCACAGTGATACTGTTGTTTTTAAACCAGGTATTGGTACTTTCGGCAGTGTGGACAGGTGCCAAGTCCTGCTGGAGAATGAAATTTCCATCTCCAAAAAGCTTGTCGGCAGAGGGAAGCATGAAGTGCTCTAAAATTTCCTGGTAGATGGCTGCGCTGACTTTGGTCTTAATAAAACATAGTGGACCTACACCAGCAGATGACATGGCTCCCCAAACCATCACTGATTGTGGAAACTTCACACTAGACCTCAAGCAGCTTGGAGCTTGGATTGTGTGCCTCTCCACTCTTCCTCCATATTCTGCGACCTTGATTTCCAAATGAAATGCAAAATTTACTTTCATCTGAAAACAACACCTTGGACCACTGAGCAACAGTCCAGGTGTTTTTCTCCTTGGCCCAGGTAAGACGCTTCTGGTGTTGTCTATTGGTCATGAGTGGCTTGACACAAGGAATGCGACAATTGTAGCCCATGTCCTGGATACGTCTGTGTGTGGTGGCTCTTGAAGCAATGACTCCAGCAGCAGTCCACTACTTGTGAATCTCCCCCAAATTTTTGAATGGCCTTTTCTTAACAATCCTTTCAAGGCTGCGGTTATCCCGGTTGCTTGTGCATCTTTTTCTATCACACTTTTTCCTTCCACTTCACTTTCCATTAATATGCTTGGATACAGCACTCTGTGAACAGCCAGCTTCTTTAGCATTCACCATTTGTGGCTTACCCTCCTTGTGGAGTGTGTCAATGACTGCTTTCTGGACATGTCAAGTCAGCAGTCTTCCCCATGATTGTAGAGCCTACTGAAACAGACTAAGGGACCTTTTTAAACGCGTAGAAAGCCTTTGCAGGTGTTTTTTGTTAATTATTCTAATTTACTGAGATAATGACTTTTGTGTTTTCATTGGCTGTAAGCCATTATCATCAACATTAACAGAAATAAACACTTGAAATAGATCACTCTGATTGTAATGACTATATAATATGAGTTTCACTTTTTGTATTGAAGAACTGAAATAAATTAACTTTTTGATGATATTCTAATTTTGTTAGAAGCACATGTATTTTCTTTATTTTCCCATTAATATCGCCCAATATTGTCAAAAAACTAAAAGAGAATATGAAAATAACAAAAAATGAAACCCCACTTATTACAAAAAAAAATGCAAAGATGCCAAAATAATTTGAATATCTGAATGTAAATTTTTTTTACAGCTCTTAAAATCGCATGTAGGAAAAAATCTGAAATTGTCCTTAGTATGTAAAAGAAGTAAATGGCCTGGTCATTAATTGGTTAAAAAAATCTGAAATTTGTAAAGTAATATTTAGTTTGTGCTGCCATTTTCCAAGACGAGTAGCTTCTATATTTTTCTGTGGATGGGCCAGTGTGAGGGTTTATGAATTGTATATGTTATTTTGGGTGTGATATTTTGATTGCTTTGTATTGTATTTTATTGGAGAGGTGCAGCGATCGAAAAACATCAATTCTGGAATTTCCATTTTTTTTCTTTAACCTCTTAACAACCACCTATTCTCCTTTTCTCTGTGGCTGTTAAAGGGTCACTTTTTCATGACGCTGAGGAATAAGAGTGTAGCACCCCCCAGTAGGCGAAAATCCCGCACATGTCAGCTGTATATGACAGCTGACACCCTGTGGCATCGGCCTTGACTGGTTTTGGAGCTGATCAGGGCCTATTAACCCCTTGCATGCCACTGTTAATAACGACAGTGGCATCTAAGTGGTTAAAAGAGTAAGAGGACTCCCCTTTTAACGCTTTCAGCTCCCCACAATCGTAATTACCGGTGCTGATATTTGCCATCGTATAGCAACTTATCTAATGACAAGCAGAATCTAACAGACGGTGTCATTGCAGAACTCACAGGTCTCATGCATTGCTGTACATGAGTACTGCAAGGCATGAGACCAACGATCAAAGTAAAAAATATTCATGTCCCACAGTGGGACTCAGTGAAAAAAAGGTATTTAAAATGTGTAAAAAAGTAAAAAAAAAAAAATACAAAAAAGTGCACAAAAATCACAAAAAGCTGTTCGCCAGTAAAAACCCAAATATAAACAAAAAAACATACACATAATTGGTATTGCCGTATCTGGAACTACCTGAACTATAAAAGCGTCACGTTATTTATTCCATACAGTGAACACCGTAAAAAAATATATAATAAAAAAACACCAAAAATTTAGCTATTCCATGATACTGATACATAAGAAATTTAATAAAAGGCAATCAAAAGGTCATATATATATAAAAAAAAATTGGCATAAATGAAAACACCAAATCGTTCCGCAATAAATAAGCCCTAATATGGCTCAAACAAATTAAAAACTTACAACTCTCAGAATATGGCGATGCAAAAAGAAATACATTTTTGTAAAATGTTGTTTTTAGTGTGCAAAAGTATAAAAGAAATATATAGGTATCACTATAATTGAAAAAAAAAATAAAAATATATATATATGTGTGTATATATATATATATATATATATATATATATATATATACACTGCTCAGTAAAGGGAACACTCAAATAACACATCCTAGATCTTAATGAATGAAATATTCTCATTGAATACTTTGTTCTGTACAAAGTTGAATGTGCTGACAACAAAATCACACAAAAATCATCAATGGAAATCAAATTTATTAACTAATGGAGGCCTGGATTTGCGGTCACCCCCAAAATTTAAGTGGAAAAACATGATGTCCCAGATGTGCTCAGTCGGATTCAGGTCTGGGGAACGGGCGGGCCAGTCCATAGCTTCAATGCCTTCATCTTGCAGGAACTGCTGACACACTCCAGCCACATGAGGTCTGGCATTGTCCTGCATTAGGAGAAACCCAGGGCCAACTGCACCAGCATATGGTCTCACAAGGGGTCTGAGGATCTCATCTCTGTACCTAATGGCAGTCAGGCTACCTCTGGCGAGCACATAGAGGGCTGTGCGGCCCTCCAAAGAAATGCCACCCTACACCATTACTGACCCACTGCCAAACCGGTCATGCTGAAGGATGTTGCAGGCAGCAGATCGCTCTCCATGGCATCTCCAGACTCTGTCACGTCTGTCACATGTGCTCAGTGTGAACCTGCTTTCATCTATGAAGAGCACAGGGTGCCAGTGGCGACTTTGCCAATCCTGGTGTTCTGTGGCAAATGCCAAGCGTCCTGCACATTTTGGGCTGTGAGCACAACCCCCATCTGTGGATGTCGGGCCCTCATACCACCCTCATGGAGTCGGTTTCTAACCGTTTTTGCAGACACATGCACATTTGTGGCCTGCTGGAGGTCATTTTGCAGGTCTCTGGCAGTGCTCCTCCTGTTCCTCCTTGCACAAAGGCGGAGGTAGCGGTCCTGATGCCGGGTTGTTGCCCTCCTACGGCCCCCTCCACGTCTCCTGGTGTACTGGCCTGTCTCCTGGTAGCGCCTCCAGCCTCTGGACACTACGCTGACAGACACAGCAAACCTTCTTGCCGCAGCTCGCATTGATGTGCCATCCTGGATGAGCTGCACTACCTGAGCAACTTCTGTGGGTTGTAGAGTCTGTCTCATGCTACCAGAAGTGTGAAAGCACAACCAACATTCAAAAGTGACCAAAACATCAGCCAGAAAGCATTGGTACTGAGATGTGGTCTGTGGTCCCCACCTGCAGAACCACTCCTTTATTGAATGTGTCTTGATAATTGCCAATAATTTACATCTATTGTCTATTCCATTTGCACAACAGCATGTGAAATTGATTGTCAATCAGTGTTTCTTCCTAAGTGGACAGTTTGAATTCACAGAAGTTTGATTTACTTGGAGTTATACTCTGTTGTTTAAGTGTTCCCTTTATTTTTTTGAGCAGTGTATATATACATATGTATACATATATATATATATATATATATATATATATATATATATTAACAATTACTAGTTTTTGAACATTCCGCACCTGACAAGTCTGAATAAAAAGTGATAAAAAATGCTATGTACCCCAAAATGGTACCAAAATAAATCTTCAACTGCCAGCAAAAAATAAGCCTTCATAAAGCTCTGCTTGCCAAAAAGTAACAAAGTTACAGTCTTCAGAATATGATGACAAAAAACTATAAGGCTCAGCTCACATTTATCTAAAAACCATGATTCAGACAAAACCCCCAACAGAATCACTCACTATAAGGCAGATGAAGTCACTTTGGACTCCGTCTGGTCTCTGTTCCGGTGGTGTCCCATCATTTTAGACGTCTTTTTAACGAAGAAGTGTGGACGACCACAGTTCTGTGAACTACTAAAAAGATGGATACCACTGGAGCAGACGCCAGAAAAGTGTCTCCATCTGCCTCATTATAGTGAGTTGTTCCATGGGGGGGGGGGAGGGAGTTCATCTGAATCGCATTTTTGAAGGATTTACACGGAAACCCCGTCATAAGTACTCAACATAAAGCACAAGAATGTGATCCTAGCCTTATCCTTAAAGTTATCAAATTATGTTATGTACCCCAAAATTATACCAATAAAAAACATAATTTATCCCGCACAAAACCAGCCCCTACTTAGGTCTGTCATCTGTCACTGGAAATATAGCGGTTCCCACGTTACTGGTAGAACAAAGACTCATAGAAACATAGAGTGGAAAAGCAACATGGCTCCCAGTTCGCTCAGCCACCCCGCTATTGGCACCTGGGAAGGGCTCTGCAAAAGTTCCCTTCTCTTTAATGGGAGCGGGTGAAGAGTACCCCGGCCCTCAAAGGTGTGCATTAGCGCGACGGCTTATGCCAAGTGTGTTTGGCATACTGCTGTTGCTGGCCATCAGTCCGGTCATCTCATCACTACTTGAGTGTTGCATAATAATCAGCCAGATTAAAATGGATCCAGCTAAGCAGCTTTCTGAGCAGATGCAGAACCTATTATGTTTCAGGATTTGGCTGGAGCACCATGCTCAAGCTTTAGCTCAGTTAGCCCCAGCAGCTTCTTTATCCCCCATGTCAGTTCCCAGTTCTGGGGCCGAAGTATCCCCTGAGCCTAAGGTTCCCCTACCAGCATATTTTTCTGGGGATTGCAGAAGGTTTCTTAATTTTCGTGAGATCTGCAAATTGTATTTTCAGCTTAGACCAATTTCATCGGGGGATGAGAAGACTTGGGTGGGTCTAATCATCTCCTTACTTAGGGGGATCCCCAGACATGGGCCTTCACCTTAACTGATGATTCCCTTGTCCGTAGCCCTGTGGAGGAATTTTTCGGGCCCTGGGGCTTATTTATGATGAACCAGATCATGCCGTCATTGCAGAGTCTACCCTCAGAGCACTTTATCAGGGCAAGCTTCCTGCTGAGGAATATTGTTCACAGATTAGGTGATGGTCTATTGAAGTGGTGTGGAATGATGCTGCTTTACATAGTATGTTCTTGGATGGTTAGGCAGACTCCCTTAAGGACATGCTGGTTCATCATTCGCCACCTCAAAGTCTGGAGGCCGCTATGACTCTTACTGTGCACCTTGATAGGAGGCGACAAGAACATATATGGGACAAGACCCCCTGTAGAAGAGTGTTGCCTGCTCCGGAGTTGCCCATTTCTTTAGGGGAGGAGCCTATGCAGTTGGGGAGTTGCCCCTGCGGATGATTGAAGACGTTGCAATTGGGAACGGAGACTGTGCCTACTCTGCTGGTCGGCTAAACATCTGGTGCGGAGTTGCCCTCGTTTGGAGCATTAGGGAAACGACCTTGCCTAGTTGGAGCAAGGGCTCCCCAACTAGGCGCCCAGGTACCCCTATTCTTTCCCCAGGAATGGTGTTTGCTGCCACCAAGGTCGAATGGGAAGTAGTCAAATCACAACATGTGGCCCTTAAAGATGCCCCACTGGATAAGTTGTTTGTGCCTGTTAATCTTAGGCTCATTATTAAACAGAGCCGTCATGATTCTGTATTGGCTGGTCACCCAGTGGTTAAGGGTGTAGCGCCGGCGTCCCTGCCCTCTGCTAGGCAGGGACGCTGTTCCCCTCACCCCTCTGCTCCGAGCCCGGTGTCCTCCTCCCGCTCTGCTGGCAGCGCGCGCTCCTTCCCGGCCACTGTGCTTAGGGCGCGCGCGCACTCCCTCCCTCTTAAAGGGGCCGCGCGCACCGTCCTAAGGAGTCCCCGGCCAATGGCCGGAGGACTTCACCATATATAAGGCACCTCCTCCAAAATGGAGGTGCCCGAGCAATGTTGTTGCACTGTTCACTACTCTGCTTCAGCCCTCAGGTCCCGTTGCCAGTTACTTGTCAGTTACCTGCCAGAATCCTGCCAGTTTGCTGTCTGCTTCCTGCCTGACATTCCTCCTACCTGCTTGCTAGCCTGAGGTCCGACGGTCTGCCTTCCTACTCCTGTCAGTCTGTCTATGGACCAGCTTGCCCGCTCACCTGGGAGCGCACATCTGCTACCTGCCTGCTAGCCTACCTGGAGGCTCCGCCGTCACGTGCTGTGACCACCTGCCATTCCAGAGACTCCTGCCCGCTCACCTGGGAGCGCACATCTGCTACCTGCCTGCTAGCCTACCTGGAGGCTCCGCCGTCACATGCTGTGACCACCTGCCATTCCAGAGACTCCTGCCCGCTCACCTGGGAGCGCTCATCTGCTGCCTGTCTGTTGGCCTACCTGGAGGCTCCGCCGTCACGTGCTGTGACCACCTGCCATTCTAGAGACTCCTGCCCACTCACCTGGGAGCGCTCATCTGCTGCCTGTCTGTTGGCCTATCTGGAGGCTCCGCCGTCACATGCTGTGACCACCCGTTTATCCAGAGACTCTCGCTTGCTCACCTGGGAGCACACATCTACCATCTGCCTGCTAGCCTACCTGGAGGCTCAGCCATCACAGGTCGTACCTATCCTTTACCCAGAGACTGCCCCGGTCACTTGCCGTGACCTCCTGCCCGTTCATCCAGAGACTGCCTCGGTCACTTGCCATGACCCCCTGCCCGTTCATCCAGAGACTACCCCGGTCACTTGCCGTGACCTCCAGCCCTTTCACCCAGAGACTGTCCCGGTCACCTGCTGTGACTGCCTGCCCGTCTTCCCTGGTCGCCACCCGCTCCCTTACAAGGACCGCCCCCTTGTATAGTAGCTCAGAGGTTCCGCCTCCCAGACCCGTTACAGTTTGCTCGGGCCATGGAACCCGGTGGCACCCAAGCTCCCTCACTCTCGGACCTGTGTCATGAACTGTCCCGTCAGAGGTTCCAACAGGAGTCCATCCTGGGTCACCTGCGGAATGTCAATTCTCGCCTGGACACTCTGACTGCTCCACCAGCAACCACTGCCAGTGCCATGACTCACAATCCGGCAGCTCCGCTGCCCACCAATACTATGGTATCCTACCCCGGACCCCGGCTTTCTGCACCTCCTCGCTTCGGAGGCGACTCCGCTCAGGCTCGGGGCTTTATAAATCAGTGCACCCTGCACTTTGAACTCCTGTCCCACCAGTTTAACTCCGACCGGGCCAAAATTGCCTTCATCATGTCCCATCTCACCGGGGAGGCCCTGGCCTGGCTAAATCCTCTATGGGAGAGAGGAGACCCCCTGGTGTCCGACTTGCCTGCCTTTCTCACGGCTTTCCGGAAAGTCTTCGACGAACCCGGACGGGAGACCTCATCCGCATCATCTCTGCTACGCCTCCGTCAGGGAAGTCTCACCGTGGGCCAATATGCCATACGGTTCCGTACCCTTGCCTCGGAGCTGGCCTGGGATAACGACGCTCTGGTATCTGTCTTCTGGGAGGGTCTGTCCGGCCGTATTAAAGATGAACTCTCCGGTCGAGACATTCCTACCACTCTCGATGACCTAGTAACTCTTGCCACCCGGATTGACCTACGGCTCCAGGAGCGTGCCAAAGAAGTCACCCGCGAGAAGAGATTTCCACGTCTAGCTCCTACTTTTCAGAAACCCGTCACTCCCTCCGTTTCTCCCCAGGTACACTCTCCTGAGCCTATGCAGGTCGACCAGACCAAGATGGTCAAAACCCGTCAGGACTTACGCCGTGCCGAGGGGACCTGCTTCTACTGTGGCAGTAAGGAGCACCGGATCCGTACCTGCCCGGAGAGGTCGGGAAACGCCTGTGTCTAGGTTCGCTCAGAGAGGTCGACCTAGACAAGAATAAATCCTCTCCATCTCTGCTGCTGTCAGTCTCAATTATCTGCGGGGAGAATCGTTATTTCGAACTAGCCCAACTTGACTCTGGAGCGGCCGGGAATCTTATTTCACAGGCCCTGGTAGAAAAATACCGCATTCCCACCAAACCTCTGGCTATACCATTATCTGTCGCTGCTGTGGATGGGGGCCTCTTACCACGTCCCATCCAACTCATCACCGAATCCATAACTCTGCAGGTGGGAATGCTGCATTCTGAGAGCATCTCTTTTCACGTTCTGCCTGGACTCTCTCACGCCCTCTTACTAGGTCTACCTTGGCTCCAGAGACATGCACCCATGCTTGACTGGCAGACCGGAGAAGTCCTTCGCTGGGGACAGGACTGTCATAAGACTTGTTTGGTTCCTGTTCATCCCGCCCGTCCTTCTCCTACGCCAACTAATCTACCTGGACTTCCGATTCCCTATTGGTCATTTGCTGATGTCTTTAATAAAAAGGAGGCAGAGACATTACCCCCTCATAGACCATACGACTGTCCTATCGACCTGTTACCCGGTACTACGCCTCCCCGTGGGCGTATTTACCCATTGTCCGCTGCTGAGACCCGGTCGATGTCCGAATATATTGAGGAGAATTTGGCCAGGGGATTCATCCAGAAATCTACCTCCCCGAAGGGAGCAGGCTTCTTTTTCGTAAAAAAGAAGGACGGCTCTCTCCGTCCCTGTATAGACTATAGAGGCCTTAACCAGATCACGGTGAAGAATAAGTACCCCCTTCCGCTCATTCCAGAATTATTTGATCGTCTGAGGGGGGCTAGAATCTTCACCAAACTGGACCTCCGTGGGGCGTACAACCTGGTCCGTATCCGTCAAGGGGATGAATGGAAGACTGCATTCAACACCCGGGACGGCCACTATGAATATCTGGTAATGCCCTTTGGTCTCTGTAACGCTCCTGCCGTCTTTCAAGAGTTGGTCAATGACATCTTCCGGGACCTTCTCTACTCCTGCGTAGTGGTGTACCTGGACGACATCTTGGTCTTCTCTCCGGATCTCCAGACTCACCGGAGAGACGTTCGTCAGGTCCTGCTCAGGCTCAGGCAGAATCACCTCTTCGCTAAATATGAGAAGTGCCTCTTTGAGCAGACTTCGCTTCCGTTTTTGGGCTACATTATTTCTCAGACCGGCCTACGAATGGATCCAGAGAAACTGTCTGCCATCGAGAAATGGCCCCGACCGGAGGGGTTGAAGGCCATTCAGCGGTTCCTGGGCTTCGCCAACTACTACCGCCTCTTCATACTGCACTTCTCTTCCCGGACTGCCCCAATTTCCGCGCTCACCCGTAAGGGCACTAATCCCAGAGAGTGGCCGCCCGAAGCAGAGGAGGCCTTTCTTTCCTTAAAACAGGCCTTCTCTTCCGCCCCGGTGCTGCATCGCCCAGATGGCAACAAGCAGTTCTTCCTGGAGGTTGCCGCCTCCTCCTCTGGAGCCGGAGCGGTACTTACCCAAAAATCATCTTCCGGGAGAATGGTAACTTGTGGCTTCTTCTCCAAACTCTTCTCCTCTTCTGAGCGCAACTATTCCATAGGAGATCGAGAGTTATTGGCCATCAAGCTGGCATTGGAGGAGTGGCGTTACCTGCTCGAAGGGGCTCTTCACCCGGTAATAATTTACACTGACCACAAGAACTTGGCTTACCTCCAGCATGCCCAGAGACTTAACCCGCGCCAAGCTCGGTGGTCCTTGTTTTTTGCTCGCTTTGATTTTATTCTTCATTTTCGCCCGGCTGACAAAAACATCAAGGCGGACGCCTTGTCCCGATCCTTTCTGGTGTCTGATCTCGAGGAAGAACCGAAACACATCATCGATCCCGCCAGAGTAATGCAGGTGGCTCCCGTGAGTCTAAATCGTCTCCCTCCCGGTAAGACGTTCGTATCAGTACCTGATCGGGAGAAGATCCTACACTGGGGTCACTCGTCTAAATTAGCTGGCCACGCCGGTCAGAAAAAGACCCTCCAGCTTATTACTCGGCACTACTGGTGGCCTACCCTGCACAAGGACGTAATAGACTTTGTTTCTGCCTGTGTGTCCTGCGCCCGCAACAAGGTTCCGAGACATCTGCCAGCCGGTCGCCTCCTTCCGCTCCCAGTCCCTGCTGCCCCCTGGCAGCATATAGCAATGGACTTTATAACTGATCTCCCCGTCTCTGCCGGTTGTACGGTCATTTGGGTGGTCGCTGACCGCTTTTCCAAGATGGCTCATTTCGTTCCCCTGCCAGGCCTCCCGTCTGCACCCGAGCTGGCTAAAGACTTTATCCGCCACATCTTCCGTCTTCATGGACTGCCCCTCCACATAGTGTCGGATCGTGGGGTACATTTCACCTCACGCTTCTGGAGAGCCACTTGTAAACTGCTAGACGTCACCCTGGACTTCTCCTCCGCTTACCACCCACAGTCTAATGGTCAAGTGGAGCGGATCAATCAGAACCTGACCAGTTACCTCCGGCACTTCGTTAATGCCCACCATTCAGACTGGGTGGATCTCCTGCCATGGGCCGAATTTTCTTACAACAATCACGAGAGCGAATCTTCCTCCAAATCCCCGTTTTTTGTTGTCTTCGGTCAGCATCCTCGGATCCCATTTCCCGTCTCCACCTCGGTGGACAATCCGGCTGCGGAATCTCTTGTTAACAAATTTTCCTCCATATGGGAGAGTACCCGGTCCGCACTCCTTCTGTCATCCGAGCGTATGAAAAGACATGCTGACAAAAAACGTCTGGATCCTCCTCAATTCCGTCCAGGGGATAAGGTCTGGCTCTCCTCCAAGTATGTCCGGCTCAAGATTCCTTCCTATAAGTTAGGGCCTCGGTTCATCGGTCCTCTGGAGGTCATCAGTCAGATCAACCCGGTGGCCTATAAATTGAAACTCCCGGCCAACTTGCGGATCCCTAACTCCTTCCATGTACCTCTCCTCAAACCTGTGGTACTTAACTCTTTTTCCAAGTCTACAGATACGCCTCCTGCTCCGGTTTCCGCTGAAAACGAATTTGAGGTAGAGAACATTCTGGCCACCAAAAGGGTAAGAGGGAAGACCTTTTTTCTAGTAGATTGGAAGGGGTTTGGTCCTGAAGAGAGAACGTGGGAGCCCCGGGAGAACATCCATGCCCCTCTCATCCTAGCTAAATTTCTCTCTGGCCTAAAAAAGGGGGGGCCTAAAGGGGGGGGTACTGTAGCGCCGGCGTCCCTGCCCTCTGCTAGGCAGGGACGCTGTTCCCCTCACCCCTCTGCTCCGAGCCCAGCGTCCTCCTCCCGCTCTGCTGGCAGCGCGCGCTCCTTCCCGGCCACTGTGCTTAGGGCGCGCGCGCGCCGTCCTAAACAGTGGAAACCCCCCACAATTGCCACCATTTTGGAAACTAGACCCCTTAGGGAACTTATCTAGATGTGTGGTGAGCACCTTGCACCCCCAGCTGCTTCACAGAAGTTTATAATATTGAGCCGTAAAAATAAAATTTTCACATTTTTCCCTCAAAAAATGTTTTTCATTCCCTAATTTTGCATTATCATAAGGGTAACAGGAGATGATGTCCCCTGTCAGAGCTAACGCTCTGCACCGGAATCGCAGCGCTTGCAGGACCCTGGGGGTCCTGAGCGCTGCGGGACCACCCACCATTTTTAAACGTCGGCGCTGCACAGAGTCCAGCAAGCGCAAACGTTTATCTACAGTGGGCCGTCATGAAGCGGTTAATAAGTTAAACAAGCCTAAACAGCTGTAGAATAAACTCCACATGAATGGCACGAAAGGGTGCAAGGCGAGAAAAAAATCACACTCGCTTGACATACGGAATGACACTCGTCCAACTTTTCGAGATGAACATCGGAGCGATTTTTTATACGTAGATGTAAGCAAACTGTAATGTGCTAAATAGGAGCTCCACAACCAGCTATAGTCAAAATAAAGTACGAAAAACAAAAACAAACTTTGCTCTCTTTTTCTGTATTTTCTTCACCTTTCTAATAGTTCAATTCTAATCTGCTGATCTATTTTTCATCTAGCAATAACTTTGATATTGTTCTGCTACGTTATGGATGTCAGCTTTTCCAGGTAACAAGCATATGCTTTAAAAATAATGTTAAAAGAAACTGCTTTACCTTTTACTTATTCAAACGTTTATTGATGGATTTTCCAAAGAAATAATCAGTTCATATAGATGAACAATGACAAGTCCCTGTGTTCTGTGCTCAGCTTAATACTAAAGTCGCAGATAACTTCTAGATATATGTTTATATGAATGTGTATATTTGAATGCATATACACGCTCACATATGCATATGGTTTATATTTACATATTTCTATAATATATTCACAGGGAAAAAAGGGAAATTGTATGATTCATACTGATACATATAATAACTTTTATTATTTCCTAAAATAACATACTGTGTGCTAAAGTCAGTAATGACCATTATCAAGTATGAATTCCTTCCAGCTCCAATGATTTACAGATTTAGCTCCTGATAAGTGTTTTCGTACTTCATATCCAGTTCTAATGAGAATTCATAAGTTATTGTAAGTACATTGTACAAGACAGTGAAAGACTGAATAACTTTAATATACTTACATACATATTTCACTTTGTAAACATCACATTTTATCTTGACATAAAATCATAATCATTTAAGTGAATTATTCAGATGCATAGGTAAATCTGTATACAGTATGTTTCTCTGTGTTGCTATGTATCATTGTTTCCATATACATAATAATATGGTTTTCCCATTTTTGTTTCCATCCCTTTGCCACAATAAATCTTTTAAAAGCAATAAGTTGACATTGCCTAAAATAAGCGAACTAACATGAAGAAAGTACATTTTGGTTTGTGATAAATGGTACTGCAGCAGCGCAGTTAAGAAATACTGGGGTATTGTGATTAAAAATGCAGTTATATAGGCTTGTGCACACTGTGCAACTGAAAGCTTTTTTGTCTACAGTATGTATATGCTGTTAAGACGGTTCTAGTTTTCCTTGTAAACAGTAAGTTATTTTGTCTCTAAACCGGCTGTAAAATATTTGCCAATCCAGTAATTGCCAAAGAATCAAATGTGATTTGATTTTTTTAAAGGGAACCGGTCAGTCGATTCATGCTGCCCAAGCCACAGGCAGCATGAATCAGAGCCTGGCTGCACGATTACAGCTAGGTAAGTTGTTCTCTGAGCTGAGACACACTAGCTTTAAAGATCCAGAGATCCTAGGCAGAGATGAGACTTGTCTGGCAGCGCCCCGCATGGATTCTCCCTGCAACTCTCTATAGTTGATTGACAGGGCTCTCACAAGTGTGTACAGTGGGAGAGATCTGTCAATCACCTAGAGTGGCGCAGCAAGAAGCTGGTTATGGCCGACGCCTATGGTCTCCGGCAGGATCGTTAAACTATGTTTTCTTTGAAACGCTCTGTTTGCAACAATGCAGCCAGTGTCTTATTCTGGCTGCCTGTGGTTTGGGCAGTATGAATCGACTGACAGGTTCCCTTTAATGTACAGTTTGCGTACAAGTTGTTGTAATCCCTAATGTATATCTTAGAGTGCTAAAATTTATTAACCTTCCCTCCACTACTGTTATGTTTCGCTTGTTTTAATATATATAATTCTTAGGGGGGTCTGGGCTCGACCAATAATAGGAAATTTACAAAATCTCATTCTGCGAAAATGAACTTGACTGTACAACATTTAGCAACACATGTAATGCCTGCCCCATGATCTGCTCTCCACACTATATGTTCATTTTCACACTTGCATATTTTGCTCATTATTTTGTGTTGCTGTTTGTAAGACAATACCAGGAGTGACACCTACAGAGGAAAACTGTAACAGAAAGATGTTCACCCGCATTAAGTTCCATTAGGTTTACAAACACATGTTTTCCAACATTGACCAAAATACTGCAGTATGAAAGTGGCTAATGAGCATTATATGCACTCAAGTAAAGTCACGTCCTCCAGAAATGTGTGGTGGGTGACATTTTTAAAAGGGTTATTCCCATTGCAGCCTTCATGGCTGAGGTGGTAATAACTTCCATCTATGCACTGTCCACACCGGGTGGTCTATGGAAACAGCATAGTATAGGGAGCTTCGCTACTTCAGTAATTGCAGATTTTCTATACTATTTCTGAAACTCGCATTAATCTATAATTGGTATTCTGGAAACAGCGTAGCTCAAGTTCACTCATCGATTTCCACAGCCAGATCTCCTTTGGCTTGGACCTAGATCGACTTATTCCTGTCTCCTTAAAGACTGAGAAGGGAATAAACCTTTAACAACAGAAAAAAATTATGAGCAGCACATGGGATAAAGCAGGTCAGGCCTTATAAAGAAATCCATTAAAATATCCATACAGGGAAAAAGTACAACAATCAGTACAAATGCTTACTTACTGTTAGTCATAGCATATGTACAAGACACAGAAGCAGTTGTACTGATCTTTTGGAAACTTCCCCTATATGGTATTTTAGTAGGTTTCTGAATAAAGCCTAAACTGCTTTTAACACACATGCTGGGCATATGTTTCTTCTGCTATGAACACACGCCAGAGGCAAGTCAAGAGCACAGTACTTCACAAGCATATAGACTGTGGTGACGTGGTACTTTTTCTTATACATGAACTTTTTTTTTACACAGTCGCTACCCATAATTCAAAAAGAGTTAGACACCATTATATATTCATTGTGTCATTACATAATTTAGCAATGTTTAATAATTGCATGTTTAGCAATCAAAACATATTAAAGATTCTGACCCACAATCGCCCTTACTAATTGGTTTATTACTATCAGTGCTGTGTTGGTACTCGTAGAGTAACATATAATTACACATCTTATACACCATACTAAATTCCAAGAGTGACAATATTTTAGCAAAATTCCCATTCAATGACATGGAGTCCCAGGCATAGAATCTTTAAAACAGGAGTAGCATTTGTTATTTTTACATGCAATAAACATTTTCGCCACGTACAGAGATGTAGACAATGGTCTGAGTGTTTCAAATAAAGAGATGTATAACACAAAATAGAATTCTTTGCTAGAAAAGTCGCATCAACGTGTGATTAGACCTGGCTTAAAAGATAAATCTAGAGTGAAATCCAATTTTAAAAGACACACCTACTTACCCAAAGATTTGTGTTTATAATCAAACCAAGTATTATTAAGTATATTAATCAAGTATAATTAAACACATCGTTAACTCATAAAAGTCCTCATAAAGCTGAATTCTCTATGGTGAAAATTTCAGCATAGGGAAATAGCTAAAAAAAAAAAGATGACAATATTAAAAAGACAAAAAGCTAAGGGGTCTATACAAACTGGGACAATTAACAAAACGTTTCTAATTTGACAAAGGGAAGATTTCTATGACTGTTATGAGAAATTTGAAAATAGTATACATTTTCCTTTCTGCCCATTAAAGGGCTTGTCCACTACTTTTTATTATCCCCCTAATGTATTCCCCCGGGACCCATGAGGGTTTTTGTAAATACCTTGCATTGCAGTTACTGCTTGTGAGCGGCGCTATCACTGGCCGCTCACAGGCATCATGTGACCCCCGGCTGCAGCCGGCTCTGACATCCGCTGATGTCACGTCAAGTTCCGGCTGCAGCCGGGGGTGACTTACGTCTGCGTTCCACAGGTGGATGCTGGGTTGTGGGCGGGGTTACCCCGTGCGTCACACCCGGCATCCACCGCACGCTTTCCCTCTCCTCATTCATTGGGAAAGCGCGCGGTGGATGCTGGTTGTGACGCGCGGGGAAACCCTGTCCACAACCCAGCATCCACTGCGGGGACCGAGTCACTGATGTCACGCCTCACTTGACGTAACATCAGTGCCGGGTCACATGATGCCTGTGAGCGGCCAGCGATAACTCCGCTCATAGGCAGTAACTGCAACGCAAGGTAATTACAAAAACCCTTATGGGCCCCAGGGGAATACATTGGGGGGATAATAAAAAGTAATAGACATCTTCTTTAATTGTATTATGCCCAGAAATCAAGATTTTCTTTAAGATTTCAGGGAAAACAATGCCAGACAGAGGGATATAATAAGTATAAGTTATGTGGGAAACATCTCCACTCTTACAAGATGTCTACAGAATATGTAATGGAATTCATTGCAAAATAATAGAGGTTTTGGCCAAACATTTTCCTCCACCCTCTTAAAAAACAAATAAAAAAAATAAAACACAAAAAGAAAACATTTCCTTAAACTAGCAAAAAGTAAAACGCAGTATAAAGAAAATAATTTGTCTGAGATGTACAGCAGCATCAAAGGCGCAGTTAGGAAGGTGGGTGGAAAGTTTGATGGGGATGTTTGTTACGGGTAGTTAGATATCGATAGCTGGCAATTAAGGGATGCACTAACATGCAATGTCCACTTAAGTGCTACATATTTTTTTCTGACTGGGAAAAAATATCCCTTGGGTTCAAGCAATAAACATCCTTCTGTGGGATATATGCTATATGAATTGCCCCTGAGTTGTATGGCCCCTTCAAACAACCCCACTTTCTTTGCTTCCGTCTCCACTTTAATGAGAAAGTCAAACACATTAACTGTTCCTTCCTGTTTATACCTTAACACAATACCCACAGCCTGGTAAGAAAAGAAACATCTTTCAAAGTTTAACCCGACCCCCAACACACTTCCCATGACGGATAATACGCTAACTATGCCCAAATTGTGTGCATATGTGATGCTTGTGTGCTGCTATGTAATTGTGCATTTTTTCATTTATAGGGATTGTGTTTTTAACTCTATAGGCTCGCCCGTTGCTTCTTGTTGGCCTTCAGGCTCAGCGGGCCTTGCTCCTTTAAGGATTGAAAGTCTCTCGGAAAGCCCTCTCATTCTTGGAAAGAGAATGAAGTCGTACACTAGACCTCCAAGTGCTCCACCTATGATGGGACCAACCCAGTAGACCTGTAACAAGTAAGAGGCAATAAACAATTATGCATTTTGAACTGATGTTTTAGGTTTTGCTCAATACTGAGTAATAATAACTTCCCAGCAATGTTATTTTTACTTAAAGGGGTTGTCAGGTACTTTTTTTAAGTTGCCCAATGTATTCAGCATGGGGGCATAAGTATCTCTGTAAATACCTTGTGTTGCAGATAATGCCTGTAAGCGGCACTATCACTGGCCGCTCACAGGCATCACGTCACCCCCGGCTGCAGCCGGCTCTGACATCCGCTGACGTCACGACAAGTCCAGGCTGCAGCCGAGGGTCCCTCTTCCGTGTTCCACCGGTCGCTGCTGGGTTGTGGGTGGGGTTTTTCCCATGCATCACACCCAGCATCCACTACGCGCTCTCCCTCTCCCCATTCATTGGGAAAGAGCGAGGTGGATGCTGGGTGTGACATGGGGAATAACCCCGCCCACAACCCAGCAGCCACCGCGGGGACCCCAGCGCTGAGTCACGCCTCACTTGTAGTGACGCCAGCGCGGGGTCACGTGATGGCTGTGAGCTCCCACCAATAGCGCCGCTCACAGGCATTATCAGCACTACAAGGTATATACAAATATAGTTATGCCCACATGTTGAATACATTGGGCAATTTAAAAAAAAGTACCAGACAACTTCTTTAATAATGTATTGACAATGTCAACTAAATGAATGTCTAATCATGTCCTACCCAGTGGTTGGTGAAGTTTCTGGTCAGTACTGCTGGTGCAAATGATCTTGCAGGATTCATACCGGCTCCAGTATAGTAAAGCTGTAGAGAAACAAAATTTTAGATAATAGGCCCTTTATAAATTACAGCCACTTATCAGTCCAGCATTCAGAGTGCCAATGAGCATTACCAAACTTAGAGGACATAATGAATAATAATTTTATTTAAATAGCGCCAACATATTCCGCAGCACTTTACAATTAAGTGGGGACATGTACAGACAATAAAGACAATATAATGTAACAATTCAACAGTTACATAAGGAGTGAGGGCCCTGCTCGCAAGCTTACAATCTATAAGGAAATAGGGGGGACTCAATAGGTAAACAGTGTTTGTCATGTATGGTCCAGCCATCGTTAGAATAATGATGGGTTTTCAAATAAAGCAGCATAACCGGTCATCAGCCAGTATCTAAGTACAATTATCAAGGGCTAGTGGGTGCATGGAGGGTGTAGAGACAGATGAATAGGAGGGACATGAGTAAAATGTAGAAAGAACAGGGAAGAGTTAGATGAGTGAAGTGAGGTGATAGGCTTGTCTACAGAGATGTGTTTTTATAGCACACTTAAAAATGTGGCGGCTAAGTATTATTCATATTGTCTAGGATAGTGCATTCCAGAAGACTGGCGCAGCACAGGAGAAGTCTTTGAGACAGAAGTGGGAGGTTCGGATGATGGAGGATGTTAGTTTTAGATCAGTTGCAGGACAGAGAGCATGGATAGGGTGTTAGACATAAGGAAGGAGATGTAGGGCAGTACAAAACTGTGGAGAACTTTGTGGGTGAGAGTGATAAGTTTATATTGTACTCTGTAGCGGATGGGTTACCAGTGTAATAACTAGCACAGGGTAGAGTCATCGGTGTAGCGGCTTGACAGAAATACTCAGGTAAGATGGACAAAAAAGAAAAATCAATATGCGTCACTGGACTGCCAATGAGCATTACTCAGTATTGAATCAGTACTTTTTGTGGTACGTTACTCACCATTGAAATGTTGTTAAAGGTTCAAATGTAGCAGTTTTATCATGATTTTGCCAAAGTTTATGGAAAAACCACAGCAAAAAAAATGCTTTTATTAAAGCTACTTTTGTAGCCTGAGGGATAAAAAAATATGATCAGTAACTGATTAATAAGTTATAATGTAATTTCTAGATAACATTTGTAACAGTTGCACAGCAAATAATTACTGTATCTACCTTATATTTGTATGGGATAGGTCATCAATATCAATTCAGTGGAGGTCAAATTTTCGACACCCCTTACTATCAGCTGTTTATAGGGGTCATTGCACTTGGGTGGACACTGCTGCTTTTTAATTGTTTATGTTGCTTCATACGTATATCAGAAAGTTGTAAACTTAGTAGCAGCACAGCTTGGCTTCGCCGAACCTTCAACAGCTGATCGTTGGGGAGTGTCTCAAGGGTCATGGCCCACCAATTCGTTATTGATAGCCTATCCAAAAAGTTGAACTATAAATCCCCTTTATCTGTGTGGTTGCTATCTTGTTATTCACCTCCTAGTATGATATGAAGATTATGTAAATGCAAGTCAGATATAACAATTTTATTACAAATGTAAAATAATAGTTCGAGTACTATAGATATTGTTCACAACAACCACTTACCCCAAAGAGGTGTCCCAAGGTAAGGGAGAATCCAATAGCCAAAGATACAGAGCCCAGTCGTCCATTCCTCCTCTCATCATAGGTGGCAAAAATGCAAAGCACAAACTGCAGGGTGAGAAATATCTCCACTGTTGTTGCCTGACCAAGGCTCACACCTGGATGAAGCTTTGTAGAAGGAAATAAGAACAATATTTTAATATGGCTGTAAATCTATCCAGACTTGTACATCTATTTCAGCAGTAGTAGGGGAGGAAGTAGATGAAAATGGGTTTGTTAGCTCATTTCAATAGCTAATCCAAACCCCTTATCTGTCTCTCCAACAGCTGTGACAGAGGTAAGAATTAAATATGCTAATTACCTCTTCAGAGAGGAAGAGAACTAGAACTCTAGTTGTACCTATTGGAATTAGCAATCATAAAAGTCAATATTGACCCTTTAACAAGCCTCACCACATGACTTAGGATAAAAGTGCAAAGTGTGAGATCTGGTTTGGCTGGGTGAGAGGCGTTTGACAGGGATCCAAGGGGTACCGTTTCTCCTGATGACATGCCAATGTGAGGAGACTTTTAAGCCTTGCAATGCTCCTTTGGGAAATTAAATTAGCAAATTACCTCTTCAGAGAGGAAGAGGACTAGAACTCTTGTGCCATTGGCTTAGCTATTAAAATGAAATTGACATCCAGCCCATTGCAACCGGGTCAACGACACAGGAAGGGGACAGATAACTATCCTGTGTTAAACACCAGTTGTAAGTAGAGGTTGCAGCTGGAACAGAGCGGTATATATCAGCCACCCTCATACCAATCATCTCGTGGGAGCAGTGGCACAAGATCATTGTGATGGCAATAAGCATCAAACTTAGTTAAAGGGGTTAATAAGTAACAATTTATCTTCTGATATATCATTGAGATGTTTTGGTCGTTGGGTCCACGGATAATTAGGATAAAGATTCTACCTACTCGGACATTACTGGATCTCTGAGCTATGTTTTCAACACTCCAATTCAAATTGGCGGAACTAACATTTTTATTTACACTAAAGTGGCACAGTGAATCTCCTCCATAAATGATAAGTTTGTCATTTTGATAGAAAGAAATGAAAGTACATAATCATGGATAAATAATACAACAATGGTGGAACATTTAAAAAGTTCAGTTCTAAGTAGTATGCAGTATTCCTATTTTTATTGCATTATGTTTTTCTCTTTTCTGGCAATAAATGTCTGAAATGGAAATGGCCCATCGGGCGCACCACTCATTAAGCAGGTACACAATTCCCTACCTTCCTGCCCCAGACTGCAATGTCAAATCAGTACAAGGAAGCAAGAGCAGCTGAATCTGATATGGAATATCACATTCAGCTCCAGTCATGGTGAGAACTGTGAAGCAATTCATAACTGTGCAATTCTCTCTCTCCCTGCCCGACAATGTTCTGTTTGATCAGTGAAAGGCAGTAATTGAAGCCGATTCTGATGTGCACAAAGTGTTTAGCTTTCTGACACTCGTTGGAAGGAGGAGCTGAGCAGATGTGGACAGTAGTGAATCCAAGCTCCTATCTGCCAACTAGTAAGAGGCACAAGTGTTTTGGCGTACTATGCGGATCATATTATTTTGAAAATGCAGACCGTGAAGGAGATATGCTGGTGAGCTTTGGGCAGTGAGGCAGAAAGGTTAATTATTATATGATTTACATGTAATTAAAATTTGTACTTTAATTCTAGATTTGTAATTTGTACTTTAAATTAACATGTACATTAGCAGCAATATAGTTAGACCCTACATTTTTAATTGAAACATCTAATGAGTGTGTAAAAATGGTACCAGTGTCATCAGTATTGTCCATCTGTGTGTCATCCATGTGTCTGTTATTACCATCAGTGTGTCATCAGTATTTTTTACTGATGAATAAAGAAATAAATAAATGACAAAGCTTCTCCTATACTTTGCAATGTTTAACACGGACAGCACACAGATGGCACACAAATGCCACTTGTGTGCTGTACGTGTTTTTCACGGACTCATAGACTTGTATCGGCCCTTTTCAACTGTGCTGCTGGAAAAAAATGGACATGTCTCTTGCACGGACACACGACCAGTGAAAAGCACGGACATGTGAACAGCAGCATAGATTACAATGGGTACGTTTTGTATCCATAAAAAAAAAAGGATACCACACATACGTGCAACACGGCGTCTGAATGTGGCCTTAGGCTGCTGAAAACTCTTGCTGAAAATACAGGAGGTAGGAGTCTAAAATAGCCCCAATGGACAGTGTGAATTATTTTCTGATGATATATTCCCTTTACAACATGGCATGATCCTAAGGATCTACTTGCTGCAGCAGTTGCTTATGTACCGTACATGCAGCTGACTATAAAATATGGACCCCATCTTCTACTCTAGGCCATCAAACTTAGTAAGATCACCCCTCCCTCTACTTCCTTAAAGTAAAGGAAAGTTTTAAATGGTATAAAATATTTTTTATCCTATTTACTGTTGTCTAAACCTGGGTGTGATCCACAATCCTGCACATTTTATCTTATACCAAAAATATAGTGTATACATTTATTACTTAAACTTTCCTTTAATTTATCAATGCTGAATGTATATTACTATATGCTTAAAGGAGTTATCCAAGACTATTTTATTTTTTCTTATGGGCCTAAGAACTTACAGGCAGGTAGTTACTAACTACCTGCCTGTTGTGCCCGGCGCCAATCTCTGCTGGCTGAGAGCAGTCACGGACTTATCCTGCCAGAGATTCTGTGGCTTATGGTGATGTCAAGTCGACAGAGTAGCTGCTTCGCCGGCAGGAGCCGTTTGTGATGTCATTTTTTAGCCCAATGAAAAAAAAAACTAAAATCCATTCAATATTAGGTTGTAAGTAACAAATTGACTGATACACGGAAACCTATGCACAGTTCATATCAGTTAAACAGTAGTAGTAAATAAGATTACAAGGATTGCTGATACCTCACAATATATAAACATTCTGGAACTGAACGCTACTGTACATCAATAGGTATGAGGAGGCAGTAAGCAGCAACCTGAAGGATAAATTGTACACATCCAACATTACATGTGATAGTGCAGACAGGATTACAGATTCTCAGCTTAGTATATATATATATATATATATATATATATTATAAATATATAAAAAAGCTTTACTCAGTTTAGTTGTGACTACAAGAATCCTTGACATTTCTCTACACCATTCCTCATGTAAATAAATAGCTGTTTCACGGCCCAGTTTATGACAGCGCCATGCTAGCTATGCTGGATTTATATGTATATATATATATGTACAGTATATATATATACACATATGTACATGTATACATACATACATATGTATATGTGTATGTATGTATATGTATGTATGTATGTGTATATAGATATATACACACACACATACTGGTTACCAGATAAAATTCAGATGGATCCAACAGCTATTACTTGGAAAGTTAAAGACAAAAAATACTTAGGATCCACTTCTGTTGTATGCCAATAAAGCTTGCTGGAACCAAGTGTGTATAATATGGCGAACTAGAGGGATATTGACTAACTGCAGCTGGTACATCTAAAATGTTTTAGTTTATGTGTGAGGTAGGCATTAAAGCTTCTCAATAGGATGCAGACAGATGCCAACATTGTGCAAAGTCTAAGTACTGTGACTCATTCTGTTTGAGATAGAAGAAAGAAAAGTGCCTTGTATTAAAATATTGCACATGAAAACACTGCCGAAATTCAGCACTCTCTGTTAAACCTATTTTTTTAGAAAAGTATTTACCGTGTTAAGAGCCATGTTGCCACGGATTGCTGCAGGAGTGACACCATACAGAACAGCAGCTCCAGCCACCGCTCCCAGCAGTTGTGCTGCAATGTAAAAAATGGCACGGAAAAGGGACATCTGGGAGCCAATGAGGAAGGCAAAGGTGACAGCTGGGTTAATGTGAGCACCGCTGACATGGCCAACAGATTGGACCATAGTCGCCAGAATCAGACCAAATGATAATGCTATGAGCAAAACATTAGCTGGCCCAGCAGCCCACTTTAGAGATGCACCCAAGCCAAAGAAAACATAGAACATGGTAGCAAAGAATTCTGCAAAAACTGCTCTCCAAAAGGAGAAGGAGCGGAATTCCCACATGATTGCAGGTTGTAGGTAAGGAGCAGGGAGAGAGAAATGGGGCAAGGGCAAATTTACAGAGTTGCTGGGAGATGCCCCAACTTTTTATGGAAGTGTTTCTTTAGAGCAAAAAAGGTTAACAAAAAATCTAAACCTACAAAGAGAAACTAAACGTTAAAAAAAAACAACCCAAAAAAAGCCACGGACAAAGTAACTGCTCCAAACTCCCAACTGCTGTGGATACTTCCCCCCCAACCTGTTTATAGAGTGGCGGGGGGATTTATAAGGGGCAGAGGCAGTGACATATTTAATCCCCCTATACAGATACTAACCGCCCCCCTGACAGGAGGGGTAATGTCAAAGAGCTGGTGTTTAACTCTTCCCTGTGCGCTGTCTCCTCCCTCAGGTTAAAACATAATATAAGGCCACAGCAGGGATTTTTGCTCAGATATTAATCAGTGCTGCTGTTCAGTTGTGTACAACAGTGAGATCAGAGATATTTTTAGGCTCACCTGGCATAAATATGCTTGCTCATAACTTGTTCATAATATACATGTATTTTGCCACAACACATTTTGATAAATTTGGGTGGTAAAATTACATCTCTATTTATGAAGAGAAAGAGGATAAATGTTTTATGCAAAATGACTCCTCAATGTAAGATTCACAGCTATTAGAGAAAATGTCTGTTTTTCTTCAGTCGGGGCTGACAATGGATATTTTTCTAACATTCATATTAATCCAATGTTTATTCATCTTTAATCATCTTCATTTCCTCTATTTTTAAGCTTAATAAAACTTATATCAATTACGTTACAATTATGTTACTATCTCTAGTGAGCCTTTTACCACTAGTTACTTTTCTGTTTATTTTAAGTGGAAAATGATGCACAGGACAAGTCTGCCCCAGATTACATATTTGTGTGAACCATATTTGCAGAAATAGTGAACATACATAGCTGTTATATACATATATGAAGGATATAGTGGAAGGTAGTCATATAATGTTGTGCTTGGGGTCAACTACAATAAAGGGAGGTTGTTAATATTAACGTTGTCATTTCTAGCTGGCACTCTCTCCAGCTGATTTTATTGCACTGACAGTTTGTATCTCAGCTGAATTTTTTCACTCTGGCTCCTTTCAGTCTGGGGGAGGCATCCTAAATCCACAGCTCCCCTATGGGATTATCCCATGTGCAGTTGGGATTGTTTGCAAAGCGCTGTGCGAGCATCCTCGTGAACAAAAGCACTTGCTGCGTGTGATGTTTCATTCAACTCAGATCCATCTCCCTTTCTGTAAACTGCACTGTCAGCAGTTCAGAGATCTAAAACATAAATATAAATAAATGTATAGGTACATGGAGATAAATCATCTATAAAACTAGCATTTTGACCCATAATAAAAAAAATGCATTGTTTTCCATTTTCCACTAGAGGGAGCACAAAAACATTTTCAAAGTTTGATAGTTTGGTTAGACATATTATCAAAGTGATCACAAAAATGGGTCACCTAAACCCCTTTTCAGGATTATAAATTATTGATAGGATGTAAAAGTTGTAATGTGTGGATTTATAACATAATCTGATATTTCAGATTAGTTGTTCCCTATAGATAATAATACCTGAACCTGTTCATTGATAGTACAATGATCTACACTGAGTTATTGGAGGATCTGCCTATTCTATAGAGGTATGCTAATCTGAAGGTGAGTATCAAACAGCATGTGCATTAAACTTCAGGACTCGCATTCACTTTGCTTGCACTGTAAAAACACAGCGTGTGAACAAGCCCTTTGGATATGTTCACACTTTGAGCATTTCAGCAGATTTTTCTGCAACAAACCCAGAGTGTTAGCAGGAAAAACCCTGAGTAAAATACACAAATTTTTTATGCATTTTTTTTCCCCCCATTTATTTGAATGCGTGAAAAATGCTGAAAGAATTGACATACTACAGAGTTGAAAAAATGTTAGTTGGTTCAAATTTGTAATGAAAAAAATAAGCAACGTGGGCAAGAGATTTCGGAAATCTCATTCACTTTTGTGCTACAGTAAAACGCTGTGTTTTTTCAAGGGCAAAAACACTTGGGGAAAAAACCTCGTAAAAAATGTGTGTGAACAAGCCCTAACTCATCATGTTCTAGTATATGCACAGTGAGTTAAAGCACTTGTGGCTACAAATTTTTTATTTTATTTTGCCTACCAGGATAGGTGGAACAAAAGGTTACAATTTTAATGCATTTCTTTATTACTAGTTTGGTTGTTAATTTATCTCCCACTGTATCCATTAAAAGTCAACATGTAGATATATAAAAGACACGTACATAAGGAAAACACTGAATCAAATACATTCTATTATGAAATGAATCGGGTTACACAGAAATGTGCAAAGTAAAGAGTGGTGGTATAAAAATAAATAGACACTTGCATACTTAAATGGGTATTCCCACTAAACACATTTATCACCTATTGATAGAATAGCTGATACATGTATGAACACTGGGGGTCCAACACCCCTGCAAATCCGACCCATCCTGAGAATGGGGGTCCCAAAGTGCCTGTGTGACTAGAGTGGTAGAGTGCATACTCAACCTCTTCACCATTCACTACTATGGCTATAATGGAGATAGCTGTTCCTTCAGTGCCATAAGGTTAAATGTAGCAATTGTTTCCCATGTGCACTACTGCTCATCTACGGCTCCATTCACACAAGTCACCTGTGTAGGTGATAATGTATATAGTGTAACAATCCCTTTAATGATCCAAGATATGCATTTACCATAGTATTTAACATGTCAATAAACACTTTAACCATGTATTCAGGCTAATACAGTACTCTGTAGTCTGTCAGTCTCTGCTGAGACTTTGTTATCTGTAATCTGAACATAAATCTGTCTTCCCATTGTATTTTCTGTTAATTTTGTTCATGTTTTTGCTCGGTCGGTCTTGTCCGTGCAGCTGTTTGTGTGGCCATGGAAAGGGAAGAACGAGAGATACTGGCCGCCTCTACGATTTCTATATCTTTACAAGTTAGACAGGCGACCAGCTTTTCTCTTGATGCGCTAGATGCAAAGAAAAATTCATAGGAAGCCCCTGCAAGGAAGGCACCCAAAATGGGACCGATCCAGTACACCTACAGGACACCAAAAATATAATTAATTTCTGAGGTTTTGAACATTAATAAAAAAAACCTGAATCAATAACATTAACTTGGAGCATAAAATAATTATTCTGTAGAATGCAATGTAAAGGGTTTCGATAACTCAGGCATTAACAGGAAAACTAACATTGACAATTGTTTAATAAAAACGACCATTAGATAAACCATTGAGGTTGCCAGGCCGAAGAAATCTGCTACTTAGCCATCTGGATAGATTAACAACTAATATGGCTGCAGGTGACGTCAGACAAGTTTCACACCTGAATGTCACAGTAGGTAACAATAAATACCTTCATATCTATATGACTGAAGAGCAATATATTAATGTAATATACGGGCAGCACAGTGGCTCAGTGGTTAGCACTGCAGCAGCGCTGGGGTCCTGGGTTCAAATCCCACCAAGGACAACATCTGCAAGGAGTTTATATGTTCACCCCGTGTTTGCGTGGGTTTCCTCTCACACTCCAAAGACATACTGATAGGGAATTTGGATTGTGAGCCCCAATGGGGACGGCAATGATTATGTATGTAAAGCACTGAGGAATATGTTGGCGCTATATAAAAATAAAGATTATTATTTAAAATACAGCATATGATATATATCATCTTTATTATTAGCATTGACTTACCCAGTGGTGCTCCCAAATGCCAGAGAGCAAAGCTGGACCAAGGGATCTAGCTGGGTTCATACTTCCACCTGAAAAGTGTCCCTGGGTATAAATAGAGAAGGAACTAAGTACATTTATAATTACTTCATGACAGTGCTGCTCAAAGATGAAGTTGGTTTTATAGAAAATACAAAAATTAGTATTTTTGGGTGTTGCTTGATACCACCATACATAAAGAGGATCTGTCTCCTTTACTAAAATGTAAATACTTGTATTTCCCATAAAATAACAATTTTCGTGCACTTTTTCTGATACCTACAGTATGTTTTGTGCTGTCCCTCTGTTTCCTCCTAGAAATTTATGTATAATTTGACAAATCTATTGTGAGGCAGTGACGGGGATCGTATACGAGGGACGGTATATATCCCCCAGAATGTGTACAGAGACCTATTAAACCCATTGAAGTGCATTGCAGTCACAGACACACCTGCGGCTGCAATGCACGAATGAATTTGACCTGGTCAGGCTATCTGGCTAAGGCAGAATAGTAAAGCCCGGCAGGGCCTTCATTTCTTGGAGGAGGCTACAGGAAGGCAGTTGGGCGGCCTCCTCCCTCCAACCTGGGTTTTCCAGTGGCTCTTGCCACAGGTACTTTAAAAACCCTGCATTAAGGATTAGTGTTGTTCAGTGTTGTGACCTGCTAGGAACATAGCAGGAAAGCTTGGCGGATCTGTGAGTAGCTGAACCCACAACTGGGAAGGCTCTGCACCCGTCAGGCTCTGAGCGGCCTGGCGCGGCCGTTGCCCACGGCAACCGTTGTTATGGACTTATGTTAGCCCGGCTGAGAACCGGAGGACTTTCTGTTTTACCCGTGAGTGCTGAATAAAAGCTGCTTATGTTGGACTTGCTTGAGTCACTACCTCAGTTACTGCACGGTGTGAACACCGCCGCCTTACAGCTTGGTGGAGAATGCGGGCATTATGACTGAGGCATTCCCCACCGCCAGCTGCATGACCACAATCCGGCCTGCCACCTTTCAGCCCCACCCCGTGGACAAAATGGAGGAGCTGTTAAAGCCGTTGGTACTCACCCAGCAGCAGCGGCAGACTCCAACGGCAACAGCAGGAGCGGGAACAGCAGCATAATCAGGAGCAGCAGCTACTGTACCAGTGGCAGCAAAAAACGAATGAACTGATGCTACAACAGATTGCTGCCCTGCGGGAAACAGCCACAATGCCGAACCCGGAACGTCAAGAGACCCTGGACAAGGTTCGCTCAGCGTTGAGGAAGATGGGACCGGAGGACGACGTGGAAGCCTTCCTGACCATCTATGAACGCACGGCAGAGCGGGAAAACCTACCAGCCGGCCAGTGGGCAGAAGTGGTGGCTCCGTTTTTGGTCGGCGATGCCCAGAAGGCCTACTTCAACCTCAGTCGGTAGGACGCCCAGGACTACCAGAGGCTCAAAGGTGAGATCCTTGCCTGACTGGGGGTCAATACGTACGTGAGGGCTCAGCGTGTATTTTCATGGGCCTTTGTGGAGACCCGACCCGCGCGGTCGAAGGCTTATGACCTTTTGCAGCTGGTCAAGAGGTGGCTCCAGCCTGAGTCCTTGACTCCAGCCCAGATGGTGGAGAGAATGGTGGTCAACCGGCTGGTGAGGACTCTGCCGGCTGCTATCCAACGTTAGGTGGGGCAAGGGGACCCCGGCACCCTCGACCAGGTGGTCAGCCTGATCGAGCACTACTCGGCCACTCAGGACTTTATCTGGGACTCTGCCCCCTCGCGGCTGTCACGCCGATCTCTGCCGACCCAGGAAAGGGGTCGCGTCCCTCTGCTGAGGACAGTCAGCACCGTACCCGTGCTGAAGGGGTACCCCGGAGTGAGAGTAGCAGGAGACCGGTTCTCTCCCAAACGGTCATAAGAACTAACAGTACCCCCACCATTAGGTGCTGGCGGTGTCAGGGGCCAGGACATGTGGTTGCTAACTGCCCCCTGACTACGGAGCCCATGGACTGCGGGTATAACCGCTGGGTCTCAATGTACGCCCAGACCGTCTGCACTGCAAGTGCCGACCCCTCGGACAGTGAACCCCAATTGTGCCAGGTACTAGTTAATGGCTACCCCACGGAGGCCCTCCTAGACTTGGGGAGCCTAGTGACTTTGGTACATGGGTCGCTGGTGGCAGGAGACATCCGCAGTGGACGGGCAGTCGGGGTTGTGTGTATCCATGGGGACCTCCGAGAGTACCCAACCGCGGAGGCAGTTTTGTGCATGCCATGTGGCGACATAAAACATGTGGTGGGGGTGGTAAAAACTCTTCCCTATGGGACTGTGTTGGGAAGAGACTTGCCCCTGTTCTGGACTCTGTGGAAACACAAAATCCACTCTCCCCTGGTAAAATTTGTTACAGGCGCTGCACCCGACGAACCCGAGTCAGGGGTACCTGCCATAGGGGTGTCCAACCTAGGGACAGAGTGTGACCCCGATAGGTCTCTTCTAGAGTTGCTGGCAGGAGAGATCGAGGAGACCCCATCGATCCCTGAGCTGGAAGTGTCCCGGGACACATTTGGGACAGCTCAGCTACAGGATCCCACCCTGACTCGGGCACGGGAAAGGGTGTTAGAGGTAAATGGCGTAACTCAACAGCCCGGTGCAGATATTGTATTTCCACATATGGTAGTCAACGGTGAGTTCCTCTATAGGGTAGACAAAATCAGGGACGAGGTTAGTGGTACTGGAGATGGCACACACACACCTGCTGGGTGGACACTTAGGGGTTAAAAAGACGCAAGAACATATCTTGCAGTGGTTCTTTTGGCCTGGGATTTACGCGGAGGTCCAAAAGTACTGCGAATCCTGCCCCGAATGTCAACTGACCACACCCACCACCAGTTTCCGTAGCCCATTGGTACCTCTGCTAGTGATAGAGGTACCTTTTGAACGGATTGCAATGGACTTGGTAGGGCACATTGTAAAATCCGCTCGTGGCCACCAACATATACTTGTGGTTGTCGACTATGCTACCCGGTACCCGGAGGCTGTACCGCTATGCCACACCTCGGCGAAACTGATTGCACGGGAGCTGTTTGCCATGTTCTGTCGCCTTGGGCTACCTAAGGAGATCCTGACGGATCAAGGGACCCCTTTTATGTCCAAGGTACGGGGGAACTGTGCAAACTGCTAAAAATAAAACAATTGCGCACCTCGGTGTACCACCCTCAAACTGACGGGCTAGTAGAACGGTTCAATAAAACCCTCAAGTCTATGTTAAAAAAGGTGGTTTCTAAGGACGGAAGGGATTGGGACATGTTGCTACCCTATTTGATGTTTGCCGTCTGTGAGGTACCCCAGGCTTCCACAGGGTTCTCTCCCTTTGAGTTACTGTACGGCAGACACCCTAGGGGTCTGTTGGACGTAGCCAAAGAGACGTGGGAACAAGAGCCGACTCCACATAGGAGTATAATTGAACACGTGGCTAGTATGCAGGACCGGATCGTGGCGGTCATGCCCATCGTGAAAGAACATCTGTTAGATGCCCAGGCAGCAAAGAGGTGCACATATAATAAAAGAGACACAGTCAGGTCTTTTAACAAGGGCGATCGGGTGTTAGTACTGGTTCCCACAGATGAGAGTAAATGGCCAAGTGGCAAGGGCCATATGAGGTTTGAGAAAAGGTGAGGGAGGTAAATTACTGGGTGTAAAAGATGCTTATGTTGGACTTGTCACTGCCTCAGTTACTGCATGGTGTGAACACCGCCGCCTTACACTATGTATAAATTGACACCCTAATCCCTACTCCTAGCAAGGAACTGTTCATCTCTCCCTTCATCTTCCCCATTCATCTCAACTCCTCCTCAGAACTATTCCTCAACATTCAATTCTGCGTCTCCAAACACAGACAGCCATGTCATGCCCTCTCCTGCTCCCACCTGCTAACACTTTCCCTGCTCCTTCTGACTCCTGGCGATATCTCTCCAAATCCTGGTCCTCCTCAACACATCCCCACAGTCACTTCCACCTCCTATCCACGATATGTCACAAACTCTCGCAACCTTTCAAACCTTATATCCATCCGCCCAGCCCCCCTTTCTCAGTCCCACTAACAGGAGCTCTATGGAACGCTCGCTCCGTCTGCAACAAACTTTCCTACATCCATGAGCTTTTCATTACTAACAAACTTTCTTTCCTCGCCATCACCGAAACCTGTTCTGCTCTGCTTGTTCACCGCTCCGGCGGTTCTGCTCTGCTCCGCTTGTTTACCGCACCTGCGGTTTTATTCTGCTCTGCTTGTTCACCGCTCCGGCGGTTCCGCTCTGCTTGTTCACCGCGCCTGCGGATTTGCTCCGCTCTGCTTGTTCACCGCTCCTGCGGTTTTGCTCCGCTCTGCTTGTTCGCCGCTCCTGCGGTCTTGCTCTGCTGGTCCGCCGCACCTGCGGCTCTGTTCCTGTGTCCCAGTCTGTACTGGTCCCTATCCAGCCTGCGTTCATACCTGCCAGTATCTGCCTGTCTGCATTCCAGCCGTGCCTGTCAGCACCCACCTGTCTGCATATCAGCCGTGCTTGCCAATACCCACCTGCCTTCATATCAGCTGTGCCTGCTAAGTACCCACCTGCTGTCATACCAGACGTGCCTGCCAGTGCCCACCTGTCTGCATACCAGCTAACCTGCCTGTTCCTGCATTCCCCGGTGTGGGTCAACAGCTGTGACCGGGGTCTGACCTGGAGTAGCACCTGGTCCCTCCCTGGTTCACGGGAATCGACTGAGCAGCCGTGTGACCTTGGTCAGATCGGGTTGATACTTAGTTACGCCCCTCCAGGCACTCCTCGGTTCATGGTACAGTGGGATCACTAATCACGCTCACGCCAGTCAGTCCGGGCGCGAGCGTAACAGTTTGCTCAGGCCATGGTTCCCGTTGAGCCCCATGGCCCTTCGCTCTCAGAGACATTTTGAATCCTTGTCTGGCGAATACGTGCACCAAGAAAAAATTTTTTTCTCAAGCTGTGGCCCAGGCGATTTACGCACCAGCCCAAATGGATCTATCAGCACTTGTTCCTGCGGATCCAACACGGTACTATGGGGATCCAAAACGAAGCCGTGCATTTGTGGAGCAATGCATGCTGCATTTCAAGTTCTATGCTCACTATTTTCCTACTGATCAGGTTAAAGTAGCATTCATGATGTCCTACCTAGCGGGTGATGCCTTGAAATGGATCAACTCCCTATGGGAAGCATGGGATCCTATCGTCTCTGACCTGCAGGCCTTCCTGGTGGCCTAATGGTCTTCGATGACCCTAATCCTGAAGCTTCTGCTAAAGCTTCCCTTCCCAATATCCTGGAGCAGCCCCGATGGGTGATGTGTGTAGATAGCCTACCAGTTCTCCAGCCAGAAGAGACTGCTGCCCACACAGAATCCACACAGGATGACAATGCTCCACAGAATACTTCCCTTCCCAACCTCAAGAGGCAGTCCAGACGTGCAAGGTGTAGAGGTAAACCGTCACGCCAGGTTCTGTCCTCCCAAAGACCTCCTGTTCCCCAGCCTGTAGAGGCAGCTCTCCGCACAGAATCCATGAAGGATGACTATGTTCGTCAGGCAAAGCAGAGGCCAGAACTCAGTGACAAAATCGGATTGCGGTCCCGCTGCGGTTGTTTGGGATCCCCTGACGGTCTTTGTCCAGCGAAGGTTGGAGAATCCCAAGACATTAGGCCTGTAGGAGAGGCTGCCCTTGGCGTTAGTGTTTCCTCTCCACAGATGACCATGACTGTCTCCGTGGCAAGTGAAGGCCTCGGATTAACTGGAAGTTTCGGGCGTAAAGCCTTGAAGAGTCAGTGTCTGATTCCCGTCCGACAACTCCAGAAGCCGGTTTGGGCATTGTCTGCGGAAGGACGAGCCCTACTCAGAAACAGTCAAAATATGTCTGTACAAATTAAGCTCCAGATTGGAGCATTACACATGAAGAAGTTCACATTCCAGGTGCTGTCTGGTTTACCCACAGGTCGTCCAGAGCCAAGAGATCTAGTGCCCGCTCAGGTCTGGAGGTCCTGCATGGTGTTTCCTGGGGGACTGCTGAGGTGCAAGGGGTGTCTAGTCCCCATATCTGCAGGACAGTCAGCAGTTTCTTCTTCTTCTTCACCAGATCTGCTAGTCGCTGACTCGCTGTGCGCTGAAGTCTCCGAAGGAAGGGAAGCGGAGGCATTGTCCCAACACAGTCTCGACGATTGTACCAATGA
Organism: Phyllobates terribilis; assembly: GCF_046119375.1. NCBI lineage: Eukaryota > Metazoa > Chordata > Amphibia > Anura > Dendrobatidae > Phyllobates > Phyllobates terribilis. The sequence goes on along the minus strand of NW_027362762.1, from coordinate 188,696,582 downwards.
TCTGGCTTTAGGCACCGCCCCGCCTCGCAGACGTGTCATCTCAGAGACCAGACTGAGGTTGGTCCCTAAGCAAGGATCCTCCATCTCTAACAAATCTGGCAATAAGTCCATCAAGGCGGTGGCTACCTCCAAGTCTCTGCACCCCTCCAACCAGGCAGAGGACCTCCAGTTGTCTCCTGAATCCTCCGGGGTGTTACTTGATAACAAATGGAAAGAGACTTTTCTGCACCCTGTACCTGGTACTTCGCCCACTTCATCCAGTAAGCTCGGCAAAGTGTCTGTCAAGGCAATGGTTACCCCCGAGTTTCTGCACTCCTCCAACCAGGTAGAGGACTTCCAGTTGTCTCCTGAATACTCCGGGGTGCTACCTGATAACAAATGGAGAGAGACTTTTCTGCACCCCATACCTGGTACTTTGCCCACTTCATCCAGTAAGCTTGGCAAAGTGTACGTTAAAGTGGTGGTTTCCCCCGAGTCTCTGCACCCCTCCAACCCAGTGGAGGATCTCCAGTTGTCCCGTGAATCCTTTGGGGTGCTACTCGATATTAATAAGTGGAGAGAGACTTTCCTGTGTCCTGTTCCTGGTACCTCGCCCACTTCATCTGTTGCTGAGGATGGCCCGATGGAAGGAAGCATCCTAGTTACCAATATGATGAGACCAGCTTTGTTCCCTCTAGTGGACAGAAGAGGAAATCTTCTTGAGGAGAAGGATTGGCCTCCAAATTCTCTGCAGAAAATCCTTGCTGGCTGGAGGAAGAGGGGGCGTAAGGGGGGGGGGGGATACTGTAAGATCCCTAGCGGCGTGCTTGCATGGTGCACCACCTCCCACCATGCAAGACCGCAATCTTACCTGTCAGTCCATGCTGCACTCTTTGCTCCAGTATCCGCTCTGTCCATGTCTCTTGTCTGATTGCTTAGGGCGTCGGCGCGGCTTTCTGCTTGTTTCTTATAGCTACTGTGTGCACAGCCCTAATGTGTCCCCAGCCTATTGCTGTGAGTCACTGGATACTTAAACCCCCTCCACCCAGTAGGAGGTGCCTGAGCAACACCTTCACTCAGTTTGTCTTTGCAACTGAATTGCCAGGTCCTGTCCTGTATCTAGTCTGTTTCTGCCACCCTGGGGGCTGTATACCCAGGCCTGTTACCTGTACTTGTGACTTCTAGTCTGTTTCTGCCACCCTGGGGGCTGAGTTCCCAGGCTCGTTCCTGTATCTTGTTCTTGGTTCAGATCCTGTCTGAACAGTGTACTAGTCCGTTACCTGTTTGTCTCTGTCTGTTCCTTTGCCTTTTCCTGCAGTATCTGAACATGCACCTAACTCCAAATCGTTGTCTCTGTACTTCTGTTTGTGAGTTTTGTGTCCACTCGCTACTTCATTGCAAGTACCTTGTGTGTATCTGGTTCTGCTCGTTCTGTTTCCCTGCTTCTGTATCTAACCCCTGTGTTCCAGCTATCTTCTTGTGTTCTCCAGTCTGTTCCATGTGAACAGAGCCCTGTCCTCTCTGCCTTCACGTTCTGCTCTGTCCTGCTCTGCTTGTTCACCGCTCCAGCGGTTCCACTCTGCTCCGCTTGTTTACCGCACCTGCGGTTTCATTTCTGCTCAGCTTGTTCACCGCTCCGGCGGTTCCGCTCTGCTCCGCTTGTTTACGCACCTGCGGTTCTATTCTGCTCAGCTTGATCACCGCTCCGGCAGTTCCGCTCTGCTTGTGCACCGCGCCTGCGGTTTTGCTCCTCTCTGCTTGTTCACCGCGCCTGTGGTTTTGCTCCGCTCTGCTTGTTCACCGCGCCTGCGGTTTTGCTCTGCTCTGCTTGTTTACCGCACCTACGGTTTTGCTCCGTTCTGCTTGTTCACCGCGCCTGTGGTTTTGCTCAGCTCTGCTCGTTCACCGCGCCTGCGGTTTTGCTCCGCTCTGCTTGTTCACCGCGCCTGCGGTTTTGCTCCGCTCTGCTTGTTCACTGCGCCTGCGGTTTTGCTCCGCTCTGCTTGTTCACCGCGCCTGCGGTTTTGCTCCGCTCTGCTTGTTCACCGAGCCTGCGGTTTTGCTTTGCTCTGCTTGTTCGCCGCTCCTGCGGTCTTGCTCTGCTGGTCCGCCGCACCTGGGGCTCTGTTCCTGTGTCCCAGTCCAGCCTGCATTCATACCTGCCAGTATCTGCCTGTCTGCATTCCAGCCATGCCTGTCAGCACCCGCCTGTTTGCATACCAGCCGTGCCTGCCAGTACCCACCTGCCTTCATATCTGCCGTGCCTGCAAAGTACCCACCTGCTGTCATACCAGACGTACCTGCCAGTGCCCACCTGTCTGCATACCAGCTAACCTGCCTGTTCCTGCATTCCCCGATGTGGGTCAACAGCTGTGACCGGGGTCTGACCTGGAGTAGCACCTGGTCCCTCTGCTCGGTTCCTCCCTGGTTCACGGAGTTGACTGAACGCCGTGTGACCTTGGTAGGATCGGATTGATACTTAGTTACTCCCCTCCAGGCACTCCTCGGTTCATGGTACAGTGGGATCACTAATCACGCTCACGCCAGTCAGTCTGGGCGCGAGCGTAACACAGTCCCTCACTTCTTTCAAGTCCACACTTACTGCTGCAAAACAAACCTACTTCTCATCTCTCATATCCTCTCTGTTTCACAACCCTAAACAGCTATTCAAAAGTTTCAATTCTCTCCTCTGTCCCCCAGCGCCTCCTCCCTCTCCTCTCATCTCAGCCGAAGACTTTGCCTCATTCTTCAAGCAGAAGATTGACACCATCAGACAATGCTTTTGCCTAAAGTCCTCACAGCCCCTCCTCATATTTACTCAACTCTCCTCCTCCAAAACCAGCTTCTCCACCATTTCTATGCTGACGACACACAGATCTACTTCTCTGTACCTGATATCACCTCCTTACTAACCAGAATCCCACAATGTCTGTCCGCTATTTCATCGTTCTTCTCTGACAGATTTCTAAAACTGAACATGGATAAAACAGAATTCATCATCTTTCCCCCATCTCACTCAACCCCCCAACTGACCTATTCATCATAGTCAAAGGCTGCCCACTCTCCCCAGTCCCGAAAGCTCGGTGCCTCGGGGTAACCCTGGACTTTCATCTCTCCTTCAAACCACATATCCAAGCCCTTTCCACTTCCTGCCGACTCCAACTCAAAAATATCTTCCGGATCCGCACATTCCATAACCACGAATCTGCAAAAACATTAGTGCATGCCCTCATTATCTCCTACCTCGACTACTGCAACCTCCTGCTCTGTGCCTCCTCTCTAACACTCTCGCACCCCTCCAATCTATCCTAAACTCTGCTGCTAGACTAATCCACCTGACCCTCCGCTATTCCACGGCCTCTCCTCTCTGTCAATCACTTCACTGGCGCTCCATTGCCCAGAGAAGAGACTCCAGTTCAAAACCCTAACCTTGGCATAGAAAGCCATCCACAACCTCCTCCATACATCTGTGACCTAGTCTCCCGGTACTTACCTGCACGTAACCTCCGATCTTCACAAGATCTCCTGCTCTACTCCCCTCTTAACTCCTCTTCCCACAATCGCATACAAGATTTTTTCCATGCATCCCCCCTACTCTGGAACTCTCTACCCCAACACGTCAGACTCTCGCCTACCGTGGAAACCTTCAAAAGGAACCTGAAACCCACCTTTTCCGACAAGCATACAACCTGCAGTAACCCTCGCTCCACCATACCGCTGCACGACCAGCTCTACCCTCACCTACTGTATCCTCACCGATCCCTTGTAGATTGTGAGCCCTCGAGGGCAGGTCCTCTCTCCTCCTGTACCAGTCGCTGACTTGTATTGTTCATTATTACTGTAATTGTTTTTGCTATGTATACCCCTTTCAAATGTAAAGCGCCATGGAAAAAACGGCGCTAAAAAGCCATCCATAACCTCTCTCCTCCATACTTCTCTGAACTAATCTCCCGATATATTCCCTCACGCAACCTCCCGTCCTCCCAAGACCTCCTTCTCTTCTCCACACTTATTCGTTCCTCACGCAGTCGTCTCCAAGATTTCTCCCGAATATCCCCTGTCCTATGGAATTCTGTGCCTCAACACGTCCGATTATCCACCACACCTGGATCCTTCAGATGGAACCTGAAAACCCATCTCTTCAAACAAGCTTACAGTCTGCCATGACCTTGCTTGCTGCCACCTCAACCAACAACACTGGAGCTACTGCAACCCCTCAACCTACTGTCTCCTTCCCCATTCCTGTAGAATGTAAGCCCGCAAGGGCAGAGTCCTCTTCCCTCTGTACCGTTCTATCATAGTTAGTTTGTTTACTGTAAGTGATATCTGTAGTTAGTATGTAACCCCTCCTTATGGAATCACTGGCGCTATATAAATTATTATTAATAATAATAATAATAATAATAACTGTGGATTACTATTTTGGGATATGTTCATACACAGTTTGGTACTGACCAATTTGTACTGAGATCAGTATGTTTAGGGACAAATTCAACTGTCAAGGGAATGGTAATGCCCAGTTGTTAATTTATTAACATTTCTGAGAGGAATAATAATACAAAAATCTAAGGAAAGATGATTGAGAATTCTTATTTTGTGAAGAGTACAAGTAAATACTAAACATTTACCTGTATAGTGTTTTTACAGGGGTTGTCATATTAAATGTCTATTTAATTTAAGAATCTAACCACTTTTCTAAAATTTTCTACTTAAACTTTAATTTTAAATTCACTACTGTTTCCTCTCTACTCTAATTCCTATCTGCTTTTTTTTTTAATTCTACTTCCAATGATATTTTGTTTGAGTGTCCCAGCTACTATCACTACCCTGAAATGAAGTGTCATCAGTGACTTTAGATTGGGCTAATTCTGAAGCATGCTCACTATGCGCTCCCTACTGTATATTACTTTCAATTTGCACTGATATTGTGCTCCCTCGCCAGGTCTAAAGAGGGGTGAAGAAAGTGCATTGTCAATGCGCACTGAAAAGGAGAGAATGTGACAAGCAGGGAGATCAGAGACCAGCTCCCAAAACCGTTTCAGAGCAGTGACATCCATTTCAGGGGCTGAGCTGGTCTCTGTTCACTCTGCTTGCCATGTTCCACTTGTCATCACTTCTCCTTAGGACCGGCGAGGGAGTGTACTGTCACTGCGAATTCAAATAAATATATCACTGTGAGCAGGAAGTGCATACAGAGCATTCGTCAAAATTAACCGACGCATGCTCAGTAGTGCAGGGACTAGCCCAGCCCCTAACACGGATGTTACTGATGATACTTCGTTAAAGGGTGGTGACAGCAGCTGGGATATTGACTTCAGCCCCAGCCCACTGATGACGTCCCATTTGAGAATACCTAGTATTTGATGGGATACTCAATCAAAATGCCATCAGAAATAAAAAAACAACACAAAGTTAGAGTAGAGAGAAAACTTTAGGGAACCTTTGGTTTCGGACAACCCCTTTTAACGACTAGAACCGGAGGTCCTGTTGCATCCCATTTTTAGTAGAGGGAAATTTTAGTAAATTTACCACTACAGTCGATGTATGGATGAGAAAACCCTTTCAGAAACCAATATATTTTTGGCATATAATTCAGCTGCATTTTACCTATACCACTGATATCAAAAGTGATCCAGGTAGGTTGTGCAAAGTTTCAGCTGTTACTTACAAATTACTTTTAAGCTGGTCTTAATTAAAGTGACCAACCAAAGCACAGCAACTGTTTCTCTTAGAAAGATGACTTTTGCTACATTTTCAGTCTATTAGGAACTTTCTTGTGTCACTTTAGCAGTGGTGTACCTCTAGTAATCGCAGAACACGTGCCGCTATGAGGCTCTTGAGTTGGTGTAACCCAGTGCTGGAATGCACTGCCATATTGTTGGCATCTTGATTTCAACGTTATCTGCATCCTTAGGATACAGGTACAGTTGATTTCATTGGTAAAGCAGGGCATCATCAGCCTGTTTGCCATTCAGCCTGTGAGTCTTGGTGCAGCAGGCACGAGGACATCAGTAGATCGCACAGAGCCACACACAGAACAGACTGATACCGCACATTGGGGAAATACAACTAGGTGAGCATTTTTTTTATTTGTATTATTGTGTCAGTTTAAAACTATATTTAGAGGCATTGTAGGATCAGATATTGTGTATTTGTGGGAACTGTGGGGGCATCCTAATGTTTAAGGGTCACTTCGGGGCACATACTATGTTGGCCCCATTCTTTCTGTGGGTGAACTGTGGGGGCATCATGTTGTGTGTGAGGGTCATTGTTGGAGCATCATGTTGTGTTAGGGAGAATGGTGGATGCATCATACTAAGTAGCATTATACAGTACTTTGTTGGGGGCACTGCGGGATCATCACACTGTGCTGGGGAGCTCATACTGAGGTCGTAGGAACATTTGGGGAATTATACGGTTTGGAGCACTATGGGGGCATCATACAAACTTAGGAGGCTCTGTGTGGTCATCCTACTGTTTAGGGCACTGTGGAGGCATCATACTGTGTGTAAAGAAATGTACTGTTGGTGAATTCACTGTATGGGTATCATATGGTGTGTGGGGGGTGCATTTCTGGGTCACCATACTGTTCAGTGGCCATGAATGTGGTGCAATTACTGTGTAAATGCCACAATACATGCCCCTCTCTCTGTCTTGAAAAATTGGAAGGTTTGCAATTGTGTGACTGCGCCTATGTTTCATGACCATGTCTGACTTTTTTTTTTTGAGAAGGCCATTTTGGGCTTTTGGTATGGGGTCTCAAGATTTTTATATATGCCCCTGCTCCCGTTAAAGCTGATCTTCAATAAAAATGTTAAAGGTAGCGTGCTATACATGTAATTGTGTTATGTCTCTGCACCAAATGGTACAAAAGACATACAGCCTTCTTTGTTTTAGTGTGTAAAGTGACACTGGAGGTGGGAGTCTCTCAGGAGTGAGGAAAGCAGGACACTCCGCAATGCAGACTCCTCACGGGGTACTGATTAGGGACCACGTAGTAACATGCAAGGTTTGCATGCACATGGCTGGTAGTGTAAATGATGGGTCTTGTTAAACTACCATCACAGACACACTAGTCCTCTATAGTAAATATGGGCTATAAATATTCCCCCCTTGTGACATAGCTTTTATATATACAGTACAGACCAAAAGTTTGGACACACCTTCTCATTTAAATTTTTTTCTGTATTTTCATGACTTTGAAAATTGTACATTCACACTGAAGGCATCAAAACTATGAATTAACACATGTGGAATTATATACTTAGCAAAAAAGTGTGAAACAACTGAAAATATGTCTTATATTCTAGGTTCTTCAAAGTAGCCACCTTTTGCTTTGATGACTGCTTTGCACACTCTTGGCATTCTCTTGATGAGCTTCAAGAGGTAGTCACCGGAAATGGTCTTCCAACAATCTTGAAGGAGTTCCCAGAGATGCATAGCACTTGTTGGCCCTTTTGCCTTCACTCTGCGATCCAGCTCACCCCAAACCATCTCGATTGGGTTCAGGTCTGGTGACTGTGGAGGCCAGGTCATCTGGCGTAGCACCCCATCACTCTCCTTCTTGGTCAAATAGCCCTTACACAGCCTGGAGGTGTGTTTGGGGTCACTGTCCTGTTGAAAAATAAATGATGGTCCAACTAAACGCAAACCGGATGGAATAGCATGCCGCTGCAAGATGCTGTGGTAGCCATGCTGGTTCAGTATGCCTTCAATTTTGAATAAATCCCCAACAGTGTCACCAGCAAAGCACCCCCACACCATCACACCTCCTCCTCCATGCTTCACGGTGGGAACCAGACATGTAGAGTCCATCCGTTCACCTTTTCTGCGTCGCACAAAGATACAGTGGTTGGAACCAAAGATCTCAAATTTGGACTCATCAGACCAAAGCACAGATTTCCACTGGTCTAATGTCCATTCCTTGTGTTCTTTAGCCCAAACAAGTCTCTTCTGCTTGTTGCCTGTTCTTAGCAGTGGTTTCCTAGCAGCTATTTTACCATGAAGGCCTGCTGCACAAAGTCTCCTCTTAACAGTTGTTGAAGAGATGTGTCTGCTGCTAGAACTCTGTGTGGCATTGACCTGGTCTCTAATCTCAGCTGCTGTTAACCTGCGATTTCTGAGGCTGGTGACTCGGATAAACTTATCCTCAGAAGCAGAGGTGACTCTTGGTCTTCCTTTCCTGGGGCGTTCCTCATGTGAGCCAGTTTCTTTGTAGCACTTGATGGTTTTTGCAACTGCACTTGGGGACACTTTCAAAGTTTGCCCAATTTTTCGGACTGACTGACATTCATTTCTTAAAGTAATGATGGCCACTCGTTTTTCTTTACTTAGCTGCTTTTTTCTTGCCATAATACAATTACTAACAGTCTATTCAGTAGGACTATCAGTTGTGTATCCACCAGACATCTGCACAACACTGATGGTCCCAACCCCATTTATAAGGCAAGAAATCCCACTTATTAAACCTGACAGGGCACACCTGTGAAGTGAAAACTATTTCCGGTGACTACCTCTTGAAGCTCATCAAGAGAATGCCAAGAGTGTGCAAAGCAGTCATCAAAGCAAAAGGTGGCTACTTTGAAGAACCTAGAATATAAGACATATTTTCAGTTGTTTCACACATTTTTGTTAAGTATATAATTCCACATGTGTTAATTCATAGTTTTGATGCCTTCAGTGTGAATGTACAATTTTCATAGTCATGAAAATACAGAAAAATCTTTAAATGAGAAGGTGTGTCCAAACTTTTGGTCTGTACTGTATATTAAGTGTTTCGACACTTTTCATTTGAATGTCTTATTTTGTAACTCAAGAGATACCAGTTACACATCTTACCGCTGCTAACCCTCCTGCTGTTAGCGAAAATCCAATGGCAAGGCTTCCTGGCTCATTAATATCTCTACGCCGTCGATCATCCACAGCAAAAATTGTAAAAGCCAACTGGAAGGTAGATATAATTTCCATCCCGAGAGCTTGTCCTGCATTTCCCTCACTACTCACCTGCAAACCGGGGACAGATAAGTGTTAAATAAAGGGCAACATTTTTCATAAAAGATTGTGAGTATGCATTTTTTTTTCTGAGGCCACAGCCCCACTTTCAGTATTTGGTCAGTATTTTTTTCTCAGGAGAGGTAGCCAAAACCAGGTGATGAACAATCAGAGAAAAGGTATAATAGAAACAAGTCACCAATTCTGCATTTATCACCAACTCCTGGTTTATTCTCCCACTCCTGAGAAAAAATACTGACTGAATACTGATAGTGGGGCCGTGGCCTAACAGATGAAAAGTTTTACATTTGATTTTCTTACCTCTGATTGTTCTAGTTATTACCATATTTTTCGGACTATAAGACGCACTTTTTTCCTCTAAAATTTTGGAGGAAAGTGGGGGATGCATCTTATAGTCCGAACATATGTTCTGAGGCTGGGGGGGAGCGGTAGCGGTGGAGGAGCGGGGCACAGGAGGCAGCAGCCGCCTGCTGCAGCCTACACTGTGCCCGCTGCTAAAGAAAATGAATATTCCCTGCTCCCCACTCCCATGGGTTTGGAGAGCAATGAATTTTCATTTTCCTTAATAGCGCGCACACTGTAGCTGCAGCGGGGCTCATGCTGCGGCCGGCGGTCTGTGTGCCCGCTATTAAAGCTCATGAATATTCGCTACAACCCACTACCAGGATGGGGGATCAAGGGGTGCCATGCATACCAGGATCAAGGGGCGCCAAGCAAACCAGGATCAAGGGGTGCCATGCATGCCAGGATCAATGGGTGCCATGCATGCCAGGATGGAGGATCAAGGGGTGCCATGCATACCAGGATGGGAGATAAAGGTTGCCATGCATATATAAGGATGGGGTATAAAGGGGTGCCATGCATACCAGGATGTGGAATCAAGGGGTGCCATGCATTCCAGGATCAAGGGTTTCCATGCATTCCAGGATCAAGGGGTGCCATGCATACCAGAATCAAGGGGTGCCATGCATACCAGGATGGGGGATCAAGGGGTGCCATGCATGCTAGGATGGGGGATCAAGGGGTGCCATGTATGCCAGGATGGGTGATCAAGGGGTGCCATGCAAGCCAGGATGGGGGATCAAGGGGTGCCATGCATACCAGGATGGGGGATTGGGGTGCCATGCATACCAGGATGGGGATGAGGGCCACGTATACCAGGATGGGGATGAGGGCCACGTATACCAGGAAGGAGGGGCCATACATACCAGGACGGGGGATCAAGGGGTGCCATGCATACCAGGATGGGGGATCAAGGGGCGCCATGCATACCAGGATGTGGTATCAAGGGGTGCCATGTATACTAGGATCAAGGGGTGCCATGCATACCAGGATGGGGGATCAAGGGGTGCTATGCATACCAGCATGTGGTATCAAGGGGTGCCATGCATACCAGGATGGGGGATCAAGGGGTGCCATGCATACCAGGATGAGAGATCAAGGGGTGCCATGCATACCAGGATATGGTATCAAGGGGTGCCATGTATACCAGGATCAAGGGGTGCCATGCATACCAGGATCAAGGGGTGCCATGCATACCAGGATAGGGGATCAAGGGGTTCCAAGCATACCAGGATAGGGGATCAAGGGGTGCCATGCATACCAGGATGTGGTATCAAGGGGTGCCATGCATACCAGGATCAAGGGGTTCCATGCATACGAGAATCAAGGGGTGCCATGCATACCAGGATAGGGGATCAAGGGGTGCCATGCATGCCAGGATGGGGGATCAAGGGGTGCCATGCATGCTAGGATGGGGGATCAAGGGGTGCCATGCATGCATGCCAGGATGGGGGATTTGGGTGCCATGCATACCAGGATGGGGATGAGGGCCACGTATACCAGGATGGGGGATCAAGGGGCGCCATGCATACCAGGATGTGGTATCAAGGGGTGCCATGTATACTAGGATCAAGGGGTGCCATGCATACCAGGATGGGGGATCAAGGAGTGCTATGCATACCAGCATGTGGTATCAAGGGGCGCCATGCATACCAGGATGGGGGATCAAGGGGTGCCATGCATACCAGGATGAGAGATCAAGGGGTGCCATGCATACCAGGATGTGGTATCAAGGGGTGCCATGTATACCAGGATCAAGGGGTGCCATGCATACCAGGATCAAGGGGTGCCATGCATACCAGGATAGGGGGATCAAGGGGTTCCAAGCATACCAGGATAGGGGATCAAGGGGTGCCATGCATACCAGGATGTGGTATCAAGGGGTGCCATGCATACCAGGATCAAGGGGTTCCATGCATACGAGAATCAAGGGGTGCCATGCATACCAGGTTAGGGGATCAAGGGGTGCCATGCATGCCAGGATGGGGGATCAAGGGGTGCCATGCATGCTAGGATGGGGGATCAAGGGGTGCCATGCATGCATGCCAGGATGGGGGATTTGGGTGCCATGCATACCAGGATGGGGATGAGGGCCACGTATACCAGGATGGGGATGAGGGCCACGTATACCAGGAACGAGGATCAAGTGGTGCCAAGCATACCAGGATCAAGGGGTGCCATGCATGCCAGGATCAATGGGTGCCATGCATGCCAGGATGGAGGATCAAGGGGTGCCATGCATACCAGGATGGGAGATCAAGGGGTGCCATGCATGCCAGGATGGGGGATCAAGGGGTGCCATGCAAGCCAGGATGGGGGATCAAGGGGAGCCATGCAAGCCAGGATGGGAGATAAAGGGGTGCCATGCATACCAGGATGGGGGATTGGGGTGCCATACATACCAGGATGGGGATGAGGGCCATGTATACCAGGATGGGGATGAGGGCCATGTATACCAGGATGGAGGGGCCATACATACCAGGACAGGGGATCAAGAGGTGCCATGCATACCAGGATGGGGGATCAAGGGGTGCCATGCATACCAGGATGGGGGATTGGGGTGCCATGCATACCAGGATGGGGATGAGGGCCATGTATATCAGGATGGAGATGAGGGCCACGTATACCAGGAAGGAGGGACCATACATACCAGGACAGGGGATCAAGGGGTACCATGCATACCAGGATGGGGGATCAAGGGGTGCCATGCATACCAGGATGTGGTATCAAGGGGTGCCATGTATACTAGGATCAAGGGGTGCCATGCATACCAGAATGGGGGATCAAGGGGTGCTATGCATACCAGGATGTCGTATCAATGGGTGCCATGTATACCAGGATCAAGGGGTGCCATGCATACCAGGATGGGGGATCAAGGGGTGCCATGCATACTAGGATGAGAGATCAAGGGGTGCCATGCATACCAGGATGAGGGATCAAGGGGTGCCATGCATACCAGGATGTGGTATCAAGGGGTGCCATGTATACCAGGATCAAGGGGTGCCATGCATGCCAGGATGGGGGATCAAGGGGTGCCATGCATGCTAGGATGGTGGATCAAGGGGTGCCATGCATGCATGCCAGGATGGGGGATTGGGGTGCCATGCATACCAGGATGGAGATGAGGGCCACGTATACCAGGAAGGAGGATATTAACAGAATTGGGGCACATTACCTCAATACCAGTGTCAGCAGCAGACCCCCTCGCCCATAACAGTGTATCATGACCACATTTTTTGCTTACATTTTTTTTCTATTTTCCTCCTCTAAAATCTAGGTGCGTCTTATAGTCCGAAAAATCCGGTATTTATTTTGTCGGGCATATCTCATAGCTTTTATTGGTAAACAATTATGCATAAGTGAAAGAAAAGGTCAGTAAACACCTAGTATACAGCTGAAAAAAATACAATATTACGGTGCGAGCTTAGTATAGTGACCAAAGGATAACCTGGAACTGCAAGAAACCAGTGTTTCTGACAGCTGTGAGAGATGTAAGAAGATAATATATAACAAAGCGGTAATACTTTATCCTTAGTGAATATCAGACTTTCTATATTTATTTCCCCATTTATAAATAATTCGTTAAAATAAGGATATACACCCCCAGATGAAAATAAATAAACCACCTTCCTTCATCAAAAAAAAGCTTGTATGCACAACTAGTAAATAAGCGACTAAGCACCTGTTAAACTGAGTGTTAGAGGCAATCTGTCAGCAGAATTTGACATCCCTAAACAATTTATATGTGCATGTAGCTCTTTCACAGACAAGTCCAGTAATACCTTTACATAGCCAGTCTGTTCCTCTGTTACTGAGAAATCAGCTTTTGAATTAATATGAAAATGAGGCTGAAGATCTGAAGCCTCTGTCACTCCAGCTCTATTCTCCACCTAGCACCAACTCTTTTTGCTTAAAGAGAACCTGTCATCAGAAATAACGCTATTAACCTGCAGATATGCGCTCAATCTGCAGGTTAACAGCGTTATTATGCTGCCCGGCGCCTGCACGCAGCCGAATGCAGCGGGGAGAAAATTAACTATATTCTTCCCGTCAGCATTCGGATCCAGTCATGGGGGCAAGGGCACCGTGGGTTCAGTCACCGCTCTGAGAATACAGAGTGGCAGCTGTGACCACGCTCCCGGCCCCTGACAGACACTGGCCCTGCATTGTGGCCGGCTGTCAACCAGGGTCGATTCCTTCCTATGTTACTTTTTGATTTTAGAATAATAATAAAAATGTTTTTTAAGTGAATTTTGGCATAGGTGGGTTGTGTTATGTGCATATAAATAGTTTGGGGTGTAGAATCCTGCTGACAGACTCCCCTTATGTCAGGTAAAGTTGTTCTTTTTGTTTCACATTTCCGTCTTCTCTGGATTGATGGATAACTAGAATAAATCTCTAATCTTTTCTGTAAAAATATAGTTTCCATTTGCATTTGTAATATATGCTCACTGCTCAGCATATGGCTTATGTAGTAGATTCTGAATCATCTGTGGGACAATGGAAGGACAACAATACAGGGTATTTACTGATATTACTGGTTGGTACAAATCACCCATCAGTCAATGTGATGAGATATCAAGCAGATCAGAACTATCATTGTAATCCGCTCTTTAAAAACTACTTCCATTCTAGACAGACCAAGAGTATAGGTCACGAGTAAATGGCTAATCACCGTTGGTGATACAACATATTAGCATGTGCTGCAGACGTAAGTCCTACTATATTATTGTGTCCACATTATCATTATTCATATAACTGTGCATTAAGATATTAGTGACCACAACATTTCCAATTTTCCACTCTACTAACAAATAATACAATTTCTGCTATTTTAACTTTAAAACGCTGCATGCAGAGTTTTTCTTCCTGCAAAAACAACAGTCACTGAAAGGGACAACATTGCTAGTCAAGGGTTTATCAGACTTTGGTGGTGAAGGTCATATGATGAATCCAGCACTACACTATGGCTTCCATTATGAATAGAAGCCACAGCAGATATGTGAAGACAACCACAGGCTCACTGACAATAGGGTTTCCTCAAAAGAGGTCAAGCATGTGTGATAATTCGCTGTATATGGAAGATGAAAAAAGGTGAAATTCAGCGCTTAGATTGAGGGGTCTAACAAGGAAACATTTTCTACATTCCATGGTCCCTAATGATATTCTAGTGCCTTCACATCAATCCGTTTATGAGTCAAACTATGTAGGGAAAAGGACATCAGAGGGCAGCCAAAGGGCCAGACTGTAAACTCACTAACAGAACTACCTTTCCATGTAGTTATACTCAATTAGAAAAGGAGTCCAGCTTCTGGTAGAAAAAATTCCATAAAAATTATTTTATTCCAAAATGATTAAAAATCCATACACAAATAGTGGGGAGCAGGGAAACACATGGCAGGCTGACTTTGTATAGGTTATACTCAATGTACAATGTTCAAGTGCATTATTTAGTCTCTTGAAATAAAGCTCTTGATTGCTAAAAATAAGACTATGTACAGTATAATTAAATGCATTTGCTAATAAACTTACCCTGGTGACAAGTTGGTTGTAGATAGATGCAGGTAGAGATAAATAAAAAATGGCTGACACACATATTCCTCCAAGACACTGAGCTACAGCAAAGGCCAGACCATGAAGAATATCCAATTTCCGTGCAAATACCAAGGCAGAAGTGATAGCTGGGTTTAATTGGGCACCACTTATTTCACCAAAACTCTGTACCAGACTGACAACTGACAGACCTGCAGCTATCGGTGGAGCCATAGATTGTGACGTTCCGATTCCCAAGCAAGATGATCCTAGCACCACTGTTAACAGCATGAACGTTCCCAAAAATTCTGCTAAAACAGAGCGCCAAAAACGATGTTGTCTCAGTTTCTGCAAAATCAAAGGTAAGTGCTAAATTAATTTAGATTCCTTTCATTTACATGACAAACAACACACAGCAGTAATGACAGTGTTACCACTTTGCTTCGTAAAAGTGGTTTTGTTTGTGTAATGAATAAATATTGTGTTATTATATTTTGTAAATGTTCTTTTACAATTATATAAGGTTTATAATAAAATATATAATGTGATATGAAGCTCCAATCTGCATTAATGATGTTAAAATTGACTATCAATTCAGGAACATGCATCAAATGGTGCAAGATAATCAACAAAGTAAGAGCATTGTCAGAGATTTCCAGAATAGTCTGCCAGAAGTTAATTGAAAGCCATATAAAATTATACCCATGAATACAGTTACATACTACCTACCTCTTTGATAACCATCCTCGTTCAATGCTAATGGAAATGCGCATGAATATATAACCTGAAGCTTTTATTTGATATCATCGGCTCCTACAGATTGCCTTCCTCTGTGAACGTAACGCCTCCTAAAGACTCATCATATTATTTTTTAAAGTTTCCTTTTTCCTTTCATCTTCTCTTATTTTCATTGAGTCCAAATAAAGATGCTAAAAGTATCAAAACTAAACTATAGTAAAAAAAAAAAATAGTTGTAAACAGGATATATTGTACTACGTTCTATAGATTTTGATATCTCACAGGTTAATCAAATTTTGTAAGACCCTCTTTGCATTATCAATTGTGCTGGGCTGGAAATCATTATATGAAGCCATAGTTGCTGTGGTGATCAGACCACTAAAAGTGAATAGCAAGGTGAGCAGTGCAGCTGTTTGGACCAGGTCTTATCCATCCTGTTACCTTGGTGACTATTGTGCTGTTTATAATGAACCTCTTTTATCTTCAGAAATAAAAGTGGGGCAAACGTGCAATAGCATCAAAGGGTTATTAAAACTGGGAACAACTGTTCAGACAAATAAGGTGATGCCACTTTTCTATTGAAAAAAATAAATCACTAAATAAATCAATTAAAAAAAAGTCAAGATCTAAACTAAGGTTACATAATTCTGTTGCTTCGTTTGTTGTTTAATATTAGCACTTCCCATTGTTTTCTATGGCAAAAGCTAAACAGATGGATGTAAGTGTAACATACCTGGCGGCGTCCTTGCATAGTGGTCCATCTCCCACTGTGCAAGAGCGCGCACTTGATCTCCAGTCCAGAATGTCTCTCTGGCTTCCCTCCATGCTGTCTGTTTGTGTCTGTTTCTGCTGCTTAAGGGCGGCGCCTGATCACTTCCTGCTTTTTGTACCTGCTGCAGGCACACCCCTTGTGCGTCCTCAGCCTATTGCTGTCTGTCACCTGTTATTTAACCCAGCTGCCCCAATCAATCCCTGCCTGAGCATTGTGTTTCATTCAGTGTGTGCTTTCACTCTGAAGGTGCCAGGTCCCGTTCTGTGTTCTCTTGTCTGCCTATCCTGGAGGCTGTATTTCCAGGCCTGTCTGAACACGCTCCTAGCCTGTTCCTCCCGCCTTCTAGGGGCCGATTACCTAGACCCGCTCCTGTATCTTGTCTGTCCTGTCTGAACACGCTCCTTGCCTGTTCATCCCGCCTCTCTGGGGGCCGTATTCCCAGACCCGCTCCTGTATTCCGCTGCAGTGTTGGTCTCCTCCGTACACTCAGTTCCAGTCTGAACTCTCTCCTATCTTTTACCTGTTTTTTCTCTATGTCCGTTCCTTTCCTTTTTCTGCAGAGTCTGAACTCGTACCTAACTCCTGCTTGTTGTCTCTGTACTCCCGTTTGTGAGTTTGTGGTCCACTCGCTACTTCACTGCAAGTACCCTGTGGGTATCTGGCTCTGCCTTTCCCTTCCTGTCTGTTCCGTGTGAACAGAGCCCTGTCCCCCCTGCTCTGCCTTGCTCACCGCTCCGGCGGTTCTAGCCTGCTCTGCCTTGCTCACTGCTCCCGCAGCCTTGCTCCGCTCTGACCCTTTTGCTCACTGCTCCGGCAGTCTCGCTCGGCTCTTATCCTTTTGCTCACTGCTCCGGCAGCCTTGCTCTACTCTTGCTCACCGCTCCAGACGGCCTCGTCCTGCTCTACTCTTGCTCACCGCTCCAGGTGGCCTCGTCCTGCTCTACTCTTGCTCTCCGCTCCAGGCGGCCTCGTCCTGCTCTGCCCTAGCTCACCGCTCCAGGCGGCCTCGTCCTGCTCTGCCCTTGCTCACCGCTCTGGGCGGTCTCGTCCTGCTCTGCTCTTGCTCACCACTCCGGGCGGTCTCGTCCTGCTCTGCTCTTGCTCACCGCTCCGGGCGGTCTCGTCCTGCTCTCCTCTTGCTCACCGCTCTGGGCGGTCTCGTCCTGCTCTGCTCTTGCTCACCGCTCCGGGCGGTCTCGTCCTGCTCTGCTCTTGCTCACCGCTCCGGGCGGCCTCACTCTGCTGTGTTTGTCCGCCACATCTGTGGTTCTGTTCCAGAGTCCCAGTGTGTACTGGGTCCTATCCCGCCTGTGTTCCTACCTGCTAGTGCCTTCCTGTCTGCACTCTAGCCGTGCTTGCCTGTACCCCCCTGCCTGCATACCCGCCTGCTTGCATACCAGTCGTGCCTGCCTATTCCCACCAGTCTGTGTGCCAGCCTAACCAGTCTGTTCCTGTATTCCCCTGTGTGGGTCAATAGCCGTGTCCGGGGTCTGGCCTGGAGTAGCACCTGGTCCCTCTGCTCGGTTCCTCCTTGGTGCACTGGCGTCGTATGCTGTCGTGCGACCCTGGTCGGATCGGGTGAATACCTAGTTACGCCCCTCCAGGCATTCACTCTCCGGCACGGTCCAGTGGAATCACACGCACACGCCGCTCAGCCCGGGCGTGTGCATTACAGCATGCTCAGGCCATGGTTCCCGTTTAGCCCCACGGCCTTCGCTCTCTGAGACGTTTTCCAGCGAATACGTGCATTAAAAATAAATAATTTTTTTTTTTCCTTAGCTGAGTTCCAGGCGAATTACGCACCCGTCCAGATGGATCTATCAGCTCTCGTTCCTGCGGATCCGCCACGTTACTATGGGGATCCAAGACAGAGTCGCGCATTTGTGGAGCAATGCATGCTACACTTCAAGTTCTACCCTCTATGTTTTCCCACAGATCGGGTTAAGGTGGGATTCATGATGTCTTACCTAGCGGGTGATGCCTTGAATTGGATCATCCCCCTATGGGATGCACAGGATCCTATCGTCCTGGACATAATGGCCTTCCTGGTGGCCTTTCTAATGGTCTTCGATGATCCTAACCCGGAGGCTCCTGCTGAAGCTTCACTTCCCAGTATCCCGGAGCAGCCCCGATGGGTAATGTGTGTGGGTAGCGCAATAGTCCTCCAGCCCAATGAGACTACTGCCCACCCAGAATCCTCACAGGGTGACTACACTCTCCGGAATACTTCTCCCAACCTCAAGAGGCAGTCCAGACGTGCTAGATGTAGAGGCAAGCCGTCACGCCAGGGTCTGTCCTCCCTGAGACCTCCTGACCCCAACCTTGAAGTCCCTACTGAAGCTTCATCTCCCTGTATCCCGGAGAAGCCCCAACGGGTAATGTGCGTGGGTAGTGCACCAGTTCTCCTGCCCGAAGAGACTGCTGCCCACCCAGAATTCACACCGGAGGACCCCCTGTTGCCTCCTGAATCCCCCAGGATACCACTTGAGGACAATTGGAGAGAGACTTCCCTATACCCTGCACCTGATACCTCGCCCGCTTCGTCCAGTGAGTCCGACCTAGTGTTCTCCGAAGCAGAGGTTACCCCTGAGTCTCTACACCCCTCTGATCAGGCGGAGGATCTCCAGTTGTCTCCTGAACCCTTCGGGGTGCTACCTGGTAGCGAATGGACAGAGACTTTCCTATACTCGGTACCTGATACCTCGGCTGCTTCATCCAGTGAGTCCGACCTAGTGTACTCTGAAGCAGAGGTTACCCATGAGTTTCTTCACCCCTCCGACCTGGCGGAGGACCTCCAGTTGTCTCCTGAGCCCTTCGGGGTGCTACCTGGTAGCGAAAGGACAGAGACTCTCCTATACTCTGTACCTGATACCTTGCTCGCTTCGTCCAGTGAGTCCCACCTAGGGTACTCCGAAGCAAAGGTTACTCCCGAGTCTCTACACCCCTCCGACCCGGCGGAGGACCTCCAGTTGTCTCCAGAACCCTTCGGGGTGCCACCTGGTGGTGAATGGACAGAGACTTTCCTATATCCTGGAGCTGATACCTTGCTCGCTTCGCCTAGTGAGTCTAACCTAGTGTACTCCGAAGCACAGGTTATTCATGAGTCTCTACACCCCTCCGACCAGGTGGAGGACCTCCAGTTGTCTCCAGAACCCTTCGGGGTGCCACCTGGTGGTGTATGGACAGAGACTTTCCTATACTCGGCACCCGATACCTCGCCTGCTTCGTCCAGTGAGTCCGACCTAGTGTACTCTGAAGCAGATGTTTTCCCCGAGCCTCTGCACTCTTCTGACCCGGCAGAGGACCTCCAGTTGTTTCCTGACTACTCCGGGGTACCACCAGATAACAAAGAGACAGTGACTTTTTCTCACCCTGTACCTGATAACCCGTCTATTTCTTCCTGTGAGTTTGACAAGATGTACCTCGAAGCAGAGATTACCCCCAAGTCTCTGCTCCCCTCCAACCCGGTGGAGGACTTCCAGTTGTCTCCTGTACCCTCTGGGGTGCCACCTGTAAATATGTGGAGAGAGACTTCCTTGTGTGCTGTTCCTGGTACTCCACCCGTTTCATCTGTTGCTGAGGATGGCTGGATAGGAGGTAGCATCCTAGCTACCCAGATGAGACCAGTTTTTCCTGTGGACAGTGGAAGTGATCTCCTTGAAGTGAAGGATTGGCCCTCGAATTCCCTGCGGAAGATTCTGGCAGGCCTGAAGAAGAGGGGGCGTAATGGGGGGGGGGTACTGTAACATACCTGGCGGCGTCCTTGCATAGTGGTCCATCTCCCACTGTGCAAGAGCGCGCACTTGATCTCCAGTCCAGAATGTCTCTCTGGCTTCCCTCCATGCTGTCTGTTTGAGTCTGTTTCTGCTGCTTAAGGGCGGCGCCCGATCACTTCCTGCTTTTTGTACCTGCTGCAGGCACACCCCTTGTGCGTCCTCAGCCTATTGCTGTCTGTCACCTGTTATTTAACCCAGCTGCCCCAATCAATCCCTGCCTGAGCATTGTGTTTCATTCAGTGTGTGCTTTCACTCTGAAGGTGCCAGGTCCCGTTCTGTGTTCTCTTGTCTGCCTATCCTGGAGGCTGTATTTCCAGGACTGTCTGAACACTCTCCTAGCCTGTTCCTCCCGCCTTCTAGGGGCCGATTACCTAGACCCGCTCCTGTATCTTGTCTGTCCTGTCTGAACACGCTCCTTGCCTGTTCGTCCCGCCTCTCTGGGGGCCGTATTCCCAGACCCGCTCCTGTATTCCGCTGCAGTGTTGGTCTCCTCCGTACACTCAGTTCCAGTCTGAACTCTCTCCTATCTTTTACCTGTTTTTTCTCTATGTCCGTTCCTTTCCTTTTTCTGCAGAGTCTGAACTCGTACCTAACTCCTGCTTGTTGTCTCTGTACTCCCGTTTGTGAGTTTGTGGTCCACTCGCTACTTCACTGCAAGTACCCTGTGGGTATCTGGCTCTGCCTTTCCCTTCCTGTCTGTTCCGTGTGAACAGAGCCCTGTCCCCCCTGCTCTGCCTTGCTCACCGCTCCGGCGGTTCTAGCCTGCTCTGCCTTGCTCACTGCTCCGGCAGCCTTGCTCCGCTCTGACCCTTTTGCTCACTGCTCCGGCAGTCTCGCTCCGCTCTTATCCTTTTGCTCACTGCTCCGGCAGCCTTGCTCTACTCTTGCTCACCGCTCCAGTCGGCCTCGTCCTGCTCTACTCTTGCTCACCGCTCCAGGCGGCCTCGTCCTGCTCTACTCTTGCTCACCGCTCCAGGCGGCCTCGTCCTGCTCTGCCCTTGCTCACCGCTCCAGGCGGTCTCGTCCTGCTCTGCTCTTGCTCACCGCTCCAGGCGGTCTTGTCCTGCTCTGCTCTTGCTCACCACTCCAGGCGGTCTCATCCTGCTCTGCTCTTGCTCACCGCTCCAGGCGGTCTCGTCCTGCTCTCCTCTTGCTCACCGCTCCGGGCGGTCTCGTCCTGCTCTGCTCTTGCTCACCGCTCCGGGCGGTCTCGTCCTGCTCTGCTCTTGCTCACCGCTCCGGGCGGTCTCGTCCTGCTCTGCTCTTGCTCACCGCTCCGGGCGGTCTCATCCTGCTCTGCTCTTGCTCACCGCTCCGGGCGGTCTCGTCCTGCTCTGCTCTTGCTCACCGCTCCGGGCGGTCTCGTCCTGCCCTGCTCTTGCTCACCGCTCCGGGCGGTCTCGTCCTGCCCTGCTCTTGCTCACCGCTCCGGGCGGTCTCGTCCTGCCCTGCTCTTGCTCACCGCTCCGGGCGGTCTCGTCCTGCCCAGCTCTTGCTCACCGCTCCGGGCGGTCTCGTCCTGCCTTGCTCTTGCTCACCGCTCCGGGCGGTCTCGTCCTGCCCTGCTTTTGCTCACCGCTCCGGGCGGTCTCGTCCTGCCCTGCTCTTGCTTACCGCTCCGGGAGGTCTCGTCCTGCCCTGCTCTTGCTCACCGCTCCGGGGGGTCTCGTCCTGCCCTGCTCTTGCTCACCGCTCCGGGCGGTCTCGTCCTGCCCTGCTCTTGCTCACCGCTCCGGGCGGTCTCGTCCTGCCCTGCTCTTGCTCACCACTCCGGGCGGTCTCGTCCTGCCCTGCTCTTGCTCACCGCTCCGGGCGGTCTCGTCCTGCCCTGCTCTTGCTCACCACTCCGGGCGGTCTCGTCCTGCCCCGCTCTTGCTCACCGCTCCGGGCGGTCTCGTCCTGCCCTGCTCTCGCTCACCTCTCTGGGCGGCCTCACTCTGCTGTGTTTGTCCGCCACATCTGTGGTTCTGTTCCAGAGTCCCAGTGTGTACTGGGTCCTATCCCGCCTGTGTTCCTACCTGCTAGTGCCTTCCTGTCTGCACTCTTGCCGTGCTTGCCTGTACCCCCCTGCCTGCATACCCGCCTGCCTGCATACCAGTCGTGCCTGCCTATTCCCACCAGTCTGTGTGCCAGCCTAACCAGTCTGTTCCTGTATTCCCCTGTGTGGGTCAACAGCCGTGTCCGGGGTCTGGCCTGGAGTAGCACCTGGTCCCTCTGCTCGGTTCCTCCTTGGTGCACTGGCGTCGTATGCCGTCGTGCGACCCTGGTCGGATCGGGTGAATACCTAGTTACGCCCCTCCAGGCATTCACTCTCCGGCACGGTCCAGTGGAATCACACGCACACGCCACTCAGCCCGGGCGTGTGCATTACAGTAAGGAGATATCCAATCCCTATCCTTTTAATCCAGGGGTGCACAACCTTTTTTGGTCTAAGGGCCGCATTGTCAGATTGAACCAATCCCAATAGCCGCAATAAAACTTGGATATTAGGGGTATAACCTAAGGGCATATTGAAAGTATATGCCAAAAATATCTAATAGGTGCCGCTTATGTTTTTAGGACTCCAACCTATCAAGGCGATCAAGGTCCCCTTCTTCCTATTCACAATCCAGAAAGAAAAAGATCATGCATCTGTGGCACCCCAGGGGTCCGGTTGCCACAGTGGCATTGCCTTCCTCACAGGGGGTGATGCCATACCTGGGAGCAAGGTTTACCAGCATACAACACTTTCCTGGCTCCAGACCAGAAAGGGGAGCTCCTCCCCTTGACAACTGGAATCTGGAGGCGGGGTTAGTAAGAGTAGTTCAGAGGAGTTGGAGACAGGACAGCGACGAGGAAGGATGTAACGGGTCTGGGAGGTGGAACCTCTGAGCTACTATACAAAGGGGCAGTCCTTGTAAGGAAGCGGGTGGCTCCCAGGGAAGGTGGGCAGGTAGTCACGGCAAGTGACAGGAACAGTCTCTGGGAAGAAGGGCAGGAGGTCACGGCAAGTGACGGGAACAGTCTCTTGACAGGCGGGTGGTCACGGCAAGTGACAGCAGGGTAAGAGTCTCTAGACAGGCAGGTGGTCACGGCAAGTGACGGCAGAGCCTCCAGGTAGGCTAGCAGGCGGGTAGCAGGTGAGCACTCCCAGGTGAGCGGGTAAGAGTCTCTCGGCCGGCTGGCAGGTGGTCACGGCAAGTGACGGCAGAGCCTCCAGGTAGGCTAGCTGGCGGGTAGCAGGTGAGCGCTCCCAGGTGAGCGGGTAAGAGTCTCTCGGCTGGCTGGCAGGTGGTCTCAGGCAGGTATCAGGCAGGTGTCAGGCAGGAGTCAGGCAGGAGTCAGGCAGGTGTCAGGCAGGTGTCAGGCAGGTGTCAGGCAGGTGTCAGGCAGGTGTCAGACAGGTATCAGGCAGGTGCTTCCTGATCTGCAGGCGGACTGGTCCATAGGCAGACTGGCGGATGCAGGTAGACAGACTGTCGGACCGCAGGAATACAAGCAGGTAGACGGAACTGGAAAGCAGACTGGCAACGGGACCTGAGGGCTGAAGCAGAGGTGAAAGGCTTTGCAACAACTTTGCTTGGGCACCTCCATTTTGGAGGAGGTGCCTTATATATGGGTGCTCCACTGGCACAGTGCCCGGGAAGCGGCGAGCGCTGCCAGCAGCGCGGGAAGAGGACGCCGAGGACAGAGCAGGGAGGTGAGAGGAGTGGCGTCTCTGCCTAGCAGGAGGCAGGGACGCCGACGCTACAGTACCCCCCCCTTTAGGCGCCCCCTTTTTTAGGCCGGAGAGAAATTTATCTAGGATGAGCGGGGCATGGATGTTCTCCCGGGGCTCCCACGTTCTCTCCTCAGGACCAAACCCCTTCCAATCCAATAGAAAAAAGGTCTTTTCTCTTTCCCTTTTGGTGGCCAGAATGTTCTCTACCTCAAACTCGTCTTCAGCGGAAACCGGAGCAGGAGGCGTACCTGTAGACTTGGAAAAAGAGTTAAGCACCACGGGTTTGAGGAGAGATACATGGAAGGAGTTGGGGATCCGCAAGTTGGCCGGGAGTTTCAATTTATAGGCCACCGGGTTGATTTGTTTGATAACTTCCAGTGGGCCGATGAACCGAGGCTCTAACTTGTAGGAAGGAATCTTGAGCCGGACATATTTGGACGAGAGCCAGACTTTATCTCCAGGACGGAATTGGGGCAGATCCAGACGTCTTTTGTCAGCCTGTTTCTTCATCCGCTCGGAGGACTGAAGAAGTGCGGATCTGGTACTCTCCCAAATGGAGGAGAATTCGCTAACAAGAGATTCCGCGGCCGGATTATCCACCGAGGCGGAGACGGGAAACGGGATCCGAGGATGTTGACCGTAGACAATAAAAAAAGGGGATTCGGAGGAAGACTCGCTCTCGTGATTATTATTGGAAAATTTGGCCCACGGTAAAAGATCCACCCAGTCGGAATGGTGGGCATTAACAAAGTGCCGGAGGTAACTGGTTAAAGTTTGGTTGATCCACTCTACTTGACCATTGGACTGTGGGTGATAAGCAGAGGAGAAGTCCAAGGTGACCCCCAGCAGTTTACACATGGCTCTCCAGAAGCGAGAGGTGAACTGAACTCCTCTGTCGGATACGATGTGGAGAGGGAGACCATGAAGACGGAAAATATGATGGATAAAGTCTTTAGCCAATTCAGATGCAGATGGAAGGCCCGGCAGGGGGATGAAGTGAGCCATCTTAGAGAAGCGGTCAGCGACCACCCAAATGACCGTGCAACCAGCAGAGACAGGGAGATCCATTATAAAGTCCATGGCTATATGCTGCCACGGGGCAGCAGGTATGGGAAGAGGCAGAAGGCGGCCGGCTGGCAGATGTCTAGGAACCTTGTTGTGGGCACAGGACGCACAGGCTGAGACAAAGTCTATTACGTCCTTGTGCAGGGTAGGCCACCAGTAATGCTGGGTAATAAACTGGAGGGTCTTTTTCTGGCCAGCATGGCCAGCTAGCTTAGACGAATGTCCCCAGTGTAGGACTTTCTCACGATCAGGTACTCTTACGAACGTCTTACCGGGTGGAAGACGATTTAGATCCACGGGAGCCACCAGCATTACCTTGGCGGAATCGATGATGTGCTTTGGCTCCTCCTCTAGAATGGAGAACAAAAAGGATCGGGACAAGGCATCAGCTTTGATATTTTTGTCTGCCGGGCGAAAATGAAGAATGAAATCAAAGCGGGCGAAGAACAAGGACCACCGGGCTTGGCACGGGTTAAGTCTTTGGGCACTCTGGAGATAAGCCAAGTTTTTGTGATCCGTGTAGATTATTACCGGGTGAAGAGCCCCCTCGAGCAGGTAACGCCACTCCTCCAGTGCCAACTTAATGGCTAACAATTCTCGGTCTCCTATAGAATAATTGCGCTCAGATGAGTAGAAGAGTTTGGAGAAGAAGCCACAGGTTACCATTCTTCCAGATGACGACTTTTGGGTGAGCACCGCTCCGGCTCCGGAGGAGGAAGCGTCTACTTCTAAGAAGAATTGTTTGTTGCTGTCCAGACGGTGCAGCACAGGAGCGGAGGAGAAAGCTTGTTTCAAAGACAGGAAGGCCTCCTCTGCCTCGGGCGGCCATTCTTTGGGATTAGCGCCCTTACGGGTGAGCACAGAGATAGGGGCAGTCCGGGAAGAGAAGTGCAGAATGAAGAGGCGGTAGTAGTTGGCGAAGCCCAGGAACCGCTGGATAGCCTTCAACCCCTCCAGTCGGGGCCACTTCTGGATGGCAGAAAGTTTCTCAGAATCCATTCGTAGACCGGTCTGAGAGATGATGTAGCCCAGAAATGGAAGTGAGGTCTGCTCAAAGAGGCACTTCTCAAATTTTGCGTAGAGGTGGTTTTGCCTGAGCAGGACCTGACGAACGTCCCTCCGGTGTGTGGGGAGATCCGGAGAGAAGACCAAGATGTCGTCCAGGTATACCACCACGCAGGAGTAGAGAAGGTCACGGAAGATATCATTGACCAACTGTTGAAAGACGGCGGGAGCATTACAGAGACCGAAGGGCATTACGAGGTATTCATAGTGGCCGTCCCGGGTGTTGAATGCCGTCTTCCATTCATCCCTCTGACGGATACAAACCAGGTTATAGGCCCCACAGAGATCCAGCTTGGTGAAGACTCTAGCACCCGTCAGACGGTCAAATAATTCAGGAATGAGCGGAAGGGGGTATTTATTCTTCACCGTGATCTGGTTAAGGCCTCTATAGTCTATGCAGGGACGGAGTGAGCCGTCCTTCTTTTTAACGAAGAAGAAGCCTGCTCCCGCCGGGGAAGTAGATTTCCGGATAAACCCCCGGGCCAGGTTCTCCTCGATATATTCAGACATGGAGCGGGTCTCAGCAGAGGACAAAGGGTAGATACACCCTCGGGGCAGAGTAGCGCCAGGTACCAAGTCGATAGGGCAATCGTATGGTCTATGAGGAGGTAATGTCTCAGCTTCCTTTTTATTAAAGACATCAGCATAAGACCAATAGGGTACCGGCAGGCTGGGTAGATTGGCTGGGGGAGGAGAAGGACGGGCAGGACGAACGGGAACTAAACAAGTCTTATGGCAGTCCTGTCCCCAGCGAAGGACTTCTACGGTCTGCCAATCAAGCACGGGTGCATGTCTCTGGAGCCAAGGTAGGCCAAGCAAAAGGGCATGAGAGAGTCCAGGTAGAACATGAAAGAAGATGCTCTCAGAGTGCAGCATTCCCACCTGCAGAGTTATGGGTTCGGTGATAAGTTGGATGGGATGCGGTAAGAGACCCCCGTCCACGGAGGCGACAGATAAGGGTTCGACCAGAGGTTTGGTGGGAATGCGGTATTTCTCTACCAGGGACTGAGAAATGAGATTTCCGGCAGCTCCAGAATCAAGTTGAGCTAGTTCAAAGTAACGGTTCTCCCCGCAGATGATAGAGACCGACAGCATCAGAGATGGATAGGGTTTATTCTTGTCTAGGACGACCTCTCTGAGCGATCCTAGACACAGGCGTTTCCCGACCTCTCCGGGCAGGAACGGATCCGGTGCTCCTTACTGCCACAGTAGAAGTAGCTCCCTTCGGCACGGCGTGACTCTTGACGGGTCTTGACCATCTTGGTCTGGTCGACCTGCATAGACTCGGGTGAGTGCGCCTGGGGAGTAACAGTGGAAGTGACGGCATTCTGGAAGGTAGGAGCAAGGCGAGGAAACCTCCTCTCATGGGTGACCTCTTTGGTACGCTCCTGGAACCGGATGTCAACAGGTGACTTCCTGCTTTTTGTACCTGCTGCAGGCACACCCCTTGTGCGTCCTCAGCCTATTGCTGTCTGTCACCTGTTATTTAACCCAGCTGCCCCAATCAATCCCTGCCTGAGCATTGTGTTTCATTCAGTGTGTGCTTTCACTCTGAAGGTGCCAGGTCCCGTTCTGTGTTCTCTTGTCTGCCTATCCTGGAGGCTGTATTTCCAGGCCTGTCTGAACACTCTCCTAGCCTGTTCCTCCCGCCTTCTAGGGGCCGATTACCTAGACCCGCTCCTGTATCTTGTCTGTCCTGTCTGAACACGCTCCTTGCCTGTTCGTCCCGCCTCTCTGGGGGCCGTATTCCCAGACCCGCTCCTGTATTCCGCTGCAGTTTTGGTCTCCTCCGTACACTCAGTTCCAGTCTGAACTCTCTCCTATCTTTTACCTGTTTTTTCTCTATGTCCGTTCCTTTGCTTTTTCTGCAGAGTCTGAACTCGTACCTAACTCCTGCTTGTTGTCTCTGTACTCCCGTTTGTGATCCACTCGCTACTTCACTGCAAGTACCCTGTGGGTATCTGGCTCTGCCTTTCCCTTCCTGTCTGTTCCGTGTGAACAGAGCCCTGTCCCCCCTGCTCTGCCTTGCTCACCGCTCCGGCGGTTCTAGCCTGCTCTGCCTTGCTCACTGCTCCGGCAGCCTTGCTCCGCTCTGACCCTTTTGCTCACTGCTCCGGCAGTCTCGCTCCGCTCTTATCCTTTTGCTCACTGCTCCGGCAGCCTTGCTCTACTCTTGCTCACCGCTCCAGGCGGCCTCGTCCTGCTCTACTCTTGCTCACCGCTCCAGGCGGCCTCGTCCTGCTCTACTCTTGCTCACCGCTCCAGGCGGCCTCGTCCTGCTCTGCCCTTGCTCACCGCTCCAGGCGGTCTCGTCCTGCTCTGCTCTTGCTCACCGCTCCGGGCGGTCTCGTCCTGCCCTGCTCTTGCTTACCGCTCCGGGAGGTCTCGTCCTGCCCTGCTCTTGCTCACCGCTCCGGGCGGTCTCGTCCTGCCCTGCTCTTGCTCACCGCTCCGGGCGGTCTCGTCCTGCCCTGCTCTTGCTCACCGCTCCGGGCAGTCTCGTCCTGCCCTGCTCTTGCTCACCGCTCCGGGCGGTCTCGTCCTGCCCTGCTCTTGCTCACCACTCCGGGCGGTCTCGTCCTGCCCCGCTCTTGCTCACCGCTCCGGGCGGTCTCGTCCTGCCCTGCTCTCGCTCACCTCTCTGGGCGGCCTCACTCTGCTGTGTTTGTCCGCCACATCTGTGGTTCTGTTCCAGAGTCCCAGTGTGTACTGGGTCCTATCCCGCCTGTGTTCCTACCTGCTAGTGCCTTCCTGTCTGCACTCTTGCCGTGCTTGCCTGTACCCCCCTGCCTGCATACCCGCCTGCCTGCATACCAGTCGTGCCTGCCTATTCCCACCAGTCTGTGTGCCAGCCTAACCAGTCTGTTCCTGTATTCCCCTGTGTGGGTCAACAGCCGTGTCCGGGGTCTGGCCTGGAGTAGCACCTGGTCCCTCTGCTCGGTTCCTCCTTGGTGCACTGGCGTCGTATGCCGTCGTGCGACCCTGGTCGGATCGGGTGAATAACTAGTTACGCCCCTCCAGGCATTCACTCTCCGGCACGGTCCAGTGGAATCACACGCACACGCCACTCAGCCCGGGCGTGTGCATTACAGTAAGGAGATATCCAATCCCTATCCTTTTAATCCAGGGGTGCACAACCTTTTTTGGTCTAAGGGCCGCATTGTCAGATTGAACCAATCCCAATAGCCGCAATAAAACTTGGATATTAGGGGTATAACCTAAGGGCATATTGAAAGTATATGCCAAAAATATCTAATAGGTGCCGCTTATGTTTTTAGGACTCCAACCTATCAAGGTCCCCTTCTTCCTATTCACAATCCAGAAAGAAAAAGATCATGCATCTGTGGCACCCCAGGGGTCCGGTTGCCACAGTGGCATTGCCTTCCTCACAGGGGGTGATGCCATACCTGGGAGCAAGGTTTACCAGCATACAACACTTTCCTGGCTCCAGACCAGAAAGGGGAGCTCCTCCCCTTGACAACTGGAATCTGGAGGCGGGGTTAGTAAGAGTAGTTCAGAGGAGTTGGAGACAGGACAGCGACGAGGAAGGATGTAACGGGTCTGGGAGGTGGAACCTCTGAGCTACTATACAAAGGGGCAGTCCTTGTAAGGAAGCGGGTGGCTCCCAGGGAAGGTGGGCAGGTAGTCACGGCAAGTGACAGGAACAGTCTCTGGGAAGAAGGGCAGGAGGTCACGGCAAGTGACGGGAACAGTCTCTTGACAGGCGGGTGGTCACGGCAAGTGACAGCAGGGTAAGAGTCTCTAGACAGGCAGGTGGTCACGGCAAGTGACGGCAGAGCCTCCAGGTAGGCTAGCAGGCGGGTAGCAGGTGAGCGCTCCCAGGTGAGCGGGTAAGAGTCTCTCGGCCGGCTGGCAGGTGGTCACGGCAAGTGACGGCAGAGCCTCCAGGTAGGCTAGCTGGCGGGTAGCAGGTGAGCGCTCCCAGGTGAGCGGGTAAGAGTCTCTCGGCTGGCTGGCAGGTGGTCTCAGGCAGGTGTCAGGCAGGAGTCAGGCAGGAGTCAGGCAGGTGTCAGGCAGGTGTCAGGCAGGTGTCAGGCAGGTGTCAGACAGGTATCAGGCAGGTGCTTCCTGATCTGCAGGCGGACTGGTCCATAGGCAGACTGGCGGATGCAGGTAGACAGACTGTCGGACCGCAGGAATACAAGCAGGTAGACGGAACTGGAAAGCAGACTGGCAACGGGACCTGAGGGCTGAAGCAGAGGTGAAAGGCTTTGCAACAACTTTGCTTGGGCACCTCCATTTTGGAGGAGGTGCCTTATATATGGGTGCTCCACTGGCACAGTGCCCGGGAAGCGGCGAGCGCTGCCAGCAGCGCGGGAAGAGGACGCTGAGGACAGAGCAGGGAGGTGAGAGGAGTGGCGTCTCTGCCTAGCAGGAGGCAGGGACGCCGACGCTACAGTACCCCCCCCTTTAGGCGCCCCCTTTTTTAGGCCGGAGAGAAATTTATCTAGGATGAGCGGGGCATGGATGTTCTCCCGGGGCTCCCACGTTCTCTCCTCAGGACCAAACCCCTTCCAATCCACTAGAAAAAAGGTCTTTCCTCTTTCCCTTTTGGTGGCCAGAATGTTCTCTACCTCAAACTCGTCTTCAGCGGAAACCGGAGCAGGAGGCGTACCTGTAGACTTGGAAAAAGAGTTAAGCACCACGGGTTTGAGGAGAGATACATGGAAGGAGTTGGGGATCCGCAAGTTGGCCGGGAGTTTCAATTTATAGGCCACCGGGTTGATTTGTTTGATAACTTCCAGTGGGCCGATGAACCGAGGCTCTAACTTGTAGGAAGGAATCTTGAGCCGGACATATTTGGACGAGAGCCAGACTTTATCTCCAGGACGGAATTGGGGCAGATCCAGACGTCTTTTGTCAGCCTGTTTCTTCATCCGCTCGGAGGACTGAAGAAGTGCGGATCTGGTACTCTCCCAAATGGAGGAGAATTCGCTAACAAGAGATTCCGCGGCCGGATTATCCACCGAGGCGGAGACGGGAAACGGGATCCGAGGATGTTGACCGTAGACAATAAAAAAAGGGGATTCGGAGGAAGACTCGCTCTCGTGATTATTATTGGAAAATTTGGCCCACGGTAAAAGATCCACCCAGTCGGAATGGTGGGCATTAACAAAGTGCCGGAGGTAACTGGTTAAAGTTTGGTTGATCCACTCTACTTGACCATTGGACTGTGGGTGATAAGCAGAGGAGAAGTCCAAGGTGACCCCCAGCAGTTTACACATGGCTCTCCAGAAGCGAGAGGTGAACTGAACTCCTCTGTCGGATACGATGTGGAGAGGGAGACCATGAAGACGGAAAATATGATGGATAAAGTCTTTAGCCAATTCAGATGCAGATGGAAGGCCCGGCAGGGGGATGAAGTGAGCCATCTTAGAGAAGCGGTCAGCGACCACCCAAATGACCGTGCAACCAGCAGAGACAGGGAGATCCATTATAAAGTCCATGGCTATATGTTGCCACGGGGCAGCAGGTATGGGAAGAGGCAGAAGGCGGCCGGCTGGCAGATGTCTAGGAACCTTGTTGTGGGCACAGGACGCACAGGCTGAGACAAAGTCTATTACGTCCTTGTGCAGGGTAGGCCACCAGTAATGCCGGGTAATAAACTGGAGGGTCTTTTTCTGGCCAGCATGGCCAGCTAGCTTAGACGAATGTCCCCAGTGTAGGACTTTCTCACGATCAGGTACTCTTACGAACGTCTTACCGGGTGGAAGACGATTTAGATCCACGGGAGCCACCAGCATTACCTTGGCGGAATCGATGATGTGCTTTGGCTCCTCCTCTAGAATGGAGAACAAAAAGGATCGGGACAAGGCATCAGCTTTGATATTTTTGTCTGCCGGGCGAAAATGAAGAATGAAATCAAAGCGGGCGAAGAACAAGGACCACCGGGCTTGGCACGGGTTAAGTCTTTGGGCACTCTGGAGATAAGCCAAGTTTTTGTGATCCGTGTAGATTATTACCGGGTGAAGAGCCCCCTCGAGCAGGTAACGCCACTCCTCCAGTGCCAACTTAATGGCTAACAATTCTCGGTCTCCTATAGAATAATTGCGCTCAGATGAGTAGAAGAGTTTGGAGAAGAAGCCACAGGTTACCATTCTTCCAGATGACGACTTTTGGGTGAGCACCGCTCCGGCTCCGGAGGAGGAATCGTCTACTTCTAAGAAGAATTGTTTGTTGCTGTCCAGACGGTGCAGCACAGGAGCGGAGGAGAAAGCTTGTTTCAAAGACAGGAAGGCCTCCTCTGCCTCGGGCGGCCATTCTTTGGGATTAGCGCCCTTACGGGTGAGCACAGAGATAGGGGCAGTCCGGGAAGAGAAGTGCAGAATGAAGAGGCGGTAGTAGTTGGCGAAGCCCAGGAACCGCTGGATAGCCTTCAACCCCTCCAGTCGGGGCCACTTCTGGATGGCAGAAAGTTTCTCAGAATCCATTCGTAGACCGGTCTGAGAGATGATGTAGCCCAGAAATGGAAGTGAGGTCTGCTCAAAGAGGCACTTCTCAAATTTTGCGTAGAGGTGGTTTTGCCTGAGCAGGACCTGACGAACGTCCCTCCGGTGTGTGGGGAGATCCGGAGAGAAGACCAAGATGTCGTCCAGGTATACCACCACGCAGGAGTAGAGAAGGTCACGGAAGATATCATTGACCAACTGTTGAAAGACGGCGGGAGCATTACAGAGACCGAAGGGCATTACGAGGTATTCATAGTGGCCGTCCCGGGTGTTGAATGCCGTCTTCCATTCATCCCTCTGACGGATACAAACCAGGTTATAGGCCCCACAGAGATCCAGCTTGGTGAAGACTCTAGCACCCGTCAGAGGGTCAAATAATTCAGGAATGAGCGGAAGGGGGTATTTATTCTTCACCGTGATCTGGTTAAGGCCTCTATAGTCTATGCAGGGACGGAGTGAGCCGTCCTTCTTTTTAACGAAGAAGAAGCCTGCTCCCGCCGGGGAAGTAGATTTCCGGATAAACCCCCGGGCCAGGTTCTCCTCGATATATTCAGACATGGAGCGGGTCTCAGCAGAGGACAAAGGGTAGATACACCCTCGGGGCAGAGTAGCGCCAGGTACCAAGTCGATAGGGCAATCGTATGGTCTATGAGGAGGTAATGTCTCAGCTTCCTTTTTATTAAAGACATCAGCATAAGACCAATAGGGTACCGGCAGGCTGGGTAGATTGGCTGGGGGAGGAGAAGGACGGGCAGGACGAACGGGAACTAAACAAGTCTTATGGCAGTCCTGTCCCCAGCGAAGGACTTCTACGGTCTGCCAATCAAGCACGGGTGCATGTCTCTGGAGCCAAGGTAGGCCAAGCAAAAGGGCATGAGAGAGTCCAGGTAGAACATGAAAGAAGATGCTCTCAGAGTGCAGCATTCCCACCTGCAGAGTTATGGGTTCGGTGATAAGTTGGATGGGATGCGGTAAGAGACCCCCGTCCACGGAGGCGACAGATAAGGGTTCGACCAGAGGTTTGGTGGGAATGCGGTATTTCTCTACCAGGGACTGAGAAATGAGATTTCCGGCAGCTCCAGAATCAAGTTGAGCTAGTTCAAAGTAACGGTTCTCCCCGCAGATGATAGAGACCGACAGCATCAGAGATGGATAGGGTTTATTCTTGTCTAGGACGACCTCTCTGAGCGATCCTAGACACAGGCGTTTCCCGACCTCTCCGGGCAGGAACGGATCCGGTGCTCCTTACTGCCACAGTAGAAGTAGCTCCCTTCGGCACGGCGTGACTCTTGACGGGTCTTGACCATCTTGGTCTGGTCGACCTGCATAGACTCGGGTGAGTGCGCCTGGGGAGTAACAGTGGAAGTGACGGCATTCTGGAAGGTAGGAGCAAGGCGAGGAAACCTCCTCTCATGGGTGACCTCTTTGGTACGCTCCTGGAACCGGATGTCAACAGGTGACTTCCTGCTTTTTGTACCTGCTGCAGGCACACCCCTTGTGCGTCCTCAGCCTATTGCTGTCTGTCACCTGTTATTTAACCCAGCTGCCCCAATCAATCCCTGCCTGAGCATTGTGTTTCATTCAGTGTGTGCTTTCACTCTGAAGGTGCCAGGTCCCGTTCTGTGTTCTCTTGTCTGCCTATCCTGGAGGCTGTATTTCCAGGCCTGTCTGAACACTCTCCTAGCCTGTTCCTCCCGCCTTCTAGGGGCCGATTACCTAGACCCGCTCCTGTATCTTGTCTGTCCTGTCTGAACACTCTCCTTGCCTGTTCGTCCCGCCTCTCTGGGGGCCGTATTCCCAGAACCGCTCCTGTATTCCGCTGCAGTGTTGGTCTCCTCCGTACACTCAGTTCCAGTCTGAACTCTCTCCTATCTTTTACCTGTTTTTTCTCTATGTCCGTTCCTTTCCTTTTTCTGCAGAGTCTGAACTCGTACCTAACTCCTGCTTGTTGTCTCTGTACTCCCGTTTGTGATCCACTCGCTACTTCACTGCAAGTACCCTGTGGGTATCTGGCTCTGCCTTTCCCTTCCTGTCTGTTCCGTGTGAACAGAGCCCTGTCCCCCCTGCTCTGCCTTGCTCACCGCTCCGGCGGTTCTAGCCTGCTCTGCCTTGCTCACTGCTCTGGCAGCCTTGCTCCGCTCTGACCCTTTTGCTCACTGCTCCGGCAGTCTCGCTCCGCTCTTATCCTTTTGCTCACTGCTCCGGCAGCCTTGCTCTACTCTTGCTCACCGCTCCAGACGGCCTCGTCCTGCTCTACTCTTGCTCACCGCTCCAGGCGGCCTCGTCCTGCTCTACTCTTGCTCACCGCTCCAGGCGGCCTCGTCCTGCTCTGCCCTTGCTCACCGCTCCAGGCGGTCTCGTCCTGCTCTGCTCTTGCTCACCGCTCCAGGCGGTCTTGTCCTGCTCTGCTCTTGCTCACCACTCTAGGCGGTCTCATCCTGCTCTGCTCTTGCTCACCGCTCCAGGCGGTCTCGTCCTGCTCTGCTCTTGCTCACCGCTCTGGGCGGTCTCGTCCTGCTTTGCTCTTGCTCACCGCTCCGGGCGGTCTCGTCCTGCTCTGCTCTTGCTCACCGCTCCGGGCGGTCTCGTCCTGCTCTGCTCTTGCTCACCGCTCCGGGCGGTCTCATCCTGCTCTGCTCTTGCTCACCGCTCCGGGCGGTCTCGTCCTGCTCTGCTCTTGCTCACCGCTCCGGGCGGTCTCGTCCTGCCCTGCTCTTGCTCACCGCTCGGGGCGGTCTCGTCCTGCCCTGCTCTTGCTCACCGCTCCGGGCGGTCTCGTCCTGCCCTGCTCTTGCTCACCGCTCCGGGCGGTCTCGTCCTGCCCTGCTCTTGCTCACCACTCCGGGCGGTCTCGTCCTGCCCCGCTCTTGCTCACCGCTCCGGGCGGTCTCGTCCTGCCCTGCTCTCGCTCACCTCTCTGGGCGGCCTCACTCTGCTGTGTTTGTCCGCCACATCTGTGGTTCTGTTCCAGAGTCCCAGTGTGTACTGGGTCCTATCCCGCCTGTGTTCCTACCTGCTAGTGCCTTCCTGTCTGCACTCTAGCCGTGCTTGCCTGTACCCCCCTGCCTGCATACCCGCCTGCCTGCATACCAGTCGTGCCTGCCTATTCCCACCAGTCTGTGTGCCAGCCTAACCAGTCTGTTCCTGTATTCCCCTGTGTGGGACAACAGCCGTGTCCGGGGTCTGGCCTGGAGTAGCAACTGGTCCCTCTGCTCGGTTCCTCCTTGGTGCACTGGCGTCGTATGCCGTCGTGCGACCCTGGTCGGATCGGGTGAATACCTAGTTACGCCCCTCCAGGCATTCACTCTCCGGCACGGTCCAGTGGAATCACACGCACACGCCGCTCAGCCCGGGCGTGTGCATTACAGTAAGGAGATATCCAATCCCTATCCTTTTAATCCAGGGGTGCACAACCTTTTTTGGTCTAAGGGCCGCATTGTCAGATTGAACCAATCCCAATAGCCGCAATAAAACTTGGATATTAGGGGTATAACCTAAGGGCATATTGAAAGTATATGCCAAAAATATCTAATAGGTGCCGCTTATGTTTTTAGGACTCCAACCTATCAGGGCGATCAAGGTCCCCTTCTTCCTATTCACAATCCAGAAAGAAAAAGATCATGCATCTGTGGCACCCCAGGGGTCCGGTTGCCACAGTGGCATTGCCTTCCTCACAGGGGGTGATGCCATACCTGGGAGCAAGGTTTACCAGCATACAACACTTTCCTGGCTCCAGACCAGAAAGGGGAGCTCCTCCCCTTGACAACTGGAATCTGGAGGCGGGGTTAGTAAGAGTAGTTGAGAGGAGTTGGAGACAGAACAGCGACGAGGAAGGATGTAACGGGTCTGGGAGGTGGAACCTCTGAGCTACTATACAAAGGGGCAGTCCTTGTAAGGAAGCGGGTGGCTCCCAGGGAAGGTGGGCAGGTAGTCACGGCAAGTGACAGGAACAGTCTCTGGGAAGAAGGGCAGGAGGTCACGGCAAGTGACGGGAACAGTCTCTTGACAGGCGGGTGGTCACGGCAAGTGACAGCAGGGTAAGAGTCTCTAGACAGGCAGGTGGTCACGGCAAGTGACGGCAGAGCCTCCAGGCAGGCTAGCAGGCGGGTAGCAGGTGAGCGCTCCCAGGTGAGCGGGTAAGAGTCTCTCGGCTGGCTGGCAGGTGGTCTCAGGCAGGTATCAGGCAGGTGTCAGGCAGGAGTCAGGCAGGAGTCAGGCAGGTGTCAGGCAGGTGTCAGACAGGTATCAGGCAGGTGCTTCCTGATCTGCAGGCGGACTGGTCCATAGGCAGACTGGCGGATGCAGGTAGACAGACTGTCGGACCGCAGGAATACAAGCAGGTAGACGGAGCTGGAAAGCAGACTGGCAACGGGACCTGAG
Source organism: Phyllobates terribilis (assembly GCF_046119375.1). Taxonomy (NCBI): domain Eukaryota; kingdom Metazoa; phylum Chordata; class Amphibia; order Anura; family Dendrobatidae; genus Phyllobates; species Phyllobates terribilis. The sequence goes on along the minus strand of NW_027362762.1, from coordinate 188,659,751 downwards.
GGCTGAAGCAGAGGTGAAAGGCTTTGCAACAACTTTGCTTGGGCACCTCCATTTTGGAGGAGGTGCCTTATATATGGGTGCTCCACCGGCACAGTGCCCGGGAAGCGGCGAGCGCTGCCAGCAGCGCGGGAAGAGGACGCCAAGGACAGAGCAGGGAGGTGAGAGGAGTGGCGTCTCTGCCTAGCAGGAGGCAGGGACGCCGACGCTACAGTACCCCCCCCTTTAGGCGCCCCCTTTTTTAGGCCGGAGAGAAATTTATCTAGGATGAGCGGGGCATGGATGTTCTCCCGGGGCTCCCACGTTCTCTCCTCAGGACCAAACCCCTTCCAATCCACTAGAAAAAAGGTCTTTCCTCTTACCCTTTTGGTGGCCAGAATGTTCTCTACCTCAAACTCGTCTTCAGCGGAAACCGGAGCAGGAGGCGTACCTGTAGACTTGGAAAAAGAGTTAAGTACCACGGGTTTGAGGAGAGATACATGGAAGGAGTTGGGGATCCGCAAGTTGGCCGGGAGTTTCAATTTATAGGCCACCGGGTTGATTTGTTTGATAACTTCCAGTGGGCCGATGAACCGAGGCCCTAACTTGTAGGAAGGAATCTTGAGCCGGTCATATTTGGACGAGAGCCAGACTTTATCTCCAGGACGGAATTGGGGCGGATCCAGACGTCTTTTGTCAGCCTGTTTCTTCGTCCGCTCGGAGGACTGAAGAAGTGCGGATCTGGTACTCTCCCAAATGGAGGAGAATTCGCTAACAAGAGATTCCGCGGCCGGATTATCCACCGAGGCGGAGACGGGAAACGGGATCCGAGGATGTTGACCGTAGACAATAAAAAAAGGGGATTCGGAGGAAGACTCGCTCTCGTGATTATTATTGGAAAATTTGGCCCACGGTAAAAGATCCACCCAGTCAGAATGGTGGGCATTAACAAAGTGCCGGAGGTAACTGGTTAAAGTTTGGTTTATCCACTCTACTTGACCATTGGACTGTGGGTGATAAGCAGAGGAGAAGTGCAAGGTGACCCCCAGCAGTTTACACATGGCTCTCCAGAAGCGAGAGGTGAACTGAACTCCTCTGTCGGATACGATGTGGAGAGGGAGACCATGAAGACGGAAAATATGATGGATAAAGTCTTTAGCCAATTCAGATGCAGATGGAAGGCCCGGCAGGGGGATGAAGTGAGCCATCTTAGAGAAGCGGTCAGCGACCACCCAAATGACCGTGCAACCAGCAGAGACAGGGAGATCCGTTATAAAGTCCATGGCTATATGCTGCCACGGGGCAGCAGGTATGGGAAGAGGCAGAAGGCGGCCGGCTGGCAGATGTCTAGGAACCTTGTTGTGGGCACAGGACGCACAGGCTGAGACAAAGTCTATTAAGTCCTTGTGCAGGGTAGGCCACCAGTAATGCCGGGTAATAAACTGGAGGGTCTTTTTCTGGCCAGCATGGCCAGCTAGCTTAGACGAATGTCCCCAGTGTAGGACTTTCTCACGATCAGGTACTGTTACGAACGTCTTACCGGGTGGAAGACGATTTAGATCCACGGGAGCCACCAGCATTACCTTGGCGGGGTCGATGATGTGCTTTGGCTCCTCCTCTAGAACGGAGAACAAAAAGGATCGGGACAAGGCATCAGCTTTGATATTTTTGTCTGCCGGGCGAAAATGAAGAATGAAATCAAAGCGGGCGAAGAACAAGGACCACTGGGCTTGGCACGGGTTAAGTCTTTGGGCACTCTGGAGATAAGCCAAGTTTTTGTGATCCGTGTAGATTATTACCGGGTGAAGAGCCCCCTCGAGCAGGTAACGCCACTCCTCCAGTGCCAACTTAATGGCTAACAATTCTCGGTCTCCTATAGAATAATTGCGCTCAGATGAGTAGAAGAGTTTGGAGAAGAAGCCACAGGTTACCATTCTTCCAGATGACGACTTTTGGGTGAGCACCGCTCCGGCTCCGGAGGAGGAAGCGTCTACTTCTAAGAAGAATTGTTTGTTGCTGTCCAGACGGTGCAGCACAGGAGCGGAGGAGAAAGCTTGTTTCAAAGACAGGAAGGCCTCCTCTGCCTCGGGCGGCCATTCTTTGGGATTAGCGCCCTTACGGGTGAGCACAGAGATAGGGGCAGTCCGGGAAGAGAAGTGCAGAATGAAGAGGCGGTAGTAGTTGGCGAAGCCCAGGAACCGCTGGATAGCCTTCAACCCCTCCAGTCGGGGCCACTTCTGGATGGCAGAAAGTTTCTCAGAATCCATTCGTAGACCGGTCTGAGAGATGATGTAGCCCAGAAATGGAAGTGAGGTCTGCTCAAAGAGGCACTTCTCAAATTTTGCGTAGAGGTGGTTTTGCCTGAGCAGGACCTGACGAACGTCCCTCCGGTGTGTGGGGAGATCCGGAGAGAAGACCAAGATGTCGTCCAGGTATACCACCACGCAGGAGTAGAGAAGGTCACGGAAGATATCATTGACCAACTGTTGAAAGACGGCGGGGGCATTACAGAGACCGAAGGGCATTACGAGGTATTCATAGTGGCCGTCCTGGGTGTTGAATGCCGTCTTCCATTCATCCCTCTGACGGATACAAACCAGGTTATAGGCCCCACAGAGATCCAGCTTGGTGAAGACTCTAGCACCCGTCAGACGGTCAAATAATTCAGGAATGAGCGGAAGGGGGTATTTATTCTTCACCGTGATCTGGTTAAGGCCTCTATAGTCTATGCAGGGACGGAGTGAGCCGTCCTTCTTTTTAACGAAGAAGAAGCCTGCTCCCGCCGGGGAAGTAGATTTCCGGATAAACCCCCGGGCCAGGTTCTCCTCGATATATTCAGACATGGAGCGGGTCTCAGCAGAGGACAAAGGGTAGATACACCCTCGGGGCAGAGTAGCGCCAGGTACCAAGTCGATAGGGCAATCGTATGGTCTATGAGGAGGTAATGTCTCAGCTTCCTTTTTATTAAAGACATCAGCATAAGACCAATAGGGTACCGGCAGGCTGGGTAGATTGGCTGGGGGAGGAGAAGGACAGGCAGGACGAACGGGAACTAAACAAGTCTTATGGCAGTCCTGTCCCCAGCGAAGGACTTCTACGGTCTGCCAATCAAGCACGGGTGCATGTCTCTGGAGCCAAGGTAGGCCAAGCAAAAGGGCATGAGAGAGTCCAGGTAGAACATGAAAGAAGATGCTCTCAGAGTGCAGCATTCCCACCTGCAGAGTTATGGGTTCGGTGATAAGTTGGATGGGATGCGGTAAGAGACCCCCGTCCACGGAGGCGACAGATAAGGGTTCGACCAGAGGTTTGGTGGGAATGCGGTATTTCTCTACCAGGGACTGAGAAATGAGATTTCAGGCAGCTCCAGAATCAAGTTGAGCTAGTTCAAAGTAACGGTTCTCCCCGCAGATGATAGAGACCGACAGCATCAGAGATGGATAGGGTTTATTCTTGTCTAGGACGACCTCTCTGAGCGATCCTAGACACAGGCGTTTCCCGACCTCTCCGGGCAGGAACGGATCCGGTGCTCCTTACTGCCACAGTAGAAGTAGCTCCCTTCGGCACGGCGTGACTCTTGACGGGTCTTGACCATCTTGGTCTGGTCGACCTGCATAGGCTCGGGTGAGTGCGCCTGGGGAGTAACAGTGGAAGTGACGGCATTCTGGAAGGTAGGAGCAAGGCGAGGAAACCTCCTCTCACGGGTGACCTCTTTGGTACGCTCCTGGAACCGGATGTCAATCCGGGTGGCAAGTGTTATTAAGTCATCGAGAGTGGTAGGAATGTCCCGACCGGCAAGTTCATCTTTAATCCGGCCGGTTAGACCCTCCCAGAAGATGGACACCAGGGCGTCGTTATCCCAAGCAAGCTCAGAAGCAAGGGTACAGAACCGTATGGCATATTGGCCCACGGTTAGACTCCCTTGACGGAGGCGTAGCAGAGATGAGGCGGATGAGGTCTTTCGTCCTGGTTCGTCGAAGACTTTCCGGAAGGCCGTGAGAAAGGCTGGCAGGTTGGACACCAGGGGGTCTCCTCTCTCCCATAGAGGATTTAGCCAAGCCAGCGCCTCCCCAGTGAGATGGGACATGATGAAGGCCACTTTGGCTCGGTCGCTGGAAAACTGGGGTGCCAAAAGTTCGAAGTGCTGGGTGCACAGGTTAATGAAGCCCCGTGCCTGACCGGGATCTCCACCAAAACGAGGAGGGGCGGTAAGGCGGGGACCGGGAAGGGATGCCATGGTATTGATGGGCAGCGGCGCTGCCGGGGTAGTAATTGTGCGAGTGGAAGCAGCTCCCGACGAGGCAGTCAGTGTGTCCAGGCGGGAGTGAACACTACGCAGGTGGCCCAAGATGGAGTCCTGTTGGGACCTCTGACGGGAAAGTTCATGACATAGGTCCGAGAGCGAGAGAGCTTGGGTGCCACCGGGTTCCATGGCCCGAGCAAACTGTAACGGGTCTGGGAGGTGGAACCTCTGAGCTACTATACAAAGGGGCAGTCCTTGTAAGGAAGCGGGTGGCTCCCAGGGAAGGCGGGCAGGTAGTCACGGAAAGTGACAGGAACAGTCTCTGGGAAGAAGGGCAGGAGGTCACGGCAAGTGACGGGAACAGTCTCTTGACAGGCGGGTGGTCACGGCAAGTGACAGCAGGGTAAGAGTCTCAAGACAGGCAGGTGGTCACGGCAAGTGACGGCAGAGCCTCCAGGTAGGCTAGCAGGCGGGTAGCAGGTGAGCGCTCCCAGGTGAGCGGGTAAGAGTCTCTCGGCCGGCTGGCAGGTGGTCACGGCAAGTGACGGCAGAGCCTCCAGGTAGGCTAGCTGGTGGGTAGCAGGTGAGCGCTCCCAGGTGAGCGGGTAAGAGTCTCTCGGCTGGCTGGCAGGCAGGTGGTCTCAGGAAGGTCTCAGGAAGGTATCAGGCAGGTATCAGGCAGGCATCAGGCAGGAGTCAGGCAGGAGTCAGGCAGGAGTCAGGCAGGAGTCAGGCAGGAGTCAGGCAGGTATCAGGCAGGTGCTTCCTGATCCGCAGGCGGACTGGTCCATAGACAGACTGGCCGATGCAGGTAGACAGACTGTCGGACCGCAGGAATACAAGCAGGTAGACAGAGCTGGAAAGCAGACTGGCAACGGGACCTGAGGGCTGAAGCAGAGGTGAAAGACTTTGCAACAACTTTGCTCGGGCACCTCCATTTTGGAAGAGGTGCCTTATATATGGGAGCTCCACCGGCAATTAGCTGGGGACTCCTATGGATGGCGCGCGCGGCCCCTTTAAGAGAGAGGGAGCGTGCACGCACGCGCCCTAAGCACAGTGCCTGGGAAGCGGCGAGCGCTGCCAGCAGCGCGGGAAGAGGACGCCGAGGATGGAGCAGGGAGGTGAGAGGAGCGGCGTCTCTGCCTAGCAGGAGGCAGGGACGCCGACGCTACAAAGGACCTGGGGAGTGGAGCTGTAAGCCAGCTCACCCCAGAGAGGAGCGCAGAAGAACTGGACACTGGAGTCTGAGGTTGTGGGGCACTGAAGGCCCAGCAGCAGAAACCGGAGGGCAGGAGACTGCAGGTCTCCTGGCCCCATCAGACGTCCGGAGGCTCAGCAGCACATAGGGCCCAGCACTGCCACGTGGGAGCAACACATAAAGAAGGCCCGAGCTGCCTGGCATACGGGTGAGCACAAAGACGTTTTACTCAGGGATGAGGGCCACAGCACAGCTACAAGCAGCAGGGCCAACGATATTAGCGCAAAGGGAAGGCCTCCAACTTCACCTGGCGAGGTGGATTCCCAACTTGATTGCAGGCCGCCCGGACCTCTACTAACCGCTAGTACCCGTGCCCCGGTCTGCTTAACAACCGCAAGTAAAGATAAGAGGAAACTGCCATTAAGTTGTGGACTGGTCATTACTCCACACCAACCACATCTACCCTATAGTATCACTACATCCTGCCCTGGAGCTAAGCTCTGCCTGTGGAGAGCTGAATCAACTCTGCTGCATCACTATCAGCTTCAGAGGATCTGCACCGCAGCGGCGGCTCCATATAGCCGCATACCACAGGTGGCGTCACGAACATTATATATATATAAAAACTTTATTCCCCTTTTCACTTTTCCCCTTTTATTGACCGCCCTTGGTCACGGATCGGGTCACTGCTACCGTGACACCCCCAGCACTAACTGGCTCGGGTACCCCACGGCCCAGGGGGCGCGTCAACTGAGGGGAAGCAGGAGGCCCCGATCCGGAACCGCTGGGTAAGAGATCCCACCCGCCTGCAGAGCAGCATACTGGTACGTCAGCAGAAACCCAGGACCTGGCTGAGGTTCACTAAGGGGGAGGAAGATGCCCAACTTGGGGGAGGATTCAGCCGCGGGTGCGGCCGCCACCACTGTAATGCTGTTATCAATGCCATATATACCAGGGGCGGCGTGGTTGCCCCAGTACTCAGGGGAGTCGCACACCCTGAGCGACTTTGAGGAGAGACTGCGCAGTTTGTTTAAAGTGTACCCCCTGTCTGAGGAGCAGAAAGTCAGCATCCTCATAGGCCAGCTAATCGGTGCAGCCCAGAGAGAGGTGAAGTCCTGGCCGGGCAGGGACAAAGTCACTGTTAAGGAAATACTGGCCCGGTTAAAGGATACCTTTGACACCCGCACAGCAGCAGAGATTAAAATGAAGTTCTACGGGTGCAAACAAAGGGTGCAGGACAGTGTACGGGACTATGCTCTAAACCTGCAGGAGGCGCTGCGGGCCATTAAACAGGTAGACCCCGACAGTGTGCGAGACGAGGACAGATTGCTAACTGAGCAGTTTATTGAGGGGCTCCTGTCTAACGCTCACCGGACACAGCTGGGCATTATGGCTCTGTACAACCCTGATCTGGACTTTGTGCAATTTAAAGACTGAGCCATCCGGGTGCTACGAGAACCAACCCCAGGTGGCACTGCATCCCTCCGGCGCCCAGCTATCACATACCACGAGGAGGTGGCGTCCTTTTCCCCGGCACCTGTTGAGGCTGACGCGTAGACCCTAGATAATGACCCGTCTGCAGACCTACGCTTTCAGGTCCAGGAGCTGACCAAAAGTGTGGCTACAATAACCAAAACCGTACAGGCCATGCAAGTGTCTCCAAAGGAAAAGATCCAGCTGGCTTCCAGTCCAGATGACGTCCCGTGGCGACGACAGAGAGGAATTCCACCGACCAGAGGGAGGAACAGCGATCGCTACGACCAGGACAGACAACCCATCTGACGCGTCTGTCAAAAGGCGGGGCACTTCGCAAGATTCTGTAATTTAAACGAACAACCCCTGGGGCAGAGGGTCAACCCCCAGGAGTAAGACGACCAGGCCCACAAAGCTGGCGAAACAAGTACGTGGGAGAACGACCGGTCCTACCTGTCGTGCTTGATGGCATCCCGATGAACGCGTTACTGGACACTGGTTCCCAGGTGACAACGATGCCATATATCCTTTTCAAATGATACTGGACTGATTCAGACATTACCCGCAGTCCAGATGAACATCTTAACATCTATGCCAGCAATAGTTAGCCCTTGCCTCAGGTGGAGTTTAAAGAGGTGACCATAAAAGTTGGCCGAGTAGAACTGCCATCACAAGGAATGATTATTGTTAATATTGATCGCCGAGAAAGCCATCCTATGATAATCTTAGGCACCAATGTGATAGAAAATTGTCTTGGAGAAATTATTGTTTTGTTGCAACAGGTCGCAGAGACTGACAGTTCCACTCAGCAGCGAGTTCTGCAGAAGGAGATCAAAGCCCTGATGCAGAGACAACAGGTAGAGCTGTCTGGAGGAGAAGTTGGCAGTGTTAGATTGAGTGATCCATTCCCCATTGCAATGCCCCCTAGGAGTGAAATGTTAATATGGTGTCGGGCAGCAATAGGTCTCAGGGGTCAAGATTATCAGTCCCTGGTAGAACCTACAGTATGTACTCTGATAGTAGGCCCACCATATTGACAGCCAGGGGGGTAATTGATGTCCGCAAGGGGAGAGTACCGATACGCATCCTGAATTGTGGGGAGAAAGAGGTCCATTTACCCCGGTATGCTACCCTTGCTAAGCTGTTCACTGTCAGTAACAACGCAATAAAGGCAGTGGAACCCTTGCCTCCATCCAAACAGGTGGAGGATAATGTCTCCAAGGGGCAGATGGAGGATTGGTGTCAGAAGCTACAAGTGGGCACTGACTCCACCCCTTTGCACCAAAAGCATGGAGTATACCGGGTGGTCCAAGAATATGAATGAGTCTTTAGCAAACACCCACTAGACTTTGGGCAGGTAAAAGGGGCCCAACATCATATCCCCACAGGAGATCATCTGCCCATTAAAGAGAGATACTGGTCTGTACCCCCAGCTCACTATCAATGTGTCAAAGGAATGTTACGGGAGATGAAGGAGGCTGGGGTGATCAGAGATAGTTGTAGCCCCTGGGCAGCTCCATTAGTTCTCGTTAGAAAGAAAGATGGTACAATGAGGATGTGTGTTGATTACAGGCAGATTAACCGCATTACACATAAGGATGCCTACCCATTACCCAGAATTGAGGAATCATTAGCAGCACTAAGATCCGCTAACTATTTCTCCACTTTGGATCTCACCAGTGGGTATTGGCAGGTTCCCGTGGCAGAGGCGGACAGAGAAAAGACCGCGTTTACAACACCAATGGGCCTCAGCGAGTTCAACTGCATGCCATTCGGGCTCTGCAATTTCCCAGGAACCTTCCAGCGGTTAATGGAGTGCTGCCTGGGACATAAAAACTTCAAAACCATTCTGCTGTACCTAGACGATGTAATTGTCTATTCGAAAACATATGAAGACCACCTGAAGCACCTGGCCGAGGTGTTCGAAGCCCTATCTGGTTATGGCCTGAAGGTAAAGCCGTCCAAGTGCCACCTGTTGAAGCCCAAGGTGCAGTACCTAGGTCATGTGGTAAGCGCCGAAGGTGTAGCACCAGACCCCGAAAAAGTCACCGTGATCAAGGACTGGCCAAGACCCTCCACTATCAAAGAAGTGCGGCAGTTCCTAGGGCTGGTAGGCTACTACAGGAGATTCATCAAGAGTTTCACCAAGATAGCGGCACCAATGCAGGACCTCCTAGTGGGCCAGTCCAAGAAGGCCAAGAACCCGAATCCTCCGTTCAAGTGGAGTAAAACAGAAGAAGAATCCTTCACTGAAAGTGGCTCTTATGGGAGACGAAGTCCTGGCCTACCCCGACTATGGCCAACCCTTTATACTCCATACGAATGCCAGCAATGTGGGATTGGGAGCGGTGCTGTCCCAGGTACAGCAAGGCAGAGAAAGAGTGATTGCCTACACCAGCAGGAAGCTCCGGCCCACAGAAAGGAACCCCGACAACTATAGTTCCTTCAATTTGGAGTTTTTAGCCATAGTCTGGGCTGTAACAGAGCACTTCAAACATTACCTCGCCTCCTCCAGATTTACAGTCTTCACGGATAACAACCCGCTAACGCATCTGGAGACTGCGAAGCTTGGTGCCCTAGAACAACGATGGATGGCTCGACTGTCCAACTACGAGTTAACCATCAAGTATCGGGCGGGGCTTAAAAACACTAAAGCTGATGCGCTGTACAGGATGCCCAACTTGCCAGATCGGGGAGAAGACCCGGAAGAGCCGGTGACCCAGTGCTCCCACTGTGTGAGGAACAAGCGCTCCGCCAACAGAGAGGCCACGTTTAACCCATTGCCCCACCATGGATGGGCAGAGACGCAGGATAGCGACCTGGCTGTCCACCTAGTCAAGGAGTTGCTGACATAAGCTGACTCGCACCCTGATCCAGATGCTCTACAGGAGACCCAACAGTTGTGGAAGGAGAAGGGCAAACTGTTCATCTATGAGGGAAAGCTGTGTCGAAGAAGTATCAACTCCCGGACACACGAACTGGTCTGGCAGGTGGTAGTCCCAAGGCGGGATGCGCCAATGGTCTTAGATGCGTACCACGATGGAGCAGGACCCTTCGGGTGGAAGAAGTTGGAAGCCCTGCTACGTGAGCGATTCTACTGGGCTGGCATGAGGAAAACAATCGAGAGATGGTGTCGAGAATGTGGTCCATGCAACCTGAGACGGAAAGACCGTGATAGCCAGAGGGCTCCCCTGCAGCCCATAATCACCAAACAACCACTTGAACTGGTAGCCTTGGACCACGTGAAGCTAGCCCCAAGCCGGTCAGGCTATGTCTACGCTCTCACCATAGTAGACCACTACTCCCGATTCCTGGTAGTAGTGCCAGTGAAAGATCAGACGGCAGCCAAAGTGTTTCAACAACACTTTTGTAGCCCGCACGGTTACCCTGAATGAGTGCTCACTGACCAAGGTCCAGCCTTTGAAGCAGAAGTGTTTCAGGAATTCTGTAACTTGTACAGCTGCAAGAAAATAAGGATGATGCCGTATCATCCCCAGACCAACGGGTTGTGCAAGAAGATGAACCAGGTGGTAATAGACCTGTTGAAGACGTTGCCACTTGAAGAACGTAGCCTGTGGCCAGAGAAGTTACCAGATTTGGTGGACCTATATAACCACATCTCGGTGAACTTGACCAACTGTACACCTGCCTACCTCATGAGAGCCAGACCTGGCAAGCTACCCATTGACTTAGACATGGGAGTTTTAACACCTGAGATGACATCACCAGATGCAGACTGGGATACGGAGCGGCAGCAACAATATTGCAAGGTGCAAGAATGTGTGGAGAGAAGTTTGTCCCAGGCGAGACAGAAGCAGGAGAAAACTTACAATCAGCACGCACCTGCAGTTCCCTTATCACCTGGAGAACAGGTACTCAAAAGGAAGAGACGAGTCCACAAATTAGATGACCAGTGGGAGGTTGAGCCATACACCGTCTTACCTTCAAATTTCGATAACACCAAGGTGTGCCTCATCAGTAAAGATGGAGGGGAAACTTCAGCGGCAGTCTCAAGAGACCACTTGAAGATATGCCCTGAGCAGTTGAAACACAAAGAAGAAGCCCAAGACAGCCCCCAGCACACAGAAAAGGTGGAAGAAACGGTTCAAACCATCCTTGGAGAATTTTCCCGGTCTTGGACGCAGGTGAACCAAGCAATCGTGGTCCTGACCTTTCTCCAAGCGGCCTCACCGGAAGCTGCAGAGGCTCCAGAACATCTGGAAGACCAATCGGCCCCAGAAACAGATGCTTCATCAGCAGCAGATCAGGAGAATCTACCCTCTGCTAGCGGTGAACCTGTCATACCCATGGTGAGTCAAAGAATTCGTAGAAGACTACCCAGCCTACCGGTATTACCTCAGACTAACCGTAGTGTTTTCCACACTGAGCCCACCACACCAGCGGTAGACACTAGGGACCAGGGTAGGTCAGTGGCAGCAAATGTACTGCGTAGATCAGGGGTCTTAAATGTGCGGCCCGCTGGCCGCATGCGGCCCTTCAGGCTGCTTTATGCGGCCCGCAGGCACCAAAGACCCCGATCGCGGCCCGGTCCAGGAGCTGCCAGCAGCTGCGCTTCAGTTCAGTGTATTGCCGCGCAGAGACCGGCTCTCTGCACAGCAATACCAGTGCCAGCCGCCGGCCTATCAGAGGCCAGCAGCTGACATCTGCGTCCCAGCGTATGACATCACTGACACGCGCAGATGTCAGCTGCTGGCCTCTGATAGGCCGGCGGCTGCCACTGGTATTGCTGTACAGAGAGCCGGTCTCTGCGCGGCAATACACTGAACTGAAGTGCAGCTGCCGGCAGCTCCTGGACCGGGCCGCGATCAGGGTCTATGGTGCCTGCGGGCCACAGGTGCAGAAAGGACGCCGAGGGAACGGAGGACAGGTGAGAAGAATCTTTTTTTTTCTCTAGTATGTGTAGAATGGCACAAGGGACAGTCCTACAAGATGGGGACCAGGCTGGGGACAGTCCTAAAACATGGGGACCAGGCTGGGGACAGTCCTAAAACATGGGGACCAGGCTGGGGACAGTCCTAAAACATGGGGACAGTCCTAAAACATGGGGACCAGGCTGGGGACAGTCCTAAAACATGGGGACCAGGCTGGGGACAGTCCTAAAACATGGGGACCAGGCTGGGGACAGTCCTAAAACATGGTGACCAGGCTGGGGACATTACTACAAGAGGGGGACCAGGATGGGGACATTCCTAGAAGATGGGGACATTACAACAAGATGGGGACCAGGATGGGGCATTACTACAAGATGAGGACATATCTACAATATGGGGACCGGTATGTGACATTACGACAATATGGGGCCCAGTATGGAATATTACATCAAGATGGGGACAAAGAAGGGGGACATTACAAGATGCAGACCAGGGTGGGGCACATTACTACAAGATTTTGGCAGAAAAACTTCAAAATAAAGCATGAAAAAATATTTTGCCACTAAAAATGCGGCTTTATATCTAAACTAAAGTAAACAAAACAAGTGCATGTTTTATTACCGCCACATCCATAACGACCCAAGCTATAAAAAATAAAGCAGCAAAAATGTTCAAAAGGTGTATAGAAAAAAAAATGGTATCACTAAAAATGGCACTTTGTCCTGCAAAGAATGTGGCCCCCCAAATTAAATTTTTTTCCGTGTGCGGCCCATATACCCAGCCGAGTTTGAGACCCCTGGCGTAGATCAACCCGTAGTACTAAAGGTCAGCTCCCTGCCCGCTGGAGGAACTAAAGTGTAAGAGAATAAACATGTAAAGTATATAGTTGTTAAACTTATGGACAATTGGACCACAGGACTAGGTGTGGTCAGGACAATGTTGAATATAGTTAATAATTGGCCTGAAAACCAGGCCCACCGACAGAGTGCCCTGAAGCCATGCCCAGGGACGATACACAAAGTGGGTTGATGCGGTTCCCACCAACCAAACTTCAGTTATCCGGAAAAAGATAATTCCCGGATTGCGGCGTAAGGACTAAGCGCCGCAGTGACTGCTACAAATTTTTGTTGGGTTTTTGTGATTTTTGCTTTTTGAGACTTTGGAAATTGTTTGTAATGTGAATTGTTATTGTTAATTCAAAAAGGTATCCTCAGTCCGGGAGTACTGAATTTAACAAGGGGGGAATGTGGCACCCCAGGGGTAAGGTTGCCACAGTGGCATTGCCTTCCTCACAGGGGGTGATGCCATGCCTGGGAGCAAGAAGGGGTCCCCTAATCAGGTTTACCAGCATACAACACTTTCCTGGCTCCAGACCAGAAAGGGGAGCTCCTCCCCTTGACAACTGGAATATGGAGGCGGGGTTAGTAAGAGTATTTGAGAGGAGTTGGAGACAGGACAGCGACGAGGAAGGACCTGGGGAGTGGAGCTGTAAGCCAGCTCACCCCAGAGAGGAGCGCAGAAGAACCGGACACCGGAGTCTGAGGTTGTGGGGCACTGAAGGCCCAGCAGCAGAAACCGGAGGGCAGGAGACTGCAGGTCTCCTGGCCCCATCAGACGCCCGGAGGCTCAGCAGCACCATAGGGCCCAGCACCGCCACGTGGGAGCAACACATAAAGAAGGCCCGAGCTGCCTGCCATACGGGTGAGGAACAGACGTTTTACTCAGGGACAAGGGCGGCAGCACAGCTACAAGCAGCAGGGCCAAAGAGATTAGCGCAGAGGGAAGGCCTACAACTTCAACTGGCAAGGTGGATTCCCAACTTACTTCCAGGCCGCCCGAACCTCTACTACCAGCTAGTACCCGTGCCCCGGTCTGCATAACAACCGCAAGTAAAGATAAGAGGAAACCGCCATTAAGTTGTGGACTGGTCATTATCTGCGCCATCACCAGCATTACACCGCACCAACCACATCTACCCTATTGTATCACTACATCCTGCCCTGGAGCTAAGCTCTGCCTGTGGAGAGCTGAATCAACTCTGCTGCGTCACCATCAGCTCCAGAGGATCTGCACCGCAGCGGCAGCTCCATATAGCCGCATACCACAGGTGGCGTCACGAACATTATATATGTAAAAACTTTATTCCCCTTTTCCCCTTTTATTGACCGCCCTGGGTCACGGACCGGGTCACTGCTACCATGACACCCCCAGCACCGACCGGCCCGGTTACCGAGTACCCCATGGCCCAGGGGGCGCGTCACATCCACATCTCTCCATTGTAGCTAAAATGGTTGTCTGCAAGTTATCACCAATCTGCAGGGGAGGTGATAACTTGTTAATTGGTGGGGGATGACCGCTGGGACCCGCAGTGATCAACCAAAATTTGTAATTTTTATCTCCAGTATCATGGAGCGGCAGTGCTCATGCACAACCAATTCTCCATTTATTTCTTATAGGGCTGCTGAGAGATGGGCACGGCCATACAGTATATTCAGTTCCAGGAGTTCTTGGTTCATTGGCAGATTTACTACTGTTGTGTGATATTTGGAGAGTATGAACATAGATGTGGCAGTCAGATGATACTGTCACAGTGGTGCACTGTTTGATTTGGCGCATTTCTGGCTCCCCTTAGACTCTTCTTTTTTAGACCAGTATATTGCACCTAGTGTTGAATGCCAACAATATATTTGGAACTTCTTACAGCTCGGCAATGTTGAGGCCTCTTTTCTAGACACTTCTAGCAAGTTGCCAACATTTATTTTTTGTCACAATTAATAAATTTCTAAAATGGTTTCTGCTACAAAAATTTGTGCAATAAAATCTACCCCAGATCACAAACATTGCAGATAACAATTGTTGGAAACTTCTGTGATGTGTGAACATGGGAATATTGGAACGTTCTGGCTGATTTCGGTATGCATTGCTTACAATAGTGACATCCATTTACTTTGATGAAGAATAGGGAAATGACATAGTTTAATGTATAATGTAGGAATATGATGCATTTGCATCTTCGGGTTTTCATTGTAGCATCTATTTTGTGTATACCATTATTACCATTTTTCTAGTTCCCCATCTCTTCTATATTTCATTTTCATCAACAGCACTTGAACTTTTTGCAGTATAATTAATGACATGAGCCTCTGTTTTTTTCCCATTTTGTTTTTCATGCACAGCAGGGCACAGAACATTGAATGCAGATTTAAGCTAAACAACAGACATCAGCAAAACAACACAGGTCCAGCATTAGGATGAACCATACAGGGAGAAAAGCTATTGTCATGTGGCCCTTTATTCAGTGCTGGCATAGAGAGTAAATGCAGGGGAGGGAGTGTGAGCAGAGCTGAGGAGGGGGCCCTAATTGTATTCCAGCAGTGTTCTGTGCTCATAATGCTGATGCATTGGGTTCTTTAATAGAAAACAGCTAGAACAATCAGAAAACTGCAATAAGCATTAAACTTATCGAAAAATCCCCATCAGTCTACAACTGTGAACACATTTGTTTGCAAATACTCCACCTATCAGTCATGTGTCAGGCTCTGTTAGCATTGTGGCTTGTTTTCTGCTCAATTTACCTGTGAAATTCTCTAATAAAGCATCTAATGTAATGACACAATATAATGGCACTCCTCAACAGCACTAAATAGAATACTGAGCATGGGGCGCAGAGGTAACAGTGGCAAATGGGTTCTTACTCCTGAGGGTCCATAGACAGTGATGATAGGAGATCAGTAGCATCTTATGTGGCCAGCATGGAGGAAGTACTAGTGCTGGCATACAGCTGAATGATACACCAGTTTGTAGCATGCACCATTTCCCTCCCTGACAATTCCAATTTAGTTTTATGGCTCATACTATGTTTGTACTTGGTGTAGTTGAACACCACATTTCTAAAAATAGTACTTCTGGGAATAAAATACAATAACCAATGCAGCGTGCAGCGATTATTTATATTTTTTTGGAGGGGGCGATCTGTGTGGCACAATTTGAATACACCTGGGTGCAAGAGGTCTCCTTTATTATTCATGGGTTACACTACATTAAACTGGTTATCCAGGCAAAATCAAACTTTACCCAGGGGATGTTATATGTAAAAAAATAACAAACTCAGCCTTACTCACCTACCAATATCGACCTGTATGCAGTGCAGGCCACTCCATGATCTGTGCAGAGACAGGTAGCAGTGATGTCACTGTATGACCAGACGCTGGACTGCTGCGGCATGTGATTGACTGTCAGCACACATACAATATATATATATACACACATACAATACACACAGTATATGGACACACATACAATACACACAAATATTACACACACATGCAGTATGCATATACACATATACTGTATGTATTGTATTTATTAACATACACTATATATACACACACAGAATACAGTTATATGAAAAAGTTTGGGCACCCCTATTAATCTTAAGCTTAATGTTTTCTTAAAATTGGTGTTTTTGCAACAGCTATTTCAGTTTGATATATGTAATAACTGTTGGACATGGTAATGTTTCTGCCTTGAAATGAGGTTTATTGTACTAACAGAAAATGTGCAATCTGCATTCAAACAAAATTTGACAGGTGCATAAGTATGGGCACCCTTATCATTTTCTGTTAGTACAATAAACCTCATTTCAAGGCAGAAACATTACTGTGTCCAACAGTTATTACATATATCAAACTGAAATAGCTGTTGCAAAAACACCAATTTTAAGAAAACATTAAGCTTAAGATTAATAGGGGTGCCCAAACTTTTTCATATAACTGTATATATACACACATACAACATGTACACACATGCATACAGTATATGGATACGCATACAGTTTATAAACAAATATAGACACACATACAATATATATACACACACATACAGAATATATATATATATACAGTACAGACCAAAAGTTTGGACACACCTTCTCATTTAAAGATTTTTCTGTATTTTCATGACTATGAAAATTGTACAATCACACTGAAGGCATCAAAACTATGAATTAACACATGTGGAATTATATACTTAACAAAAAAGTGTGAAACAACTGAAAATATGTCTTATATTCTAGGTTCTTCAAAGTAGCCACCTTTTGCTTTGATGACTGCTTTGCACACTCTTGGCATTCTCTTGATGAGCTTCAAGAGGTAGTCACCGGAAATGGTTTTCACTTCACAGGTGTGCCCTGTCAGGTTTAATAAGTGGGATTTCTTGCCTTATAAATGGGGTTGGGACCATCAGTTGTGTTGTGCAGAAGTCTGGTGGATACACAGCTGATAGTCCTACTGAATAGACTGTTAGAATTTGTATTATGGCAAGAAAAAAGCAGCTTAGTAAAGAAAAACGAGTGGCCATCATTACTTTAACCCCTTAAGCCCCGGAGCATTTTCCGTTTTAGCATTTTCGTTTTTGCTCCCCTTGTTCCCAGAGCCATAGCGTTTTTATTTTTTGGTCAATATGGCCATGTGAGGGCTTATTTTTTGCGGGACGAGTTGTACTTTTCAACGCCATTACTAGTTTTACCATATCCTGTACGGGAAAACGGGAAAAAATTCCAAGTGCGGTAAAATTGCAAAAAAAGTGCAATACCACAGTTGTTTTTTATTTATTTTTTTTACCACATTCACTGAATGCTAAAACTGACCTGCCCTTCTTATTCTACAGGTCATTACGAGTTCATAGACACCAAACATGTATAGGTTCTTTTATATTTAAGTGGTGAAAAAAAATTCCAAAATTTGGTAAAAAAAAATAAATAACAATAGCGCCATTTTCTAAGACCCATAGCGTCTCCATTTTTAGTGATCTGGGGCTGGTTGATGGCTTATTTTTTGCGCACCGGGCTTACGTTTTTATTGATAACATTTGGGGTAGATCCGATGTTTTGATCGTCCGTTATTGCATTTTATTGCAATTTTGCAGCGACCAAAAAACGTAATTCTGGCGTTTAGAATTTTTTTCTCATTACGCCGTTTACCGATCGGATTAATTCTTTTTTCATATTGATAGATCGGGCGATTCTGAACGCGGCGATACCAAATATGTGTATGTAGGTTTTTTTTTTTATATTTTATTTTGAATGGGGCGAAAGGGGGGTGATTTAAACTTTTATATTTTTTTATTTTTTTTTATATTTTTAAAAACTTTTTTTTTTTACTTTTTGCATGCTTCAATAGTCTCCATAGGAGACTAGAAGCAGCAACTGTCCAATCGCCTCTGCTACATACAGGGGACGAGCAGGTCCCCTGCATGCAGCAGAAATGGTCCTGTGCTATGAGCGCCGACCACTAGGTGGCGCTCATAGCGACAAGATCATGACAACTACAGGCGTCTGCTGCAGATCCTGGGTTGTCATGCCCACCCATCGGTGACCCGCGATCACATGATGGGGTCGCCGGTGGGCGGGGCTTATGACGCGCTACCCGAAGCGCGCGTTAAATGCCGCTGTCGGAGATTGACAGCGGCATTCAACATGTTAACAGCCGCGGGTGGATCACGATTCCACCCGGGGCTGTTGCGGGCACATGTCAGCTGTAAGAATCAGCTGACATGTGCTCGGTTCAGTGAGGGCTCAGCGCAGCAGCCCTCACTGAACGGGCAGTACGCAAATATGCGTACTAATACGGCACCGGTAGTTAAGGGGTTAAGAAATGAAGGTCAGTCAGTGCGAAAAATTGGGAAAACTTTGAAAGTGTCCCCAAGTGCAGTTGCAAAATCCATCAAGTGCTACAAAGAAACTGGCTCACATGGGGACCGCCCCAGAAAAGGAAGACCAAGAGTCACCTGTGCTTCTGAGTTTATCTGAGTCACCAGCCTCAGAGATTGCCGGTTAACAGCAGCTCAGATTAGAGACCAGGTCAATGCCACACAGAGTTCTAGCTGCAGACACATCTCTTCAACAACTGTTAAGAGGAGACTTTGTGCAGCAGGCCTTCATGGTAAAATAGCTGCTAGGAAACCACTGCTAAGGACAGGCAACAAGCAGAAGAGACTTGTTTGGGCTAAAGAACACAAGGAATGGACATTAGACAAGTGGAAATCTGTGCTTTGGTCTGATGAGTCCAAATTTGAGATCTTTGGTTCCAACCACCGTGTCTTTGTGCGACGCAGAAAAGGTGAATGGATGGACTCTACATGCCTGGTTCTCACCGTGAAGCATGGAGGAGGAGGTGTGATGGTGTGGGGGTGCTTTGCTGGTGACACTGTTGGGAATTTATTAAAAATTGAAGGCATGCTGAACCAGCATGGCTACCACAGCATCTTGCAGCAGCATGCTATTCCATCCGGTTTGTGTTTAGTTGGACCATCATTTATTTTTCAACAGGACAATGACCCCAAACACACTTCCAGGCTGTGTAAGGGCTATTTGACCAAGAAGGAGAGTGATGGGGTGCTACGCCAGATGACCTGGCCTCCACAGTCACCAGACCTGAACCCAATCGTGATGGTTTGGGGTGAGCTGGACCGCAGAGTGAAGGCAAAAGGGCCAACAAGTGCTAAGCATCTCTGGGAACTCCTTCAAGATTGTTGGAAGACCATTTCCGGTGACTACCTCTTGAAGCTCATCAAGAGAATGCCAAGAGTGTGCAAAGCAGTCATCAAAGCAAAAGGTGGCTACTTTGAAGAACCTAGAATATAAGATATATTTTCAGTTGTTTCACACTTTTTTGTTAAGTATATAATTCCACATGTGTTAATTCATAGTTTTGATGCCTTCAGTGTGAATGTACAATTTTCATAGTCATGAAAATACAGAAAAATCTTTAAATGAGAAGGTGTGTCCAAACTTTTGGTCTGTAGTGTACATATATATATATATATATATATATATATACACACACACACATACAATACACACAGTATATGGACACACATACAATACACACAAATATTACACACACATGCAGTATGCATATACACATATACTGTATGTATTGTATTTATTAACATACACTATATATACACACACAGAATATATATACACACATGCAACATGTACAAACATGCATACAGTATATGGATACGCATACCGTTTATAAACAAATATAGACACACATACATTATATGTACATACAGTATATACTGTATACTGTTATATTATTTTTCACTAAGTGGCAGGGTTGCTTTCTAATTACTGATAGATTTCAGCTGGTGCCATGACTTTTTGCACCTCTCATTCTTCACATGTTCAACACTTTTTCCGTGTCACTTCTCAGTATTGCACATAATTTAATTTATGGACATCTTTAGCTTGATTTCTTTGCCTGTGTCTATTGGATGGGTTGTTGCCAACATCTGGTGAGAATTTCATGTCAATAGCACCTTTAGAAATATATTTACTTAGAAAATTGGTTCAATACTTATTTCACCTGCAGTATATACACACATATGCAAACTATATTTATACTCTGCACCTGTGTATTGTGACCTCTCCCCCCATATATACACTGCTCAAAAAAAAAGGGAACACTCAAATAACACATCCTAGATCTGAATGAATGAAATATTCTCATTGAATACTTTGTTCTGTACAAAGTTGAATGTGCTGACAACAAAATCACACAAAAATCATCAATGGAAATGAAATGTATTAACCAATGGAGGCCTGGATTTGGAGTGACCCCCAAAATTAAAGTGGAAAAACACATAGCTTCAATGCCTTCATCTTGCAGGAACTGCTGACACACTCCAGCCACATGAGGTCTGGCATTGTCCTGCATTAGGAGGAACCCAGGGCCAACCGCACCAGCATATGTTCTCACAAGGGGTCTAAGGATCTCATCTTGGTACCTAATGGCAGTCAGGCTACCTCTGGCGAGCACATGGAGGGCTGTGCAGCCCTCCGAAGAAATGCCACCCCACACCATTATTGACCCACTGCCAAACCGGTCATGCTGAAGGATGTTGCAGGCAGCAGATCGCTCTCCACGGCGTCTCCAGACTCTGTCATGTCTGTCACATGTGCTCAGTGTGAACCTGCTTTCATCTGTGAAGAGCACAGGGCGCCAGTGGTGACTTTGCCAATCCTGGTGTTCTGTGGCAAATGCCAAGCGTCCTGCACGGTGTTGGGCTGTGAGCACAACCCCCATCTGTGGATGTCGGGCCCTCATACCACCCTCATGGAGTCGGTTTCTAACCGTTTGTGCAGACACATGCACATTTGTGGCCTGCTGGAGGTCATTTTTCAGGGCTCTGGCAGTGCTCCTCCTGTTCCTTCTTGCACAAAGGCGGAGGTAGCGGTCCTGCTGCTGGGTTGTTGCTCTCCTACGGCCCCCTCCACGTCTCCTGGTGTACTGGCCTGTCTCCTGGTAGCGCCTCCAGCCTCTGGACACTACACTGACAGACACAGCAAACCTTCTTGCCACAGCTCGCACTGATGTGCCATCCTGGATGAGCTGCACTACCTGAGCAACTTCTGTGGGTTGTAGAGTCCGTCTCATGCTACCACGAGTGTGAAAGCACAACCAACATTCAAAAGTGACCAAAACATCAGCCAGAAAGCATTGGTACTGAGATGTGGTCTGTGGTCCCCACCTGCAGAACCACTCCTTTATTGAGGGTGTCTTCATAATTGCCAATAATTTCCATCTATTGTCTATTCCATTTGCACAACAGCATGTGAAATTGATTGTCAATCAATGTTGCTTCCTAAGTGGACAGTTTGATTTCACAGAAGTTTGAGTCACTTGGAGTTATTTTCTGTTGTTTAAGTGTTCCCTTTATTTTTTTGAGCAGTGTATTTTTGGGGTATTATGCTTTCAAAGATCCAAGGTTTACCATGACTACTGGACACGAAGTGCACTTTCTAGCACGCATGAGCCCCTGATGCTTCTTTTGTGGAGCACACACTCTTCTTCATGTGAACTCTTTTTGCCCCTGAGTCTATAACCACTATTATATCCCAGTCTCCGCGCCGTGCAAGAGCAGATCAGTTTTTGAACTACTGTACTATGAAAACCATGACACTTTCCCTGAAGCTGACCACTACGGTTTGCAGATAAAAGCTTCGCCTTAACCACTGAGATGGTGCTGTGGTTATTCTTGGGCAAAATAATAGCGTATTTTTCTGCGGCCTTTTCCCATTGGACATTTTGATGTTTGGCTAGGTAATATTGTGATTCTTGTGATGCATGATCCCTTCCTGGTGGAAAATCATCTGGGTTTTAATAATCGTTTTTTTGCATTATTTAATGTGAGTCTGTTTGTTTGTACATTCAAATATGTATGATACGACACGACAATGATAAGAGTATTCCAATGAGGTGTTTTTGTCCTTTTTACCGTTAAAGTCGTTGTCCACCTTTGGGGCCATTTTTTATTTAAATGCATATATTTGCAGGTAAAAATCACTTTTGCAATTGAGTTTCATTAAATATTTTGCACCGTTTGGTCTTTACACGCTCTTTCTGTTTCTCTGTGCATTCACCTTTTTATTTTTTGGTCAATATGGCCATGTGAGGGCTTATTTTTTGCGGGACCAGTTGTACTTTTAAACGCCATCACTGGTTTTACCATATCGTGTACTGGAAAACGGGAAAAAAATTCCAAGTGAAGTGAAATTGCAATAGAATTGCAATTCCACGGTTGTTGTTTTTTTTTACCACGTTCACTGAATGCTAAAACTGACCTGCCATTATTATTCTCCAGGTCATTACGAGTTTGTAGACACCAAACATGTATAACTTTTTTATTTAAGTGGTGAAAAAAATCCAAAGTTTGCTAAAAAAAAAAAGGCGCCATTTTCTGAGACCCGTAGCGTCTCCAGATCAGGGGCCAAGTGAGGGCTTATTTTTCGCGTGTCAAGCTGATGTTTTTATTGATACCATTTTGGGGAAGATGTGATGTTTTGATCGCCCATTATTGCATTTTATTTCAATGTTGCGACGACCAAAAAAAAGGAATTCTGGCTTTTAGAATTTTTTTCTTGTTACGCTGTTTACCGATCGGATTAATTCTTTTCTTATATTGATAGATCTGGCGATACTGAACGCGGCGATACCAAATATGTGTATGTGTTTTTTAAATTATTTTATTTTGAAAGGGGGGTGATTTGAACTTTTATATATTTTTTTTTTCCGATTTTTAAAAACATTTTTTTCCACTTTTTGCTTGCTTCTATAGTCTCCATAGGAGACTAGAAGCAGCAACTGTCCGATCGCCTCTGCTACATAGAGGCGATGAGCAGATCACCTCTATGTAGCAGAAATGCTCATGTGCTAAGAGCGCCGACCACTAGGTGGCGCTCATAGCTAGCGAGACATGACAACCACAGGGGTCTGCTGCAGACCCCGGGTTGTCATGCCCACGCATCAGTGACCCGCGGGGCTAATGCTGCGCTTCCGGCGCGGTGATGTTAAATGCCGCTGTCAGACATTGACAGCGGCATTTAACTGGTTAACAGCCGCGGCTGTTGCGGGCACATGTCAGCTGTAAGAATCAGCTGGCATGTGCCCGGTTCAGTGCGGGCTCAGCGCCGGAGCCCTCACTGAACCGGAGGTGATGGCCTGGGGTGTACTAATGTGTCCGAGGCCAGTGAGGGGTTAACGAGTTACAACATCATAGTGAGCTGGCTGACAGATTATCAGTTAACTCATTCTGCAGCCAGCAATAGAACGTGAAACAAAGACATTATAGAAGGCAAACGGTGCAAAAGTTTGAATGAAATCCAATTGCAAAAATTATTTTTAACCTCAAATACTTGAATTTAAATGAGTATTCTCAAGTTTTTTCTTCAGCAGCTCACAACTCTGCAGTCTCATTATTTACTTGTTACTGGCAGGGCGGGCACTACTCCTTGATTGACGGTTGTAGTAAGTAGCAGTGGTGTATTATTAGTAGAACTATAAAGCTCAGCACAAGTTCTGATATATCACATGCAGTGGCTTGTTCTCAGTCTGTACTGTTATTACTGTACTTGCATATTCAGTTAACAGAGCATTTGAACAAGCACAAGACTGGGTACAGTGAGAGCCATAATATGGGGTGCCAGGGATTGTGATTCTACAGGATTCGTCAGGAGTTGAGGTGGAGGAGGAGGAAGGTGAGCATCTAGCCGCTGTATGGAAAGCAATGTGCTGGAGAGATCAGATGGGTATGTTATGAGTTACCTCCTCCACAGAAATATAACCACTGCACACTCTGGGCAGGCATTGGTGATCAAGCTCCATGGAAACCAGCTGTACACTATGAAAGATAAAAGTTCTCAAAGCAGGAGAATGACAGCAGATAGAAAAAGCAAGTCAATTGCAAACATGCTTATTTTCAGGCTAATTAAAGCAATTTAATAACTTTAGAACACCCTTTTAAGTAAAAAAAGAAAAATTGTTAAAAATAGTTTGCAAACGTGGACAACCCCTTAAATGTCAGTTGTGTGCATGTTAATGATATGTAGCTTTTGTTAACTTGACAAAAAAAAGGTCTTTGCACTCAGAAACACATTGTTTTATTAAGTTTTAAAACAATAAATGGATCTACAAGACAAGAATATTTCTATTTTTGGATGACTGCATCACTGAGGTGCTCCTTTTTGGGGGGTTTCTAAACTTAGCGACCGTCTCCTCTGTATTTCATCCCTAGCGTGATTGGCATCGCAAGTCTAAAGGGATCAGAGTACAGGCAGCATTATTCATTTTACATGTTATTCAATAGTATTGTGCATTTGCAGCACATCTCATCAAGGTGATCACCATGAACAAAAGCCTACCTATAAGCTTTCTTCTAATTTAACAGATTTTACATACTTACCTGATGAAGTGCCTTTCTTCTTCCATCCTTTTTTTGCTGTATTTTTTTCTTGCACAGCCTCATACAGTTTAAGGAAGGGGCAATGGATTGAGAGACAGGTTTCCAAGAAGGAGAGGGTTACATTTTGAGAGGGACTCTTTTAAATGGGTGGGAGGGGTATATCAGTTTCAAGGATAACCTAAAAGATACATGCTGCCCAAGCCACAAGCAGAATTTATCAGACACTGCCTGCATGACTTCAGCCATGTCTGTTTGACTCTGATTTGATGGGACTCTCCCTGTGTGCATGTATAGGGAGACACCTGTCAGTGGTCAGTCACTGGCAGCAAGCAGGGAGAAGTCACCAGGGACTGGCCTATTTGACTAGTCTCCCATGCGTCTTAGTCCACAGCGGCTTTTAAAATATGTTTTTTTCTAAAATGCCACAGCGTTTCAGAGTAAAACATTCATGGCTGAAATTATACAACCAGTGTCTGATACATGCTGCTCCTGGTTTGGGCAGCATGTATCCGTTGTGAGGTTCCCTTTAGAAGGAGACATGAGGCAATGAAACTCCCCTTCGATCATTTTGGTTCGAGGAGCAGCGGACATCCTCAGGTTTCCTGGCCATGGAATAATCCTTGAAACAGCAGATACTCTGCAGGATTGCGGAGGAGGGAAGGGGCTGGCTGGAGAAGTTGCAGCGGGCACAGGACCCATCAGCTTGATGAGTTACCACCCAAAAAGATGATGGGCTAGAGAGGTAAAAGCCATGGAGGCAGACGTGGCCTCCATTCAGATTAAGTCTGAAACCACTGAGCAGAGTGGTGATTAGGTGAGAGCAGGAAAGAAGTCCCCCAGCCGGCGGTGCAAATTGGAAAGTGAACACATAGGGTAAAATGAGGGTTTTGCTCTATTTTGCACTCTCACAACAAAATTTCTGTTTCAGGGGATCAGATGTTTTATCTGCAACAAATTGCCACAGTGGGCAACAGAGACCCATGGTGAAAAACAGGGTGCTGTTAGTCTGGTTAGACCGGTATTTCTGGAGGAAGAAGGCAAAATTTCTTAAGGATGAGTTTAGTATTGGTTATCATATGCTCTATGAGTATTCCACATTTTCGTTTTTTTTTTTGTTTCAATTTAAAATTGGCGACTCACAAAGTGGATATGGTTAGGGAAAAGTTATTTTCTGAGGTAGCAGCTGGTCGAATGGCTGCTAGTTTCAATATGCCGCCCCTGCCAAACGTGAGGGTGTCACCCTTTGGTTTGGTTTCCAAGAAGAAGGCGTGCAAGTTTCGGCTTATACAGCATGTCTTTTCTTCCAGAGACGTCGGCTAACGACAATGTCTCTAAAGAGGAGGCAACGGTGTCGTATACATCTAATGTAATAAAGGCTACGCAGCACTCACTATGTGGGTACTCAAATAGGAATCCCCTCCAATAATAGTAAAGAAGAATTTGGCACTCCAGAATGTCATGCAAAAAGATTTATTTTATACAATGTCCATTTGTTGCAGAAAATAATAATTGACGTTTTGGCCAAAAATTCCTTCCTCAGAACTACAAAAGAAAAATATATAACGGTAAGTATAAATTAAGCAAGTATGTAACTCTAGTAATTTCAAAGCCACCTAGAGGTATAAATAGACAAATGGAAAAAAAATAATAATTAACTAACTATGCCTTCATAGTGAATGATAAACAAAAAACAGATTTAACCCCTTTACCCCGAAGGCTGTTTACACGTTAATGACCAGGCTAATGTAGCACCCCGAGGACTCGGCTGCTACAGGGGTATTGCACCTCAAACCAGAGGTGTGGTATTCCACTCCCGGGTAAGGATGGAGTGTGGGACCGAGCTCAGTAGCTGCATGCACTACACTCATCCCATTTCCGGGGGACAGAACAACGGTACTCCCACTAGGTAGATGTGCAGGTACGACAGCGTCTGTCCCTGGCTGGAGTGGGAGGGGGGGAGGAACATCCCAGTAGTGTGGGAGCAGACAGGGGAGGGACTCTGGGCATTGGAAGGAGCCCATTGGGTGCTAGTCACCTGGGCTCGGGTGTCAGAGGGAGTATAAGAGGTGGGCACCATCTTAAGACAGGGTCTGTTCTGAGGGAGAGGTCAGCCAGAGAGGGCTGACAGGGAGCTGTGGCTCCGGCTGGGCCCAGCTCCAGGGCCAGGCCTGAAGCGCAGAGAAAGAGGAAGAAGAGGAAAAACCCAGTGAAAGGCCCAGAGACACAAGCAGAGGGAACCCTGAGATCCCACAAGTGAACTAAGACGGGTGAAGGGTTGGCAGAAGAGGGTACCGGATCCCAAACTGGTAGAGGCAAAACATCCTTAGCCAGGAACCGGAGGTCGTGGACAAGTTTTGGCGCGACCCCTCACCATATCCACCAGGAAGGCAAACCACGCATAGGGTCAGGGAAGCCGGGAAAGGTTTCGCCACCAAAAGACCCGAGGGAGCCGGACAAAGGTGGGTCCCTGGTGAGGACGGCCCGTAGGAAGGAATAGAGGGGAGCTCGGGACCACGCTCTGGAACTGCCTGGGGGTTGGCCGAGTCCCGGACCTGGTGGACGCAGCACGGCTCGGGTGGTCACTGCTGGCCAAAGTGACCGGAGCAACACCTGTGAGTAAAAGCCTTGAAACTGCACCACACGTCTTTGAGCTTCCTTGCTGCACCATCACTACCACTATCATCCACATCTGCTGCCCTGAGGCCATACCCCTCCCGTTGGGGGTTATACCATCCACGCTGCACATCCGTACCACCGGCCTCAGCGGACTGTCCTGCAGCGGCGGCTTCATAGCCGCATTCAACGGGTGGCGTATTCGAACATTCTAACATCTACTGCTATACTCAGCCACACAGTTTGACTCCCTGGGCACGGACCGGGTCACCGCCACGAGACTACTACCCCCATCTGATCCGGCTCCGGGTAAGCCCCCGTGCGCGCGATGCCGCACGACACAGCAGGCCCAGGGGCGCGTCAACTTTGGCGTAGTCGGCAGGATTACGTGCCCGCAACCGACGGGTACTGCGTGCCTGAAGAAAAGTTCACATTTACCGTAAAAAGGAGTCTCCCGCCAATTCCGGAGGGTCCCCGCCATCGGACGCCATCTCGGATCGTTTCCCGCCGTTTGCCCGCCATCTGCAGCCTTTTCCCGCCATCCACGGAGTTTCCCGCCATAAAGAGACGGTTCCCGCCATCTGAGACGATTTCCCGCCCTGGCAGAGCGGACGCCATTGTGGGCGTGCCAGAGGGTGGCAAGAGGCCACCTCCCATCGTGGGCCAGGTCCAGGAATGGCGCCAAAAGCGGAAACCGCCCCCACCAGCAGAGACTGCAATGATAGAAATGTCCATCAGTGTGAGAGGGCTGCCCCTGGAACTGACAATCACTAAGTTGCCCCGGGACCACCCTCAATGGGGGCGGATACAGAACAAAACCAAGAAGATGGGTGCGGCCTGGAGGAGTCTGGACAGATCGCACCCGGAAATGGAGGGAGAGTCGATCAGCACCGACCCTGTGGTCCGGAACATGTTGCAGGCTGCCACCCCAGAAGGCCTGGTGGAGATCCTGGCACAGCTCCCCAGAAATCGGGAGCGTGCACAGACCGCGCTGGAGGCCTTGGCCCGGAAGATGGCCCGGGTACAGCAAGAAGCGCTGGCCGAGTGGAGGAGAGAGATGGTCCAGCAGGCTGGAACCCGCCAGCAGAGGACACCACCCGCAACGTGGAGCAAGTCTGCCCCTGAGGATGGTGCAGGAGGAACGGAGGCAGGAGACGACGCCGCAGAGGGAGCCGCAGAGATGGAAGCAGGTAATGGGGACGTCATCACCCCGTGCCCAGTAGCCACAAGCCTGCCCCAGCTCCCCGTCGCAGAGCCCGAAGTTCCACTTACCGCGCCCGTTGCCGCACCGCCGCTGCTTCCAACTAGGCCTCAAGCGGCAGGAGCCGCGGTCGTGCCCTCTGTTAC
The DNA here is from genome assembly GCF_046119375.1 of Phyllobates terribilis. Classification (NCBI taxonomy): domain Eukaryota; kingdom Metazoa; phylum Chordata; class Amphibia; order Anura; family Dendrobatidae; genus Phyllobates; species Phyllobates terribilis. The sequence continues at coordinate 188,631,265 of NW_027362762.1, read as the reverse complement.
GCCACGCCCCTTGACCCTGAGCGCGGCAAAAGAGGAAGTGCCCCCGGCCTGGTCGCAGGGCCGAGTACCCCCGGGCGCCGCAGTCTCCACAGTGCCCTCTACCTCCACAGCGCCACCGTCCTGGTCGCAAGGCCGAGTACCCCAGGGCGCCGCCGTCTCCACCGTACCCTTCACCTTCAGAGTGCCACCGGCCTGGTCGCAAGGCCTGGTGAATCCGGGCGCCGCTGCCCCCACCGCGCCCTCAACCTCTACAGTGCTGCCCCTGGGTGAAGACCTATTCACGCAGCACACTTGCCCGGATGGGCAGTCCTTCGTGTGGCCACCGGAGTACGTCAACCCCCGACTCCGGAAGGAGTGGCCCAAGTGTGAGCCTCTGATCCCGGCTCCGGCGCCCGCCAACATTGTCCCGCTCCCGTTGGAAGAGGCCCAATTTGCGTGGGACCCCACTGGCGAAGACCTCATGGGGTTCACTCAAGAGACCCGGGCGGCCGCAGCCCAACGTGAGGAGTGTTGCCGACAACAACTGGAAGTCTTTCAGAGGGAACGGCGAGAGAGGCGGGTCCGCGAGGAGCGGCTGCAGGTCCAAAGCGCGGAGCAGAAAAGCCGGACCCGACGAAACCGCCGTGCGGCCCACGGTCCCCGCGCCACCGGGACTGTAATAAAGTTTCAAATGGAGCACGGCTGGGGCTTTATCCGGGATCACAGAACCCCCGGCGATGTCTTTGTTACCCGCAGGGATGTTGAGAGCCACCTGCCGGAGGGACACCGAAGACGTGACCTTTACCCGGGTGATGAGGTCACCTTCACCCGGCACCAGTGTGCCAAAGGACCATACGCCCTTCACGTGCACCGGTTGACGGAGGAGGAGTTGCAGTATGGGGAAGATCAAGAGGACCCGGACGGGTCTGAAGACTATCCTCAGGAGGAGCCAAGGAGAAGACACCGCTACTGAAGGGAAGTAGCCCAAATAAAGTACTGTAAATAGTTACCCGTAAGGGTACTTGACATGCTGCTAATCAGAGTATGGTCCCCGTTGGGACTAGTGTGGAACTGTTTAAAAGAACTGTTTCCTGTGTGCCCCTATCCCTTACCAGGCTGAGGACTGTGAGCAGCCATTCCCCTATTCCCCACTGGCCGAGGACTGAGAGCGGCCATACCCTGTAAATAGTTGCGCTTCCTAAAGCGCCCCCTTTTGGTTTTATAAAGAACTGTTTTTCTCTAGTGACTGTTGCACTTTACCCGGTCACAAGTTGCACCGTGGCCGGAAGAACAAGAACATTTTATATAAAAGAGTTTTATATAATATAAGAAGTTACCCGTAACGTTATATTTTCTGATAATGTTGTTTATAATGTTTTATATGTTAGTGTGTACTTTAAAAATTTTGTATGTCTAAATGTCTTTACTCTTTTCCAGCCCGAGGACGTGCTGTGGTTTACCAGGGGGGAATGTAGCACCCCGAGGACTCGGCTGCTACAGGGGTATTGCACCTCAAACCAGAGGTGTGGTATTCCACTCCCGGGTAAGGATGGAGTGTGGGACCGAGCTCAGTAGCTGCATGCACTACACTCATCCCATTTCCGGGGGACAGAACAACGGTACTCCCACTAGGTAGATGTGCAGGTACGACAGCGTCTGTCCCTGGCTGGAGTGGGAGGGGGGGAGGAACATCCCAGTAGTGTGGGAGCAGACAGGGGAGGGACTCTGGGCATTGGAAGGAGCCCATTGGGTGCTAGTCACCTGGGCTCGGGTGTCAGAGGGAGTATAAGAGGTGGGCACCATCTTAAGACAGGGTCTGTTCTGAGGGAGAGTTCAGCCAGAGAGGGCTGACAGGGAGCTGTGGCTCCAGCTGGGCTCATCAGACCAAAGCACAGATTTCCACTTGTCTAATGTCCATTCATTGTGTTCTTTAGCCCAAACAAGTCTCTTCTGCTTGTTGTCTGTCCTTAGCAGTGGTTTCCTAGCAGCTATTTTACCATGAAGGCCTGCTGCACAATCAAGAGAATGCCAAGAGTGTGCAAAGCAGTCATCAGAGCAAAAGGTGGCTACTTTGAAGAACCTAGAATATAAGACATATTTTTAGTTGTTTCCCACTTTTTTGTTAAGTATATAATTCCACATGTGTTAATTCATAGTTTTGATGCCTTCAGTGTGAATGTACAATTTTCATAGTCATGAAAATACAGAAAAATCTTTAAATGAGAAGGTGTGTCCAAACTTTTGGTCTGTACTGTATATATTTTTTTTTATTTTTTTTTTTGCAACTTTTTTTTTTTTTCACATTTTCTGATACTTTTTTTTTACTTTTACACTTTGTCCCACTATGGGACTTACATTTTTTTGCAGTCTGATCGCTTATATAGCATAGAGCCTGTCAGCGCTGCACAGGCAGAAGTTACTTTAATTGTGCACTGTGCATGATCAAAGTAACTTCCTGCTGCCTGGTGACCCGGATGTCGTCATGACGACATCGGGTCACCATGACAACTACCGGGACCGGCACAGACAGCCACGCTTACCTCCCCTTGCTCCCGGAATGCTGCGATCGACTTCGATTGCAGCATTTCAGGGGTTAATGTGCAGGGAGCGGTGTGGCCCCACTCCTTGCACATAGCGCGGGGTGTCAGCTGTGACAATCAGCTGACACTTGGCGGCAATCGCGCCCACACAGCTTGTGCGCGGGCCCAATCGCCAAGGCATAATAATACGTATCTGGTCCAATAGGCCCAGGGCGCAGATACTTATTATTACGTATGCCCCGTCTGATGCTGCACATAACACATCTGCATCTCTGGCTGCTATGGGCATAAAAGGGGACAAACTTATGATGTGGCACCCATGCTCCCCTGACCTCAACCCCATTGAGAACCTCTGGAGCATCATCAAAAGGAGTGTCTATGATGGTGGGAGGCAGTTCACATCTAAGCAACAGCTCTGGGAGGGTATTCTCTCCTCATGCAAAACAATTAAAGCAGAAACCATCCAAAACCTGACAAATTCAATGGACTTGAGAGTTCAGAAGCTCCTTTCGAACAAGCGGTCCTATGTGCAAATGTAACATCACTTAGAATAAAGTTTTGAGTTGAAAACTGTTTGATTTCAGTTTGTAATAACCTGCTAATGCTTATAATTTCAAAAATGACCATTTTTTTGTTCTTTAGTAAAATGAAAAGGTTGAAAACTCTGCTGTGCATAATAATTTGGAACATGCATTTTGAGTGCAGTTTGAGTTTTTTATTTTTTTAAAAATATACTGTTATCATAGGCAGTTTGTACAAAAACCTTTCAATTGTACTCTAATAGTTATTTGACTGGAAAATTACAATGACTGCAATTCATATAGGTAATTTGGGAAAATCTGAGAAAATAGTATTTGCATAATAATTTGGAACACATTGTAATGTCAGAGAGGGGTTAAAGCATATGAAGTATTATGTCTAAATAGTGATTACAATGTGATAGTAGACAAAAAGCAGAGAAGAAATTTTTTTTATATTGGTGCTGCTGACACCTCATTAATTACAGTAGTAAAGTAAAAGAGAGACATCATATATTGTCATTACCAGAATACTGATATAACAATGTGTAGCTGGAGTTGAGCTGTGAAAGAAAAACAGTATACAATTACTTAATTTATAGGTGTCAGTGATGACCAAAACAGCAGCAACACTCATAGTGACATAAGAATATACAGGAGCTTACCATAAGTTTATCAGAAAAAGCCCATAGTAGCGTGGCGCTGGAGAAAAGCAGTACTGTGCTGTAAGAATGGCGCTGCCAGATATGTGGCAATGTGGGGTTTATATAGTGAAACGGGCACGCTGACCGCCCGCTTGTGCCGTGCTTCCTGGTATGACATCTGGTTACAGCAGATCACGTATCGGCAGGATTGGAAGTTACGCGTTCATAGAGATTATGCCGCTGTATGGCGCCATATTATTGGATCCAATTACGGTATATCTCATGACTAAAGTACCGGAAGTCAGTGTAACTATAGGACTTGTGTCGCCTTCCGGCACCATGTTTTTGGATCCAGGCATGCAAGATGGATCCAGGCATGCAAGATCTACAGTGGGTACGGAAAGTATTCAGACCCTTTTAAATTTTTCACTCTTTGTTTCATCTGGCAAGGCACAGATCTTGCCAAGGTTACAAAAGAGTTTCTGCATTACTCAAGGTTCCTAAGAGCACAGTGGCCTCCATAATCCTTAAATGGAAGAAGTTTGCGACCACCAGAAGTCTTCCTAGATCTGGCCGTCCAGCCAAACTCCGCAATCATGGGAGAAGAGCCTTGGTGAGAGAGGTAAAAAGAACCCTAAGATCACTGTTGCTGAGCTCCAGAGATGCAGTAGAGAGATGGGAGAAAGTTCCACAAAGTCAACTATCACTGCAGCCCTCCACCAGTTGGGCCTTTATGGCAGAGTGGCCCAACGGATGCCTCTCCTCAGCGCAAGACATATGAAAGCCCGCATAGAGTTTCCTCAAAAACACATGAAGGACTCCCAGACTATGAGAAATAAGATTCTCTGGTCTGATGAGACGAAGATAGAATTTTTTGGTGATAATTCTAAGCGGTATGTTTGGAAAAAAACAGGCACTGCACATCGCCTGCCCAATACAATCCCAACAGTGAAACATGGTGGAGGCAGCATCATGCTATGGGGGTGTTTTTCAGCTGCATGTACAGGACGACTGTTTGCAATTGAAGGAAACATGAATGCGGCTAAGTAAAGAGATATCCTGGATGAAAACCTCTTCCAGAGTGCTCTGGACCTCAGACTTGGCCGAAGGTTCACCATCCAACAAGACAATGACCCTAAGCACACAGCTAAAATAACAAGGGAGTGGCTTCAGAACAAATCTGTGACCATTCTTGACTGGCCCAGCCAGAGCCCTGACCTAAACCCAATTGAGCATCTCTGGAGAGACCTGAAAATGGCTGTCCTCCAACGTTCACATCCAACCTGACGGAACTGGAGAGGATCTGCAAGGAAGAATGGCAGAGGATCCCCAAATCCAGGTGTGAAAGACTTGTTGCATCATTCCCAAGAAGACTCATGGCTGTACTAGCTCAAAAGGGTGCTTCTACTCAATAATGAGCAAAGGGTCTGAATACTTATGACCATGTGATATTTCAGTTTTTCTTTTTTAATAAATTTGCAAAAATTTCTACATTTCTGTTTTTTTTCAGTCAAGATGGGGTGCAGAGTGTACTTTAATGAGAAAAAAATATGAACTTTTTAGAATTTACCAAATGGCTGCAATGAAACAAAGAGTGAAAAATTTAAAGGGGTTTGAATACTTTCCGTACCCACTGTATCACCTACAGCAATAGTAACAGTGATTACCCTAAAGAATCGGGCAGATAGTGTCAGAGTGTAATGTTGCTGTGATGAACAACTTGGCAGGAAAATGAAGTAAAGAAAAAGAGGAACAATGTAGTATATATACTAGAGCAACTAGGGGTAGCAGATATTTAAAGGTAAATAATAGAAATTAGACTAATCTCGAGTAGATGAGAGTCAGACACATAGTATTATCTAGTCTTAATATGTATGATGTAGTATAACAAGGGGATAAAGCAGAGAAGAACTGTAATATATGTGTACTAAATTATTATATGATAGATGGAAATAATAAAATAATAAAACACCCATTAAAGTCAAAGAGCAGAACATAATAAATATGCGACACCATAGCCATCCAAAGAAGAGAGTCAAGTAGTGCGAGTCTGTAAATAAATATAAGAGAGCAGGATATTAGTACTAAAATCAAATAAAACTCAACACTTCGTATTCTCTATTTAATCCCCTTGGTTCTAGGGTGTCCAGCCTATGAATCCAGAAGGCTTCACAGCGTTTCAAGGTCTTAATTCTATTAACCCCTCGTCTTGGTAAAGGAACATGTTCCAAGACTTGGAATTTTAATTGTGACACGGAATGTTTTTTTCTGGTCAAAATGATAAGGGAGAGGCACATATGTTTTGCCACACCATATACTGGACTTATGCTGGGAAATGCGGTCTCGTATATGTTGGGTAGTCTCCCCAACATATACGAGTCCGCATGGACATTTAATGGTATACACCACAAAGGATGAATCACAGGTAAAAAAAAAACTTGAATCTTGATCCCTTCCCCTGTATGGGGGTGAAAAAATCTATCGCCCTTTTGGATGTTGCTACATTGCAGGCAATGTAGGCAAGGAAAAGTACCTTTCTTTGGGTTGCCTATGAAGGTTTGTGTAGATGATTTTCTGATAGGACCTTTGTCTGTATGGACCAGTCTGTCTCGAAAGTTGGTAGATCGTCGGAAGCACGGCAAAAACGGCTGCTGAAACTCCTGTATGGTGGGATAACTGGCCCTAATAAAATTCCAAAACTTATGAATACTCTTCTGAACCCCATACATGAATGGGTGGTAGGTATATTTAAAGGGATTCCTCTTGTCTTCCCCTACCCGGGTATGATCAGGGTATGATCAGATGATGATCTACATTGGGTGAGAAGTCTCTGAGGGTAACCTCTTTGGTGAAATTTGTTTTCCATTTTGAGCAATCTTTTGTGTGTTTGTGTATCAGATACAATTCAATTAATCCTAGTGAATTGGGATCTAGGAAGAGATTCTTTGACTGCTCTAGGATGATTGCTGGAGAATAATAAAAGATTATTGCGGTCAGTGGCTTTCACAAAAAGGTCAATTTTTAAGGTATTCTCAGAGGTTTTTAACACAAAATATATTTCTTTTGTAGTTCTGAGGAAGACCAATTTTTGGCTGAAACGTCAAATATTATTTTTTGCAACAAATGAACATTGTATAAAATAAATCTTTTTGCATGACACTCTGGAGTGCCAAATTCTTATTTTACTATTTGTTATGATCTGCAAACAAGAACTAAGGAAAGAAGGGGAAAGCTTTCCCTACAGTAAGACTCAGCTGAATACCTACAATGTAGTGGGCTGCCTGTTCCTAGCGAACAGACCCGCCTTAGTCCTAGGCTAGTCTGAACGAAGACCTATAGAATAAAGGGAACAGGTCCCTAAAAGAACTAAGGACTGGAACAAAAATGGGACACCTCCTGAACAGAGAAGGTTTTTGCAGAACACAAAAGATAAACGGACAAAAAGGTACTAGAGGCCCCAAAAGGACCAAGCGAACTGAGAGGCATAGGCACAGAAGCACCTGGCTAGCAAAACAGTCAAACAACACTGAAGTCCAGCACAGCCAAAAAGGCAGAGCTGGAATATAAAGGCAGGTGGTCACGTGACAGCAAAACACAAGATGGAAAAAAACAAACAGGAGGGTTCTAACAGTACCCCCTCTTTTAAGAGGATCCTCCGGATCCTCCAGGCCCAGGTCTATCCGGAAACCTCTTGTGGAAAGCTCTAACAAGCCTAGGAGCAGAGACATCATCCGCCCTTACCCAGGAGTTATCTTCGGGACCGAAACCCTTCCAGGAGACGAGATACTGTACTCTCCCTCTATGCCATCTAGAATTCAAGATACGTGAAATTTCATATTCGCCATCTTCCACCACAGGAGGAACTGAGACAGTAGCATCCCTATCAGATACATCCACCTTTTTCAACAAGGAAACATGAAACACAGGATTAATCTTCCAGGAAGTAGGAACATCCAACCTAACCGCAGACGGGTTAACACCCTGAAGCACTTTAAATGGACCCACAAACTTAGGACCCAGCTTTTTAGAGGGAATCCTCAACCACAGGTTCCTTGAGGACAACCAAACCATGTCACCCACAGTAAACAAAACCTCCTTTCGTTTCCTGTCAAAATACTTCTTGGACTTCTTGTTAGCCTCTTGAAGGTTGCAATGTACGTTAGTCCAAACTCTCTCCAAATCACCAGAAAAATTCTCCTCCTCCGGCACCGCCGACCCCAATTTGGAGAACGAACCAAAATACGGATGTCTCCAAGTACAACAAAAAAAAGGAGAACACCCAGCTGAGGAGGATGTATGATTGTTAAGAGCAAATTCTGCGAGAGGCAGAAACTCAGACCACACCTCTTGATTGTCCGCCACAAAACATCGCAAAAACTGTTCTACATCCTGGTTCTTTCTTTCAATCTGTCCATTAGCCTCAGGATGATACCCAGTCGAAAATGACAAATGGATTCCCAACCTGTCACAAAAAGCAAGCCAAAAGCGAGCCAGAAACTGAGGTCCTCTATCAGAAACAACATCCGTGGGAACGCCATGAAGCTTGACAATCTCCTTAACAAACGCCTTAGCAAGTGTATTGGCGCAGGGCAACTTAATCCCTATGAGGAGGTAAAACTTGCGAGTCCTCCGAAAAAACCCTCCAAAAATCTTGAATAGGTACAGGTAATTCCCTTTTTCCCCACAGCCGCAATGCGACCATTACAACATTTATCATAGCATTTCGGACTCCAAGACTTTATCATATTAGTAGACCAGTCCAGCAAATGATTGTGCAGTTTTAACCCAGGCAACCCTAGAACGACCGGAGAGGGTAAATTATCTAATACAACCAAGTCCAAAATTTCTTGATGAAGACCACTGATAGTGAGGGGAAATGCAGCAACCTTGTGAGTAATACATTTCAAGGGAGTGTTATCAATTGCAATCACAGAAATAGGAGATGACAAAGGTTTGGATTTCAATTTAAGTTTTTCCAAAAACCCTTTATCAATCACATTAAGTGTTGAACCACAATCCACAAATACCTGAAATTCAATCAAATTTTCCTGCAATGTAGTACTCCCTGAAAGAAATACTCCTGCAGAGCATAAACAAGCTATACGGGCGTACCTGACCTTTTTTTTTTCTTTACTAAATGAAGCTCACAATACTTAATCAAATGGTCAGCTTTACCACAATAAAGACACAATCCCTCGGCGAACCACCGGTCTCTTTCCTGAGAGCGGAGCGACATCGCCGCAACCTCCATTGGTTCTCCGCCGTCTGAGCAGATTTTCTGGGGACTAGGACCTGGCATTACAGGAGTCTTTACCTCATTCTGCCTAGATCTCAGCCTCCTATCCACACGAACAGCTAATTGCATGGCATCCTGCAGAGTCTCAGGTGCAGGGAATGCAATTAGCAAATCCTTAACCCTTTCACTCAGACCAGCAAGAAATAGACATTTCAGAGCAGGCTCATTCCATCTGACTTCAGAAGCCCACCTTCTAAAGTGTGTGCAATAAATCTCAGCATCATCTGACCCCTGATTCAAACGCCTGAGTTCTGCCTTAGCAGATGAGATTCGATCAGGATTGTCATATAATAGACCCATAGCAGAAAAAAGCTCTTCTACCGACCTCAAACATGGATCATTAGGTTGAAGAGAAAAGGCCCACCCTTGTGGTTCATTGTGCAAAAGTGACATAAAACTAATGCGCTGTGATTAATTCCCAGAGGACCTTGGTCTGAAATGAAAATATAACAAACAAGCATTTTTAAAGGAAAAAATTTTTTGCTGTTTACCATAAAAAACATCCGGCAGTCCTACCTTGGGTTCCACAAAATGCGCTCCGGAACAGCTACTCACGTGTTGCTGGAGCTCGGCCACCTCCAGAGTCAACCCCTGCAAGCGTCGAGCCAAACGCTCGACGGAAGCCATACTGATCTTCGTAATAATATTTCCTTATTTTTTGGGCTGGACTTACTGTTATGATCTGCAAACAAAAACTAAGGAAAGAAGGGGAAAGCTTTCCCTACAGTAAGACTAAGCTGAATCCCTACGCTGTAGCGGGTAGCCTGTTCCTAGCGAACAGACCCGCCTTAGTCCTAGGCTAGTCTGAACGAAGACCTATAGAATAAAGGGAAGGGGTCCCTAAAAGAACTAAGGACTGGAACAAAAATGGGACACCTCCTGAACAGAGAAGGTTTTTGCAGAACACAAAAGATAAACAGACAAAAAGGTACTAGAGGCCCCAAAAGGACCAAGTGAACTGAGAGACATAGGCACAGAAGCACCTGGCTAGCAAAACAGTCAAACAACACTGAAGTCCAGCACAGCCAAAAAGGCGGAGCTGGAATATAAAGACAGATGGTCATGTGACCACAAAACACAAGATGGAAAAAACAAACAGGAGGGTTCTAACACTATTATTGGTGTCGTATATATCGTTTGAAAGAGCGTTGTTTTTGATGCAACAAGCAGGTAGGGGGGTTATTGTTGAAGTCCGACATCCAGCTAGTTTTTGTTTGTTGCAGATTCACCAGGAGTGTTTCCATCTTTTGGGTTGTTGTGTTGAGAGACAGTATTTCATAAATATGTTCTTGCCAATGGGCATCTCATTATTTTGAGTTATTTGCCTTTTTTCGGAATGGATGATGAGATATGTGGCGGGCGCACGTAGAGACAGCAAATTTGTACAACTTGTCAGTTCTTCTGGTATAGTTTTTGTAGACTGATGGCTGAGCAGGGGGCTTCAGTGTCCAAGGACAAAACACAAGGCCCAGTTACGCAGTTTTCCTTTTTAGGAATCAAACTCAATCCCATTGTTATGGAGTTTCGGCTGCTAAGAATAAATTGGCCATACTGATGTCAAGTGTAGATCAGTTTGTGACAGCTAAAAAGGTAATGCTGCATCAGATGCAAGTGTTGCTGGGTCTGTTAGTATTGATGGGTTGGTTAGTCATTGTGGGGGGACAGTTTGCAGTGAAGAAACTTGCAGATGGAGTGCTGTTCTGGGAGCGGTCCATCCCTGGGTATAGGTCACCATGTAGCGCAGTCTTATTCCATGATGTCAGTGCAGCACAACAGGCTACTGATGAATCTGCAGGTGATAAGACCAGGGTGAGGCTTTCATGAGCACAGACAGGTCTAGTGGTGAAAATCGAGTCTCCTATGAAGGGTCTAGACTGGGAATGAGCGAGGGATTGCTGGGGGGATTACTTCTGTACAGTCATGTACAGGTCCTGGAGACAAAGATGATTTTGGTGAGTCCTGCATAAGAGTCCTCCCATAATCAGCTGGTATTACAAGAGGGAAAGTTAAATGTAAATAAAAATCTATGTTTGTTAATAATAGAGTGGGCTCCTTATGGGTGGTCCCACTCCTGTTACCTCTATTTGCTCTAATACAGCAGGAATATAAGGGATAATCCAAAGTTTTGTATTTGCCTTGGTGTTTTCTATCCCCTCTGCTGCTAGAGAAAGATAAGAACTTCTTATTAATAAATTAGCTGCATGGAAAAAGTTGAAGAGATCCTGGTGCCTGCAACAGCTCCCCCCATCCTCCACCCCTGGAGGACTTTATGCAAATACAGTTACATAGGATCCTTCTTTCTGCCGCCACTAGAAGGAGCTCACCATATATTGATTTATAATACCCTTCAATGGCACCTGTGTAAATCCCTATGCACTGAGCGCCCTCTAGTGGCAGCAAGAAATTACCTGCCGGTAAGCTGTCATTGAAATGTTCTTCTCTTTCTCGCTCCTCAAACACTTTGGTGTCCACCACCTGCGTCTTTTCTTAAGAAAGGAATTAATGTAAATAAGATTAATGATGAGAAGTGGACATATGTCTATACAATATACTGACAATGTGTTCAGTGGTTAATGAATAAAGCAGAAGGAAAGTATGTAAGGCCACCCCACCCCCAACCTGGGGCTCCAGGAGTGTAAATGCAGTCCAATTTGTATTGTATTCTTACTAAATAGACATTTACTTTACCTCATGTACCAACGTCTAATCTCTGTGATCAGTGCATGGACTGCAATCCCATAGTTTTATATACAGGTGTAGCATATGTTAGCTACTTTGAGAAATCTGCAGGTCGGGAATATTCTTATCTTACACATGATACAATCTGATATTGCTCCATACAGTATATCCATGGTAACAACCGATCAAACAGGCGAGTTTATTAATCCTATTGTTCATGTACAGTACAGACCAAAAGTTTGGACACACCTCATTTAAAGATTTTTCTGTATTTTCATGACTATGAAAATTGTACATTCACACTGAACGCATCAAAACTATGAATTAACACATGTGGAATTATATACTTAACAAAAAAGTGTGAAACAACTGAAAATATGTCTTATATTCTAGGTTCTTCAAAGTAGTCACCTTTTGCTTTGATGACTGCTTTGCACTCTCTTGGCATTCTCTTGATGAGCTTCAAGAGGTAGTCACCGTATGTGACTCAATGATATAAAAGGTGTGAGGGGATAGAATAGAGGTTCAGGGACATTTACATGATCAGTATTGCTTATCATAGACTAGATGGTGGCCCGATTCTAACGCATCGGGTATTCTAGAATATCTATGCGGCCGACCGGGCGCCAAAATCGCTGATTGGTCGCGGCCGGCAACCGTGACCAATCAGCAAAGCGGTGTTAAAATTTGGCGCCTATATCGCTGATTGGTCACGGCCGGCGGTAGCGACCAATCAGCAGAGCGGTGTTTAAATTTGGCGCCTATATCGCTGATTGGTCACGGCCGGCGGTCGCGACTAATCAGCAGAGCGGTGTTTAAATTTGGCGCCTATATCGCTGATTGGTCACGGCCGGCGGTCGCGATCAATCAGCAGAACGGTGTTTAAATTTGGCGCCAATAATGTTGATTAGTCGCGGCCGGCAACCGCGACCAATCAGCAGAGCGGTGTTTAAATTTGGCTCCACTATCGCTGCTTGGTCGCGGCCGGCCACCGCGACCAATCAGCAGAGCGGTGTTTAAATTTGGCGCCAATAATGTTAATTAATCGCGGCCGGCAACCGCGACCAATCAGCAGAGTGGTGTTTAAATTTGGCCCCAATATCGCTGCTTGGTCGCGGCCGGCCACCGCGACCAATAAGCAAAGAGGTGTTTAAATTTGGCGCCAATAATGCTGATTGGTCGCGTTCTCCGAACGCGACCAATCAGCAGAGCGGGGTTTAAATTTGGCGCCAATACTGCTCATTGGTTGCGGGCGGCGGCCACGATCAATCAGCGAACCATGTTGGTGAGGACTGGAGAGCGTGTTTAAATTTGGCGGCAAAATCGCTGATTAGTCGCGACCGCGACCAATCAGCAAAGCGGTCTTTAAATTTGGCGCCAATATCGCTGATTGGTCACGGCCGGCGACCGCGACTAATCAGCAGAGCGGTGTTTAAATTTGGCGCCAAAACTGCTGATTGGTCGCGGCCGGCGACCGCGACTAATCAGCAGAGCGGTGTTTAAATTTGGCGCCAATACTGCTCATTGGTTGCGGGCGGCGGCCACGACCAATCAGCGAACCATGTTAGTGAGGACTGGAGAGCGTGTTTAAATTTGGCGCCAAAATCGCTGATTAGTCGCGACCGCGACCAATCAGCAAAGCGGTCTTTAAATTTGGCGCCAATATCGCTGATTGGTCACGGCCGGCGACCGCGACTAATCAGCAGAGCGGTGTTTAAATTTGGCGCCAATACTGTTGATTGGTCGCGACCGCGACTAATCAGCAGAGCGGTGTTTAAATTTGGCACCAAAATCGCTAATTGGTCGCGACCGCCGGCCGCGACCAATGAGCAGAGCGGTGTTTAAATTTGGCGCCAATAATGCTGATCGCGACCAATCAACAGAGCGGGGTTTAAATTTGGTGCCAATACTGCTGATTGGTCGCGGCCGGCGACTGCGACCAATCAGCAGAGCGGTGTTTAAATTTGGTGCCAATACTGCTGATTGGTCGCGGCCGGCGACTGCGACCAATCAGCAGAGCGGTGTTTAAATTTGGCGCCAATAATGTTGATCGCGACCAATCAGCAGAGCGGGGTTTAAATTTGGCGCCAATAATGCTGATTGCGGCCAATCAGCAGAGCGGGGTTTAAATTTGGCGCCAATACTGCTCATTGGTCGCGGTTGCCAGTCGCGGCCAATCAGCAGAGCGGTGTTTAAATGTGGCACCAAAATCGCTGATTGGTCGCGGCCGGCAACCGCGACCAATCAGGAGAGCGGGGTTTAAATTTGGCGCCAATAATGCTGATTGGTCGCGACCGGCGACCAATCAGCAGAGTGGCGTTTAAATTTGCCGCCCATATCGCTGATTGGTCGCGGCCAGCGGCCGCAACCAATCAGCGTCGTATTAGTGAGGACCGGGGAGCGGCGCTACCTGTGCGGGTACTTCCGCTGCGAGCAGCTGGGAGATGAGCGGCTGCTCACAGCAGAAGCATCCCGACCGGTGGCGCTGCTCCCCGGTCCTCCGTTCACACTTGCCGTCGGGAGATCAGCGGCCCCAGACGCCGATCTCCCGAAGTTAGCCGCATTGAGGTCAGCGGCGCTGCCGGTCGGGGTAGTTCTGCTGCTAGCGCCGCTCATCTCCCGGCTGCATAGCCGCTGACCTCCGTGCGGCAAATGAGCCGCTAACGGCCGCCATCTTTTTTCTGAAATCCCGCGTCGCTGATTGGCCGCGGCCGGACCAATGAGCGACGCGGGATTTCCTGGACAGACAGCGGCCGGACCAATGAGCGAAGCGGGATTTCCTGGACAGACAGACAGACGGGATAAGACAATTATATATATAGATACATTATTGGCACATTATATTATATAATATGGAGTGGGGGAACAAAACTAATGCAAAATGAAGGTGAAGTTTCTCATAGTGAACAACTTAATTGCTGCTCTCATTCTAAAATCAATTGGAATATTGTTCAAATTAATGTCTAAAATTTTACAGTGGTATACATACAAATATTGCTGGTGTCAATTTATCTACAATTTCCTCTTCTTTCATCTTTTGTCTACTTCAGAATTTTCTTTGATATTGTTGTCCTTCATATTCTCCTCCTTTGTTTCCTCTAGCTCCATCTCTTCCACAATATTATCTGCCTTCTTCATGTTATGCATCCATTTCGCTACCACCTCCTCATCCTTGATGTTATCCTTCTCTTTCTTCACAACTCCTCTTTCTCTACCACCTCCTTCTCCTCCTTGATATTATCCTCCTCATTCTCTACTATCTCCTTCTCCTCTTTAATGTTATCCTCCTCTTTGTTCTCCATCTCCTTCTCCTGCTCAATGTTCTCATCTTTCTCCACCATTTCCTCTTTCTCTATCATCTCCTCCTCCACGATGTTATCTTCTTCTTTCTCTACCACCTCCTTCTCCCCATTGATGTTATCTTCTTCTTTGTTCTAAACCTCCTTCTCCTCAATGTTATCCTCATCTTTCTCTTCCATCTCCTCTTTCACTACCACCTCCTTCTCTTCCTCAATTTTATCTTCCTCTTTGTCCTCTGCCTCCTTCTTCTCATTGATGCTATTCTTCTCTTTGTCCTCCATCTCCTCCTGAATGTTATCCTCCTCTTTCTACTCCACCAACTTCTCCTCCTCAATGTTATCCTCTTCTTTCTACCTCCTTCTCCTCCTAAATGTTATCCTCCTCTATCTGCTCCATTTTCTTCTCATTGATGTTACCCTCCTCATTGTCCTACCCCTCCTCCTTGATGTTATCCTCCTCTTTCTTCTTCACCTCCATGATTTTATCCTTCTCTTTCTCTTCCAACTCCTCTTCGATGTTATCTTCCTTTTTCTCCACCACTCTACAGATATATAAATGATGAACTTCTGATATTGGTGAAGAAGGGAGCCATAAACAAGTGCAATTTACCAAATTTGTCCTCAACTTTCTCCTGCACTTCAAAGACGGAACTTATTACCAAACCCCCTTCATCATTACTCCTACCTAATCCACACCTCAAAACCTGTCCTCAAATCTTAAATCCAAACACACTGGTTTCATCATTCATCAGTTATCAGCAAGACCCAAATTTATAGTAGGTACAGAGGAAGGCTACGACACTTAAGACCAACATGCACCTGCAATACCATTAAGCAAGAGAAACCACTAACCGACAGCTGCATGAAGACCAAGGAGATTTCCAAACAAGTCAGGTACAAAGTTGTTGAGAAGTACAAGTCAGGGTTGGGTTATAAAAAAATATCCCAATCTCTGATGATCCCCTGGAGTACCATCAAATGAAAAGAAAATGGTACCACAACAAACATGCCAAGAAATGGTCGCCCACCAAAACTCTGAGCCCAGGCAAGGAGGGCATTCTTCAGAGAGGCAGCACAGAGACCAAAAGTAACCCTGAAGGGGTGCAGCAGCGTTCCCAAGCAGAGACTGGAGTATCTGTCCATATGACCACAATAAGCCGTACACTCCACAGAAGTGGCCTTTATGGAAGAGTGTGCAGAAAAAAAGCCTTTACTTACACACAAAAATTGTAAGGTTCATTTTGAGTTTGGCAAAAGACGTGTGGGAGACTCCCCAAATGTATGGAGGGAGGTACTGTTGTCAGATTAGACCAAAATTTAACTTTTTGGCCACCAAGGTAAACGCTATGTCTGGCACCAAACCCACACAGCTCATCACCCCAAGAACACTATCCCCAAAGGGAAACATGGTGGTGGCACCATCATGCTGTAAGTATGTTTTTTGGCAGCAGGAACAGGGAAAATGGTCCAAGTCGAGGGGAAGTTGGATGGTGTAAAATACAGGGATATTCTTGAGCAGAACTTTCATCACCCTAGTAGAATAAAACTTCACCTTTATTGATATTATTAAAGTACGACTCTGTATAGAGTGAAATTAAAATTATTCATCACTGTCTGCCAATGATAATTATACTAAATCATTGTTATTTACACCACTATAAACTAGCACTAGGTATAATACACCATATTTTGCGGATTATAAGATGCACCCCAAATGTTGGGGTGCAAAACAGGAAAAAAATGTTTTTTAAACAAAATGGTGCGCCTAATAATCTGTTTTGCCTGGGGGGCGGTGGTGGTGGAGCGAGGGTCACAGGAACCAGGGTCACAGAAGAAGGGTCGTTGATTCAGGATGACCTGGGCGGTGGTGGTGGCGGCGGGAGTGGGGCGATGCTGCGGACCCGTCCTCAGAAGTCAGGGGTGAGCGGAGGTTCCCTATCCTGTACATAACCCTGCGGTGGGCTTAGGGAAAAAAGGCCGCTGGAGTCTCCCAAGATCTCATCTCCCTAGATCTCAATCTCATGCTCCTGCGGCCATTTTGCCGAAGCCCACCGCAGGGTTATGTACAGGATAGGGAACCTCCGCTCACCTCCGACGTCTTCTGAGGCCGCAGCATCGCCCCACTCCTGCCGCCAACCTCCTGTATCTGTGAAGCCGCCCCCAAGATAAAATACCGTACCTTCGCTTGTAGGACGCATCCCCTTTTTCCTCCCAAATTTGGGGGAAAAAAGTGGCTCTTATAAACCGAAAAATATGGTATAGAGGTATAATATATATATATATATATATATATATATATATATATACATATATATATGTATATATATAAATATATCTATATATATCAGCTCAACTGACAAAATCTTCAGCTTTATTGGTGCATTATTAAAACATCTTTATATGCATCTGTAGTAGACTGTAGTGAAAATGTTTTAATAATACGCCAATAAGCTGAAGATTTTATTGGTTGTGCTTTCACACTCGTGGTAGCATGAGACGGACTCTACAACCCACAGAAGTTGCTCAGGTAGTGCAGCTCATCCAGGATGGCACATCAATGCGAGCTGTGGCAAGAAGGTTTGCTGTGTCTGTCAGCGTAGTGTCCAGAGGCTGGAGGCACTACCAGGAGACAGGCCAGTACACCAGGAGATGTGGAGGGGGCCATAGGAGGGCAACAACCCAGCTGCAGGACCGCTACCTCCGCTTTTGTGCAAGGAGAAACAGGAGGAGCACTGCCAGAGCCCTGCAAAATGACCTCCAGCAGGCCACAAATGTGCATGTGTCTGTACAAACGGTTATAAACTGACTCCATGAGGGTGGTGTGAGGGCCCGACGTCCACAGATCGGGATTATGCTCACAGCCCAACACCGTGCAGGATGCTTGGCATTTGCCACAGAACACCAGGATTGGCAAAGTCGCCACTGGCGCCCTGTGCTCTTCACAGATGAAAGTAGGTTCACACTGAGCACATGTGACAGACGTGACAGAGTCTGGAGACACCATGGAGAGCGATCTGCTGCCTGCAACATCCTTCAGCATGACCGGTTTGGCAGTGGGTCAGTAATGGTATGGGGTGGCATTTCTTTGGAGGGCCGCACAGCCCTCCATGTGCCTGCCAGAGGTAGCTTGGCTGCCATTAGGTACCGAGATGAGATCCTCAGACCCCTTGTGAGACCATATGCTGGTGCGGTTGGCCCTGGGTTCCTCCTAATGCAGGACAATGCCAGACCTCATGTGGCTGGAGTGTGTCAGCAGTTCCTGCAAGATGAAGGCATTGAAGCTATGGACTGGCCTGTCCGTTCCCCAGACCTGAATCTGATTGAGCACATCTGGGACATCATGTCTTGCTCCATCCACCAACATCACATTGCACCACAGACTGTCCAGGGGTTGGAGGATGCTTTAGTCCAGGTCTGGGAGGATATCCCACAGGAGACCATCCGCAACCTCAGGAGCATGCCCAGGCATTGTAGGGAGGTCATACAGGCACGTGGAGGCCACACACAATACTGAGCCTCATTTTGACTTGTTTTAAGGACATTACATCAAAGTTGGATCAGCCTGTAGTGTGTTTTTCCACTTTAATTTTGGGGGTGACTCCAAATCCAGGCCTCCATTGGTTAATAAATTTGATTTCCATTGATGATTTGTGTGTGATTTTGTTGTCAGCGAATTCAACTTTGTACAGAACAAACTATTCAATGAGAATATTTAATTCATGAAGATCTAGGATGTGTTATTTGAGTGTCTCAAAGTATTGGCACCCCTGCAATTCTGTCAGATAATACTCAGTTTCTTCCTAAAAAATGATTACAATCACAAATTCTTTGGTATTATTATCTTCATTTAACTTGTCTTCAATGAAAAAACACAAAAACAATTGTCCTAAAGCCAAATTGGATATAATTCCACACCAAACCTAAAACAGGGGGTGGACAAAAGTATTGGCACTGTTTGAAAAATCATGTGATGCTTCTCTAATTCGTGTATTTAACAGCACCTGTAACTTACCTGTGGCACCTAACAGGTGTTGGCAATAACTAAATCACACTTGCAGCCAGTTAACATGGATTAAAGTTGACTCAACCTCTGTCCTGTGTCCTTGTGTGTACCACATTGAGCATGGAGAAAAGAAAGAACTGTCTGAGGACTTGAGAAACCAAATTGTGAGGAAGCATGAGCAATCTCAAGGCTACAAGTCCATCTCCAAAGACCTGAATGTTCCTGTGTCTTCCGTGCGCAGTGTCATCAAGAAGTTTAAAGCCCATGGCACTGTGGCTAACCTCCCTAGATGTGGACGGAAAAGAAAAATTGACGAGAGATTTCAACGCAAGATTGTGAGGATGGTGGATAAAGAACCTCGACTAACATCCAAACAAGTTCAAGCTGCCCTGCAGTCCGAGGGTACAGCAGTGTCAACCCGTACTATCCGTTGGCGTCTGAATGAAAAGGGACTGCATGGTAGGATACCCAGGAAGACCCCACTTCTTACCCCGAGACATAAAAAAGCCAGGCTGGAGTTTGCCAAAACTTACCTGAGAAAGCCTAAAACGTTTTGGAAGAATGTTCTCTGGTCAGATGAGGCAAAAGTAGAGCTTTTTGGGAAAAAGCATCAACATAGATTGTACAGGAAAAAAAAAAGAGGCATTCAAAGAAAAGAACACGGCCCCTACAGTCAAACATGGCGGAGGTTCCCTGATGTTTTGGGGTTGCTTTGCTGCCTCTGGCACTGGACTGCTTGACCGTGTGCATGGCATTATGAAGTCTGAAGACTACCAACAAATTTTGCAGTATAATGTAGGGCCCAGTGTGAGAAAGCTGGGTCTCCCTCAGAGGTCATGGGTCTTCCAGCAGGACAATGACCCAAAACACACTTCCAAAAGCACTATAAAATGGTTTGAGAGAAAGCACTGGAGACTTCTAAGGTGGCCAGCAATGAGTCCAGACCTGAATCCCATAGAACACCTGTGGAGAGATCTCAAAATGGCAGTTTGGAGAAGGCACCCTTCAAATATCAGGGACCTGGAGCAGTTTGCCAAAGAAGAATGGTCTACAATTCCAGCAGACCATTGTAAGAAACTCATTGATGGTTACCGGAAGCGGTTGTTCGCAGTTATTTTGGCTAAAGGTTGTTCAACCAAGTATTAGGCTGAGGGTGCCAATACTTTTGTCTGGCCCATTTTTGGAGTTTTGTGTGAAATGATCAATGATTTGATTTTTGCTTCATTCTCTTTTGTGTTTTTTCCTTGCAAGCAAATTAAATGAAGATAATAATACCAAAGAATTTGTGATTGCAATCATTTTCAGGAAGAAACTGAGTATTATCTGACAGAATTGCAGGGGTGCCAATACTTTTGGCCACCACTGTATATATATACAGTCATATGAAAAAGTTTGGGCACCCCTATTAATCTTAAGCTTAATGTTTTATAAAAATTGGTGTTTTTGCAACAGCTATTTCAGTTTGATATATGTAATAACTGTTGGACACAGTAATGTTTCTGCCTTGAAATGAGGTTTATTGTGCTAACAGAAAATGTGCAATCTGCATTCAAACAAAATTTGACCGGTGCATAAGTATGGGCACCCTTATCATTTTCTTGTTTTAAATACTCCTGCCTACTTTTTACTGACTTACTAAAGCACTTTTTTTGGTTTTGTAACCTCATTGAGCTTTGAACTTTATAGCCAGGTGTATGCAATCATGAGAAAAGCTACTTAAAGTGGCCACTTGCAAGTTGTTCTCCTGTTTGAATCTCCTCTGAAGAGTGGCATCATGGGCTCCTCAAAACAACTGTCAAATGATCTGAAAACAAAGATTATTCAACATAGTTGTTCAGGGTAAGGATACAAAAAGCTGTCTCAGAGATTTAACCTGTCAGTTTCCACTGTGAGGAACATAGTAAGGAAATGGAAGAACATAGGGACAGTTCTTGTTAAGGCCAGAAGTGTCAGGACAAGAAAAACATCAGAAAGGCAGAGAAGAAGAATGGTGAGATCAGTCAAGGACAATCCTCAGACCACCTCCAGAGAGCTGCAGCATCAACTTGCTGCAGATGGTGTCACTGTGCATCGGTCAACTATACAACGCACTTTGCACAAGGAGAAGCTGTATGGGAGAGTGATGCGAAAGAAGCCGTTTCTGCAAGTACGCACAAACAGAGTCGGCTGAGGTATGCAAAAGCACATTTGAAGAAGCCTATTTCTTTTTGGAAGAAGGTCCTGTGGACTGATGAAACCAAGATTGAGTTGTTTGGTCATACAAAAAGGCGTTATGCATGGTGGCAAAAAAACACAGCATTCCAAGAAAAACACTTGCTACCCACAGTAAAATTTGGTGGAGGTTCCATCATGCTTTGGGGCTGTGTGGTCAATGCCGGCACTGGGAATCTTGTTAAAGTTGAGGGACGCATGGATTCCACTCAGTATCAGCAGATTCTTGGCAATAGTGTTCAAGGATCAGTGATAAAGTTGAAGTTACGCAGTGGATGGATCTTTCAGCAAGACAATGATCCAAAACACCGCTCCAAATCTACTCAGGCATTCATGCAGAGGAACAATTACAATGTTCTGGAATGGCCATCCCAGTCCCCAGACCTGAATATCATTGAACATCTGTGGGATCATTTGAAGAGGCTGTCCATGCTCGGCGACCATCAAACTTAACTGAACTGGAATTGTTTTGTAAAGAGGAATGGTCAAAAATACCTTCATCCAGGATCCAGGAACTCATTAAAAGCTACAGGAAGCGACTAGAGGCTGTTATTTTTGCAAAAGGAGGATCTACTAAATATTAATGTCACTTTTCTGGTGAGGTGCCCATACTTATGCACCTGTCAAATTTTGTTTGAATGCAGATTGCACATTTTCTGTTAGTACAATAAACCTCATTTCAAGGCAGAAACATTACTGTATCCAACAGTTATTACATATATCAAACTGAAATAGCTGTTGCAAAAACACCAATTTTTATAAAACATTAAGCTTAAGATTAATAGGGGTGCCCAAACTTTTTCATATGACTGTATATACAGTACAGACCAAAAGTTTGGACACACCTTCTCATTTCAAGATTTTTCTGCATTTTCATGACTATGAAAATTGTACATTCACACTGAAGGCATCAAAACTATGAATTAACACATGTGGAATTATATACTTAACAAAAAAGTGTGAAACAACTGAAAATATGTCTTATATTCTAGGTTCTTCAAAGTAGCCACCTTTTGCTTTGATGACTGCTTTGCACACTCTTGGCATTCTCTTGATGAGCTTCAAGAGGTAGTCACCGGAAATGGTCTTCCAACAATCTTGAAGGAGTTACCAGAGACGCTTAGCACTTGTTGGTCCTTTGCCTTCACTCTGCGGTCCAGCTCAACCCAAACCATCTAGATTGGGTTCAGGTCTGGTGACTGTGGAGGCCAGGTCATCACTCTCCTTCTTGGTCAAATAACCTTTACACAGCCTGGAAGTGTGTTTGGGGTCATTGCCCTGTTGAAAAATAAATGATGGTCCAACTAAACGCAAACCGGATGGAATAGCATGCCGCTGCAAGATGCTGTGGTAGCCATGCTGGTTCAGTATGCCTTCAATTTTGAATAAATCCCCAACAGTGTCACCAGCAAAGCACCCCCACACCATCACACCTCCTCCTCCATGCTTCACAGTGGGAGCCAGACATGTAGAGTCCATCCGTTCACCTTTTCTGCGTCGCACAAAGACACGGTGGTTGGAACCAAAGATATCAAATTTGGACTCATCAGACCAAAGCACAGATTTCCACTGGTCTAATGTCCATTCTTTGTGTTCTTTAGCCCAAACAAGTCTCTTCTGCTTGTTGCCTGTCCTTAGCAGTGGTTTCCTAGCAGCTATTTCACCATGAAGGCCTGCTCCACAAAGTCTCCTCTTAACAGGAGAAGAGATGTGTCTGCTGCTGGAACTGTGTGTGGCATTGACCTGGTCTCTAATCTGAGCTGCTGTTAACCTGCGATTTCTGAGGCTGGTGACTCAGATAAACTTATCCTCAGAAGCAGAGGTGACTCTTGGTCTTCCTTTCCTGCGGCGGTCCTCATGTGAGCCAGTTTCTTGGTAGCGCTTGATGGTTTTTGCAACTGCACTTGGGGACACTTTCAAAGTTTGCCCAATTTTTCGCACTGACTGACCTTCATTTCTTAAAGTAATGATGGCCACTCGTTTTTCTTTACTTAGAATTTGTATTATGGCAAGAAAAAAGCAGCTAACAGTCTATTCAGTAGGACTATCAGCTGTGCATCCACCAGACTTCTGCACAACACAACTGATGGTCCCAACCCCATTTATAAGGCAAGAAATCCCACTTATCAAACCTGACAGGGCACACCTATGAAGTGAAAACCATATCCGGTGACTACCTCTTGCAGCTCATCCAGAGAATGCAAATAGTGTGCAAAGCAGTCATCAAAGCAAAAGGTGGCTACTTTGAAGAACCTAGAATATAAGACATATTTTCACTTGTTTCACACTTTTTTGTTAAGTATATTTTTCCACATGTGTTAATACATACTCTTGATGCCTTCAGAGTGAATGTACAATTTTCATACTCATGAAAATACAGAAAAATCTTTAAATGAGAAGGTGTGTCCAAACTTTCGGTCTGTACTGATTATATATATATATATATATATATATATATATATATATATATATATATATATATATATATATATATATATATATATATATATATATATATATATATATATAGTCCCTCACATATTTAGGACTAAATATCGTATATATTGATCATAAAATATGACATTAAAATGTCAAACTTGGGGTATTGATCATTCAATATATTAGAATATTGATCAATTAATATGTGAGGAGCAGCCCACTTACTAAAGACTATGATACTTTTCTAGCAACGGACACCATTTTTGTCAATATTATTATTGTGTTTTATTAATGATTTACTTGTTATGTTTTATATAGTTCTGCTTACTTGTCAGTATGTAAGATTCACTTGTAAAATGTCCAGCATTCCACTAATCTCATCTTTATCTCAGGAGTCCATTGTTCCAACAGCCAATGGTCTCATTGTGTGTTTGTGGATTGTGGACACAATGGAGCCGTCACCACAGGGGGTCTTACATGCAGTCTCAGATGAAGGCTTCTAGAATATTCTTCATTGTTTTAGCGAACAGTGAATGTTTAAGGGGGAGGGTGTGATCACTTCTGACCTGGGAGGGGACTGATCCCAGTGGAAGAAAGTGGAGACATGTTTTAGAAGTTGTGTGGAAGGATTGAAGGAAGAGGATGGAGACCGTGGACTTGGAAGGATAAATGGATAAACATTATGGATTATGTCGTTTGGATTTACACTTTCTTAAAAGGACTGCTGCTATTGGATACCTGGGCTTTCATAGTTTTATCTGCCGTCTAGAGGATCATGGACTGTGGCTACAGACTATACTGGCTGGAGTTACGAAATCTGTGGGCCAACCAAAAGTTGAGAGACAGTGAGTATGGCCTTATACAAAGCCAGTGGAACTACTGAACCCAGATTGGGAATTTGAGGACTGAGAGAACTGTATTTTGGCCATTTACCTGGAATTGCTTTATTACCATGGCTGTGATTAATAAAATATTGTTGCATCGTTAACCTGCATAGGTGATTACTTACAGCCCACAACCTCAGATCTTTACAAGTGGTGGCAACAGGTGGGATCACCTATCTCTGGACAGCATACCAGGGAAAGTTACTGAGAGGTGACTTGGCAGAAGAAATGGCAGACTCCATCTACAAGAGGCTCAAGAAGGAGGAGCTGAGAGCCCTTTGCTCTGAGAGAGAACTAGAATGGTTGCCGGAGGACAATCGGGCGACCCTAATGCAACGCTTGGACGATTGGGACCAGGAACAACCACATGAGGAGGTCAGTTCAGACGTGTATGAGGGACAACTGCCAAGGGCTGTCATCCAGATGGAAGATCGACCGACTGAGTTGAGGAGGATGCTGGATGCGCTAGGAGAGAGGGCTACGGAGTTAGAGCGGGCGGCAGTGTTAAGCAAATATCTGGGTGTGCACGTAGCAGTACCGCCACAAGCCCCAGCGCCGAGGACAGTGGATAACAGGAGAGAGGGGCCTGCCTCTTTAAGGTACCGGGATATACCACAGTTCAATGAGGACACCTCAGATATTGATGAACATCTCCGGTTGTTTGAGAACCTCTGTCTGCTACATGAGGTGTCAGTCAGTGACTGGCCCAGATTTTTGAGCATTGGCCTGACCGGAAAAGCAAGAGAAGCTTTTAATAACTTGTATTCTGTGGATCAGAGATGTTATTCTACCATTCGCAGCGCATTACTAGAGAGGTATGCCGTCACTCCTGAGACCTAGTGGTGGAAGTTTCGGGAGACTGACAAGCCTGCTGCACACACACATCGGGAGTTTGCCAACACACTACGTACGGCATGCACTCGGTGGATAGAAGGACTGGGGGCTCGGGAAGCAGAACATGTCGTGGATATCTTCATGCTGGAACAATTTATGTCCAAACTCCCAGGTGATGTAAAAGAATGGGTGGCGGATAGAAAACCACTCAGCCTAGATGAGGCTGCAAGATTGGCTGATGACTGGTCTGCTAATCGACCAGGGCTACGTGGAAGTACAGCCCCAGCGAGTAGGGAACAGGAGTTTACAGGGAGGCCAGCAAGATCCATGGCCCGGCCAGATGAGGAACTGCAGGGATTTCGGACTTCACAAAGAAGTGGAGGTATCCCAAGCCCCCAAGTACAGCCTGTGTTGGGGCGAAGAGGGCTAAACTGTCATAACTGTGGACGCATGGGACATTTTTCCAGGGAATGCTGGGAGCATTCTAGCCCACATTACAACCTAGGAGGAGAATTGGTGTGCCACTGGGCAAATGTTGTAACCGGAAGCCAAGGACTAGTTCTCACTGCTTCAGCCGAGAGGGAGCGGCACTATCTGCAGACTAACCACCCACCTGTGGTGAGTAATACCTGCTACCATGAAGAAATGTGACCAGGGGGAGGCAAATGACATCAGGGAGGAGGGCCAGGGACTTCGGGACACTGGTTCTATGATCACTCTGGTCAGCCCAGATATTGTCCCCGCTCACCTCCGACGTCTTCTGAGGCCGCAGCATCGCCCCACTCCTGCCGCCAACCTCCTGTATCTGTGAAGCCGCCCCCAAGATAAAATACCGTACCTTCGCTTGTAGGACGCACCCCCTTTTTCCTCCCAAATTTGGGGGAAAAAAGTGGCTCTTATAAACCGAAAAATATGGTATAGAGGTATAATATATATATATATATATATATATATATATATATATATATATATATGTATATATATAAATATATCTATATATATCAGCTCAACTGACAAAATCTTCAGCTTTATTGGTGCATTATTAAAACATCTTTATATGCATCTGTAGTAGACTGTAGTGAAAATGTTTTAATAATACGCCAATAAGCTGAAGATTTTATTGGTTGTGCTTTCACACTCGTGGTAGCATGAGACGGACTCTACAACCCACAGAAGTTGCTCAGGTAGTGCAGCTCATCCAGGATGGCACATCAATGTGAGCTGTGGCAAGAAGGTTTGCTGTGTCTGTCAGCGTAGTGTCCAGAGGCTGGAGGCACTACCAGGAGACAGGCCAGTACACCAGGAGATGTGGAGGGGGCCATAGGAGGGCAACAACCCAGCTGCAGGACCGCTACCTCCGCTTTTGTGCAAGGAGAAACAGGAGGAGCACTGCCAGAGCCCTGCAAAATGACCTCCAGCAGGCCACAAATGTGCATGTGTCTGTACAAACGGTTATAAACTGACTCCATGAGGGTGGTGTGAGGGCCCGACGTCCACAGATCGGGATTATGCTCACAGCCCAACACCGTGCAGGATGCTTGGCATTTGCCACATAACACCAGGATTGGCAAAGTCGCCACTGGCGCCCTGTGCTCTTCACAGATGAAAGTAGGTTCACACTGAGCACATGTGACAGACGTGACAGAGTCTGGAGACACCATGGAGAGCGATCTGCTGCCTGCAACATCCTTCAGCATGACCGGTTTGGCATTGGGTCCGTAATGGTATGGGGTGGCATTTCTTTGGAGGGCCGCACAGCCCTCCATGTGCCTGCCAGAGGTAGCTTGGCTGCCATTAGGTACCGAGATGAGATCCTCAGACCCCTTGTGAGACCATATGCTGGTGCGGTTGGCCCTGGGTTCCTCCTAATGCAGGACAATGCCAGACCTCATGTGGCTGGAGTGTGTCAGCAGTTCCTGCAAGATGAAGGCATTGAAGCTATGGACTGGCCTGTCCGTTCCCCAGACCTGAATCTGATTGAGCACATCTGGGACATCATGTCTTGCTCCATCCACCAACATCACATTGCACCACAGACTGTCCAGGGGTTGGAGGATGCTTTAGTCCAGGTCTGGGAGGATATCCCACAGGAGACCATCCGCAACCTCAGGAGCATGCCCAGGCATTGTAGGGAGGTCATACAGGCACGTGGAGGCCACACACAATACTGAGCCTCATTTTGACTTGTTTTAAGGACATTACATCAAAGTTGGATCAGCCTGTAGTGTGTTTTTCCACTTTAATTTTGGGGGTGACTCCAAATCCAGGCCTCCATTGGTTAATAAATTTGATTTCCATTGATGATTTGTGTGTGATTTTGTTGTCAGCGTTTTCAACTTTGTACAGAACAAACTATTCAATGAGAATATTTAATTCATGAAGATCTAGGATGTGTTATTTGAGTGTCTCAAAGTATTGGCACCCCTGCAATTCTGTCAGATAATACTCAGTTTCTTCCTAAAAAATGATTGCAATCACAAATTCTTTGGTATTATTATCTTCATTTAATTTGTCTTCAATGAAAAAAACACAAAAACAATTGTCCTAAAGCCAAATTGGATATAATTCCACACCAAACCTAAAACAGTGGGTGGACAAAAGTATTGGCACTGTTTGAAAAATCATGTGATGCTTCTCTAATTCGTGTATTTAACAGCACCTGTAACTTACCTGTGGCACCTAACAGGTGTTGGCAATAACTAAATCACACTTGCAGCCAGTTAACATGGATTAAAGTTGACTCAACCTCTGTCCTGTGTCCTTGTGTGTACCACATTGAGCATGGAGAAAAGAAAGAACTGTCTGAGGACTTGAGAAACCAAATTGTGAGGAAGCATGAGCAATCTCAAGGCTACAAGTCCATCTCCAAAGACCTGAATGTTCCTGTGTCTTCCGTGCGCAGTGTCATCAAGAAGTTTAAAGCCCATGGCACTGTGGCTAACCTCCCTAGATGTGGACGGAAAAGAAAAATTGATGAGAGATTTCAACGCAAAATTGTGCGGATGGTGGATAAAGAACCTCGACTAACATCCAAACAAGGTCAAGCTGCCCTGCAGTCCGAGGGTACAGCAGTGTCAACCCGTACTATCCGTCGGCGTCTGAATGAAAAGGGACTGCATGGTAGGATACCCAGGAAGACCCCACTTCTTACCCCGAGACATAAAAAAGCCAGGCTGGAGTTTGCCAAAACTTACCTGAGAAAGCCTAAAACGTTTTGGAAGACTGTTCTCTGGTCAGATGAGGCAAAAGTAGAGCTTTTTGGGAAAAAGCATCAACATAGAGTGTACAGGAAAAAAAAAGAGGCATTCAAAGAAAAGAACACGGCCCCTACAGTCAAACATGGCGGAGGTTCCCTGATGTTTTGGGGTTGCTTTGCTGCCTCTGGCACTGGACTGCTTGACCGTGTGCATGGCATTATGAAGTCTGAAGACTACCAACAAATTTTGCAGCATAATGTAGGGCCCAGTGTGAGAAAGCTGGGTCTCCCTCAGAGGTCATGGGTCTTCCAGCAGGACAATGACCCAAAACACACTTCCAAAAGCACTATAAAATGGTTTGAGAGAAAGCACTGGAGACTTCTAAGGTGGCCAGCAATGAGTCCAGACCTGAATCCCATAGAACACCTGTGGAGAGATCTCAAAATGGCAGTTTGGAGAAGGCACCCTTCAAATATCAGGGACCTGGAGCAGTTTGCCAAAGAAGAATGGTCTACAATTCCAGCAGAGCATTGTAAGAAACTCATTGATGGTTACCGGAAGCGGTTGTTCGCAGTTATTTTGGCTAAAGGTTGTTCAACCAAGTATTAGGCTGAGGGTGCCAATACTTTTGTCTGGCCCATTTTTGGAGTTTTGTGTGAAATGATCAATGATTTGATTTTTGCTTCATTCTCTTTTGTGTTTTTTCCTTGCAAGCAAATTAAATGAAGATAATAATACCAAAGAATTTGTGATTGCAATCATTTTCAGGAAGAAACTGAGTATTATCTGACAGAATTGCAGGGGTGCCAATACTTTTGGCCACCACTGTATATATATATATACAGTACAGACCAAAAGTTTGGACACACCTTCTCATTTAAAGATTTTTCTGTATTTTCATGACTATGAAAATTGTACATTCACACTGAAGGCATCAACACTATGAATTAACACATGTGGAATTATATACTTAACAAAAAAGTGTGAAACAACTGAAAATATGTCTTATATTCTAGATTCTTCAAAGTAGCCACCTTTTGCTTTGATGACTGCTTTGCACACTCTTGGCATTCTCTTGATGAGCTTCAAGAGGTAGTCACCGGAAATGGTCTTCCAACAATCTTGAAGGAGTTCCCAGAGACGCTTAGCACTTGTTGGTCCTTTGCCTTCACTCTGCGGTCCAGCTCAACCCAAACCATCTTGATTGGGTTCAGGTCTGGTGACTGTGGAGGCCAGGTCATCACTCTCCTTCTTGGTCAAATAACCTTTACACAGCGTGGAAGTGTGTTTGGGGTCATTGCCCTGTTGAAAAATAAATGATGGTCCAACTAAACGCAAACCGGATGGAATAGCATGCCGCTGCAAGATGTTGTGGTAGCCATGCTGGTTCAGTATGCCTTCAATTTTGAATAAATCCCCAACAGTGTCACCAGCAAAGCACCCCCACACCATCACACCTCCTCCTCCATGCTTCACAGTGGGAGCCAGACATGTAGAGTCCATCCGTTCACCTTTTCTGCGTCGCACAAAGACACGGTGGTTGGAACCAAAGATATCAAATTTGGACTCATCAGACCAAAGCACAGATTTCCACTGGTCTAATGTCCATTCTTTGTGTTCTTTAGCCCAAACAAGTCTCTTCTGCTTGTTGCCTGTCCTTAGCAGTGGTTTCTTAGCAGCTATTTTACCATGAAGGCCTGCTCCACAAAGTCTCCTCTTAACAGGAGAAGAGATGTGTCTGCTGCTGGAACTGTGTGTGGCATTGACCTGGTCTCTAATCTGAGCTGCTGTTAACCTGCGATTTCTGAGGCTGGTGACTCGGATAAACTTATCCTCAGAAGCAGAGGTGACTCTTGGTCTTCCTTTCCTGCGGCGGTCCTCATGTGAGCCAGTTTCTTGGTAGCGCTTGATGGTTTTTGCAACTGCACTTGGGGACACTTTCAAAGTTTGCCCAATTTTTCGCACTGACTGACCTTCATTTCTTAAAGTAATGATGGCCACTCGTTTTTCTTTACTTAGAATTTGTATTATGGCAAGAAAAAAGCAGCTAACAGTCTATTCAGTAGGACTATCAGCTGTGCATCCACCAGACTTCTGCACAACACAACTGATGGTCCCAACCCCATTTATAAGGCAAGAAATCCCACTTATCAAACCTGACAGGGCACACCTATGAAGTGAAAACCATATCCGGTGACTACCTCTTGCAGCTCATCCAGAGAATGCAAATAGTGTGCAAAGCAGTCATCAAAGCAAAAGGTGGCTACTTTGAAGAACCTAGAATATAAGACATATTTTCACTTGTTTCACACTTTTTTGTTAAGTATATTTTTCCACATGTGTTAATACATACTTTTGATGCCTTCAGAGTGAATGTACAATTTTCATACTCATGAAAATACAGAAAAATCTTTAAATGAGAAGGTGTGTCCAAACTTTTGGTCTGTACTGATATATATATATATATATATATATATATATATATATATATATATATATATATGTCCCTCACATATTTAGTACTAAATATCGTATATATTGATCATAAAATATGACATTAAAATGTCAAACTTGGGGTATTGATCATTCAATATATTAGAATATTGATCAATTAATATGTGAGGAGCAGCCCACTTACTAAAGACTATGATACTTTTCTAGCAACGGACCACCATTTTTGTCAATATTATTATTGTGTTTTATTAATGATTTACTTGTTATGTTTTATATAGTTCTGCTTACTTGTCAGTATGTAAGATTCACTTGTAAAATGGCCAGCATTCCACTAATCTCATCTTTATCTCAGGAGTCCATTGTTCCAACAGCCAATGGTCTCATTGTGTGTGTGCGGATTGTGGACACAATGGAGCCATCACCACAGGGGGTCTTACATGCAGTCTCAGATGAAGGCTTCTAGAATATTCTTCATTGTTTTAGCGAACAGTGAATGTTTAAGGGGGAGGGTGTGATCACTTCTGACCTGGGAGGGGACTGATCCCAGTGGAAGAAAGTGAAGACATGTTTTAGAAGTTGTGTGGAAGGATTGAAGGAAGAGGATGGAGACCGTGGACTTGGAAGGATAAATGGATAAACATTATGGATTATGTCGTTTGGATTTACACTTTCTTAAAAGGACTGCTGCTATTGGATACCTGGGCTTTCATAGTTTTATCTGCCGTCTAGAGGATCATGGACTGTGGCTACAGACTATACTGGCTGGAGTTACGAAATCTGTGGGCCAACCAAAAGTTGAGAGACAGTGAGTATGGCCTTATACAAAGCCAGTGGAACTACTGAACCCAGATTGGGAATTTGAGGACTGAGAGAACTGTATTTTGGCCATTTACCTGGAATTGCTTTATTACCATGGCTGTGATTAATAAAATATTGTTGCATCGTTAACCTGCCTAGGTGATTACTTACAGCCCACAATCTCAGATCTTTACAAGTGGTGGCAACAGGTGGGATCACCTATCTCTGGACAGCATACCAGGGAAAGTTACTGAGAGGTGACTTGGCAGAAGAAATGGCAGACTCCATCTACAAGAGGCTCAAGAAGGAGGAGCTGAGAGCCCTTTGCTCTGAGAGAGAACTAGAATGGTTGCCGGAGGACAATCGGGCGACCCTAATGCAACGCTTGGACGATTGGGACCAGGAACAACCACATGAGGAGGTCAGTTCAGACGTGTATGAGGGACAACTGCCAAGGGCTGTCATCCAGATGGAAGATCGACCGACTGAGTTGAGGAGGATGCTGGATGCGCTAGGAGAGAGGGCTACGGAGTTAGAGCGGGCGGCAGTGTTAAGCAAATATCTGGGTGTGCACGTAGCAGTACCGCCACAAGCCCCAGCGCCGAGGACAGTGGATAACAGGAGAGAGGGGCCTGCCTCTTTAAGGTACCGGGATATACCACAGTTCAATGAGGACACCTCAGATATTGATGAACATCTCCGGTTGTTTGAGAACCTCTGTCTGCTACATGAGGTGTCAGTCAGTGACTGGCCCAGATTTTTGAGCATTGGCCTGACCGGAAAAGCAAGAGAAGCTTTTAATAACTTGTCTTCTGTGGATCAGAGATGTTATTCTACCATTCGCAGCGCATTACTAGAGAGGTATGCCGTCACTCCTGAGACCTAGTGGTGGAAGTTTCGGGAGACTGACAAGCCTGCTGCACACACACATCGGGAGTTTGCCAACACACTACGTACGGCATGCACTCGGTGGATAGAAGGACTGGGGGCTCGGGAAGCAGAACATGTCGTGTGTAGCGCCGGCGTCCCTGCCCTCTGCTAGGCAGGGACGCTGTTCCCCTCACCTCTCTGCTCCGAGCCCAGCGTCCTCCTCCCGCTCTGCTGGCAGCGCGCGCTTCTTCCTGGCGACTGTGCTTAGGGCGCGCGCGCGCGCGCTCCCTCCCTCTTAAAGGGGCCGCGCGCGCCGTCCTAAGGAGTCCCCGGCCAATGGCCGGAGGACTTCACCATATATTAGGCACCTCCTCCAAAATGGAGGTGCCCGAGCAATGTTGTTGCACTGTTCTCTACTCTGCTTCAGCCCTCAGGCCCCGTTACCAGTTACCTGCCAGATTCCTGCCAGCTTGCTGTCTTATTCCTGCCTGATATTCTGCTACCTGCCTGCTAGCCTGAGGTCCGACGGTCTGCCTTCCAACTCCTGTCAGTCTGTCTAAGGACCAGCTTGCCCGCTCACCTGGGAGCGCACATCTGCTACCTGCCTGCTTGCCTGAGGTCCGATGGTCTGCCTTCCAACTCCTGTCAGTCTGTCTACGGACCAGCTTGCCCGGTCACCTGGGAGCGCACATCTGCTACCTGTCTGCTAGCCTACCTGGAGGCTCCGCCGTCACGTGCTGTGACCACCCGTCTGTCCTGAGACTCCTGCCCGCTCACCTGGGAGCGCTCATCTGCTGCCTGTCTGCTAGCCTACCTGGAGGCTCTGCCGTCACGTGCTGTGACCACCCGCCTGTCCAGAGACTCCTGCCTGCTCACCTGGGAGCGCTCATCTGCTGCCTGTCTGTTGGTCTTCCTGGAGGCTCCGCCGTCACATGCTGTGACCACCCGTTTATCCAGAGACTCTCGCCTGCTCACCTGGGAGCTCACGTCTACCATCAGCCGCCACAGGTCGTACCAACCCTTTACCCAGAGACTGCCCCGGTCACTTGCCGTGATCTCCTGCCCGTTCATCCAGAGACTGCCCCGGTCACTTGCCGTGATCTCCTGTCCGTTCATCCAGAGACTGTCCCGGTCACCTGCTGTGACTGCCTGCCTGGTCGCCACCCGCTCCCTTACAAGGACCGCCTCCTTGTATAGTAGCTATAGGTTCCGCCTCCCAGACCCGTTACAGTTTGCTCGGGCCATGGAACCCGGTGGCACCCAAGCTCCCTCGCTCTCGGACCTGTGTCATGAACTGTCCCGTCAGAGGTCCCAACAGGAGTCCATCCTGGATCACCTGCGGAATGTCAATTCTCGCCTGGACACTCTGACTGCTCCGCCAGCAACCACCGCCAGTACCATGACTCGCAATCCGGCAGCTCCGCTCCCCACTAATACCATGGTATCCTACCCCGGACCCCGGCTTTCTGCACCTCCTCGCTTCGGAGGCGACTCCGCCCAGGCTCGGGGCTTCATAAATCAGTGCACCCTGCACTTTGAACTTCTGTCCCACCAGTTTAACTCCGACCGGGCCAAAATTGCCTTCATCATGTCCCATCTCACCGGGGAGGCCCTCTATGGGAGAGAGGAGACCCCCTGGTGTCCGACTTGCCTGCCTTTCTCACGGCTTTCCGGAAAGTCTTCGACGAACCCGGACGGAAGACCTCATCCGCATCATCACTGCTACGCCTCCGTCAGGGAAGTCTCACCGTGGGCCAATATGCCATACGGTTGCGTACCCTTGCCTCGGAGCTGGCCTGGGATAACGACGCTCTGGTATCCGTCTTCTGGGAGGGTCTGTCCGGCCGTATTAAAGATGAACTTGCCGGTCGGGACATTCCTACCACTCTCGATGACCTAATAACTCTTGCCACCCGGATTGACCTACGGTTCCAGGAGCGTGCCAAAGAGGTCACCCGTGAGAAGAGGTTTCCACGTCTAGCTCCTACTTTTCGGAAACCCGTCACTCCCTCCGTCTCTCCCCAGGTACACTCTCCTGAGCCTATGCAGGTCGACCAGACCAAGATGGTCAAAACCCGTCAGGACTTACGCCGTGCCGAGGGGAGCTGCTTCTACTGTGGCAGTAAGGAGCACCGGATCCGTGCCTGCCCGGAGAAGTCGGGAAACGCCTGTGTCTAGGTTCGCTCAGAGAGGTCGACCTAGACAAGAATAAATCCTCTCCATCTCTGCTGTTGTCAGTCTCAAT
Source organism: Phyllobates terribilis (assembly GCF_046119375.1). Lineage (NCBI taxonomy): Eukaryota > Metazoa > Chordata > Amphibia > Anura > Dendrobatidae > Phyllobates > Phyllobates terribilis. The sequence continues at coordinate 188,596,375 of NW_027362762.1, read as the reverse complement.
CGTCTGCGGAGAGAACCGTTATTTCGAACTAGCCCAACTTGACTCTGGAGCAGCCGGGAATCTTATTTCACAGTCCCTGGTAGAGAAATACCGCATCCCCACCAAACCTCTGGCTGTACCCTTGTCTGTTGCTGCCGTGGATGGGGGCCTCTTACCACGCCCCATCCAACTCATCACCGAATCCATTACTCTGCAGGTGGGAATGCTGCATTCTGAGAGTATCTCCTTTCATGTTCTGCCTGGACTCTCTCACGCCCTCTTGCTAGGCCTACCATGGCTCCAGAGACATGCACCCGTGCTTGACTGGCAGACCGGAGAAGTCCTTCGCTGGGGACAGGACTGCCACAAGACCTGTCTGGTTCCCGTCCATCCCGTCCGTCCTTCTCCTACCCCAGCTAATCTACCTGGACTTCCGATTCCTTATTGGTCTTATGCTGATGTCTTTAATAAAAAGGAGGCAGAGACACTACCCCCTCATAGACCACACGACTGCCCTATCGACCTGTTACCCGGTACTACTCCTCCCCGTGGGCGTATTTATCCATTATCCGCTGCTGAGACCCGGTCGATGTCCGAATATATTGAGGAGAATCTGGCCAGGGGATTCATCCGGAAATCTACCTCCCCGGCGGGAGTAGGCTTCTTTTTCGTCAAAAAGAAGGACGGCTCTCTCCGTCCCTGTATAGACTATAGAGGCCTTAACCAGATCACGGTGAAGAATAAGTACCCCCTTCCGCTCATTCCGGAGTTATTTGATCGTCTGAGGGGGGCTAGAATCTTCACCAAACTGGACCTCCGTGGGGCGTACAACCTGGTCCGTATCCGTCAGGGGGATGAATGGAAGACGGCATTCAACACCCGGGACGGCCACTATGAATATCTGGTAATGCCCTTTGGTCTCTGTAACGCTCCTGCCGTCTTTCAAGAGTTGGTCAATGACATCTTCCGGGACCTTCTCTACTCCTGCGTAGTGGTGTACCTGGACGACATCTTGGTCTTCTCTCCGGATCTCCAGACTCACCGGAGGGACGTTCGTCAGGTCCTGCTCAGGCTCAGGCAGAATCACCTCTTCGCTAAATACGAGAAGTGCCTCTTTGAGCAGACCTCGCTTCCGTTTTTGGGCTACATTATTTCTCAGACCGGCCTACGAATGGATCCAGAGAAACTGTCTGCCATCGAGGAATGGCCTCGACCGGAGGGGTTGAAGGCCATTCAGCGGTTCCTGGGCTTCGCCAACTACTACCGCCTCTTCATACCACACTTCTCTTCCCGGACTGCCCCAATTTCCGCGCTCACCCGTAAGGGTATTAATCCCAAAGAGTGGCCACCCGAAGCAGAGGAGGCCTTTCTTTCCTTAAAACAGGCCTTCTCTTCCGCCCCGGTGCTGCATCGCCCAGACGGCAACAAGCAGTTCTTCCTGGAAGTTGACGCCTCCTCCTCTGGAGCCGGAGCGGTACTTACTCAAAAATCATCTTCCGGGAGGATGGTAACTTGCGGCTTCTTCTCTAAACTCTTCTCCTCCTCAGAGCGCAATTATTCCATAGGAGACCGAGAGTTATTGGCCATCAAACTGGCATTGGAGGAGTGGCGTTACCTGCTCGAGGGGGCTCTTCACCCGGTAATAATTTACACTGACCACAAGAACTTGGCTTACCTCCAGCAGGCCCAGAGACTTAACCCGCGCCAAGCCCGGTGGTCCTTGTTTTTTGCTCGCTTTGATTTTGTTCTTCATTTTCGCCCGGCTGACAAAAACGTCAAGGCGGACGCCTTGTCTCGATCCTTTCTGGTGTCTGATCTCGAGGAAGATCCGAAACACATCATCGATCCCGCCAGAGTAATGCAGGTGGCTCCCGTGAGTCTAAATCGTCTCCCTCCCGGAAAGACGTTCGTATCAGTACCTGATCGGGAGAAGATCCTTCACTGGGGTCACTCGTCTAAACTGACTGGCCACGCCGGTCAGAAAAAGACCCTCCAGCTTATTACCCGGCACTACTGGTGGCCTACCCTGCACAAGGACGTAATAGACTTTGTTTCTGCCTGTGTGTCCTGCGCCCGCAACAAGGTTCCGAGACATCTGCCAGCCGGTCGCCTCCTTCCGCTTTCTGTACCTGCTGCCCCCTGGCAGCATATAGCAATGGACTTTATAACTGACCTCCCAGTCTCTGCCGGTTGTACGGTCATTTGGGTGGTCGCTGACCGCTTCTCCAAGATGGCTCATTTCGTTCCCCTGCCAGGCCTCCCGTCTGCACCCGAGCTAGCTAAAGACTTTATCCGTCACATCTTTCGTCTTCATGGCCTGCCCCTTCACATCGTGTCGGATCGTGGGGTACAGTTCACCTCACGCTTCTGGAGAGCCACTTGTAAACTGCTAGACGTCACCGTGGACTTCTCTTCCGCTTACCACCCACAGTCCAATGGTCAAGTGGAGCGGATCAATCAGAACCTGACCAGTTACCTCCAGCACTTCGTTAATGCCCATCATTCAGACTGGGTGGATCTCCTACCATGGGCCGAGTTCTCTTACAACAATCACGAGAGCGAATCCTCCTCCAAATCCCCGTTTTTTGTAGTCTTCGGTCAGCATCCTCGGATCCCATTTCCCGTCTCCACCTCGGTGGACAATCCGGCTGCGGAATCTCTCGTTAGCAAATTTTCCTCCATTTGGGAGAGTACCCGATCCGCACTCCTTCAGTCGTCCGAGCGGATGAAAAGACACGCTGACAAAAAACGCCTGGATCCTCCACAATTTCGTCCTGGAGATAAAGTCTGGCTCTCATCTAAATATGTCCGACTCAAGATACCTTCTTACAAGTTAGGGCCTCGGTTCATAGGCCCTCTGGAGGTCATCAGTCAAATCAACCCGGTGGCCTATAAATTGAAACTCCCGGCCAACTTACGGATCCCTAACTCCTTCCATGTATCTCTCCTCAAACCTGTGGTACTTAACTCTTTCTCCAAGTCTACAGGTACGCCTCCTGCTCCGGTTTCTGCTGAAGACGAGTTTGAGGTAGAGAACATTCTTGCCACCAAAAGGGTAAGAGGAAAGACCTTTTTTCTAGTAGATTGGAAGGGGTTTGGTCCTGAGGAGAGAACGTGGGAGCCCCGGGAGAACATCCATGCCCCTCTTATCCTTGCTAAATTTCTGTCTGGCCTAAAAAAGGGGGGGCCTAAAGGGGGGGGTACTGTAGCGCCGGCGTCCCTGCCCTCTGCTAGGCAGGGACGCTGATCCCCTCACCTCTCTGCTCCGAGCCCAGCGTCCTCCTCCCGCTCTGCTGGCAGCGCGCGCTCCTTCCCGGCCACTGTGCTTAGGGCGCGCGCTCCCTCCCTCTTAAAGGGGCCGCGCGCGCCGTCCTAAGGAGTCCCCGGCCAATGGCCGGAGGACTTCACCATATATAAGGCACCTCCTCCAAAATGGAGGTGCCCGAGCAATGTTGTTGCACTGTTCTCTACTCTGCTTCAGCCCTCAGGTCCCGTTGCCAGTTACCTGCCAGTTACCTGCCAGATTCCTGCCAGCTTGCTGTCTTATTCCTGCCTGATATTCTGCTACCTGCCTGCTAGCCTGAGGTCCGACGGTCTGCCTTCCAACTCCTGTCAGTCTGTCTACGGACCAGCTTGCCCGCTCACCTGGGAGCGCACATCTGCTACCTGCCTGCTTGCCTGAGGTCCGACGGTCTGCCTTCCAACTCCTGTCAGTCTGTCTAAGGACCAGCTTGCCCGCTCACCTGGGAGCACACATCTGCTACCTGCCTGCTTGCCTGAGGTCCGACGGTCTGCCTTCCAACTCCTGTCAGTCTGTCTACGGACCAGCTTGCCCGCTCACCTGGGAGCGCACATCTGCTACCTGTCTGCTAGCCTACCTGGAGGCTCCGCCGTCACGTGCTGTGACCACCCGCCTGTCCTGAGACTCCTGCCCGCTCACCTGGGAGCGCTCATCTGCTGCCTGTCTGCTAGCCTACCTGGAGGCTCTGCCGTCACGTGCTGTGACCACCCGCCTGTCCAGAGACTCCTGCCCGCTCACCTGGGAGCGCTCATCTGCTGCCTGTCTGTTGGTCTTCCTGGAGGCTCCGCCGTCACATGCTGTGACCACCCGTTTATCCAGAGACTCTCGCCTGCTCACCTGGGAGCTCACGTCTACCATCAGCCGCCACAGGTCGTACCAACCCTTTACCCAGAGACTGCCCCGGTCACTTGCCGTGATCTCCTGCCCGTTCATCCAGAGACTGCCCCGGTCACTTGCCGTGATCTCCTGTCCGTTCATCCAGAGACTGTCCCGGTCACCTGCTGTGACTGCCTGACTGGTCGCCACCCGCTCCCTTACAAGGACCGCTCCCTTGTATAGTAGCTCAGAGGTTCCGCCTCCCAGACCCGTTACATCGTGGATATCTTCATGCTGGAACAATTTATGTCCAAACTCCCAGGTGATGTAAAAGAATGGGTGGCGGATAGAAAACCACTCAGCCTAGATGAGGCTGCAAGATTGGCTGATGACTGGTCTGCTAATCGACCAGGGCTACGTGGAAGTACAGCCCCAGCGAGTAGGGAACAGGAGTTTACAGGGAGGCCAGCAAGATCCATGGCCCGGCCAGATGAGGAACTGCAGGGATTTCGGACTTCACAAAGAAGTGGAGGTATCCCAAGCCCCCAAGTACAGCCTGTGTTGGGGCGAGGAGGGCTAAACTGTCATAACTGTGGACGCATGGGACATTTTTTCAGGGAATGCTGGGAGCATTCTAGCCCACATTACAACCTAGGAGGAGAATTGGTGTGCCACTGGGCAAATGTTGTAACCGGAAGCCAAGGACTAGTTCTCACTGCTTCAGCCGAGAGGGAGCGGCACTATCTGCAGACTAACCACCCACCTGTGGTGAGTAATACACAAAATACAATAACTGCTACCATGAAGAAATGTGACCAGGGGGAGGGAAATGACATCAGGGAGGAGGGCCAGGGACTTCGGGACACTGGTTCTATGATCACTCTGGTCAGCCCAGATATTGTCCCCCCAGAACACTATTTATCAGGCCACCAAGTGACCATCCCCCTAACTGGGTGTCAGCACTCTGGGGTTGTTCGCAATGGATACAAGTTTGGTTCTCATCGGGCACGTGTGGAGTTTCCCAGGACAAACTGGGGATCAGGGGGAGGATATGGAGGACCCCGTGGAAGGGACAGACCCCTGATCCAGCAAACTAAATACAGTGTCCTCGTCTCAGGGCTTCCCCCATCGGGAAGTTGGCAGCATCTGAAAGACCATATGAGAGAAGCTGGAGATGTCTATTACAATGACGTATACCAGGGTGGAATGGGGACTGTGGAGTATATTCGCAAGAACGACATGGAATATGCTTTCAGGAAACTGGATGATACAAAGTTTCGTTCTCATAAAGGTGAGACCTCTTACATTCGTGCCCGTGCTGAAAAAGTGGGGGAGGTATGTGAGATGCTGCCCACTTACTAAAGACTATGATACTTTTCCACCAGCGGACCCCCATTTTTGTCAATATTATTATTGTGTTTTATTAGTGATTTACTTGCTATGTTTTATATAGTACTGCTTACTTGTCTGTATGTAAGTTTCACTTGTAAAATGTCCAGCATTCCACTAATCTCATCTTTATCTCAGGAGTCCATTGTTCCAACAGCCAATTGTCTCATTGTGTGTGTGTGGATTGTGGACACAGTGGAGCCGTCACCACAGGTGGTCTTACATGCAGTCCCAGATGAAGGCTTCTAGAATATTCTTCATTGTTTTAGCGAACAGTAAATGTTTAAGGGGGAGGGTGTGATCACTTCTGACCTGGGAGGGGACTGATCCCAGTGGAAGAAAGTAGAGACATGTTTTAGAAGTTGTGTGGAAGGATTGAAGGCAGAGGATGGAGACCGTGGACTTGGAAGGATAAATGGATAAACATTATGGATTATGTCGTTTGGATTTACACTTTCTTAAAAGGACTGCTGCTACTGGATACCTGGGCTTTCATAGTTTTATCTGCCGTCTAGAGGATCATGGACTGTGGCTACAGACTATACTGGCTGGAGTTACGAAATCTGTAGGCCAACCAAAAGTTGAGAGACAGTGAGTATGGCCTTATACAAAGCCAGTGGAACTACTGAACCCAGATTGGAAATTTGAGGACTGAGAGAACTGAATTTTGGCCATTTACCTGGAATTGCTTTATTACCATGGCTGTGATTAATAAAATATTGTTGCATCGTTAACCTGCCTAGGTGATTACTTACAACCCACAACCTCAGATCTTTACATAATATATTAGAACTAGCTATTGAACGCATTCTACACCCGGGTGGCGAGCATTTTTATTGGTGTATGGTCTCCCATGCTGGTATGTGCTGCCCCCATCCTGGTATTTGTGCTGCCCCCATCCTGGTATTTGTGCTGCTCCCATCCTGGTATATTTGCTGCCCCCATCCTGTTATGTGCTGCCCCCATCCTATCCTGGTATGCATGGCACCCCTCATCCCTATCCTGGTATGTATGGCACCCCTCATCCCTATCCTGGTATGCATGGCACCTCTCATCCCTATTCTGGTATCATGGCACCCCTCACCCCCAATCCTGGTATGCATGGCACCCCTCACCTCCAATCCTGGTATGCATGGCACCCCTCATCCCAATCCTGGCATGCATGGCGCCCCTCATCCCTCATCCTGGTATGCATGGCTCCCTCATACCCAATCCTGGTATGCATGGCCCCCTCAGCCTTATCCTGGTATGCATGGGCCCCTCACCGCCATCCTGGTATGCACGGCACTCCTCATCCCTATCCTGGTATGCATGGTACCCCATCCCTCATCCCTATCCTGGTATGTATGGTACCCCTCATCCTAGTATGCATGGTACCCCTCATCCCTATCCTGGTATACATGGTACCTCTCATCCCTATCCTGGTATGCATGGACCCTTATCCGAATCCTGGTATGCATGGCCCCCCCACATCCCTATCCTGGTATGCATGGTACCCCTCATCCCTTTCCTGGTATGCATGGCACCCCTCACCCCCAATCCTGGTATGCATGGCACCCCTCATCCCCAATCCTTGTATGCATGGCACCCCTCATCCCCAATCCTGGTACGCATGGCACCCCTCATCCCCAATCCTGGTACGCATGGCACCCCTCATCCCCAATCCTGGTACGCATGGCACCCCTCATTCCAAATCTGGTATACATGGCACCCCTCATCCCAATCCTGGTATACATGGCACCTCTCATCCCAATCCTGGGATGCATGGCACCCCATCTCTCATCCTGGGATGCATGGCTTCCTCATCCCCAATCCTGGTCTGCATGGCACTCCTCATCCCCCAATCCTGGTATGCATGGCACCCCATTCCTCATCATGGTATGTATGGTACCCAATCCATCATCCTGGTATGCATGGCTTCCTCATCCCCAATCCTGGCATGCATGACACTCCTCATCCCTCAATCCTGGTATGCATGGCACCCCATCCCTCATCCTGGTATGTATGGTACCCATCATCCCTATCCTGGTATGTATGGTACCCCTCATCCTGGTATGCATGGCACCCTATCCCTCATCCTGGTATGCATGGCACCCCATCCCTCATCCTGGTATGCATGGTACCCCGCATCCCTATTCTGGTATGTATGGTACCCCTCATCCTGGTATACATGGCACCCATCATCCCAATTCTGGTATGTATGGCACCCCTCATCCCCCAATCCTGGTATGAATGGCCTCCTCATCCCCCAATCCTGGTATGCATGGCACCCCATCCCTCATCATGGTATGCATGGTACCCCGCATCCCTATTCTGGTATGTATGGTACCCCTCATCCTGGTATACATGGCACCCCTCATCCCCAATCCTGGTATGCATTGCACCCCATGCCTTATCCTGGTATGCATGGTACGCCTCATACCTATTCTGGTATGCATGGTATCCCTCATCCCTATTCTGGTATGCATGGTGCCCCTCATCCTGGTATGCATGGCACCCCATCCCTCATCCTGGTATGCATGGTAACCTGCATTCCTATCCTGGTATGCATGGTACCCCTCATCCTGGCATGCATGGCACCCCATCCCTCATCCTGGTATGCATGGCACCCAAACCTTCATCCTGGTATGCATGGTACCCCGCATCCCTTATTCTGGTATGCATGGTACCCCTCATCCCTATCCTGGTATGTATGATACCCCCTCATCTCCCAATCCTGGTATGTATGGTACCCCTCATCCCTATCCTAGTATGCTTGGCCTCCTCATCCCTATCCTGGTATGTATGGAACCCCCTCATCCCTATCCTTGTATGTATGGTACCCCTCATCCTGGTATGCATGGTCCCCTCACCCCCCAATTCTGGTATGCATAGTTTACCCCTCACTCCCCAATCCTAGTATGCATGGCCCCCCCCTCACCCACCAATTTTGGTATGCATGGTCCACCCCTCACCCACCAATCCTGGTATGCATGGTCCCCTAACCCCCCAATCCTGATATGCATGGTACCCCCTCATCCCTATACTGGTATGTATGGCACCCCTCACCCCCCAATCCTGGTATGCATGACATCCCTCACCCCCAAATCCTGGTATGCATGGTCCCCCCACCCCCCAATCCTGGTATGCATCGTCCCCTCACCCCCCAATCCTGATATGCATGGTACCCCCTCATCCCTATCCTGGTATGCATGGTCTCCTCACCCCCCAATCCTGGTATGCATGGTACTCCCTCATCCCTATCCTGGTATGCATGGTCCCCTCACCCCCCAATCCTGGTATGCATGGTACCCCCTCATCCCTATCCTGGTATGTATGGTACCCCCTCACCCTCCAATCCTGGTATGTATGGTACCCCTCATCCCCAATGCTGGTATGCATGGCACGCCTCATCCCCCAATCCTGGTATGAACGGTACCCCCTCATCCCTATCCTGGTATGTATGGCACCACTCGCCCCCCCCAATCCTGGTATGCATGGTCCCCTCACCTCACAATCCTGGTATGTATGGCACCTCTCATCCCCCAATCCTGGTATGCATGGTCCCCTCACCCCCCAATCCTGGTATGCATGGTCCCCTCACCCCCCAATCCTGGTATGCATGGTCCCCTCACCCCTCAATCCTGGTACACATGGTCCCCTCATCCCCCAATCCTGGTATACATGGCACCCCTCATCCCCTAATCCTGGTATGCATGGTACCCCCTCATCCCTATCCTGGTATGCATGGTCTCCTCACCCCCCCAATCCTGGTATGCATGGAACTCCCTCATCCCTATCCTGGTATGCATGCTCCCCTCATCCCCCAATCCTGGTATGTATGGCACCGCTCATCCCTATCACGCTGCACACATACAAAAAAATAAACACTTATACTCACCTTTCCTCCCTGTGATCCAGTGCTGCGTCCCGTTCTGCCGGAGGCCGGGGGAGGAGTGCGGTGCTGGAGTACGCGCGTGCCCATACCACGCTGTCCGGTGCCATTTTTCTGAAGACACACAGAAAATGTGTCTTCAGTAAAATGCCGCAGGATAGCGCTATGAGCATGTGCCGATTCCGACACCTCATTCCTGCCCCGGTCTCCGGCAAGAAGAGAGGCGCTGCGGCAACGCTCCTCCCGGTCAGGTAAGTATGTAAGTATGGCGCCGGAGATCGCGGTATGCGTTCAGTGCCTACGCATACCGCGATCTCCGGCGCCATACACACTCCTCTTACCTGTAACGGCTCCATGCGTTCTTCTGTCTGGAGCCAGACTGCGCAGGCGTGTTGCACTTGCGCAGTCTATAAAGGCTTCAGACAGAGGGACGCATCTCCGGTTATATTATTGATGTTGATCATCCAATATGACATTATTAGAAACTGCAGCTCAATACTGAGACAATTCGGACCCTAGGTTGAGAAAACTCACAGGTTTTGCTAGCATGTGGTGTATAGTAATTAAATATACATATCAATTAATAGATGGTGGATCTGCAGTAACAACCACCCTTGATATATTGGGATTGTGTATGCTTTAAAATCTAATGATTATGCCAGTATAGAGTACTGGTTGTGACCGCCCCTTTACCATTATCAATTCTTCTGGAATCTAGGTACAGTTGCACACAGTCTAGATATTGTGTATTATAGGCAGGTGTACGAGAAACTAATTCTACTAAACAGGTGATAATGATCATAATTTTTATATGGTGGGCATAATCATTAGGTCGCTGGCAACACTGTCTAGTTTTCAATGGTATCTGCATCCTCAAGATGGCTCCCTCCTCAGCCATTCAGCCTGCACATCTGAAACTGGACGTGGCAGGAGCAATGACATCACTAGACTGCGCCTGCTGTGCTGAGCCACAGAGCACATGCTGCAGAGACCAGAGCAGGGTGCCAGGGAAACGCGGTGAGGTATTTATGATTATTTTATCAGTCATTACTTGTAGTGACCCCATACTGTTAATAGGAGAGCTGTGGTTCCTCCATAATGTATATAGGGGAGCTGTGGTTGAAATCATACAGCATATAAGGAAGTTGTAAGGCCCCCATACTGCATAAAGGGGAGCCATTGGGCCATCATATTGTATATAGGTTGTAATGCAGCAGGTTGCTAGCATTACTGTAAATGGTCCAGGATGTGCTTACCGGACCATGTACCTTCCCCTTTATCTGACTGGTCACATGACTGTGACATCACCCAGGTCCTGCATGCACAGTAAAGCTCTGTATACATGACTGGGACAGCACACAGGACCTATACACACAGCTGACTGATCACATGACTGTGACATCAGCAAGGTCCTGTCAGTATGTGGCTGTCTGTGCACAGCATATATAAACCTGCTTAATTTGAGACAGGTGTGTTCAGTGTGAGAGGCGTGAGGCCTGTTCCCCATGTGTGTGGGATACCGTGAAGCCTGGCAGCCTGAAGGCAAAGACTAGATCCTGTGCGGATGCTAGTGGCCTTGGAAGGCAGCGGCTTTGAAGTGAAGCCTGGTACCTGAAAGGTCGAGCCTGGATCCTGTGCGGATGTCAGTGGCCTTTGAGGGAGAGCCGGCTGGAGTAAGAGTCCTGGAAGGCAGAGCCTGGATCCTGTGTGGATGTCAGTGGCCTTTGAGGGAACGACGGCTGGAGACCCCTACCTGGGAAGCCGTAGAGCCACAGTGGTGGCAGAGTAACGGACTGAGACAGCTATACCCGGCAAAGGTAATACCCGGTGCTATATGGACATTGTGATATGAACATTGCTACTTTATTACCTTGCCGTAAGCTGTACCCTGGAGCAAGTGGGCCGGTGTGCCACTTGGCTCATGAATTGTTTATGTGTGTAAACCTGCCGGTGGCGGACTAAGATGAACTGTGTGTGAACAGCGGTTTATGAAGTGCCATAATAAACTGCAACACTGTGTGAAAAACGTAAAGACATTGCACGTGTGCATTGATTGACGCAGCGAAGCGAGTTACCCCCAGTATGATGACGAGCGCTGCCTTACAAGGTATATAGGTAGCTGTGGGGACATCATACTGCATATAGGGAGCTGTGGGGACATCATACTGTATATAGGAGAGCTGTGGGACATTATGCTGTGCAGAGGGTGCTGTGGTGGCCAACATACTATATGTAGGGCGATGTGGGCCCATCATTCTGCATATAGGGAGCTGTGGGGACATCATACTGTATATAAGGAGTTGTGCGGGTCATCATATTATATATAGGGAGCTGTGGGGACATCATACTTTTTATAGGGAGCGTTGCTGATCTCATACTCAATATAGGTAGCTGTGGTAGCATCATATTGCATATAGTGGATCTGTGGTGAGATCCTGCTACATACAGTCATATGAAAAAGTTTGGGCACCCCTATTAATCTTAAGCTTAATGTTTTATAAAAATTGGTGTTTTTGCAACAGCTATTTCAGTTTGATATATGTAATAACTGTTGGACACAGTAATGTTTCTGCCTTGAAATGAGGTTTATTGTACTAACAGAAAATGTGCAATCTGTATTCAAACAAAATTTGACAGGTGCATAAATATGGGCACCTCACCAGAAAAGTGACATTAATATTTAGTAGATCCTCCTTTTGCAAAAATAACAGCCTCTAGTCGCTTCCTGTAGCTTTTAATGAGTTCCTGGATCCTGGATGAAGGTATTTTTGACCATTCCTCTTTACAAAACAATTCCAGTTCAGTTAAGTTTGATGGTCGCCGAGCATGGACAGCCCTCTTCAAATGATCCCACAGATGTTCAATGATATTCAGGTCTGGGGACTGGGATGGCCATTCCAGAACATTGTAATTGTTCCTCTGCATGAATGCCTGAGTAGATTTGGAGCGGTGTTTTGGATCATTGTCTTGCTGAAAGATCCATCCCCTGCGTAACTTCAACTTTATCACTGATTCTTGAAAATTATTGTCAAGAATCTGCTGATACTGAGTGGAATCCATGCGTCCCTCAACTTTAACAAGATTCCCGGTGCCGGCATTGGCCACACAGCCCCAAAGCATGATGGAACCTCCACCAAATTTTTCTGTGGGTAGCAAGTGTTTTTCTTGGAATGCTGTGTTTTTTTGCCACCATGCATAACGCCTTTTTGTATGACCAAACAACTCAATCTTGGTTTCATCAGTCCATAGGACCTTCTTCCAAAAAGAAATTGGCTTCTCCAAATGTGCTTTTGCATACCTCAGCCGACTCTGTTTGTGGCGTGCTTGCAGAAACGGCTTCTTTCGCATCACTCTCCCATACAGCTTCTCCTTGTGCAAAGTGCGTTGTATAGTTGACCGATGCACAGTGACACCATCTGCAGCAAGTTGATGCTGCAGCTCTCTGGAGGTGGTCTGAGGATTGTCCTTGACTGATCTCACCATTCTTCTTCTCTGCCTTTCTGAAGTTTTTCTTGGCCTGCCACTTCTGGCCTTAACAAGAACTGTCCCTGTGTTCTTCCATTTCCTTACTATGTTCCTCACAGTGGAAACTGACAGGTTAAATCTCTGAGACAGCTTTTTGTATCCTTCCCCTGAACAACTATGTTGAATAATCTTTGTTTTCAGATCATTTGACAGTTGTTTTGAGGAGCCCATGATGGCACTCTTCAGTGGAGCTTCAAACAGGAGAACAACTTGCAAGTGGCCACTTTAAGTAGCTTTTCTCATGATTGCATACACCTGGCTATGAAGTTCAAAGCTCAATGAGGTTACAAAACCCAAAAAAGTGCTTTAGTAAGTCAGTATAAAGTAGGTAGGAGTATTTAAAACAAGAAAATGATAAGGGTGCCCATACTTATGCACCTGTCAAATTTTGTATGAATGCAGATTGCACATTTTCTGTTAGTACAATAAACCTCATTTCAAGGCAGAAACATTACTGTGTCCAACAGTTATTACATATATCAAACTGAAATAGCTGTTGCAAAAACACCAATTTTTAGAAAACATTAAGCTTAAGAATAATAGGGGTGCCCAAACTTTTTCATATGACTGTATATGGAGTGGAGCTGTGGTGGACATCATACTGTATTTAGGGAGCTGTGGGGGCCATCATATTTCATATAGGGGAGCGATGGGGCCCTTATACTGCATATAGGGGAGCTGTGGTGACATACAGTATATAGAGGAGTTGTGGGACATTCTGCATATAGGGAACTGTGGGGACATCATACTGTATATAGGTAGTTGTGGGGACATACTGTATATAGGGAGCCGTGGAGACATCATACTGAATATAGACAGATGTGCGGGCATCCAATTGAATATAGAGGGCTGTGCTGACATCCTGCTGTATATAGGGAGCGGAGCTGTGGAGGACATCATACTGTAAATAGGAGCTGTGGGGATCATCATTTTGTATATATGGTCAAGCTGTGTGGGCAATCATACTTTATAGAGAAGAGCTGTTGGGCCATAATACAATAATATAGGGAGCTGTGGGGGCTCCAAACTGTATATAGGAGAGCCGTGGACTGGTCATGCTGTATATAGGGACCTGTGGGCTCCCATACTGCATATACAGTACGGAAAATAAGAATAAACTGCCAATTTTGCAGGTTTTCCCACCTACAAAGAATGGAGAGGTCTGTAATTTTTTTCATAGGTACACTTCAACTGTGAGAGACAAAATCTAAAAATAAAAAAACAGAAAGTCACATTGTATGATTTTTAAATAATTTAATTGCATTTTATTGCATGAAATAAGTATTTGATCATCTACCAACCAGCAAGAATTCTGGCTCTCACAGACCTGTTAGTTTTTCTTTAAGAAGCCCTTCTACTCCGCACTCATTACTTGTATTAATTGCACCTGTTTTGAACTAGTTACCTGTATAAAAGACACCTGTCCACACACTGAATCAATCACACTCCAACCTCTCCACTATGGCCAAAACCAAAGAGCTGTCTAAGGACACCAGGGACAAAATTGTAGACCTGCACAAGACTGGGATGGGCTACAGGACAATAGGCAAGCAGCTTGTTTAGAAGGCAACAACTGTTGTCACAATTATTAGAAAATGGAAGAAGCACAAGATGACTGTCAGTCTTCCTCGGTCTGGAGCTACATGTTAGATCTCGCCACTTGGGGTAAGGATGATTCTGAAAAAGGTCAGGAATCAGCCCAGACTACACGGGAAGACCTAGTCAATGACATAAAGAGAGCTGGGACCACGGTCTCAAACATTACCATTAGTAACACACTACGTCTTCATGGATTAAAATCCTGCAGGGCACGCCAGGACCCCCTGCTCACGCCAGCACATGTCCAGACCTGTTTGATGTTTGCCAATGACCATCAGGATGAACCAGAGGAGGCATGGGAGAAGGTCATGTGGTCAGATGAGACCAAAATAGAACTTTTTGGTATCAACTCCACCGCCGTGTTTAGAGGAAGAAGAAGGATGAGTACAACCCCAAGAACACCGTCCCAACCGTGAAGCATGGTGCAGGAAACATCATACTTTGGGGGTGCTTTTCTGCAAAGGGGACAGGACAACTGCACCGTATTGAAGGGAGGATGAATGGGGTCATGTATCTTAAGATTTAGGCCAACAACCTCCTTCCCTCAGAAAGAGCATTGAACATGGGTTGTGGCTGGGACTTCCAACATGACAATGACCCAAATACACAGCCAGGGCAACTAAGGAGTGGCTCCGTAAGAAGCATTTCAAGGTCATGGAGTGGCCCAGCCAGTTTCCAGACCTGAACCCAATAGAAAATCTTTGGAGGGAGCTGAAACTCAATGTTGCCCAGCGACAGCCCCAAAACCTGAAAGATCTGGAGAAGACATCTGTATGGACGAGTGGGCCAAAATCCCTCTGCAGAGTGTGCAAACTTGGAGAAGAACTACAGGAAACATCTGACCTCTGTAATTGCAAACAAAGGTTTCTGTACCAAATATTAAAGTCTGTTTTTCTATTGTATCAAATACTTATTTCATGCAATAAAATGCAAATTAATTATGTAAAAATCATACAATGTGATTTTTTTTATTTTTTTTAAAAGATTTTGCCTCTTACAGTTGAAGTGTACCTAGTGTACCTACAATAAAAATTACAGACCTCTCCATTCTTTGTAGGAAAACCTGCAATATCGGCAGGTTATCAAGTACTTGTTTTCCCCACTGTAGAAGAGCTGTGGTGATATCATAATGTATATAGGTGGCTGTAGATGTCACGAAGGTGTTGGGACTATGGGCGCGCTAGTCTATCTCTGTCCCCCAGATTACTTCTGAAGATGGAGATGCCGGGTTCATGTGCCTTGCTATGCTCCTATATCAACCCTTATCTGTCCCGTCCCCACATAGGGTAGTGGGAAGCTGAAATATATAGGAACACAGTAACCAGACAAACAAGGCAAGATGGACAGAGATACATGAAAAACCAACCATACATAATTCACGCACCAAACAACAGAGTGGGCCACAGGGGAGTTTAAGGAAGGAGAAACTAAATAGTAGAAGATCAGGATGTGCACACAGACAAAACTCCAAGCAACAATCTCCTCAACATTCTCCAAACACCAAATACAACCACAAGCTACACCTTCCACTCCAGAACCAGGCAGTAAGAACTAACACTGGCAATCCCTAAATGCCAGAGGCGAGCATATATAGTAGAGGGGAGTGGCCAACACTGAACAGCTGAGACAATCCAGGTACGAAAGCTCCAGGAGCTTCAATTTAACAAATTAACCATTGCACTGCTAGCAAGGAGAAAACATGCACTGTTTAATACAATGGGGTAGTTCTTCTAACCAGTGCAGGAGTTTGTGAAACCAGATGCCATGATCTTCTGGCTCCTCTCTGTCGCGGTATCTCCATGACAGTAGGGCCCCCATTGTTATGATCTGCATCATGTACTAAGGAAAGATAGGGGAAAGCTTTCCCTATAGTAAGACTAAGCTGAATCCCTACGATGTAGCAGGCTGCCTGTTCCTAGTGAACAGACCCGCCTTAGTCCTCGGCTAGTCTGAACGAAGACCTATAGAATTAAGGGAGGGGTCCCTAAAAGAACTAAGGACTGGGACAAAAATGGGACACCTCCTAAACAGAAGTTGTAGTAGAACACAAAAGACAAACTGACAAAAATGTACTAGAGGTCCCAGAGGACCAAGCGAACTGACAGAGATGGGCACCGAAGCACCAAGCTAGCAAAACAGTCAAACAACACTGAAGTCCAGCAAAGCCAGAAGGGCGGAGCTGGAATATAAAGGCAGATGGTCACGTGACCGCAAAACACAAGATGGAAAAAACTAACAGGAGGGTTCTAACACCCATACTGCATAGGAAGCTGTGTGCGGTATATACAAGGAGCTGTGGTGGCCATTTTATGGTATATACGGGAGTTGTGGGAAATCATGCTGTATATAGGGAGCTGAGGAGGCCATCATACTGTATGTAGTGGTTGTGGGGCCCCTATTCGGCATATAGGGCAACTATGGGTTCATAATATTGCATATAGGAGAGCTGTGGTGGACAACTTACTTTATATAGGGGAGCTGTGCGGGCATCATATTGCATATAGGGGAGCTGTGGGGCTCCCATACTGCATACAGGAAGCTGTGATTACATCATACTGCATACAGGAAGCTGTGATTACATCATACTGCATGTAATATGGGAGTCATCATACTGAGTATAGGGAGCTGTGAGGAACATCATACTGTATATAGGGGAGTTGTGAGGATATAATATTGCATATAGGGAGCTATGGGAGCCATCATACTGTGTACAGGCAGTTGCAAGGACATCATACTGTATATAGGGAGGTATGGGGATATCATACTGTACATAGAGCTGTTTGTGTTATCATACTGCATATAGGGAGCTGTGGGCCATCATGCTGCATATAGTGGGCTATGGGGAATAATAGTACATACAGTGGTGGCCAAAAGTATTGGCACCCCTGCAATTCTGTCAGATAATACTTAGTTTCTTCCTGAAAATGATTGCAATCACAAATTCTTTGGTATTATTCTCTTCATTTAATTTGTCTTCAATGAAAAAAACACAAAAAGAATTGTCCTAAAGCCAAATTGGATATAATTCCACACCAAACCTAAAAAAGGGGGTGGACAAAAGTATTGGCACCGTTTGAAAAATCATGTGATGCTTCTCTAATTCGTGTAATTAACAGCACCTGTAACTTACCTGTGGCACCTAACAGGTGTTGGCAATAACTAAATCACACTTGCAGCCAGTTAACATGGATTAAAGTTGACTCAACCTCTGTCCTGTGTCCTTGTGTGCACCACATTGAGCATGGAAAAAAGAAAGAAGACCAAAGAACTGTCTGAGGACTTGAGAAACCAAATTGTGAGGAAGCATGAGCAATCTCAAGGCTACAAGTCCATCTCCAAAGACCTGAATGTTCCTGTGTCTTCCGTGCGCAGTGTCATCAATAAGTTTAAAGCCCATGGCACTGTGGCTAACCTCCCAAGATGTGGATGGAAATGAAAAATTGACGAGAGATTTCAAAGCAAGATTGTGCGGATGGTGGATAAAGAACCTCGACTAACATCCAAACAAGTTCAAGCTGCCCTGCAGTCCGAGGGTACCACAGTGTCAACCCGTACTATCCGTCGGCGTCTGAATGAAAAGGGACTGTATGGTAGGATACCCAGGAAGACCCCATTTCTTACCCCGAGACATAAAAACGCCAGGCTGGAGTTTGCCAAGTTTGAGAAAGCCTAAAATGTTTTGGAAGAATGTTCTCTGGTCAGATGAGACAAAAATAGAGCTTTTTGGGAAAAAGCATCAACATAGAGTGTACAGGAGAAAAAAAAGAGGCATTCAAAGAAAAGAACACGGTCCCTACAGTCAAACATGGCGGAAGTTCCCTGATGTTTTGGGGTTGCTTTGCTGCCTCTGGCACTGGACTGCTTGACCATGTGCATGGCATTATGAAGTCTGAAGACTACCAACAAATTTTGCAGCATAATGTAGGGCCCAGTGTGAGAAAGCTGGGTCTCCCTCAGAGGTCATGGGTCTTCCAGCAGGACAATGACCCAAAACACACTTCCAAAAGCACTATAAAATGGTTTTAGAGAAAGCACTGGAGACTTCTAAGGTGGCCAGCAATGAGTCCAGACCTGAATCCCATAGAACACCTGTGGAGAGATCTCAAAATGGCAGTTTGGAGAAGGCACCCTTCAAATATCAGGGACCTGGAGCAGTTTGCCAAAGAAGAATGGTCTACAATTCCAGCAGAGCATTGTAAGAAACTCATTGATGGTTACCGGAAGCGGTTGTTCGCGGTTATTTTGGCTAAAGGTTGTGCAACCAAGTATTAGGCTGAGGGTGCCAATACTTTTGTCCGGCCCTTTTTTGGATTTTTGTGTGAAATGATCAATGATTTGATTTTTGCTTCATTCTCTTTTGTGTTTTTTTTCCTTGCAAGCAAATTAAATGAAGATAATAATACCAAAGAATTTGTGATTGCAATCATTTTCAGAAAGAAACTGAGTATTATCTGACAGAATTGCAGGGGTGCCAATACTTTTGGCCAGCACTGTATAGGGAGCTGTGAACCATCACACCGTGTGTTGGGGTCATCACTTGTGTGAAGGATTTCACAACTTTTTCTTCTTTTCTGCGTTTTACTTACAGGTTAAATAATTTTTAGATTTCGATAAATCGGACTTTCATGAATACAACCATGTGACATCTATGTATTTTTTTTACATTTCTTTATTTTTTTTAATTGGGGAAAAGAGGATCAGTTCCAAAAACGCTATTTACCTGCTGATATAGAGGTAATCTGAAGGTAAATAACATTTAAATTATGTCTGCCTAACTTACTGGAGCAGAGGCCACAGGGACCAAATAATTTTTTATTCTCTCTGCAGCCGCTCGCTTCCAGTTACGAGGGCGGTGCAGGGAGCTATTACTGTTACCGCTCGCTACACAGATTAAAACAAACATTTATTTTTTAGGGTGGGGGGGATTTGGTTGGAAAAGCACAGGGACGTATAGGCACATGTTCTCCATAGACTAAATGTCACGCAGTGTGTGGGAAAGACTTAGTGCAACACAGAGGGAAAGGGAGCTCAGACACTAGGGAAAGGGGGGAGTGGAGACCTCCTAGTCTGGTCTAGTGTCACCTTGTCTCAACTACCATCCCTACATTGGCTCTTCACCAATCGCCGCACGCGTGCTTCACCCTGACTTTCCCTGGCGTATGGCTAAGGCTAGGGAAGGGAGGAGATGAGCACTAGTTGATCTCCACTAAACTCTATAGACAACAAGGGTAGACAAACAGAGGGGGATTGCTTAGCTTTAGAGGACTCCATCGAGGATGAAGTACTGCTCTTGCTAAAGCCTCACAAGTAGTAATGAATATCGCCGGCACCTCCCTGTCAGACACACCAGGTATTTATACACTCAGGCCAGAGGGAGGTAGCCGCTGGGTCCTAGAGACAGCCAGCCTCTTAGATGTCTGTAATGCCAAATGTAGAGATCTCCTGCAACCAACTACAGGGTGACTGTCTGTCACCTCTGACACACCCGTGACACTATAATGGGTACTGTGTATGTGAATAAAGCCATGGTTTTGGCACATGGAGAGGTAGAACATAATTGATGTTTCAGATCACAAAACAAATTTAAATATTAGACAAAGATAACACAAGTAAACACAAAATGCAGTTCCTGCAAACCGCTGTACATATACTTCCTCAAAATCGCGTGGGTTCACGCTGAGCGCCGCCACGATCAAGTGCGGGTGTCTATATGAGAGCTGACACCCTGCAGCAACACCCATGATTGGTGCTAGCACCGATCGCTGGTGTTTAACCCCTCTGATGCTGCTGTCAATAGTGACATCGAGGATCATCGCCCAAGGATCGCGTTGTGCCTATAGTCTCCATGGTGACCCCAGGCCGAAAGATGGCTGCGGGGTCACCTACGGACAGTGGCCTGTAAGCACCTGCTCAGAGCAGAAGCTGACACACCTCCTACCTGCCTGTGAGACGCTGCTCTGATGCTTTTCAGTGCAAAAGCATTGCAGAGTATCAGATCAGAGATCAGGGCAGGGAAAGATGATGTCCCATCCTGGGACAATGTAAAAAAGTTATTAAAAATTTTAAAAATATTACCCCCC
Organism: Phyllobates terribilis; assembly: GCF_046119375.1. Lineage (NCBI taxonomy): Eukaryota > Metazoa > Chordata > Amphibia > Anura > Dendrobatidae > Phyllobates > Phyllobates terribilis. The sequence continues at coordinate 188,575,812 of NW_027362762.1, read as the reverse complement.
CCCCCCCCAAAAAAAAAAAAAAATTCAATAAATACATTTATTTATGGAAAAAGAAAGTACAAATTTTTATCGCCGGGTCCGGAATGACCCGACCTATAAAACTGTCCCACTAGTTGACCCCTTCAATAAACACCGGAGAAAAAAAAACGAGTCAAAAAACTATGCTTCATCATCGTATTGCCGAACAAAAAGTGCAATAAAACACAATCAAAAATACGAATGTAAATAAAAATGGTATCGCCGAAAACTACATCTTGTCCAGCAAAAAACAAGCTGCCTTACAGCTCCATCCGCAGAAAAATAAAAAAGCTATAGCTCTCAGAATAAAGCGATGCAAAAATAATTCTTCTTTCTGTAAAATATTTTTTATTGTGTATAAGCGACAAAGCACAAAAAAATATATAAATGTAGTATCGCTGTAAATGTACTGACCCGAAGAATAAAGCTACCTTAGCAATTTTACCACATGTGGAACAGCGTAAGTAAAAAAAAAACTATTCCTGAATTGTTGGTTTTTGTTAATTCCGCCTCCCAAAAATCGTAATAGAAAGCAATAAAAAACATCATGTGCTCAAAAATTGTACCAATAAAAACGTCAACTTGTCACGCAAAAAACAAGCCATCACATGACTGTCGGCCGAAATATTGAAAAATTATAGCACTCAAAATATGGCGATGCAAAGACTTGCGATAAAAAGCATCTTTTAGTGTGACAGTAGCTAAGCATAAAAAAAGATATACACTGTGTTCCAAATTATTATGCAAATAATATTTTCTCAGATTTTCCCAAATTACCTATATGAATTGCAGTCATTGTAATTTTCCAGTCAAATAACTATTAGAGTACAATTGAAAGGTTTTTGTACAAACTGCCTATGATAACAGTATATTTAAAAAAAAATAAAAAACTCAAACTGCACTCAAAATGCATGTTCCAAATTATTATGCACAGCAGAGTGTTCAACCTTTTCATTTTAATAAAAAACAAAAAAATGGTCATTTTTGAAATTATAAGCATTAGCAGGTTATTACAAACTGAAATCAAACAGTTTTCAACTCAAAACTTTATTCTAGGTGATGTTACATTTGCACATTGGACCCCTCGTTCGAAAGGAGCTTCTGAACTCTCTCGTCCATTGAATTTGTCAGGTTTTGGATGGTTTCTGCTTTAATTGTTTTGCATGAGGACAGAATACCCTCCCAGAGCTGTAGCTTAGATGTGAACTGCCTCCCGCCATCATAGACACTCCTTTTGATGATGCTCCAGAGGTTCTCAATGGGGTAGAGGTCAGGGGAGCATGGGTGCCACACCATAAGTTTGTCTCGAAATGATCTCGATGGTCCAGATGGATGGAGTGGAGGATGGCTGGTTGATGGACACCCCATGCAAACACGGCTACGGCGTTAACAAGGAGGAGGTGGAGTAATGTTTTGGGCTGGAATCATGGGGAGAGAGATTGTCGGCCCTTTTAGGATCCCTGAAGGGGTAAAGATGAACTCCATAATGTATGTTGAGTTTCTCAAACAGCACTTCCTTCCATGGTTCAAGAAGAAGAACCGTGCATTCCGCAGCAAGATCATTTTCATGCATGATAATGCCCCGTCTCATGCTGCACATAACACATCTGCATCTCTGGCTGCTATGGGCATAAAAGGGGACAAACTTATGGTGTGGCACCCATGCTCCCCTGACCTCAACCCCATTGAGAACCTCTGGAACATCATCAAAAGGAGTGTCTATGATAGCGGGAGGCAGTTCACATCTAAGCAACAGCTCTGGGAGGGTATTCTGTCCTCATGCAAAACAATTTAAGCAGAAACCATCCAAAACCTGACAAATTCAATGGACAAAAGAGTTCAGAAGCTCCTTTCGAACAAGCGGTCCTATGTGCAAATGTAACATCACTTAGAATAAAGTTTTGAGTTGAAAACTGTTTGATTTCAGTTTGTAATAACCTGCTAATGCTTATAATTTCAAAAATGACCATTTTTTGTTCTTTATTAAAATGAATAGGTTGAAAACTCTGCTGTGCATAATAATTTGGAACATGCATTTTGAGTGCAGTTTGAGTTTTTTATTTTTTAAAAATATACTGTTATCATAGGCAGTTTGTACAAAAACCTTTCAATTGTACTCTAATAGTTATTTGACTGGAAAATTACAATGACTGCAATTCATATAGGTAATTTTGGAAAATCTGAGAAAATATTATTTGCATAATAATTTGGAACACAGTGTATATCTGGTATCGCTGTAATGGCACTGACCCGAAGAATAAAGTCGTCTAATCACTTATACCGCACGAGGAAGAGCGTAATAAATAAATAAAACCAATTCTTCACCTGCTGTTGATTTGTTCATTCTGCCTCTCAAAGATCACAGTAAGACTCGGCTCACATTTATCCTGCACTCTACACTGAGCGCTTACACCGGGGTTTCTGTGTAAATCTCTGAAATACACAATTCAGACAGAACTCCTGGCTGAATATTCCCTATAATGAGGCAGATGGAGGCAATGTGGATGCTGTCTGGTCTATGATCCGGCGGTGTCCATCTTTTTAGGCGTGCATAAAAGCGCGGTCGACCACAGTTTTGTGCACTACTGAAAAGAAGGACACCGGTGAACAGAGGCCAGACAGAGTCCAGAGTAACTCTGCTGCCTCATTATAGCGAATAGATCCCTCTGGGGTTTCATCTGAATCACGTCACTCAGAGAATTAAATGGAAACCCTGAGGTAAGTTCTCACCGTAGAGCACCAGATAAATGTGATCCCAAATGTTATGTAAAATGTTCCCAACAAAAGCTTCAAATCAATCCACAAAAAAAGTAGGTCCTCACTCAGGTCTGTCATCTGTCAATGGCAATATAGGGGCTTTCATGTTACTGGTAGCACAAAGGCTCTGGAAAAGTGCTATGGCTCCTCACCCCCCAAAAGAAATACAGCGATTTCTGTGCTCCCAAATCCAAACGCCCCCTCCCTTCTGAGCACCACAGTGTGCCTAAACCGCAGTTACTATCCACATGTTTAGCATTTCTGTAGCGATGAGAGCTTGCCTAATTTATGGGTGCATGTCTCCAGAAGCACAAGCTGGGCACAATGTACTGGTCACTACAACGGCAGTTTGTAATTTTCACTCGGCAACATCCACTGCTGCTTGTTTCTGGATAACACCCAAGGAGTCAAAATCGTCACTACACTGTGTGCAGAATTATTAGGCAAATGAGTATTTTGATCACATGATACTTTTTATACATGTTGTCCTACTCAAAGCTGCATAAGCTTGAGAGCCAACTACCAATTAAGTAAATCTGGTGATGTGCATCTCTGTAATGAGGAGGGGTGTTGACTAATGACATCAACACCCTATATAAGGTGTGCTTAATTATTAGGCAACTTCCTTTCCTTTGGCAAAATGGGTCAGAAGAGAGATTTGACGGGCTCTGAAAAGTCCAAAATTGTGAGATGTCTTGCAGAGGGATGCAGCAGTCTTGAAATTTCCAAACTTTTGAAGCGTGATCACCGAATAATCAAGCGTTTCATGGCAAATAGCCAACAGGGTCGCAAGAAGCGTGTTGGCCAAAAAAGGCGCAAAATAACTGCCCATGAATTGAGGAAAATCAAGCGTGAAGCTGCCAAGATGTCATTCACCACCAATTTTGCCATATTTCAGAGCTGCAACGTTACTGGAGTATCAAAAAGCACAAGGTGTGCGACACTCAGGGTCATGGCCAAGGTAAGGAAGGCTGAAAAACGACCACCTTTGAACAAGAAACATAAGATAAAATGTCAAGAATGGGCCAAGAAATATCTTAAGACTTATTTTTCAAAGGTTTTATGGACTGATGAAATGAGAGTGACTCTTGATGGGCCACATGGATGGGCAGAGAGCTCCACTCCGACTCAGACGCCAGCAAGGTGGAGGTGGGGTACTGGTATGGGCTGGTATCAAAGATGAAATTGTGGGACCTTTTCAGGTTGAGGATGGAGTGAAGCTCAACTCCCAGACCTACTGCCAGTTTCTGGAAGACAACTTCTTCAAGCAGTGGTACAGGAAGAAGTCGGTATCGTTCAAGAAAAACATGATTTTCATGCAGGACAATGCTTCATCACATGCATCCAACTACTTCACAGCGTGGCTGGCCAGTAAAGGTCTAAAAGAAGAAAAAATAATGACATGACCCCCTTGTTCACCTGATCTGAACCCCATAGAGAACCTGTGGTCCATCATAAAATGTGAGATCTACAGGGAGGGAAAACAGTACACCTCTCGGAACAGTGTCTGGGAGGCTGTGGTGGCTGCTGCATGCAATGTTGATCGAAAACAGATGAAGCAACTGACAGAATCTATGGATGAAAGGCTGTTGAGTGTCATCATAAAGAAAGGTGGCTATACTGATCACTAATTTTTTGGTTTTTGGTTTTGCATGTCAGAAATGTTTATTTCTAAATTTCGTGCACTGATATTGGTTTACCTGGTGAAAATAAACTAAAATAAAATAAGTGAGATGGGATTATATTTGGTTTTTATTAAGTTGCCTAATAATTCTGCACAGTAATAGTTACATGCACAAACAGATATCCTCCTAAGATAGCCAAATCTAAAAAAAAACACTCCAACTTCCAAAAATATTAAGCTTGGATATTTGAGTCTTTTGGGTTGATTGAGAACATTGTTGTTGATCAATAATAAAAATAATCCTCTAAAATACAACTTGCCTAATAATTCTGCACACAGTGTACACCTGAAGATAAAATTCCCAAAAGGGTATAATTTCCAATATGGGATCACTTGAGGGAGGATTCTGCTCTTCTAGCTCTTGGGGTTGTGTATATTGAGTCTGCATACTATTCTAGGAAAATCTGAGCTCCAGGAGGCAAATAGCACTCCATCCCTCCTGAGTCTCAGTGTAGCTAAGCAGTACTGTACAGCCACGTATGGGGTATTTCTACATTCAGCAGAAATTGTGGGACAAATTTTGGTGCCATTTTTACCCATTTCCCAGTGTAAAAATGTAAAGTCTGGGGCTAAAACAAAATTTTGGTGGTAAAAATGTAATTATCTTTTTCTTCACTGCCCAGTAGTATGAAATTCTGTGACCCACCTGTGGTGTCAATATGATTACTGCACCCCTAGATGAATTGAGAGGTGTAGTTTGAAAAAAATGGGGCCTCTTATAAGGGGTTATGCTGTTCTGGCACTTCAGAGGCTCTGCCAATGTGACTTGGCACCATCAAACCAGTCCAGCAAAATCTGAGCTAGAATATGGTGCTTTTTCCATTCTGAGTTTTGCACCGTGCCTCAAAAGTAGTTTTCAACCACATATGGAATATCGGTGTACTCAGGAGAAATTGCAAAACAAATATTGAGGTCCATTTGCTCCTGCTATCCTTGTAAAAATGAATTTTGTTTTTCTTAAGCCATTCAGAGGTGGACTTGCTGGTGTGTTTTGGATCATTGTCCTGCTGCATAACCCAAGTGCGCTTCAGCTTGAGGTCACAAACAGATGGCTGTACATTCTCCTTCAGGATTTTTTGGTAGACAGCAGAATTCATAGTTCCATTTACCACAGCAAGTCTTCCAGGTCTTGAAGCCGCAAAACAGCCCCAAACAACCACACTACCACCACATTTTACTGTTGGTATGATGTTCCTTTTCTGAAATGCTGTGTTACTTCTACGCCAGATGTTATGGGACATACACCTTCCAAAAAGTTCAACTTTTGTCTCGTCAGTTCACACAGTATTCTCCCAAAACTCTTGGCGATCACCAAGATGTTTTCTGGCAAAACTGAGATGAGCCTTTATGTTCTTTTTGCTCAGCAGTTGTTTTAGTCTTGGAACCCTGCCATGCATGCTATTTTTGCCCAGTTTCTTTCTGGTGGAGTCATGAACACTGACCTCAGCTAAGGCAAGTGAGGCCTGCACTTTTTTGGATGTTGTTGCGGGGTCTTTTGTGACCTCTTGCATGAGTCGTCGCTGCGCTCTTGGGGTAATTTTGGTCGGCTGGACACTCCTGGGAAGGTTCACCACTATTCCATGTTTTCGCCATTTGTGGATAATGGCTCTCACTGTGGTTCGCTGGCGTCCCAAAGCTTTAGAAATGGCTTTGTAACCTTTTTCAGACCAGACTGATAGATTTCAATTACTTTGTTTCTCATTTGCTCCTGAATATCTTTGGATCGCAGCATGATGTCTAGCTTTTGAGGTTCTTTTGGTCTACTACACTTTGTCAGCTAGGTCCTATTTAAGTGATTTGATTGAGAACAGGTGTGGCAGTAATCAGGCCTGTGTGTGGCTAGGGAAATTGAACTCAACTTCCCAAAGATGTGATAAACCACAGTTAATTTATATTTTAAGGGAGTTTTTTTTCCCTAAATAATAAAGACCTTCATTTAAATTGCACTTGTCAGCAGGATTGTGCTTAGTAAACCACATATACTGTCAGGTGGGCGCCGTTACACTGAGTAAAATGATACCTTTGTTGATGAAATCCGTTCTGTGGTTCTTTTATAATCTTTATGATATGCTCGTGCTTCGGGGAGGCCTTTGGGGAGGGGCTTTAACTGGTGCTCTGCTTATATATTCATATCTCTGCCTTCTGACAGATCACTGTGCCTTCAGTGACCTGCCTACTATTTTAAATGCTGCCTGTGTAATTTGTGTGCCAAACATCAAATTTACATGCACCAAAATGGCCCTCGCCGCCCGCGCAGTAGCATCTCTCAGTTGCCGAGAGACGCTACTGCGCAAGCGCGGCTGGCGGTGCCATATTGCTGCAGACAAACATAGCATAACAGCCCTATATACGGGATCTGTGTGAAAATAAAGATTATAAAAGAACAACAGGATGGATTTCATCAACAAAGGTACGCTTTAAAAACTACATTTTGTTTTTACTTGCATTATCTTTGTCTAATATTTAAATTTGTTTTGTGATCAGAAACATTTAAGTGTGACAAACATGCAAAAGAATAAGAAATCAGGAAGGGGCAAACACTTTTTCACACAACTGTGCATCTTGACGTGGTTGGACGGCTTTTGCGCTCGTTAAAAAAAAAAAAGTACCTTATGTTTTTAATGTTTACAGCAATGGTGGAGTTCATGTACTCAGTAATCGCAGTGTGCGGACGCATTGTATATGTGTAAGTTTGTGTATTGGTCACAGTGTATTATGCACCTGTACGTTCATTTAATGCTGGCCTATCACCTCACTTATCTAACTATTCCCTGTTCTCCCTTCCGTGCTCTCAGCAGCACTCAGTATCTGTACAGTACACACACTGGCTGGTGACCAGTTCATGCAGCATTATTTGAATGCCCTATCTATATATATATATATATATATATATATATATATATATATATATATATATATATATATATATATATATATATATATATATATATATATATATATATATATATATATATATATATATATATATATATATATATATATATATATAATTGTCTTATCCCGTCTGTCTGTCTAGGAAATCCCGCTTCGCTCATTGGTCCGGCCGCTGTCTGTCCAGGAAATCCCGCATCGCTCATTGGTCCGGCCGCGGCCAATCAGCGACGCGGGATTTCAGAAAAGATGGCGGCCGTTAGCGGCTCATCTGCCGCACGGAGGTCAGCGGTGATGCAGCCGGGAGATGAGCGGCGCTAGCAGCAGAACTACCCCGACCGGCAGCGCCGCTGACCTCCATGCGGCTAACTTCGGGAGATCAGCGGCTGGGGCCGCTGATCTCCCGACGGCAAGTGTGAACGGAGGACCGGGGAGCGGCGCCACCGGTCGGGATGCTTCTGCTGCGAGCAGCCGCTCATCTCCCAGCTGCTCGCAGCGGAAGTACCCGCACAGGCAGCGCCGCTCCCCGGTCCTCACTAATACGACGCTGATTGGTTGCGGCCGCGACCAATCAGCGATATGGGCGGCAAATTTAAACGCCACTCTGCTGATTGGTCGCGACTGGCAACCGCGACCAATGAGCAGTATTGGCGCCAAATTTAAACCCCGCTCTGCTGATTGGTCGTGATCAGCATTATTGGCGCCAAATTTAAACACCGCTCTGCTGATTAGTCGTTGTCGCCGGCCGTGACCAATCAGCGATATTGGCGCCAAATTTAAAGACCGCTTTGCTGATTAGTCGCGGTCGCGACTAATCAGCGATTTTGGCACCAAATTTAAACACGCTCTCCAGTCCTCACTAACATTGTTCGCTGATTGGTCGTGGCCGCCGGCCGCAACCAATGAGCAGTATTGGCGCCAAATTTAAACCCCGCTCTGCTGATTGGTCGCGTTCGGCGAACACGACCAATGAGCAATATTGGCGCCAAATTTAAACACCGCTTTGCTTATTGGTCGCGGTGGCCGGCCGCGACCAAGCAGCGATATTGGGGCAAAATTTAAACACCGCTCTGCTGATTGGTTGCGGTTGCCGGTCGCGACTAATCAACATTATTGGCGCCAAATTTAAACACCGCTTTGCTGATTGGTCGCGGTGGCCGGCCTGTCGCGACCAAGCAGCGATATTGGAGCCAAATTTAAACACCGCTCTGCTGATTGGTCGCGGTTGACGGCCTGTCGCGACTAATCAACATTATTGGCGCCAAATTTAAACACCGCTCTGCTGATTGGTCACGGCCGGCGGTCGCGACCAATCAGCGATATAGGCGCCAAATTTAAACACCGCTCTGCTGATTGCGCCCGGTTGGTCGCATACATATTCTAGAATACCCGATGCGTTAGAATCGGGCCACCATCTAGTTTATTATATTGATGGCTGAACCTTACACGACAAGCACTTTATTTTACCTTTTATGTTACCCCGAGTATACACAGCACTGTATAGAGGGAAAAAACCAGGCAATGTTAACTGAGGTCTAAGATGGTAGACATGCAAGAAATAGGAGCATGTTCACACTAGCAAAACAGAAACAAAACCTACAAAAGACAAAAATATATCTCATACCCTACCATCATTATATATAAATGTAAAGCAAAGTTGCATAATAAATATAGGGTACTTAGTGAACTATTTTTGATCAAAAAAAGTATACAAGCCGTCCCACCAGCGGCAAGGTGACCCTAAATTGGGACGGTACCTATACTGCCTATATTAAAAACCTTACTGTATATCAAAGTTGAAGTAATGCATATAAAAGGGTAGACAAATAGGACCGGGTCCCAACTCCAGACCACCCAGGCCCGTGGTAAGCTACATATATACCAGTCAGCTCAACAAAGGGGATGCCACACCCTTAAATTGCACAGAATGCAAACAAGACAAAAAACCAGGCAATGTGAACTGAGGTCTAAGATGGTAGACATGCAAGAAATAGGAGCATGTTCACACTAGCAAAACAGAAACAAAACCTACAAAAGACAAAAATATATCTCATACCCTACCATCATTATATATAAATGTAAAGCAAAGTTGCATAATAAATATAGGGTACTTAGTGAACTATTTTTGATCAAAAAAAGTATACAAGCCGTCCCACCAGCGGCAAGGTGACCCTAAATTGGGACGGTACCTATACTGCCTATATTAAAAACCTTACTGTATATCAAAGTTGAAGTAATGCATATAAAAGGGTAGACAAATAGGACCGGGTCCCAACTCCAGACCACCCAGGCCCGTGGTAAGCTACATATATACCAGTCAGCTCAACAAAGGGGATGCCACACCCTTAAATTGCACAGAATGCAAACAAGACAAAAAACCAGGCAATGTGAACTGAGGTCTAAGATGGTAGACATGCAAGAAATAGGAGCATGTTCACACTAGCAAAACAGAAACAAAACCTACAAAAGACAAAAATATATCTCATACCCTACCATCATTATATATAAATGTAAAGCAAAGTTGCATAATAAATATAGGGTACTTAGTGAACTATTTTTGATCAAAAAAAGTATACAAGCCGTCCCACCAGCGGCAAGGTGACCCTAAATTGGGACGGTACCTATACTGCCTATATTAAAAACCTTACTGTATATCAAAGTTGAAGTAATGCATATAAAAGGGTAGACAAATAGGACCGGGTCCCAACTCCAGACCACCCAGGCCCGTGGTAAGCTACATATATACCAGTCAGCTCAACAAAGGGGATGCAGTATAGGTACCGTCCCAATTTAGGCAGTATATAGGCAGTATAGGTACCGTCCCAATTTAGGGTCACCTTGCCGCTGGTGGGACGGCTTGTATACTTTTTTTGATCAAAAATAGTTCACTAAGTACCCTATATTTATTATGCAACTTTGCTTTACATTTATATATAATGATGGTAGGGTATGAGATATATTTTTGTCTTTTGTCTTTTGTAGGTTTTGTTTCTGTTTTGCTAGTGTGAACATGCTCCTATTTCTTGCATGTCTACCATCTTAGACCTCAGTTCACATTGCCTGGTTTTTTGTCTTGTTTGCATTCTGTGCAATTTAAGGGTGTGGCATCCCCTTTGTTGAGCTGACTGGTATATATGTAGCTTACCACGGGCCTGGGTGGTCTGGAGTTGGGACCCGGTCCTATTTGTCTACCCTTTTATATGCATTACTTCAACTTTGATATACAGTAAGGTTTTTAATATAGGCAGTATAGGTACCGTCCCAATTTAGGGTCACCTTGCCGCTGGTGGGACGGCTTGTATACTTTTTTTGATCAAAAATAGTTCACTAAGTACCCTATATTTATTATGCAACTTTGCTTTACATTTATATATAATGATGGTAGGGTATGAGATATATTTTTGTCTTTTGTAGGTTTTGTTTCTGTTTTGCTAGTGTGAACATGCTCCTATTTCTTGCATGTCTACCATCTTAGACCTCAGTTCACATTGCCTGGTTTTTTGTCTTGTTTGCATTCTGTGCAATTTAAGGGTGTGGCATCCCCTTTGTTGAGCTGACTGGTATATATGTAGCTTACCACGGGCCTGGGTGGTCTGGAGTTGGGACCCGGTCCTATTTGTCTACCCTTTTATATGCATTACTTCAACTTTGATATACAGTAAGGTTTTTAATATAGGCAGTATAGGTACCGTCCCAATTTAGGGTCACCTTGCCGCTGGTGGGACGGCTTGTATACTTTTTTTGATCAAAAATAGTTCACTAAGTACCCTATATTTATTATGCAACTTTGCTTTACATTTATATATAATGATGGTAGGGTATGAGATATATTTTTGTCTTTTGTCTTTTGTAGGTTTTGTTTCTGTTTTGCTAGTGTGAACATGCTCCTATTTCTTGCATGTCTACCATCTTAGACCTCAGTTCACATTGCCTGGTTTTTTGTCTTGTTTGCATTCTGTGCAATTTAAGGGTGTGGCATCCCCTTTGTTGAGCTGACTGGTATATATGTAGCTTACCACGGGCCTGGGTGGTCTGGAGTTGGGACCCGGTCCTATTTGTCTACCCTTTTATATGCATTACTTCAACTTTGATATACAGTAAGGTTTTTAATATAGGCAGTATAGGTACCGTCCCAATTTAGGGTCACCTTGCCGCTGGTGGGACGGCTTGTATACTTTTTTTGATCAAAAATAGTTCACTAAGTACCCTATATTTATTATGCAACTTTGCTTTACATTTATATATAATGATGGTAGGGTATGAGATATATTTTTGTCTTTTGTCTTTTGTAGGTTTTGTTACTGTATAGAGGGGACTGGTGCCCGCAGTATGCACAGCACTGTATAGAGGGGACTGGTGCCCGCAGTATGCACAGCACTGTATAGAGGGGACTGGTGCCGCAGTATTCACAGTGCTGTATAGAGGGGATTGGTGCCGCAGTATGCACAGTGCTGTATATAGAGGGGATTGGTGCAGACAGTGTGCACAGCACTGTATAGAGGGGATTGGTGCCGCAGTATGCACAGCGCTGTATAGAGGGGATTGGTGCCGCAGTATGCACAGTGCTGTATAGAGGGGATTGGTGCCGCAGTATGCACAGTGCTGTATAGAGGGGATTGGTGCCGCAGTATGCACAGTGCTGTGTAAAGCGGCTGGTGCCCACAGTGTGCACAGCGTGGATCTAAAGGGGATTAGTGCCCGCAGTGTGCACAGCGCTGTATATAGAGAGTAGCAGTGCCCGCAGTGTGCACGGTGCTTCATAAAGAGGATTGGTGCCTGCAGAGTGCACAGCGCTGTATAAAGGGGATTGGTGCCCCAGTATGCACAGTGCTGTATAGAGGGGACTGGTGCCCGCAGTATGCACAATGCTGTATATAGAGGGGAACAGTGCCCGCAGTGTGCACAGCGCCGTACAGAGGGAATTGGTGCCGCAGCATGCACAGCGCTGTATACAGGGGATTGGTGCCCGCAGTGTGTACAGCACTGTATAAAGAGGGGATTGGTGCCCGCAGTATGTACAGAACTGTATAAAAAGGGGATTGGTGCCCGCAGCATGTACAGCACTGTAGAGGGGAATGGTGACCACAGTATACACAGCGCTGTATAGAGGGGATTGGTGCCCGTAGTATGCATAGTGCTCTATATAGAGGGGAGCAGTGCCCACAGTATGCACCGCGCCATATACAGAGGGTAGCAGTGCCCACAGCGCTGTATACAGGGGATTGGTGCCCGCAGTGCTGTATATAGGAGATTGGTGTCCACAGTGTGCACAGCGCTGTATAGAGGGGATTGGTGCCTGCAATATACACAGCGCTGTATAGAAAGGATTGGTGCCCGCAGTATGTACAGCGCTATATAGAGGGGACTGGTACGCACAGCGTGGATCTAGAGGGGAGCAGTGCCCGCAGTGTGTACAGTGCTGTATAGAGGGGATTGGTGCCCGCAGTATGTACAGATCTGTATAGAAAGGATTGGTGCCCGCAGTATGTACAGATCTGTATAGAGGGGATTGGTGCCCACAGTATGTACAGCGCTGTATAGAGGGGATTGGTGCCCGCAGTATGCACAGCGCTGTATGGAGGGGTTGGTAGCCGCAGTATGCATAGTGCTCCATATAGAGGGGAGCAGTGCACACAGTGTGCACAATGCTGTGTATAGAAGGGATTGGTGCCCGCAGTGTGTAAAACGCTGTATACAGGGGGGGGGGGGGGGGGTCAGTGAACACAGTGTGCACAAAATTGTATAGAGGGAATCGCTGTCCACAATGTGCACAGTGCTGTATACAGAGGGGATCGGTGTCCACAGTGCTGTATAGACGGGATCTGTGCACAGTGCTGTGTATAGAGGGGATCTGTGTGCACAGCGCTGTCTATAGAGGGGATCTGTGTGCACGGCGCTGTCTATAGAGGGGATCTGTGTGCACGGCGCTGTCTATAGAGGGGATCTGTGTGCACGGCGCTGTCTATAGAGGGGATCTGTGTGCACGGCGCTGTCTATAGAGGGGATCTGTGTGCACGGCGCTGTCTATAGAGGGGATCTGTGTGCACGGCGCTGTCTATAGAGGGGATCTGTGTGCACGGCGCAGTGTATAGAGGGGATCTGTGTGCACAGCGCTGTGTATAGAGGGGATCTGTGTGCACAGCGCTGTGTATAGAGGGGATCTGTGTGCACAGCGCTGTGTAGAGGGGATCTGTGTGCACAGCGCTGTGTATAGAGGGGATCTGTGTGCACAGCGCTGTGTATAGAGGGGATCTGTGTGCACAGCGCTGTGTATAGAGGGGATCTGTGTGCACAGCGCTGTGTATAGAGGGGATCTGTGTGCACAGCGCTGTGTATAGAGGGGATCTGTGTGCACAGCGCTGTGTATAGAGGGGATCTGTGTGCACAGCGCTGTGTATAGAGGGGATCTGTGTGCACAGCACTGTGTATAGAGGGGATCTGTGTGCACAGCGCTGTGTATAGAGGGGATCTGTGTGCACAGCGCTGTGTATAGAGGGGATCTGTGTGCACAGCGCTGTGTATAGAGGGGATCTGTGTGCACAGCGCTGTGTATAGAGGGGATCTGTGTGCACAGCGCTGTGTATAGAGGGGATCTGTGTGCACAGCGCTGTGTATAGAGGGGATCTGTGTACACAGCGCTGTGTATAGAGGGGATCTGTGTACACAGCGCTGTGTATAGAGGGGATCTGTGTGCACAGCGCTGTGTATAGAGGGGATCTGTGTGCACAGCGCTGTCTATAGAGGGGATCTGTGTGCACAGCGCTGTCTATAGAGGGGATCTGTGTGCACAGCGCTGTCTATAGAGGGGATCTGTGTGCACAGCGCTGTCTATAGAGGGGATCTGTGTGCACAGCGCTGTCTATAGAGGGGATCTGTGTGCACAGCGCTGTCTATAGAGGGGATCTGTGTGCACAGCGCTGTCTATAGAGGGGATCTGTGTGCACAGCGCTGTCTATAGAGGGGATCTGTGTGCACGGCGCTGTCTATAGAGGGGATCTGTGTGCACGGCGCTGTCTATAGAGGGGATCTGTGTGCACAGCGCTGTCTATAGAGGGGATCTGTGCTCTCTGCATAGGCTGGACACGCACCCCGTAAGCCACCCCAGGAGCCCCGTGCTTCCCTACCGAGCTGTATACAGCCACCACCCATAATACGTGGACTCCTGTCCCCTCCAAACCCACAAGAACCATTCCTGGATTAATCACATCACGTGACGCCGAATTACAGCCCGCCTTATTCCAAAATGGCGTCGCCCATGAGGGCAATGATTTTAGGGTGTCGTGCCGTGAGGAGCCTGCGTGTGACGGTTCTCCAGGGACATCACGCAGTCTTCAGCTCCAGGAGAGGTGAGGATAAGGGACGCCCGTGGAAGGCGAGTGAACGTGACTTCACCTCTTGTCTTAAGCGGCCACATGGAACTACAAGTCCCAGCATGCCGCGCAGAGTCGCAGCCAGCGAGATCGCTCGTTAGGCTGTCGGTGAGCGCTGCAGGCGTGTGACGTCACTTACCTCTCCTGACCTTGTCCTGTATATTACACAGCGTCCTGCACACGCGATGACGTCACTCACTAGCACAGACACTGGGAGCACGGACCTCGTATACAGAAAGCCCATAAATAATAGTGGTGTGTGGCTGCAGCCGCTCTGGCCCGGGCTCTATTCACATAGGTGTCAATCGTTGTCAGATTTTTGCAGGAAAAATCTGCTCCACAGACGTCAATAACAAGCAGCGGCCTCTGTGCGGATTCATTGGTGAACAGCTTTGTCTTGATTATCGTTGCTCTGCGGTGTACGAATGCCGAGACCTGAGTGTGAACACAGCCTTATTTTGTATTACCTAAGAGGGTTTTCCAGTGATGACATTTTTAACCCCACAGGGGCTTTACTCGCCCTCCCCCCACCCCTGCTGTACACCTTTTCCACAGGCTGCAGTGGTGACGTCACATCTACAGCGCACATCACCGCCAGTCAGTAGAATCAACAGTGATGCCAAGAGGCCGCTGAGCCCAGTGATTGGCTGCAGCAGTGATGGGTGCTGTGTTAGTGATGTCACCACTGCAGCCTGTGGTAGAGCTGTGCAGCTGGGGCGGGGGAGGGCGAGTAAAGCTCCGTTTTGTTATTTTCACTTGCGGTGAAAAATCTCATTCTGGGAAAATCCCTATTGAGACTGTTCGCACAATGAGTTTTTGACACTGCGTATTTTTTCTGCGCAGTGGGTGGGATTCATAGAAATCTCCTGCCCACGCTGCGTTTTTTTTACGTAGCATTACCCGAGCTGCGGTGCCGGTTTCACATCCACAACATGTCCGTTTCTCTTCCGGGTACGCTGAGGTTTCTGTGCTGATTTTTCCCATAGACTTGCATTGGAAATCATTTGCGGAAAATCCGGAAGTAAAAAACACATGCAATCCGCACATGACTGTCAGAGTTTTGTCAAAGCCAAATATCAGGAAGTATCAAAAACAAAGCAGCTTTATTTAAAACAGGACATTCCAAAAAGAGACAAAAAACGTGATAAAAACACATTATAAAACTTAAGGAAAAACTGCAAACTAATTTAGCCAATAGCGAAATGTAGCCTAAAGGAACCGTCCAGGATTCATAGTACTTTCAAGAATACTTGCAATCCTTTTTTTTTTTTTTTTTTTTTTTTTTTTTTTTTTTTGCCAGTATATAAAAAAATTATAGGAATGCAAAAAAAAAAAAAGTAATTCTTGGTGTTTATGGTGCGTATTCAGATGCAAGGCTTCTGCCTAGAACGGATTTTCCACTTTTTACTCCTCCCCCTCTTGGAGTGACTGTTCAACATTTTTGAGATGGTCGCATGTAAATTTGGCTAAATCTATGAAAATGCGGAGGACCTGCCCATTTTAACGAAGTCAAAATAAAAATGACAGACTTGGTGCAAAATATTTAAAAAATGGTGAACAGCTTTTATAATTGTCTAAAAACAAAATAACGCAAACTGCGTCAAAATTCTGGCTGAAATTCTGTGCTGTTCACCCTCATGACCACTGCAGCCAATCACTGGCTTCATATATGCTTGCATGTGTGGGATGAGACCATATGTAATGTCATCACTGTGGGAGAAAGAGAAACTAGCTAGGATCACCACAGCATGGAATAGATATATATATTCTATTTTCTGATGTTTCCTGCTGTTAGACAATATTTTTTCAAAATCCTGAATAAGAAAATCCCTGGACATTATCCACTCTTAGGCTGCGTGCCCACGTAGCGTTTTTCAAGCGTTTACGCTGCGGAATTTCCGTAGCGGAAACGCTTGTTAAATGCTAGGTAATCCGCTCCCCATGGTCCCCAAGGGGATTCCGCAAGTTCTATGCCCACGCTGCGGATTTTTCCGCAGCGTTTATGCTGCGTTCAAAAATCCGCAGCATGTTCATTAATTTTGCGTTTCCGCAAGCGGATTTGCCTTGTGCAATGCATTAAAAACGCAAGTCAATTCCGCATGTGGTAAGCGCGCAATAAACGCGTGCGGAATTCCGCATGCGTTTTTCCGGGAGAGGACATGCGGAAATGAAGCAGAAATTTTCTGCTTCATTTCCGCAACGTGGGCACATAGCCTTAGGCTAAGTGCCCACGATGCAGAAATGCTGCATATTTTTTCCGCATCTCCCTGGCAGGAAAAAACGCATGCGGATTTTTACATGCGTTTTTCCTGCCAGGTAGAAGCATTTGTCAAGCGTTTTTGCATGCACTTCTGCATGCGGGTTATCAAGCGCTTTTCCAAGCGATTTTGGCATCACTTGGAAAAGTGCTTGACAACTTGGTCACACTATTTAAATCCATGCAACCGGCTTGGATTTATATATTGTGACCGAGTTATAGTTTAACTCACATGACTAAATGACGTCATGAAAGGTCCTTTCACACCACCGCGAGCCGTACAAGAGACCAAACGCAGCGGAGAAAAGACCTGGGGACATCGGAAGGTGAGTATATGTTTATTTTCTATTTTAAATTCTTTTTTTAACAGGTACCATGATACCTGGGTTTGGAGGAGAGTCTCCTCTTCTCCAGACCTGGGTACCATCCGCACATTGAATCGCTTAATATCCGCATGTGCACATGTAGTGATGAAGATATTAAGCGATTCAACGCAAGTCAATGGCGGCAATTACGCTGCGTGTCCGCAAAATTAATGGACATGCTTCGTATTTTTCCGCAATGATAATCCGCAGCGGAAATTTCCCCAGCATGTGCACAGCACATGCGGATTATCATTGGGGACCATGGGGCACGTATTACCAAGCGTTTTTTAAGCGTTTTCGCTGCGGAAATTCAGCGGCAAAAATGCTTGAAAAATGCAAAGTGGGCACACAGCCTTAGAATTTGACTTTGTATTATACTTCCCTTTGAAATTCTGCTTTGGTTCCTCGCTGTCAGACCAGATTAGTCCTTGCCACTCTGATTTTTAGATTCCGGTGCAGTGATGCTGCAGAAATGACCTGAGATCCAGTACAGACATTGTGATAAATTCCAGAGGTCTCCATCCATAAGAGTGAGGAGCCATCAGGGGCCCTGTGGCCATAGCAAGTTTAAGAGGAGCAAAGATGAAATACGTGGAGATCAGGGAAAGCAATTCCACAAGCCAGGTTGAAGGCATCAGGTGAAAGACAGGTGTCAGGGAACACAGTGGGGGCCTCTGCAGTGGGAAAAATTTAACATGAGGATTAGACGGAAGGTTGTAGGTGGTAGGACCGGTGGTATATTTAAAGGGATTCTCCAAGTATAGGTGATAAATGTTTGATCATTTGGGGCCCAGTCGTTGGTTCATCGCTGCACCATGCATGCCTGGAAATACACCTTCTGCACTGCGCATGAGTAGGAAGAACAAGTCAACAGCTCAACCAGACAATGTGAGTAGAGCTTTAAGGGAAGGTTTCAAGACCAGAACAGCGGTGAACAGCCTTCATAATGGCTGTTCAAACATAACTGACATTGACATGCTGCGGGTCTGAAAGACGCGCCGCGTGTCCATTTCCCCGGGTGATCCGCAAGTGCACAGACACACATAGTGGACATGGGGTTTGTAGAAATCCCATCCACTATGCTGTAACATCTGGATGCTGTGGGTTTGACGCTGCATAACACGCAGCTTCAAACCCGCAGCGGCTCCTGATCATTTGCACATGCCCTCAAGGAGCTGTTCTCAAGTTGTTTCTTCAGAAGCACATTATTCCCCTGCCTCCTGAAAATTGCCAGTTAGGACGGGCAGCATTGTAACCCCGCTGGCCCAGACTGTGTGCTGTCCCATGCTTTGAGCAAAAAAGGGAAGGGACAGCGATCTGGACAGTTTGAGTTGTGTGTACAATGCAGTATTCACAGCAAAGAGGTTGCAAGTGTGCTCTTCTTGCCTAGGAAACACAACAGAGGTGGCCGGTAACTTAGGCAAAGAGCTATAAACTATGGAATTAAAAATTACTCTGTTCTTCGGATCATATAGGATTTTTAATAAGAGATAAGTTGCTTGTTTCTACAAGGACTCTTCTGTTTTACCCATGTACCAAGATGAGACAACCCCTTTAACTATATTGGTTTAGTTAGGTGTCTTCTTTTATGTTTACCAATTTTTAATAGAAGACTTAATTACTAGAAACTAATCTTTTTCTTTTTGTTTCTCCTTATTGCAGAAATCTCATTTAAACTAGACGAGAAAACCGCTCACAGTAGCCTGGACCTGTTCAAGAAGGACACAGGGGTCATCTATCGTATACTAGGCCTTGAGCCCTCCAAAGTCCCTCAGAATCTTGAGCGTTTCCGTGAATGGGCAGTTGTTCTTGGGGACACCCCAATTGTGAGTGGTCGTCATTATTGGGAGGTGACTGTGAAGAAGTCCAATGAGTTCCGTGTTGGAGTGGCAGATGCTGACATGTCCAGAGATGAATGCATTGGTGTAAGCAACCGTTCATGGGTCTTTGCGTATAGCCATAAAAAATGGAGTGGAATGGTGGTAAAGAAAATAATCCCCATTACCAACATTGGCCATCCAAGTAAGGTGGGCCTCCTGCTGGACTACGAAGGTGGAAAACTCAGCCTAGTGGACCCTGAAAAAGGCTCCCTCGTCCATACTCTCAATGCTGACTTTCGAGGCCCGGTTGTGCCTGCATTTGCTTTGTGGGATGGAGAACTTCTTAGCCACTCGGGCTTGGATATCCCTGGCAATCTAT
This sequence comes from Phyllobates terribilis, assembly GCF_046119375.1. NCBI lineage: Eukaryota > Metazoa > Chordata > Amphibia > Anura > Dendrobatidae > Phyllobates > Phyllobates terribilis. Next base: position 188,556,270 of record NW_027362762.1, on the reverse strand, counting down.
AAAGCTCCTCAATAAAAGTGTCTCATCAGCTAAAATCATAGCCTGGCATTAAACTGCTCAACTTTGTTATTGGTGTTCCATGGTATTCAGTAAGAAAAAGTTTTATAGTCTTCAGTATTTCAGTTATAAACAGCATCAATGTGGAAACTGCTGATTTATATTTTCCATATTCTTAAGTACAAGAAAGACTTAATCTGATGTATCTAAGGGGAGAATACGTCAGTGACAGCTTTAAATTATGGCTTCAGCACGGGAAATGACTTGCTTTCAGTACAGACTCATTATAAGGACCTTATCAAATGTATAGAATGAGATGGAGAATTATTTATTTGTGTAATTATGGTGAAAGGCTTTACATTTCTCTAATATTCTTACCAAATCTCTGTTTTTTTTTGCTATTGATGGTTATGATTAAAAACAAAAAGTCAATTAATAGCGATACCTGGTGACCTGAGGGTGACTACTCAACCTGCTCATACTGGATGTGGTCTGGAGCGATAACCTCTGGACCATATAACCGGCCACTAGATATACCGCAATAGTGAATCATGAGTATAGCGAATTATCCATACTCCCTTAAACTCCCCATACATATTAGACAGTAGTCATCCGAGCCCATTGATTTCAGCAGGATCATCCGACCATCTGTTATGAATGGGGGCCTCCCAACTTTTCCTCCAACGTAAGATGTAGGGGGAAGAGAAGGATCTGGGAAGATAAACTGCAGCCAGATGTTTCTCATATGGGTTCTCTATTAGAGAACCAAGCACCTTTGCTTATGGGGAAGTTGGGTGACCCTAGCCTTACACTGATGCTGGCATTTACATTCAGCCTATGAGAAGGTTCGTGTCCCCTCCACCCATACACTTTAGATGGCTGTCGGCTGGATGATAGTTCGGCCGACAGCTATCTCTCCCAACTCTCCATACACCGAAGTGCTTGCTCTGGTGACGGCACATGTGTTCCCTATGAGAGAATCACTGCCAGACTCTTGGCAGTGGCTTATCTTGCTTAGATCAAAAGGATCCACAATACAAAATTGGAAAGGCCGGATCCTTATCTACCCCGACATCACCTGCTGAGGGCCCCTATATGCCTTAGACCGTCAGCTGAATCCATCAATATTGGCAGGTTCAGATGACATTAGTCTAATGTGTATTGGGGCATTATGACTTTTGCTGTGTCAGTATATGTGAGAGGAGTAGATGTTCTGGAGTAATAATGCACAGAGTTTATTAATAAATTGGTTCCCCGTGATTGACCATTCAATAACATAACATACTGCTAAAATCTATTAATGTCTGATCAGATTGGATTAATCTTGAAAACAGCAGTGGCTAGTCCCATGGTTTTGGTGTACAGGTAGATTAGTATTAGTCGTCACTAATGACAGGTACATAAACAGCCAAGTGGTTTGGCAAGAGCTATAATGGGGAAACACCTTTAAATATATTTGTCTGACTCATCCCCTGTTTTTTTCAATCATATAGACATGACAAAAGTTTATTTTTTTGTGTTGTGCTGATGATGAAGCCCATTGTTTATCGTCTAGAACAAAGGGGCCCAACTTACCATTTGTATAAATAAATATTAAGTTCTGACTCATTAAAAGGGGAATTCTCAAGTTGTGGCTAGAGCAGCAAAATTCCAGTCTTTCACTGCCATGTTGCTGGCGGAGGCAGGCAATCCTCCTTGAGTGGCAGTTCTGGCTGTTTGCTGATGCTTCTGTGACACATTAATGGTCTGTCAGTGCTTGTTCTGAAGTCTACATTGTTATCACTATATTTAACAGTAGCTCAGGAGCCAAGAGGGAGGTGAGCAGCTAACTTCTGTGTAGAAATTATGGGCAGGAGAGAGCTGACTGGGAACTTAGCAGTTAACTCCTCAGCCTAGAAAGTAACTATTGGTATACTCTCGGCCAGGCCCCTGTGGTTGATCTTCTTGACCGGAAGCTGTACACTGTGTAAGATAAAAGCTGTCATAGTAGAAGAATGACAGCTGATGGAAAAGGCAAGTCAATTGCAAACTTGCTTATTTTCATGCTGTCTAACTATACCAATTTCATCGCACGAGAATACCTGTTTAAAGAAATGGCAAAGATCCTGAGCTAAAAGTAAAGAACATACATTTCCCTGCCTATTTAATGACTGATTTTCTATAAAGGCTAACTGCATTTACAAACTTGCAATAATATTAATTGTGCAAAATAAATATTTTGACCACATGTTCGGATGCTGATAATTATTCTGGCTGTGATTCTTTCTTCGCTTAGTTATTACGTTCTCCTTGCAGTTTACTCTAAATAGGAAACTTATACAGTATGTTCACATATGAAAAGGATTCTCTGAACCATATGTCCATTGCAATATAAATCTCACCCATACGCTACGTAGAGAATTCACATTGTAAATTGCCTGGCATTCCGGATTTGACAGCCGTAGCCTGGTAATTTTTGCTGCAAATATCCATAGCGGACTTTCACCCTTTGCAACGGTGGAGAATGCTGCTAATTTTGTCCATAGGTTCTGTGCAGGAAATGACATGACTGTATGAGATCTACAATGAAGTTATGACTGGTGAATGTGGAGATGTCAATGACGCTCCGGGGATGTGGTTACAGCACCTGCTCTTGGCAGATTCTCTTTTCAAGTGCGCACACCAAAAAGCATTTTTTACACAATTGGGAGTAAACCAACGATACCAGTTAAAAAATATTTAATCTTCATGCAAGTGTTGCACAGGTTCGTGCTACCCATGTGTATTTCAATCTTTCATTTTGCTAATATATAAATATTTAGGACCTTAGTACTGTTTCAGTACATTTAAAGGGGTTTTCTCATTCTTAAAAAATTGGCGGCTTTTTCTTCATGTTAGTTTAAATGGTCCACCGCAAGCACTTCCATGTCATTATTCACACTTAAATGTACGACACAACTCCATTTTTTTTTAAGTAGCACCAATGCTTGGTATTGCAGCACGGTCTTCTTCAATTTAAAGAGAAGAAGCTGTAATACCATGTATAGGCACTACTGAAAGTAAAGGACCCACTCCTAGGTCACCCGATTCCCCATTCTTAGTGGTTGCCCCAATGCGTTTACAGAAGTTGGATATTTTGAAGTTCACTGCTATGAGCGTTCCTAATATACACATTTTTTTAATGTTTTGTATTATTGTGAAAAAGTTTATCGCTGTTTAAAATTTTTAGCTTTGGTAATATTTTTTTTATTTATTTATTACTTCAGCTGCTAGGGACTGCCACTTATATTTGCAGCTGTTCAGGTGTCAGAGCACTACACTTGCACACAGCAAATACAGCAGCCACGGGGCATAGGCGGCTGGGGTTGGATGCTGCCCGCAGTCTCCTATGCTTTTGGTTGGCTCAGCTGTCAACTGGGCTTACTGCCTGGCATGTAATTAGAGCCTGGCGACATGACTTGGCTACAATTTCTCTCTGTCACGGTACTTACTGTGATCAGAAGGGAGCGGCCATATCATTGCCGTCTGCAGCGCTCTAATCACTATAATTCCTATTAGCTGTGACAGCTGCTCTGGGCACCAGGGCTGCGACGGTGATTTCTTCCAGCAGTGAGAACAAGTCATTAGCTGAAGTCACCACTGCAACCCTGGTAGCCAGACCTGCAGTCACCGCTCACCAGTAGGTACAGTGATCAGAGCGCAGCAGTAGGCTATGATGTGACTGCTATGCTCTGATTGCTGTAAATACTGATAAATGGTGACCAGGGTTATCGTTGTAGGGAGGGTAGGGGCAACTACAAACCCATATCTAACGCCTCCTGCTATTTTCTCTGCTGGTATTTATATGTTCTTAGGAAAGCTGGGTGTTAAGCTTTACCAGGAACGGATTCAACTAACAGCAACTGAAGAACCTAATAACATAAGAGGAGGTGCTAAAAAAGGGGTTTTAGTCGCCCTTCACCCCGATCACGCTCAAAGTCAGAAAAAAAAAATAATAATTCAAATCACCCCCACGGTCCCACCCTCACATTTTTTTTTAAAAGATACAAAAATAAACATATTTGGTATCGGTATTAACGCATCCGTAACAGTCTAGTCGGTCAAAAATATAAATTAACCCATGCGAGAAATACTATGAACAAAAGAATAATCAAAACGTCAGAATTGCAGGTTTTGGTCACTAAGCTCAAAAAGAAATGCAATGAAAACACTGTATGTACTCAACCTGGTATTAATAAAGCCTTTGGGCTCACCACTCAAAAAATAACACTCATCTGTAATGATGGAAAAATAAAAATGGTATTAGTCTCTGAAAAAGGCAACACAGTTGTTGTTTTGTTTTTTTTTTTTGTTTTTTTTTTTAGAAACTTAGATCCTAATTTTTTTTTCACATTACAGTAAAAAAAAAAAAAGTTTTGCATTGCAGCAATTATACTGACCTGGAGAACCACGCTGCCAGGTCATTTTTACCATACAATGAATCCCAAAAACTATGGCGGAATTGCATTTATTCATGTTTATATTGAACTCCGGGGTGGGATGTCATTTCAATTTTCGCTAGAAATCAGCGCTGCCAGCCATTCTCTGTGACACTGTCCGCATCTCGGTATCACATTGCAGTCACTAACAAAATGGCTCTGCAGTGTTCTCCTAAACTTTAGCCTCCATCCTCCTTTTGCAAACACCTAGAAGGGGGTGGGGGGAGCAACGTCACATGCAACAAGATTATGCCCACATTTACTGCAGCGGTAAAGTGAGGTAGCAGTACACAAAGTTTTCATTCCAAATATGAGCACCCCCTGGTGTTTAAAAACAAACTATCAAAACTTTAAGTACATTTTCATATTTAATACCCAAGAAAATGTGTATTTTTTTAATGTATACATTAATGCATTTTTTTTTTTTACTTTTTTATAATACTTTACCTTTAATGGAGATGAACATTCTAACACTTCAATATTAATAAAAATGTGAATAAATGAGAACATTTCTGAACACTTTTCCATATATTAACAGTTTAATAAGCATACAAAATAAGCACAGCTATATCTGATACAACATCTTACAAAAACCACACAACACAAATTATCTTGAAATTTTTGGCCAATATTACATAGCAGCAATGCAGAGAAGATGCACATCTCAATTATCAAGTACAATCATTCTGTCTCCAATGGTCACTATGCTGGTGAAGCATTGGAAGTAAGGCCGAAAACAACATGATAAAAAAGAACATGACCTATTTGTCTCATCTCAGTAGATTTCATGTAAAAATGCACTTGTGCTCTTTGTTTGTAGGACCTTATTCACATCACATTAATTGCTTCTGTTTGATGTATAGTAGTGGCCAAAAGTTTTGAGATTGGCACAAATCAGATGTTTCTATAATTACTGAAGTACGATTATAAGAATTTCATAAGTTTTCACACTTTTTAAGACTTAATATTTACAGATTTGACCCTTATTTTTCAAGACTTCTTCCCTTCACTCTGGCAGCTGGATATCAGCATCTGGGCGAAATCCTGATTGATGACTGCCCATTCTTACCAAATCAGTGCTTGGAGTTTATCAGAAATTCAGTATTTTTGTTTGTCCATCTGGTTTTTGAGGATTGACCACAGGTTTGCAATGGACTTGAGAACTGGGGAGTTTCCTGGCCATTGACCCAAAATTTCAATGTTTTCTTCACCGAGAGTTCTCACTTTTGCCTTGTGTCATGATGTTCCATCATGCTGGAAATAGCATTGCCCATCATCAGATTTCTCCTGGATTGTTGGGAGAAGTTGCTCTTGGAGACTGTTTAGATGAAATGCTTATAATTGTACCTCAATAACCATAGAAACATCTGACTAAAAGATTTAAAAATTGCCTCTTCAGAGAGGAATGGAACTCTATAGCGCCACCTGTTGAAAGCAGCGATCCTATAAATCACTATCGACCATTTAACGAGCCTTACAATATGACTTAGGATAAAAAAAAGATCTAAAAACACTGAAGCAGCAAACTTTGTGAAAAGCAAGATTTGTGTCTGTCTCAAAACTTTTGGCCATGACCATATACGCTGGGAATAATACTGACCGAGTCCACTGATGCAGGGGCAGACATACCATTAGTGCATCCTGTGAAGCTATACAGGGGTCAAATAGGTCAAGGGCCCATTGTCATTTCAAAAGCAGTTTCCTGTTATGACTTAGTTTGCACGCAAGAACTAATACATTTCATAACGCACAACTACTGGAGAATTGATAGAGAGAAATGATTAGGTGCTTTATGATGAGCTATGGGAGAAGCGGGGGCCCCTATACAGTGCTTGCACAGGGGACCTCAATTGTCTGAGTCCACCCCTGCTCTGCCCTATCCCACGGTATACCTATCCCATAGCCCACAGGATCCCATTGTAAAACAACATTCACTTGTGAAGTTTTGTTTTTTTTCACTTTATACCGACGTATAGAACAGTGCAGCCTACAGAACTATTAAATACATTCTATGCTCTAATAGAAACCAAAAAGATGTCCTTGTCCTCCATCAGGTTAATGGAACCCTATAGACACACTGGCTTGCAATACTGTACCCTGGAGTAAGATGGGCCTCTTGATGAATTTGATGCATCTTTCAGCTGTTCTGCATCACAAAAATTTGCTTAATTCTGGGGCTAATGTACATTTCTGTCTTAATCTCGCCATTTTTTTTCATGAATTTGTCGGCCAGGCCAAGACTTGCATAAAAACTGTACAATTTCTGGGGGTTTTATAAAACTAAGAGATGCACTAAAATTTCAACAAGTGTTGCGTTTCAAGCTGTTTTATGCCAAAAGAAAGGCAAAAACTGCTTGATGATTAGTGGGCATAATGTGTAAGCAGAGGCTATCAATGTGATGTCAACAAATCTTACGGCCTCATTTACATTCCAGAATAGGAAAGGGGTTTCTCATTTTTTCAAGCCAAAACCATAATGGTTTTTGGGCTGTGGCCTAAAAATAATGAATTTATACAGGCTCATGGTATATGAAAGTAATAGATCCTTAATCTAGCACTAGGCAGCAGTGTGATTGGGAATCCCTGCTCATATAACAGTATAATGTATAATTTACATATGCAATCACTTCTGTTTCTCTGAAATGATATGTCTGATTTTTACCTCTAGTGCAAATAAAACTTTATATACAATTAAGGGACTTGCTCCACAACAAAATATTACATTTCTCTATTCTCGGCTCCTGAGTGCAGATATTGCTGTTATGTACTTGTAATTGTGCCCCATGGTGTTGTTTTTAACCCATTTACCTAATGAATTCAATCTATCTGAAAAAATCAGATAATTCCTAATGACTGGTCTCCACAACAGCAAGAATCACTCGACCGGTGTGGTAAGTCTAAGTTACTGGAATCATGTCTACTGGGATTGGACACATTTGTTGGAGACGGAATCCAACTAGTATTAAAGGACACTATGAAAGCAATATCTATTCTAGACAGAACCATTTTAAAGGAACTCTCTTGGTAAGATCAATTTCCCAAGCTGCATGTATGGCTTTGAAAGCTAAAACCATGACACTTTTATATCTTCTATCTGCTACTGCATTCCTGAGAAATCAATGTTTTAAGTCATATGCAAATTAGGTGTTAAGAGCTTTAAGTATGACAAAGCACTTCCCAAGCCTCTGCCCCTGAGGTTGTTTCCCCGCCTAGCACCGGCCTCTTTATTGTTTGATAGCTAACTGTCTGATTTCTTTGCCTAGCTCCTGACGTGACACAGACATTTAGCAATCAACCAAGCTAAAAAGGCTGGTGCTTAGTGGGAAAACATGCAAATTTGGCATTAAGCTCTGTAGGTGGGACAGGGCACTTCCCAAGCCTCTGCCCCTGAGGTTGTTTCACCCCCAGCACCAGCCTCTTTACCTTGTTTGGTAACTCACTGTCTTATTTCCTTGCCTGGTGCCTTATGTCATGCAGATAGTGAGCTATCAACCAAGCTAAAGAGGTTAGAGCTAGGTTAAGAAACAACTTCAGGAGGCTGAGGCTCTGCCACGCCCAGAGCACTTAACTCCTTATTTGCATGTTAATTAAAATGCTGATTTCTCGGGAATGCAGGAACAGGTAAGAAATATAGAGGTGGGGATGGATTTAGCTTTCAAAGATCTGCATGCCCGCATATGTGGCTTGGGGAGGATTGATTTTACTGCCAGATTCCAAATAACACTTGTTTGTTAAATCACAAAACAAAGCTAAAGAAAAGTAAAATGCAATTGTTATCAACCCCTCTAAGGTTCAGCAGACTGCAGTGGCATATGTTTTATTAAATGGAACATAGTGTCTTCTAAGCCACAGCGGTAGTGTGAACATAGCTTAAAAGGGAACCTGTCACTCAATTCATGCTGCCCAAACTGCAGACAGCATGGATCAGAGTCTGGCTGCACGATTGTAGCCAGGTATGTTTTTCTCTGAAATGCTCTGTTCTTTTAGATGAAGGGTAGTTTGAAAAGTCTTCAGGAAACCATAGATAGAGGCGAGACTTGTCAAGTGCTGACCCCAGCCGGCTTGTTCCCTTCTCTGCTGCAGGTGATTGACAGTTCTTTGCCTATATACACAAATGAGAGAGACCTGTCAATCAAGTAGAGCGGCGCAGGAAGATGCCGCCTGAGGGCTTCGCCGGACTAGTCACGTCTCTTCCTATAATCCCTGGCAGGCTCTTCAAACTGTGTGTTTCTCTGAAAGCTCAAGTGTTTCAGAGAAAAAAAATACTGGCTGCAATCATAAAGCATGAATCGAGTGACAGGTTTCTATTGGGAGAAGCTGGATAAGACTAGTTGACATGTGACCGCAACTATGCAAATCGCATACATGCCGTCATGTGAGTGTCCACTTGCACAAGGAATACATGGGAATAGTGACATTGTGCACATCGGACACGGTCACGATTCAGCAGTCTGCAGACTTGCACCTATTAGACAATTGTTATATATCCTGCTGATTTGCTATAAATATCCCAAATGGGTTAATCGTTTTATTTTTTAAGTACAAAAATGTACATAATCCTGGACAACAACTTTAGGGGAATCTGTCATAATAACAGACTTAATTAATTTAGAAATGGATACCTTAATTGAAACAAGCTAGTCAATGCTACTATCTGCAGAGCATTGCCCAAGCGCATGGGGTGCCAAAAAATAACTATATGTAAATGGTTCTTACTTTTCATTTGAACCACCGATATAATAACACAATAATCAAGCTGACCATACACATTAGATAGCTGTGAGCTGAACTATCATCTTCCTGACCGCTGTCTCGCCCAAACCCCCCATACACAGGAATACTCGGCTTGCCTGGGCGTTCCTGTGTTTTCTATTACAAAGGTGCTGCCAAAATCATCTGGCAGCTGCCTATCTCCCCACCAAACAAAAATATCAGACAACTGAACTCCAACCACCCAATCCTTATGTCCCCAAATGTTTGCCTTATCCCACTAAAATCAATAGGTTCAGTTACCTTTTATCTAATGTGTATGGGGGGCCTTTAGTGGGAACGGGGTTATAGAAAGCCTGTTCCCTCTAAGCCTATTAGTCACAAGGGCCTTGACTTATGCATGTAGAGCCCACTATTACCCTATCCTACTTGTCTTCATAGTTTTCCTATGTTAACGTGGCCTGTAACCATAATGGATTTTCCCTAATCAATATATACCTAAAATGAATGTGATGATATAGTTATGATCATTTCTTGCACTTTGAGCTAAACATATCATAAATACAAATCTCTCTTCTAGTACATCCTGAGGTTTTTTTTTTTGCAATGTATAGGTGCAGGTAAGCCCCTTTTTTACCTATTATAGGGGTCTATCATACAGCCCACAGAGTTTGCTTGTTGAGGGATTCGGACATTGTGCTATAGGACTTCGCTGATCCTTGTATGAAAGGTTGAATTCACTGGGTTGTGTAACCAAATGTAAAGTTCTCAAGGTTTGTAATGAAGATCAGCTACACCATACTCTCCAAATTCTCCAAAGAAATATGTTCCTCTGAGCTGTCTGCCCCCATCTGTCTCTTCACATAGGTTTCTTGATATTCAGTCAATAATTTTACCACATCATGTCTCTCAAACCTTATGGCATCTTGTAGAGGGATATTTCCCCACCTAAAGAGAATAGAGAATCATTTTATACCACCTATTAATTACCATACATATCATTCAAGAGAATTGTACCCTAAATGGTAATTGTGAGATTAATACTCTTCACATATCTTTTCTTATATTTGTTTCTGGAGTAGATAGTTGATAACCTCCATAGATGTTATTGCAGGCCTCACATAGGGTTGTCATAGATCTAGAAAGTTATCTAGCCATAGCCATACAGGATATCAGTATACTGATTTACCACTCAGAAGTTAGGAAACTCCCTAAAGTCAAAACTTCAAGATGTTGAGTGCCGATGCAAAAACTATAAGGCTATGTTCCCACGATGAGCTTTTGGTGAGTTTTTGATGTTGCAGATTTTCTGCACCTATTAAGTAAAAAATTCACCAAAAACTCATTGTGGGAACGTAGCTTAAGAGTCCCCTATCACACATCATATTTTGGTACTGCTGCCTTTTTAAGGGTCACAAGGCTTTCTTTTTGCCCCCCTAAGGTTATGTGCGCACGATCAGTATTTGCTTTCAGAAATTTCTGCAGCTTTTCTGCAAGGTTCTGCACCTCTTGGCAGCAAAAACGTTGCGGAAATTCCTCAGCGTTTTTATGCATTTTTGATGCGTTTTTGCCATGCGTTTTTTACAATGCATTGTATAGGATGCAAAAAGAATGGACTTGCTGCTTCTTTTAATGCACATGAAATTCTTTAAGGAAAAATCCTGATCATGTGCATCATCTTGTAAAATGTCATAGAAAATGCTGGGATAAGGTTTTTGGGGCCAATTCCATGCGGATTTACTGCATAAAAAACACACCATGTGCACATAGCCTTAGGCTCTAGGGCCTGGGCATGACTTCAATTTCTGATTCCCCTATAGATATGCCTCTGTGTGGGAGAATTATAGATTTAGGTTTGTAGCAGCTTTACATAGAGGCCATACTTGTGCTAATTTGAGGATCAACCGCTATTTTTTTTTCTACAACTCCAATTCTAAAAAAGTTGGGACAATGTATAAATTGTCAAAAAACCAAGAATGCAATGATTTGGAAATCTCTTATAACCATATCTTATTCGTAACAAAACATAGGACACAGATCAGAAGGTGAAAGTTGGACATTTTTCCATTTTATTTGGAAAAATGACTCATTTAAAAATTGTTAGCAGCAATACATCTCAAAAAAACTTGGGACAGAGGATTGTCTACCATTGTGTATCATCCCCTCGTCTGTAGATGTCTGGGAAGTGAGGACACTGATTGCTGGAGTTTTGCGAGAGGAATGTTGTCCCATTCTTGTCTGGTGCAGGATTCTCTCTACTCAACAGTCCTGGCTCTTCTTTGATGGATTTTACAATTGATAATGCGCTAGATGTTTTCTGTTAGTGAAAGGTCTGGACTGCAGGCGGCAAGTTCATCACTCAAACTCTTCTTCTGTACAGCCATGCTGGAGTGATGGATGCAGTAATTGGTTTAGTATTTGTCTTGCTAGAACATGCAAGGCCTTTTCTGAAATAGACATTGTCTGGATGGGAGCAGATGTTGTTTCAAAGCCTCTACATAATACTCAGCACTGATAGGGCCTTTCAAGATGTGTAAGCCGCTAATGTCATAGGCACTAATGCAACCCCAAACCATCAGAGATGCAGAAACTGTGCGCTGATAAGTTGAATGGTCCCTCTCCTCTTGAGTCCGCAGAACACGGCGTCCGTGGTTTCCATAAAGAATTTAAAATTTTAATTTAACTGACGACAGAACAGTTTTTCTTTTTGCCTCAGTCCATCAACTGAATGTTGGCCCAGAGAAAACGACCGCTTTTCTGGATTATGTTGATATAGGGCGTCTTCTTTGCATGATAGAACTTTAACTTGCATTTCTGGATTGTATAGCGAACTGTGTTCATAGACAATTGTTAGAACCCTCCTGTTTGTTTTTTCCATCTTGTGTTTTGCGGTCACAAGACCATCTGCCTTTATATTCCAGCTCCGCCCTTTTGGCTGTGCTGGACTTCAGTGTTTGACTGTTTCTCTAGCCAGGTGCTTCTGTGCCTTTCTCTGTCAGTTCGTTTGGTCCTTCTAGGACCTCTAGTACTTTTTTGTCTGTTCGTCTTTTTGTGTTCTGCAACAACTTCTCTGTTTAGGAGGTGTCCCATTTTTGTCCCATTCCTTAGTTCTTTTAGGGACCCCTCCCCTTATGCTATAGGTCTTCGTTCAGACTAGCCTAGGACTAAGGCGGGTCTGTTTGCTAGGAACAGGCAGCCCGCTACATCGTAGGGATTCAGTTTAGTTTTACTGTAGGGACAGTTTTCCCTTATCTTTCCTTAGTACATGTTGCAGATCATAACAATGATTTCTGCATGTATTCCTGAGCCCATGCTGTGATTTGCGTGACAAAATAATTTCTGTCTTTAATGTAATTTTTAATCTCTGAATCTTTTGATGATATTATGTACTGTTGATGGTGATACAATTGAGGAACATTTTTCTGAAATTGTTTTAAAATCTTTAGATGCAGTTGTTCACAGATTACTAAATCTCTGACCATCTTTTCTTCTGAGAGACTCTGCCTCTCTAGCATGCTTTTTTTATACAGTAATGTGACTTAACTGAAAATTGACCCTCCAGCTGATTTTCATTAGTACTAATGTATTAGTGAGGAAGGGTGTAACCTTCCCCTGGGACTGAAGTAGTTAGAATTACATATCCCCATAGTTAGGCACTCTCTGAACTGCTATTAGGTCAAGTTATGAGGTTAATTTCAGTGGCACAGTCAGTGGAGTAAGGGGGAAACGTAGTGACAGGGATAGACATTGGGCATGTCTAGAGGTTAGATATAATTCCTTGTGGGGCTGCAGTACTTTTTATCAGCCACAAGATGCCACTGCTGGGCACAGCTGTCAGTCAGAGGCAAGGCAGTTGCTAAGCAGACGGCTTAGTGGGTGGAGCCTCTGGGTGTGCTAAAAATAGCTGCAGCCCTTATTTTTTGTCAGCTGAAGCCCTGTCAGGGATGTCACAGGAACGCTTAGTACATCCATGGAAATTGGCTGCTAGGGTAGACGGGGGCTCTCTATCCTCAGACAGTGAATGCGTAGTGTGAATATCTCCTCACGCAGGAGTCCCATAAGCTGGCAGGAGAAACTCAACGGAGGTATTGAGGACCCGGGGCACTTCTAGTTTGCAGGTAGCAGAGGAAAATAGGACTCCAGGATAAGCCGTGAGGGAGATAAAGGATCTGGGCACACTGTTGCTGGTGAGGAAACGTCTCTTAGGCTAAGGAATAGAAACAGAGAGATGCTTCACCTAAAGAGGGCACCAGCGCTGAAGATGTTTTTAGCACCAGTATGGGAGACAAGAACCTGTTGGGCCTTATCCAATCTACCAGACTGTAAATATTGTAATTACTCCTTTCCTCCAAGTAAAATTCCAGTTATGGTTAATAACTTTGTGTCCTCTGAAATTATTACTGCCCTGGTCCCAGAAGAGTAATGTCTGCAGACAGCCGCGACTGGATGGTGTGAAGTAAGTGAAGAATGTCACATGCACAGCCACACATCAGAGGGAGGACACGAATTGTCTCTAAGGTGCCAAAGCGAACAGGGGCCACAACTCGCCCACAACTACCTCGCTGGGGCACCTTACACTACTTCCAGACTTTAGTTAACCCTGTCCCAAATTTTTGGCGATGTGTTGTTGCCATCAATTTCTAAATGGCTTATTTTTTTCAAATAAAATGGAAAAATGTGTAACTTTCACCATCTGATCTGTGTTCTATGTTCTATTGAGAATAAAATATGGCTATAAGAGATTTCCAAATCATTGTATTCTTTACATTTTACACAGCGTCCCAACTTTTTTGGAATTGCATTTATAATTTTTTATTTCTTTATTAGAGCATATCTGTATGATGTAGGCTTTGACCATACAATTATGGTCCTAGTTTTATTTTCTATACATCACTCCAGTAATACTTTAAAAATATTTTAGATGTATGTATATCTATCTATATAATTGTCTTATCCCGTCTGTCTGTCTGTCTGTCTGTCCAGGAAATCCCACGTCGCTGATTGGTCCGGCCGCGGCCAATCACCGACGCGGCATTTCACAAAAAGATGGCGGCCGTTAGCGGCTGATCTGCCACACGGAGGTGAGCGGCGATGCAGCCGGGAGATGAAGCCGGCTGCTCGCAGCATACGTCCCCCGACCGGAGGCGCCGCTGACCCCCATGCGGCTACTGTCGGGAGATCAGCGGCTACGGCCGCTTATCTCCGGATGGTAAAAGTGACGCCCCTCCCCTCCTCTACTCTCTCCTCCCCTCCTCTCCTCCCCTCCTGTCCCTACCCTCGCTTGCTCAGGACCCCGGCACCCGGCGCCATACTTACCCCTCCCCTCCCCTCTCCTCCTCTCCCCTCCCCTCCTCTCCCCTCCCCTCCCCTCTCCTCCCCCCCCCCCCCACTCGCTCAGGACCCCGGCACCCAGCGCCATACTTACCCCTCCCCGTGCCTGCGCAGCAGTTCCTGTGTCTTCCGCTGCTGCTGTGTGACGTGTCAGGTCAGAGAGCGCGGTGACGTCTTTACACCGAGCTCTCTCCTGACCGGTCACAGCAGGAACATGCGGGCTACGCTGGAGTCCAGAGGAGCAGCTGACAAGTGAGGTGAGTATTGGATTTTTTTTTTTTTTTATTGTATGGGGCCATAGGGCATTAAATGGTGGGGTGGGGAAGTGTGACATCGTGGAGGGGCCATTATAATTGAAGGGGGATGTGACATCCTCCATGGGGCACTATGGGGGAGATGTGACATCCTGCATGGGGTATTATATAGGGGGAATGTGACATCCTGCATGGGGCATTATAAGGGAGGGGGGATGTCACATCCTGCATGGGGCACTATGGGGGGGGGTGTGACATCCTGCATGGGGTATTATAAGGGAGGGGGGGGGGATGTCACATCCAGCATGGGGCATTATAACGGACGGGGGATGTGACATTCTGCATGGCGCATTATGTGGGGGGGGGGGGAGAGTCACATCCTGCATGGGGCATATTCTAGAATACCCGATGCATTAGAATCGGGCAACCATCTAGTATATATATATATATATATATATATATATATATATATATTTACCACTCACTCTCTTTTAACTATGATTCTGTTAGCTCTCACTTTTTCCTCTATAGTCCTTCACTTTCTAATAACCCCTCAAATCCCTACACCTAGTAAGAAACTCTTCATCTCTCCCTCTATCCTCCCAATTCACCTCACCTCCTCCTCCGAATTATTCCTCAACATTCAATCCTGGATCTCCAAACACAGACACTCACCTCATGCTCTCTCCTGTTCCCACCTGCTAACACTTTCTCTGCTCCTCCTCACTGCTGGAGATATCTCTCCAAATCCTGGTCCTCCTCGCCATATCCCCACAGTCACTTCAACCTCCTATCCACGACCTTCCTCAAACTGTCGCAACCCTTCTAACCTCATACCCATCCAACTAATACCCGCCTCCTCAGCTATACTAACAGGAGCTCTATGGAACGCTCGCTCTGTCTGCAACAAACTTTCCTTCACCCACGATCTTTTCATTACAAACAAACTCTCCTTCCTCGCCATCACCGAAACCTGGCTCACCCCCTCTGACACGGCCTCCCCAGCTGCCCTTTCATATGGCGGATTCCACCTTTCCCACACCTCCCGCCCCAATGGCAAACATGGTGGAGGCGTAGGTTTCCTCCTATCAGAACTCTGCGCTTTCACCAAAATCCCACTGCCACCCTCCGTTACACTCCCCTCTTTTGAGGTGCACTGTGTGCGCATCTATTCCCCCTCCAACCTCCAACTGGCCGTCGTTTACCGACCCCCAGGGCAAGCCACCACCTTCTTAGACCATTTCACCACCTGGCTGCTTCACTTCCTTTCCACTGACATCCCCACTATCATAATGGGTGACTTCAACATCCCCATTGACACTTCCCACTCGTCTGTCTCTAAGCTCCTATCCCTCACTTCCTCCTTTGGACTCACTCAATGGTCTTCCACACCCACCCACAAAGATGGCCACACACTGGACCTCATCTTCACCCGCCTCTGTTCCCTATCTAACCTCTCTAACTCACCACTCCCTCTCTCTGACCATAACCTCCTCACATTCTCTACCCTCTCCTCTCCGGGTGCACAATCCCCACTCCACAAACTCACACACCCTCGCAGAAATCTCAAACACCTTGACCTACACTCTCTCTCTGAATCCCTCCTTCCTCTCACAGACATAAATTCCTTACACGATGCAGACGTTGCTGCTGCTTCATATAACACCATAATAGCTTCAGCTCTAGACTCGATCGCCCCTCTCACACACACCACACCTCGCACATTCAACAGGCAACCCTGGCACACTAAACTTACCAAAGAACTGCGCCGGGCCTCCAGGGTTGCGGAGCGGAGATGGAAAAGGTCTCACTCCATCGAGCACTTCATCGCATTCAAGCAATCCCTCACTAATTTCAAGTCCGCACTCACTACAGCAAAAGAAACCTACTTCTCATCTCTCATATCCTCCCTATCTCACAACCCTAAACAGCTATTTAACACTTTCAACTCTCTCCTTCGTCCCCCAGCACCTCCTCCCTCTTCTCTCATCTCAGCCGACGACTTTGCCTCATTCTTCAAACAGAAGATTGACACCATCAGACAAAACTTTGGCCTAAAGTCCACACAACCCCTCCTCATATCTACTCAACCCTCCTCCTCCAAACCCCACTTCTCCACCATTACAGAAGGTCAAGTCTCCTCTTTACTCTCCAAATCACACCTCACCACCTGCGAACTTGACCCAATCCCATCCCACCTCATCACTAACCTCACCACAGTCTTCATCTCAACCCTAACCCACCTCTTCAATCTATCACTAACAACCGGAGTCTTCCCCTCATGTTTCAAACATGCCGCAATCACACCCATCCTCAAAAAGCCCTCCCTCGACCCTTCCTCTCTGACTAACTACCGCCCCATATCACTCCTCCCCTTTGCCTCAAAACTTCTAGAACAACATGTCCACCTTGAACTGTCCTCCCACCTCTCCTCCTGCTCCCTCTTCGACCGTCTACAATCTGGCTTCCGACCGCATCACTCGACTGAAACTGCCCTGACCAAAGTCACCAACGACCTACTAAATGCCAAATCCAAGCAACACTACTCCATCCTCCTCCTTCTGGACCTGTCATCTGCCTTTGACACAGTGGACCATTCCCTCTTACTCCAGATTCTCTCATCTCTTGGCATCACGGACTTGGCTCTATCTTGGATCTCCTCATACTTAACAGACAGGACATTCAGCGTCTCCCACTCACGCACCACCTCCTCATCTCGCCCCCTTTCTGTCGGTGTCCCCCAAGGTTCAGTTCTAGGACCTCTGCTCTTCTCCATCTACACCTTCGGCCTGGGACAGCTCATAGAGTCTCACGGCTTTCAGTATCACCTCTATGCTGACGACACACAGATCTACCTCTCTGGACCCGATATCTCCTCCCTACTAACCAGAATCCCACAATGTCTGTCCGCCATCTCATCCTTCTTCTCCGACAGATTTCTAAAACTCAACATGGATAAAACAGAGTTCATCATCTTTCCACCCTCTCATTCACATCCCCCATCCGACCTATCCATCAACGTCAATGGCTGTTCACTCTCCCCAGTCCCACAAGCTCGCTGCCTTGGGGTAACCCTGGACTCTGATCTCTCCTTCAAGCCACATATCCAAGCCCTTTCCACCTCCTGCCGACTCCAACTCAAAAACATCTCCCGGATCCGTGCATTCCTAAACCATGAATCTGCAAAAACACTAGTGCATGCCCTCATCATATCCCGCCTCGACTACTGCAACCTCCTGCTCCGTGGCCTCCCTTCCAACACTCTTGCACCTCTCCAATCTATCCTAAACTCTGCTGCTCGACTAATCCACCTGTCCCCCCGCTATTCCCCGGCCTCTCCTCTCTGTCAATCCCTTCACTGGCTCCCCATTGCCCAGAGAATTCAGTTCAAAACCCTAACCATGGCATACAAAGCCATCCACAACCTGTCTCCCCCATACATCTGTGACCTAGTCTCCCGGTACTTACCTGCACGCAACCTCCGATCCTCACAAGATCTCCTTCTCTACTCCCCTCTTATCTCCTCCTCCCACAATCGTATACAAGATTTCTCCCGTGCTTCCCCCCTACTCTGGAACTCTCTACCCCAACATATCAGACTCTCGCCGACCGTGGAAACCTTCAAAAGGAACCTGAAGACCCACCTCTTCCGACAAGCCTACAACCTGCAGTAAACACCACTGCACGACCAGCTCTACCCTCACCTAATGTATTGTCACCCATCCCTTCTAGACTGTGAGCCCTCGCGGGCAGGGTCCTCGCTCCTCCTGTACCAGTCGCTGACTCGATTTGTTAAGATTATGTAAATGCTTTTGTTATGTATATCCCTATCACATGTAAAGCGCCATGGAATAAATGGCGCTATAATAATAATAAATAATAATATATATATATATATATATATATATATATATATATATATACACATATATATATATATATACACATATATATATACACATATATACATACACATATATACATACACATATATACATATATATATATATATATATATATATATATATATATATATATATATATATATATATATACACACACACACATACATACACAGTACAGACCAAAAGTTTGGACACACCTTCTCATTTAAAGATTTCTCTGTATTTTCATGACTATGAAAATTGTACATTCACACTGAAGGCATCAAAACTATGAATTAACACATGTGGAATTATATACTTAACAAAAAAGTGTGAAACAACTGAAAATATGTCTTATATTCTAGGTTCTTCAAAGTAGCCACCTTTTGCTGTGATGACTGCTTTGCACACTCTTGGCATTCTCTTGATGAGCTTCAAGAGGTAGTCACCGGAAATGGTTTTCACTTCACAGGTGTGCCCTGTCAGGTTTAATAAGTGGGATTTCATGCCTTATAAATGGGGTTGGGACCATCAGTTGTGTTGTGCAGAAGTCAGGTGGATACACAGCTGATAGTCCTACTGAATAGACTGTTAGAATTTGTATTATGGCAAGAAAAAAGCAGCTAAGTAAAGGAAAATGAGTGGCCATCATTACTTTAAGAAATGAAGGTCAGTCAGTCCGAAAAATTGGGCAAACTTTGAAAGTGTCCCCAAGAGCAGTTGCAAAAACCATCAAGCGCTGCAAAGAAACTGGCTCACATGAGGACCGCCCCAGGAAAGGAAGACCAGGAGTCACCTCTGCTTCTGAGGATAAGTTTATCCGAGTCATCAGCCTCAGAAATCGCAGGTTAACAGCAGCTCAGATTAGAGACCAGGTCAATGCCACACAGAGTTCTAGCAGCAGACACATCTCTTCAACAACTGTTAAGAGGAGACTTTGTGCAGCAGGCCTTCATGGTAAAATAGCTGCTAGGAAACCACTGCTAAGGACAGGCAACAAGCAGAAGAGACTTGTTTGGGCTAAAGAACACAAAGAATGGACATTAGACCAGTGGAAATCTGTCCTTTGGTCTGATGAGTACAAATTTGAGATCTTTGGTTCCAACCACCGTGTCTTTGTGCGACGCAGAAAAGGTGACCGGATGGACTCTACATGCCTGGTTCCCACTGTGAAGCATGGAGGAGGAGGTATGATGGTGTGGGGGTAATTTGCTGGTGACACTGTTGGGGATTTATTCAAAATTGAAGGCATACTGAACCAGCATGGCTACCACAGCATCTTGCAACGGCATGCTATTCCATCCGGTTTGCGTTTAGTTGGACCATCATTTGTTTTTCAACAGGACAATGACCCCAAACACACCTCCAGGCTGTGTAAGGGCTATTTGACCAAGAGGGAGAGTGATGGGGTGCTACGCCAGATGACCTGGCCTTCACAGTCACCACACATGAACCCAATCGAGATGGTTTGGGGTGAGCTGGACCGCAGAGTGAAGGCAAAAGGGCCAAAAAGTGCTAAGCATCTCTGGGAACTCCTTGAAGATTGTTGGAAGACCATTTCCAGTAACTACTTCTTGAAGCACATCAAGAGAATGCCAAGAGTGTGCAAAGCAGTCATCAAGGCAAAAGGTGGCTACTTTGAAGAACCTAGAACATAAGACATATTTTCAGTTGTTTCACACTTTTTTGTTAAGTATATAATTCCACATGTGTTAATTCATCGTTTTGATGCCTTCAGTGTGAATGTACAATTTTCATAGTCATGAAAATACAGAAAAATCTTTAAATGAGAAGGTGTGTCCAAACTTTTGGTCCGTACTGTGTATATATATATATATATATATATATATATATATATATATATATATATATATATATATATATATATATATATATATACACACACACACATACATCTAAAATATTTTTAAAGTATTACTGGAGTGATGCATAGAAAATAAAACTACTGTACATACATACTGTATATATATCACATTTACTCAGATTTCCAGACACCGTACCTGTCCTCTGCAAATGGGTTAACTTTACAACCTTCTATGAGGAATTTGACCACATCCACATGTCCTGTCAGAGTTAAAATAAAGTATTAAAAAATGAAGAAAATTTGTTTTTGTAATGTGAGCTTAATTTAAAATAATCTGATTACAAACCTTCTGCTGCGGCAACATGCAGAGCGGTCCTGGAGTCATAATCTTTTTGCTCCATGTCCATAGCAGAAAGTGCAAATCTGGAAAACAGAGAAAACTTATTGGCTGTTATATGTAAAGATAAACTCGTTTTAAGATATAATGCAGAAAAGTGAATGTGTAATGTAATAAGCAGGTGGGGAAGCGCAGTTTTACCCGGGCTGATTTTAGTGGCTGTAAATATTATGTAGGTTGCATTCAGTATAAGGATTTGTTCACATCCATCACAGGTAGCATAAAAAAATGCTGAATAACAAAATACTCTATTTTGCCTTGTAAAATGGTGAATGTCAATGACAGAAACCTGATGGACCCTATTAATGTCATGTAAGCGCACGCCGCTTGATTAATTAGTCACAGCTGTTAACTGGTGTGCGCCGTCGGCAAAAATGTACTCCAGTCAAAGTTACTAAAGTGTCTACAACTGGAGTACACTAGAGTGATGTCATTTTCCATTAATTCCACTGGAGGGCTTAACGACGCCCCGTTCTGCCTATTTAGGTATACCTAGCCGAGACTGGCGTGTAAACGGTAAAAGTTACAACTTTTGATTTATGCAAAAATATTTTGACTTTTTAAGGTGTTTTACGTCCAGAATTCTGGTGTGAACACCTTAATGAAATTGTTTTTTTTGCAGGGGTGTCACAAAAGTGGCATTATGTTTTTTTTTGTTGGGGGGGCAGAGAAGCTATCAGGGGATACCTTTATTTTTTAAGAGGGCATCAATATGTTCTAAAGGGGACACTCAGAAGACATTATTACTGGATTCGGGTGTGTAATAATTGCCTTATTTATTTATTTATAATTATAATTATATAGTGTCATCATATTCCATGGTGCTTTCCAGGTATTGTCTATGCTGTCCCCATTGGGGCTCACAATCTAGATTCCCTATCAGTATGTCTTTGGATTGTGGGGGGAAACCGGAGAACCTGGAGGAAACCCATACAAACACGGGGAGAACATACAAGCTCCTTGCAGATGTTGTCCTTGGTGGGATTTGAACCCAGGACCCCAGCGCTGCAAGGCTGCAATGCTAACCACTGAGCCACCGTTCTGCCCAACCTCGACTTTTTGTGGTTTCTCCTGATGAAGAAGTTATCAATACTTCAAAACGCGTTGAGAATAAAACCATTATCAATTTATTATACCCTGGATTCTTTGGATATCTTTAACCAGCATCGTGGCACATCCGCGTCTCCTACAACTCATTTCTACACTGGACCCCCAACCTGCGGAGCAGCAGCAGCTGGTTCTATATCTTGTGCCTATAAAGTGTTGCACTTTCTCACAACAATACCAGGTGAGCACTGCTGCTTCACCATTTAACATTGTTGTCCTGATTACGCCCTTATTGAGCTTTTTTGTCCTCATAGCTTTCTCTCAATTCTCCTATATGAGTAGTTTTTAGGTACTTTTAATGCTTTTCTTTTTTCACATAGTATGTGGATTGTGTATACTGTACTCGGTGACAATATTTTTTTTTGCCACTTTGAAATGTTATATTATTAGAAGAAGTACACCTTACCTTCTCAGCGCAGAGACATCGCCACTGTAAGCTGCAAATAGAAGGTTCACCACAGTCTTTTGCTGCGGAAAACAGAATATGAACAGCAGCATCAGTGCATCAGCCTGACAACAAAAGTGTTTATAGCACCATATAATGCAATGTACAAGAATAATGGTTATTCCTACAGACATAGTAAAAAGCCATAAAAGCACTCACAACACACAGTGCTTATAAAAATGTACTTCATGTTAGATGGCAAAAAATATCCTGTATATAAAATTAATTTATCGTTATGCATTCATTGAATACATAAAATAAAAAAAAAGTACAAAAGCTAACGATAGGTTGGTATACAGAGCAATACCACTAATGGTCCCATAAATATAAGGTACATTGTCCCTAGATACACACAGTATATAGGAGAGCATGGTAAATAAAGAGTTGACAGCTCATACAAAAGAAATAGAAAACAGGAAAGATCATATAACTAATGTAGGAAGGGAACAAGATAAAATCCTAAATTACCCTCTACACCCAACCCTAAGCAAGTTTCACCAACTGCTTAGTCTGGGGATATAATTTTAGTGGTCGAGCACTAAGTTTGTTTTGGAAGCCACTATGATAAGGTAACATAATAGAAGTAGAATCATGTCTTAGAGTGATACAGAATTTTTGTTCCAGAGAATAGTTACTTCAGATTTTCAGAAACTGAAAATCCCACATATCAGCTGTGTATTTGCATGTATGTGCATTTACTCGGGACCGGACAGACAAAATAAGGCAGAAACAGCTATAGGCAAATGATAAATCCCTTAGATATTAATATTGTCCCAGCAGGGAAAAATTATAAAACATAACCTTTAATATGTTAAAAATACATAAAATGCTAGTACATAAAGTGCACCGTGCTCAGTGCAAAAAAACTCATCACACGTATAAAACAAATACTGGGAGATGCTTATAGATAGATGAAAGCATTACCATTAACCATGGAGATACTCTATACAATTCTCTATCAGTTTAAATATTAGCATCACCCATGCCAAGGGGATTCTTAAAGCAATCCTCCTTAACAAATGCAGCATAGAGGGGGATATCATATACTGTTAGGGTATGTGCACACACGTTGTGTTTTGCTGCGTATTTGCTGCAGATTGTAAATTTTCAGCTGCGTCTGTCAGTACCAGCAAAGTGTATGAGAAACCAGAATTCACTGTTCCTACATGTTGCTTTTTGTTTGCTGTGTATTTTCAGTAATTAGAAAAACGCTGAAAGACGTTACATGTCACTTCTTTCAGCGTTTTTTCACTCATAGGAAGTAATGGAGGGGATGAAAAACGCTACAAATATGCAGCAAAAGTGCACCAAAAAACTCACCTGCGTATTTTGCTGCGTATTTGCAGCGTTTTTGGGCAAGAAATGAGACAGGGACAACATTTTTTTTCCTTGTAGTCACTAAACTTTTATAGCATGAACATGAGACAGAATTCAACAAAAAAAAAAACACGCAGGAAAAAAACGCAGCAAAAAACGCAACTAAAAACGCAGCTAAACCTGTGTTTTTGACGCAGCTAATCTCCTGCCAGAGAAAAGATATCAGCAGATTTCGTGCAAATTTTGGTGCAGAAAACGTGCAGAAAAAACACAACGTGTGTGCACTTACCCTTAGCGTCATTTACAGCTAAATTTGTTTTGTAATAATACTGTATCATATTATCCCCTTTTTTATTTTTATATATATTGACCATATATTTGATGTGCCTATATTACCATTAGGACTTATACCTCATATGGCCAATAAAACAATCTCACCGAAGAGTTTAATACTTTTCCCAATTCATAGGTGATTCAGTAGATCAAAGGAACCGCCCGACGCGTTTCACAGATTCATTAGGGGTTAGTGGTTCCGAGGCTTATGATCCATCAGACGTCAGGGTATCCCCACTGTCTCAGGGTTTCCCCGCACTCTGCTGCTGCCAGCTGGTTGTATTCATTCCCTTTTTAAACACTTTCCGCCCAAATCACGTTAGCGGCTGCACATTATGACGCACTTCCGGTCCCGCAATGCTCCGCGACTGGAATTGACATGCGATGTTTCCAAGGCGCTGGAACGCATCGCTACGGTGCTGGACTGCACACTTCATTTCCTGTGATGTGCTCTATCCACCGTATCACATGGGTCATACTCTCCAATAGGGGCATATATCTTTAGCGTGAGTATACACTTTAGTGTCCACAAACTCAGCGTGAATCCCGTATTAGTACCCACTATAAGATGTCAAGCCATAACTCTCAGTGCCTCACTTATTGCCTCAAGTTGTACATGCAGGATCACATCTCATCTAGGTATCCATAAACAGACCAGGGATAAGGGAAGCTATTTCGAAATAAAGACAATTCACATGATGATTAATTATTATCATAATTCATGGTAATATAGATTAACCCGGATGGATACCAATTAACCATCCTAAAACCATTACTATGAGATTATAGTAATAAATAAAGAGAGCAGGTAAATATAAATATAAATAAATATATATATATATATATATATATATATATATATATATACAGTACAGACCAAAAGTTTGGACACACCTTCTCATTTAAAGATTTTTCTGTATTTTCATGACTATGAAAATTGTACATGTGTTAATTCATAGTTTTGATGCTTTCAGTGTGAATGTACAATTTTCATAGTCATGAAAATACAAAAAAATCTTTAAATGAGAAGATGTGTCCAAACTTTTGGTTGGTACTGTGTATATATATATATATATATATATATATATATATATATATATATATATATATATGGGAGGTAATTATAAAGCAAAACCACTAGTGTGGACAGGCAGGCCTCATGATAGAAAGTCTTGGGCAACCTATTGATTCCCTACGCTGTACTAATCTAAGCACTTTATGTACTAGCACTTTATGTATTTTTAACATATTTATTAAAAGTTATGCTTTATAATTTTTCCCTGCTGGGACAAGACAAAAGAAGGCCCCTGTGCAAGATCACAGTATATGGGTCCTTTGCAGTCCAATTACTCATCCTAATGCACAATTCCACTTACTTTGGAGGTGGCCAATGGCTCCCTTACCTCTTGGACTCCTGTGCAGCTGCAAAGGTTGCAACAATGATACAGTATGCATTTACTGTATATGACTGAAATATGTATCCTGATCATATTAGCAGAATACAGAATAATACCTGTATTTCTCTTGTTTCTTTGCGGGGATCCAGCTTCTTTGCACAGTGACGCAAGTTGTCAAAATGATGGAAATTGAAAAGTGAGACCAGCTCCTACAAAATAAGCAATTTCTACATTTAATTGATAAACAGGATATCTATATCCAAACATTTCAGTGTAGGCTGCTGTGGATAAGGAACTTGGTAAGTTTAGATTTTGGAGCAGCAGTCTCATTTAATAAGATCGCAGATGACACAAGTATAAATCAGAATAAGGCACTTCTATCTTTTTGGCGCTCAAGTAGTGTCCCCCCCCCCCCTCATTTAGCAATCAAGGAACTTGGCACTCGTAGTAGATGAAATATAGTGATTTATTATTAAACAGTAATGTCTCACAGAATATACATAACGTTTCAGTCATATAGACCTTCTTCAGAAGAACATAATTCTGTGGAGAGACGACAGTCAAGAGAAGAACAGTGCTAACAGTTTCAGCTTACTACTGGCGCCATTACATAGCAGGGTTCCACTAAACTATTAGCGCTGTTCTTGACTTTCATTTCTCCACAAAATTATGTGCATCTGAAGAAGGTCTATATGACCGAAACATTATGCATATTCTGTGAGACACTACTCACAGAAATCATCACTATATTTCATCTAATATGAATGCCAAGTTCCTTTTTCACAGATGACACAAGGATACAACTATAACAACCAGAGTTTAGGTTCTACTCCAGATTTAAGGCCTTTTTGGATTGGTGCCTACGAGGTGACTAATCCAAGAAAAATTCTTTTGCTTGCTCAGTGGATAGATCATAAATACGGAATATAACAAGAATTTACAACATAAGAATATGGTTTTGATATCTTTCCTGAATTTAAGAAAAACTCGACAAATGGGTACCAAAAGAAAAAATACAAAGTTTTTCTTACATAGCAAAAATGAATCCCTCGGACACTGTTACCGATTCTGTCAAGAGGAGGGGACCAACAGCAAACTCCCATAATATTAGGAACAACTAGTAATATGGCTCCAGACACACCGGACTTTGCTGGGAGCCCAACCTGTAAAGATACAATTACAGCCTTTGAACATCTGATAGAAGCAGACACATAGGAACTAATTCATCATTTACATTTTTTAATTCCTTTTTTTTTTAAACCTTGTCTTTCTTTTTGCCTTAGTGGATTTTGCACCAAATTCATCAAAATAGCACACAATGTTTGTTGAGTTTAGAGATAATTAAAACATGTGCTTTTTTATTGTTTTGTGCCTTTTTTAGACTTCAGTCAGCTTTTTTGACGTACAAGAAAAACGGACCAAGTGTCATCAGTGATTTTTATCAGAGATTCATGAGATTTTAATCAGAATGTCTTCCGTGGGCGTAATGCTACTCAGACAACACAAGGTGATGGTAAAACAGTGTGGCAATACTTTATTGAACCACAAAGCGGACAATAAACACATAGAACAGTCCCAGCAAATACTCAAGATGGTACAACATTACACAGTCTCACCCTTCCACTCCACCCGCCTGGGATAGAACAGCTGCGACTTTGGGACTTCCAGGGCCAACTACCTCAACCAGTGGCCCCCCGCTTCTGGTGGGCCCCCACAGAGAGAAGGTAGCGGCAAGCTTAGAAGCTAGCAGTCCATCGAGGTACAAGGCCAGGAGACCCGTGGATCCTACCCTGGCCTCTCCGAATGTCTCCATAAGTTCCAGGCGACTGGTGGGTCCCTCCTGGCAACCCCAAACAACATATCCATGGGGCCAGATGACTTCATCGTCCCAACCTGGTCTCCCCAAATGTATCCATGGGCTCTCTGATGGTTAATGGAGCAGATCTGTATCTTTCCAGTCAGGGCAATATACCCTTAGGCTAGAATCATGTAGATTCCAAATCGGTTTGTCTCTTTGGGTAAAGCCATACTTCCAAGCTGATATTCTCAGAGAGTCTGAGTGTCCTCATGCTTCTCCTTGATTCTCTGTTTTTAGTCTCTTAGCAGCAGGGTAGAAAAACCCTTTTTATATTTACATATAAAGGTCATCAGTCACAGGTAAGGGGTTAGGGAGAGCAGCCTCATGTCTCATTGTTTGAGCTAATCTATTTACATAGTTGGTATAGTAGGGGGCTCTTTAAATCAACATCATTGTTTCCAAACGAAGATAAGTCAACATTCAGTGTTATACAAATAGTATGACATTCTTGACCAGCCACAGAAATATACATACAATTATAAGTCAACAGAAACACAAATATAATAGTGTATTTCTCTTGACTTAACAAATCTAATCGTCTGGCTAATTAAGATTTTAAGCTGTATCGTCACAGTCGGTGTTTCAACAGTTTTTGTCACTGATGAGAAAAAAAGTTTCACTTTCTA
This sequence comes from Phyllobates terribilis, assembly GCF_046119375.1. Lineage (NCBI taxonomy): Eukaryota > Metazoa > Chordata > Amphibia > Anura > Dendrobatidae > Phyllobates > Phyllobates terribilis. Next base: position 188,528,332 of record NW_027362762.1, on the reverse strand, counting down.
CTATTAGTCAGTGAAAAATGGACAATACACACATGGCATCCAACTGATATCCGATTTTTTCATGGACATGTGGACTTTCATTGCCTGGTTTGATCTGACACTAGGATCAATATTGGACATTTCTCCGTGATTTTGCACGGACCACAAAAAATCACAGTCATGTGAATAGCCCCATAGTTACAAGGAAAAAACCAAATAGCACTCATACATGAAAACCTGATGGATGAGTCAGACCTTAGGGTCAAAAGTCACATATTTCTTTAGTCATCAAGTGTCATGGCTTGGTTTGGGGATTCGATTTGGTGACCTGTTGCTTCATGGTCGGTTCTACTGTCTGCTGGGCTATTACCCTTTTCTTCCCTATCCAAGTGCCGATTGTTCTTATTGTTTTTATTCTTCTTTCTTGGTATACTCCTCTTCAGGTGTTTTCCATTTTCCCATTTTGGTTTGCCCTATCACATTCTGCGTTCGTCTTTACAAATTATCCCTTCACTGCACTTCCTTGCTGGCTATACTTCTAAGTGAATTTGTGCTAAGGCGTTCCAGCACTTCAGTTATAGGATTTCCCCTGATAGGCAAACATTTCTGCTGAGTGTCTGTTTGTCTACCTTTCCAGCATCTTTTCCTTTGACTACAGTTAGGGTTCTGACAGGTTATTCTTATTTTCATTTATTTTTGGTTCTCCTGTCAGAGGTGTGTCAGATATGACAGACAGTCGCCCTGCAGTTGGCTGCAGAAGATCTCTTCATTTGGCATTACAGACACCTTCTTAGCTGTTTCACTCTAGGACCCAGCGGCTACCATCTTCCTGCTAATTGACACCAAGGCCTGGATGTTTAAATAGTTTCACTTTGCAGCAGGAAGGTGCCGGTGATACTCACATGTTTCCTTGTGAATGCTTGGAGCTCTCAGACTGCTATCTTGCTCTGTGGTGCTAGGAGGACGCTTGGAGTTATCTCTCTGAAGTTGGTTAAAGCTAAGCTACTTTGCCTCGTGTGTGTCTCCCTTGTGGTCTTTAGTTGTTAGTGGGGATCGACTAGTGCTCATCCCCCCTTCTCTATCCAGTGCCAAGCGCTAAGGAAATACAGGGTTTAGGTTCGCGTGTGGCAATTGGTGAGGAACCAATATAGGGACGTTAATGGAGACAGGGTGATTTCCCTAGAGTCTGGGCTCCCTTCCCCCCTTCCCTTTGTGTTGCACTTAGTCTTTCACACACCTTGCGTGACATCTCCTTACTTTTCCCTGTCTCCCCTTTATGAAGGTACTTTACGTTTTCTCACCTTGGGTCCTAGTGTCCACCTGCACACTTTCCTCTACCCTTGTTAGTAGAGTGTAGTGGCCTCCCCTCTGGTTCCTCATGAGGCATGAGAAACCCCACACAGGCCTTTTAAGGAATCAGGTCCAAGGTGGTATTTTTAGTTGTGGGGCTTGGGATTATCTAGTTTGTACAGGGACCAGTAGGGTGTGGGTGCGGCTTCTCTATGTAATAGGTCTTCATTATTCCTGTTACCCATGTGTGATATTCATAACACAAGTGTGCAAAACACACCTCAGGGGTAGAGTAGATTCATGCAAAAAATAAATTTGACGTTGTAAAAAGGTCACAAGTTATGAAAAAAAACATCTTGGATTGGCTAACCATTTCCACACCCACATTGATGACATACAAAAGAAAAGTAGAAAAACATACTACAGATAATAAGGTGTGTGTGTGTGTGTGGGGGGGTGACTGAAGAAAAAGAGAAAAACATAAAAAAAAGAACATTGTTTAATGATGAGTCAGCTCCTTAATATGTACATTGACATATAATGCACTGACATGAGGACACAAGAGATTGGTTCTATTGAATTGCTCTGTTCTGAGGCTTACTGTAAATGTATTAAATAGCTATTGCTTTTTAATATTTATTGTTCAGACTTTTTTTTTATCATTAAAATATAAAAAACGACATGTAAAGCCATTTTTGCAAATGCAATAGCACAATTTATTTTTTCTTGTACAATACTTGAATATTTTATTGTAATTACAACATCTGTCCACAAGATGGAGGCAGCACTACATAAGACTTGAAGTGATTTAAGAGACTATTTGCTTATTAAAATGGAAACCTAATTCTTTTATATTGTTTTATTTCCTTATTATAACTTGTTGAGAAAGTGGCTTTCCTTTTTATTGCAGTGCAGTTTATACTGAAGGTTACCTAGTATTCTTTGCTCATTCTTCGGTTTTTGGTTGGTGTATTTTTTATTTTACTGCTAGCTCTAAGCACTATGTAGACAATTTCATATTTTAAGTGTCTAGTGACATTCTTGAAAAGTACTATTAACAATGACGAAAATACAATTAATAAGTAAAAAACACAGATTTTTCCCTTTCTATAGCTACAGAACAGTCTCCTATGTTTCACCATTAAGGGGTTTTGCGCTTTGGACAATCCCTACTTGTTAGAAAGGTCCCTGGACAATAAGCTTAAAGTGTTACTCTCAGCTGTAATCTGTAGAGAAACCTGGCAATAAGTCATTATTTCCCTTACAACCCACCACAGGGGAAATAAAGCATCTGTTCCAATCAATGGGTATTTTGAGTGACTCAGGACAGAGAAGGTCATCTGAAGTGAGGGATGCTCTTTGTATTCTAGCATAGGTTTTCATATTATTTTTATTGTCTTTCACTGTCTGGATAAATAATAATATAATTTTATAGTACAAGTCATTACTAATACCTTGATACCAAATGTATCCTTTCTGCAGAAGTTGGTTTGTTTTGTTTTTACAAGTAAAGCTTTTATTTCGGTCTGACTGAGCTTGGATCGGGAGACCCACGACCAGTCCGTGCATTTTGGTCAGTGATTGGACCGAGATCCACGGACGTCTGCATGACCCCTTAGACTGATACGTCGCCTATTAGACCTCACCTCCAGTTGTATCTGATATGCTGTATTATATGGCACACTTGGAAGCCTGGTTAAGTCTCTAATTTCCATAGCAACTGATTGATAGGCATCCTGAAATTGCATTGCAATAGTGTTGATGGGCTGACAGAGGGAGTGGCCTTCCTCTGTCAAACATCTCACTTGCTATTGTCAAGCTCTTGTACTCAGATTTCTGATAACTTATCTTGCGTTGTTACTAGAAAGTGTTTAAATATGTACAAAAAAACAAACAATCTCTTAAAACGTGTTTAAATATTATATCATTGGACTCACGTGAAAGGCAAATTGTCCAGAGAAGTCATACATCCCACACGAATGCATTAGACTCAGAGTATTTCTCACAGCTTCTGCACTCAGAACCCGCTCTCCTGTGATGGGACAGATGCCACCATTAGCTAGAGTGGCAGCAATCACACTTCCCGAATGACAGTTCACCTCAATGGAGCACAACTAGAAAGAGAAGAAATATATTATTCATGAGATATCTTGTTTAGAGAATATACTGTAAAAGTCAGGGAATACATACAAAGTCAGGGAATACCTACAAAGTCAGGGAATACAAACAAAGTCAGGGAATACAGACAAAGTCAGGGAATACAGACAAAGTCAGGGAATACATACAAAGTCAGGGAATACAGACAAAGTCAGGGAATACAGACAAAGTCAGGGAATACAGACAAAGTCAGGGAATACAGACAAAGTCAGGGAATACAGACAAAGTCAGGGAATACAGACAAAGAAAGGGAATACAGACAAAGTCAAGGAATACCGACAAAGTCAGGGAATACATACAAAGAAAGGGAATACAGACAAAGTCAAGGAATACCGACAAAGTCAGGGAATACATACAAAGTCAGGGAATACAGACAAAGTCAGTGAATACATACAAAGTCAGGGAATACAGACAAAGTCAGGGAATACAGACAAAGTCAGGGAATACAAACAAAGTCAGGGAATACAGACAAAGTCAGGGAATACAGACAAAGTCAGGGAATACAGACAAAGAAAGGGAATACAGACAAAGTCAAGGAATACCGACAAAGTCAGGGAATACATACAAAGTCAGGGAATACAGACAAAGTCAGGGAATACAGACAAAGTCAGGGAATACATACAAAGAAAGGGAATACAGACAAAGTCAGGGAATACAGACAAAGTCAGGGAATACAGACAAAGTCAGGGAATACAGACAAAGTCAGGGAATACAGACAAAGTCAGGGAATACATACAAAGAAAGGGAATACAGATAAAGTCAGGGAATACATACAAAGTCAGGGAATACAGACAAAGTCAGGGAATACAGACAAAGTCAGGGAATACAGACAAAAGTCAGGGAATACAGACAAAATCAGGGAATACAGACAAAGTCAAGGAATACAGACAAAGTCAGGGAATACAGACAAAGTCAGGGAATACATACGAAGAACTAGAACTAAAAAGACAAAAAATACATAACAAGACTGTCCACGACTTTTATATTGATTACCTCTCCTAAGTATAGTTCATCAATATAAGATTAGTGGGGGTCCAACACCTGGCACCCCTACCGATCAACTGTGTGGCAGCCGGATGTGAACAGTGTACAAATTGGAATACCGCAGATCCATTTAGTGGATGCTGCAGATCAGATCCAATTCTCTGCAATATAATTGATCTTATATTGATGACACATTCTAAGGATACATTATCAATATAAAAAGTTGTGGAAAACTCATTTAACCCCTTAATGACTCACCCATTTTGAGCCTTTAGGACACAGCTTTTTTTTTTTCATTGTGGTGTTCGAGGAGCAACGTAGCTGTATAACAATGACACCATTTTGGGGGTACATGTAAATTATTACCTAACTTTATTAATTGTTTGCGGTGAGAAATAAAAAAAATCAAATCTGTGTTTTTTTCAGCTTTTAAAGGGAACCTGACAGATTTCCCAGGCCTCCAAGCAACCACATGTATTTATTGATATATTTATACCTTTCCTAACAAGCCTTTTTTATTGTCTTTTTGAATACCGCATATCCAAAAAAAACCATTTTAGAACTGCAATGATGATATGCTAATTAGTGGGTGGCTAGTCACGGGGGTATTATTTTCCCCAGACTAGTCATCCCACCAATCATGCTCCTCTAGGCGTGTGTAACGTGATTTGAAAGAACAGCGTCACCGCTTGCTCTTTGCAGATCTCTGTCTCCCGGACAATGTGCAATTCCTCCCTGACACTGCGCGGGCTCTCGCGGCTTGGTGTGTCCTACGCCACTGCTGTCACCCTCGGCATCTGCAGTGCGCCAATGAAGGCTGTGATCACTTTTTATTATACTTTAGGAGGTGGAATGTACAAAAGAAAAAGTAATCCTGGATTAAATACTGTCCCTTACGGGATAAGTAATGGTATCAAATTATATTATGGGTTGATACAATTACATTGATATCCAAGTTATATCACTTTTTTATGTTTTGTTACTTTTGCACAAGAAAATCAGTTAAAAATATAATTGTTTTGCATTATATTCTGAGAGCCAAAAATTTTTAATTTTTTGATTTACAGATGTGTATGAGGTTTTTTTTCGGTATATGTATACGTTTTTGATCGTGTTTTACTTAATTATTTTTTTGTGAGCCAGGAAGAACAAAAACAGCAATCGTGGCATTTTTCTAATTTTTTTTCTTGTGGTGTTCAGCATGTGTGCAGGTTAAATAATGATATAGTGTTATAGGACGCATTGTTACGGATGCGGCTATAACAAATATGTATGATGTTTAAAGGTCATTTATTTTTTTCTAGATTAAACAGTTTTTTCATTATTTTTATTTGTATTTTTTTATTAAACATTTTTTTTCACAATATGTATTCGTCCCCCAAAGAGACTTGAACATGCGATTCTATGATCACATTGGTAATACACTGCACTACATTTGTAGGGCAATGCATTTTATAGCCTGTCAATGTTTGACTGACTGGCAGCCAATTACACCTCTAATAATAAGACTATTAAACTTCACCTCTGTGGTTGCATTTTTGGCAAACCAGGAGGCCATTGTTAGGAATCCATTTGCCATAGAAACCTATTGGCTCCCTGTGATCGCACTGCAGGGATGTTGATGTGACAGAACACCAATCCTAGCAGTGAGAGCAAGAGCCCAGCTGCAGTTTATATCAGCCAAGCTCCTGTATTTGATCACATTGGTACAGAAGCAGTACCAGGTGGTCAGCATGACGGATATATCCATTAGAGATGAGCGTTGTTCTACTCGAACTGTTCGCCAATCTCAAATTCGAGCTGTTTTGGGCGGTGTTCGAGCCGGTCGGCGAACACGAACAATTTGAGAAAAATTCGGCTGTTCGAGGTTATGTTCGATAACTGTTCGTGCACCAAAATCATAACTGGATTTTTTCTCAGTAATGATGAAAATTAATGTTAATACGCAGTTTGAGTGTACAGCGGGGCGGGGGGAGGGATCTCTGCAGGAACAATGAAGATCTCCATTTTTTTTTCTCTTTCCCACATTTGCAGTGGGGAGGTGCAATCTGTCAGCCTATCAGCAGCGCACACACGGAGCGAAGTGCTTTTTTTCACACAAGCAAGGGCATGTGTGATTGGCAGTGTATGTCACATGTCCTTGCCCTATAAGACCAAGCCATTTTCCCCGTCGCCACCATTTTCTCACTGCTGCAGCTGCGTGTTAGACGGCACCGCTGTTGCTGTGTGCGCTATACCTTGTTAATTTCAAGCCAATTTTCGCACAAATATACAGATAGCTTGGGAGTAGGGAATAGTTGTGATTGCAGTCCTTTTAAGGACTAGGTTACAGCATTTCCTACGACTTTTATCAGGCAGGTCTGTGCTCTTAAATAGATAGATTGTGGGAGTAAAGACTAATTGTAATTGGAGTCCTTTTCAGGACTAGGTTACATCAGTTCCTATCAGTTTTTGCCAGGCAGGTCTGTGCCAGTGCTGTGCAAGTTTTTTTCACAGCATTTGGCTGAATCTAGCAAAGCTAAACCTTTTTGGCCTATTGCAGAGTGTGTTAGTCAGTGGAGTAGCCTATCTGTGTTGCAAGATATACCACCTGTGTATAGAATACCAATTTTTTTACTGCACTTAGTGAAGTAAAATCTTTTGGGCATAGCATCATTCTATTAGTCCATCTATACTGACCTCCATCAGGTTGCAAACTGAATATAATTTTTTTCTGCATCTAGCTCTGAAAAAATATTTGGGCTTCTAGCAGTGTGTGGGACTTGGTCTATTAGTCCATCTATACTGACCTCCATCAGGTTGCAAATTAAAAATAATTTTTTTCTTCATTTAGCTCTGAAAAAATATTTGGGCTTCTAGCAGTGTGTGGGACTTGTTCTATTAGTCCTTCTATACTGACCTCCAGCAGGTTGCAAATTGAATATAATTTTTTTCTGCATCTAGCTCTGAAAAAATATTTGGGCTTCTAGCGGTGTGTGGGACTTGGTCTATTAGTCCATCTATACTGACCTCCATCAGGTTGCAAATTAAAAATAATTTTTTCTGCATCTAGCTCTGAAAAAATATTTGGGCTTCTAGCAGTGTGTGGGACTTGGTCTATTAGTCCATCTATACTGACCTCCATCAGGTTGCAAATTAAAAATAATTTTTTTCTTCATTTATCTCTGAAAAAATATTTGGGCTTCTAGCAGCATGTGGGACTTGTTCTATTAGTCCATCTATACTGACCTCCATCAGGTTGCAAATTAAAAATAATTTTTTTCTGCATCTAGCTCTGAAAAAATATTTGGGCTTCTAGCAGTGTGTGGGACTTGGTCTATTAGTCCATCTATACTGACCTCCATCAGGTTGCAAATTAAAAATAATTTTTTTCTTCATTTATCTCTGAAAAAATATTTGGGCTTCTAGCAGCGTGTGGGACTTGTTCTATTAGTCCATCTATACTGACCTCCATCAGGTTGCAAATTAAAAATAATTTTTTTCTGCATCTAGCTCTGAAAAAATATTTGGGCTTCTAGCAGTGTGTGGGACTTGTTCTATTAGTCCTTCTATACTGACGTCCAGCAGGTTGCAAATTGAATATAATTTTTTTCTGCATCTAGCTCTGAAAAAATATTTGGGCTTCTAGCGGTGTGTGGGACTTGGTCTATTAGTCCATCTATACTGACCTCCATCAGGTTGCAAATTAAAAATAATTTTTTTCTGCATCTAGCTCTGAAAAAATATTTGGGCTTCTAGCAGTGTGTGGGACTTGGTCTATTAGTCCATCTATACTGACCTCCATCAGGTTGCAAATTAAAAATAATTTTTTTCTGTATCTAACCCAGCCAATAGTTTTGGCCTAATACCACAGTTTGGCCACTCAGCTCTGCTCGGTTACCATCCATTGTTTTTTTGTGCAAACAACTCCAGAGTTGTGAATTAGTTAACCACCAAAATGAGTGGAAAAAGGCCTGCTGCTGGTGGAAAGGGGAATAGGCGTGTTGGGAAGGGGAAAAAAGGTTGTGTCCGTGGGGTAGGTGCAGAAGAAAGACCATCTTCCAGCCAAACTAAAATGTCTACTTCTTTTAGCGGACAATGTGATAAGATCCCTTTCTTACGGCCACGCCAATCGCTACAAATTCCAGATGAGGCACAAAAACAGGAGGTGCTTCAACGGATATCAAGTGCTCCTTTAAGTGGGCTCTCCTCCACATCAACTTCAACATCACAAATACTCCAGTCCTCAGAGGTGTCACCCCAATCGCACTTGCTTCCTCACAGCTCCCAAATCTCCAGCTGCCCGTCTGAGTATGAGGTAGAACAGATGGTTGAGTCTGCAGAGCTGTTTACTCATACTATAGCCTGGGAATCAGAGGTCGACTCCAGCGCTTCTGTGAATCCAGACGAGGAAATGATCTACACTGATGCCCAGAATCTTTATGAGTCGGATCCAGGACCAGACGCAGAAGGTTCTGACCATAATGTAGACCCTCATTCCCAAACTGTAACTCCTGTTGGTGGAGACAATGAGGAAGACGATGATAAGACTCAAATACCTGATTGGAGCGACAACTTTAGTTTTTTGTCAGGGCAGGAACAGGTTGGCTCTGAGGACGACGGGTGTGATAACGCACAGGGTGATGATGATGAGGTCGGAGATCCCACTTACTGTCAACCCACAGTCAGCCAAGAAATGAGGTCAGCAGAGGAGGTGGAGGAAGATGCTAGTGACGACGAGGTCAGGTTGCGCCTTCCTGGACAGAGACGTAGTACTGGAAGCACGTCAACAACTGCATCCTCAAACACAACTCTGCCTCTCACCACAAGTCGTGGTGGCTCTTCAGGTCGCATGGGTGCTAAGCCTTGCATAGCCTGGGCATTTTTTCAGATCGATAAAGATGACCCAACTCGTGTTATCTGTAACATTTGTCAGCAAAAGCTAAGTAGAGGCCAAAAAATACATAGTTTGAGTACTTCATGCATGAACCGGCACATGGACATGAAGCATAAGTTGCAGTGGGAAGCTCAGTGTGCTACAATGCGGTCTAGCCGGCCGGGCCAACCACCGTCTGCCATATCTTGTGCATCCGCGGCCTCTTCATCCTCTGTGACTGGGGGGACAGCAGTCACACCTGTTTTGGGGCGCAGACCTGCCACCTCTTTACCCGCAACAGCCATCGTGATTGGCAGGTCATCATTTTCTTTGGAGGTGGTAACACCAGCTGGTCTTGAGCGCTGTCCGACATCGATAGCACCACCTTTGGATCAAGGCAACCTAACATGTCCGCCTGCATCTTCCTCACAGACCGGCAGTTTGCCGGGGACACCCTTAACAACCCCGTCTAAGCACAATAGCCAGCCCTCGGTCCCTCAGATGTGGACAAGTAAAAGACCATTTCCTCCTAGCCATGAGAAAGCTAAGAGGTTGAATTTCACCATCTGCAAGCTCTTGGCTACAGAAATGCTGCCTTTCCGCCTGGTGGACACAGAGGATTTTCGAGACCTTATGTCCGTCGCAGTGCCCCAGTACCAGATGCCCAGTCGGCACTACTTCTCAAAGAAAGGTGTGCCTGCGCTCCACCAGCATGTCGCACACAACATCACCGCTTCTTTGAGAAACTCTGTGTGTGACAGGGTGCATTTCACCACAGACACTTGGACGAGTAGGCATGGACAGGGGCGTTACATGTCGCTGACTGGGCACTGGGTAACTATGGTGACAGCAGGACAAGGGGCTGCTGTCCAAGTCTTGCCGTCCCCACGAGTTGTGCGTCAATCCTCTTTATGTCAAAGTTCCTCCACTGCTTCTGCCTCCTCAACCTCCTCTCGGTCTTCCACCTGCACCCAAAGCCTGTCTGGTCATGCCACAAGCTTTCTAACTGCGCAGAAGGGATCCTGCACACCTCCTTACTATGCTGGCAGTAGGGCTCAACGTCATCAGGCGGTTTTTACATTGAAATGTCTGGGAAATGTGAGTCACACAGCTGAGTTGTGGTCAGCTCTGGAGAACCAATTTCATGAATGGTTGTCTCCACTGGACCTGAAACCAGGGAAGGCCGTGTGCGACAATGCTGCAAACCTGGGTGCGGCCCTTCGCCGGGGCAATGTCACACACGTGCCTTGTATGGCTCACGTGTTGAACCTGGTTGTCCAGCAATTTTTAGCCCACTATCCCAGACTAGATGGCCTTCTGCAGAGGGCACGGTCGCTGTGTGCTCACTTCCGCCGTTCGCATCCCGCAGCTCAGCGACTTACATCTCTACAGAAGTCGTTGGGCCTGCCACTTCACCGGCTAAAATGCGATGTGCCTACCCGGTGGAATTCAACTCTGCACATGTTGCAGCGACTGTGGCAGCACCGACAAGCCCTGGTGCAATACGTTCTGACGTATAGCCTGGGCCAACGAGATTCAGAGGTGGGGCAAATCACGCTGGAGGAGTGGTCTCAGATCAGGGACCTATGCACCCTTCTGCACAGTTTTGAAATGGCGACGAAGATGTTTAGTGCTGACGATGCCATTATCAGCATGACTATTCCGGTGATTTACATGCTGGAGCACATGTTAAACAGAATTCGGAGTCAGGTGGTGGCACAAGAGGAGGTGGAGGAAGTAGAGGAGGAGGAGTTGTATGCGGAAGGGCTAACATCTGCAAGGTCCAGACGGTCGGCAGCACCAAGGCGGCAGGCATGTGAGGGTGGGGGAGATGATTTTACCAGGGCACATGGTAGCAGCCAAACTAGTGAGGAAGGTGCAGGAGCCCAGGAAGAAGTGGAGGACGAACTGATGGAAGACTCATCAGATGAGGGAGACCTTGATCACATTTCTGTTGTGCGAGGTTGGGGGGAGAGGACAGAGGAAGGAAGCATGATTGTTACCTCGCCACCAACACAACAGGGACTTGGTGCTCCTGGATGCGCAACACACATGAGTGCCTTCTTGCTGCACTACCTGCAACATGACCCTCGAATTGTGAGAATTAGAAATAATCCTGACTACTGGATTGCCACACTGTTAGATCCCCGGTACAAAAGTAAATTTGCAGAAATTATTCCTGCCATAGAAAGGGATGCACGCATGCAGGAGTATCAGCAGAGACTGTTGCAGAATCTTACATGTGCTTTTCCACAAAATACCAGTGGTGCACGTAGTGAATCTCACAGTTCCAACTTGCCAACCGTGGGACCGTCAAGTGTTCAGCACTCAAACCGTAACAGAACCACAGTATCTGCTGGTAACATCAATTTTGCGGAATCATTTCACCACTTTTTTAGCCCATCCTTTGCAAGGCCACAGGAGACAAGAAGTCTGACACATAGTCAACGCCTAGAGACGATGGTACAGGAGTATCTCCAAGTAAACATTGAAGCCACGACTGTGTCACTGGACCCTTGCTCTTTTTGGGCTTCCAATCTGGATAAATGGCCGGAGCTAGCCACTTACGCCTTGGAGATCTTGTCATGCCCCGCAGCCAGCGTTCTGTCTGAACGTGTGTTCAGCGCTGCTGGTGGTGTGCTGACAGATAAGCGCACGCGGCTCTCCACTGATAATGTAGACAGACTCACGTTCATAAAGATGAACAAATCATGGATCCGAAACGACTTTTCTACCCCTGTGTCATCCTGGGGAGAGTAAAAGCTTGATGATTGGTTAAAATCACCCTACCAACCGTTTTAAGCTTTCAAATTACTAATCATGTTTATCTGTATCTTGACTGGAAAATAATTTGGGCTTTGTAGCAGTGTGCAGCACTGATCCTATTAGGCCATCTATAATAAGCTTCACCAGATTTAAAATTAAAAATAATTTTTAGCTGCATCTAGCCCGGAAAATAATTTTGGGGCTCCGAGATGCGCAAGACACATAAGTGCCTTCTTGCTGCACTACCTGCAGCATGACCCTCATATTGTCAGAATTCGAAGTAATCATGACTACTGGGTTGCCACACTCTTAGATCCCCCAAACTTTTCGATCAACCTTTTCATTTTAATAAAGACCAAAAAAATGGTTATTTTTGAAATTATAAGCATTAGCAGGTTGTTAGAAACTGAAATCAAACAGTTTTCAACTCAAAACTTTATTCTAGGTGATGTTACATTTTCACATAGGACCCCTTGTTCGAAAGGAGCTTCTGAACTCTCTCGTCCATTGAATTTGTCAGGTTTTGGATGGTTTCTGCTTCAATTGTTTTGCATGAGGACAGAATACCCTCCCAGAGCTGTTGCTTAGATGTGAACTGCCTCCCGCCATCATAGACACTCCTTTTAATGATGCTCCAAAGGTTCTGAATGGGGTAGAGGTCAGGGGAGCATGGGGGTCACACCATAAGTTTGTCCCCTTTTATGCCCATATCAGCCAGAGATGCAGATGTTTTATGTGCAGCATGAGATGGTGCATTATCATGCAGAAAAATGATCTTGCTGTGAAATACACGGTTCTTCTTCTTGAACCATGGCAGGAAGTGCTGTTTGAGAAAATCCACATACATTATGGAGTTCATCTTTAGCGCCTTCAGGGATCCTAAAGGGGCCGACAATCTCTCTCCCCATGATTCCAGCCCAAAACATTACTCCACCTCCTCCTTGTTGGCGCTGTAGCCGTGTTTGCGTGGGGTGTCCATCAACCAGCCATCCTCCACTCCATTCATCTGGACCATCGAGCGCTGCACGGCACACATCCGTGAACAAAACAGTTTTGAAATCAGTCTTCATGTAATGTTTGGCCCACTGGAGCCGTTTCTGCTTGTGTGAAGTGGATAGAGGAGGTCGACAGGATGGCGTATGCACAGCTGCAAACCTCTGAAGGACCCTGCATCTTGTTGTTCGGGGGACGTTGGAGGCACAAGCAGCTTCAAAAACTTGTCTGCTGCTATGACAAGGCTTTTTTGCCGCTGCTCTTTCAACCTGACGTAATTGCCTGTAGGAAAGAGTCCTCAATTTGCCCTTATCAGCACGCACACGTGTGTACTGTGAATCAGCTACATACTTCTTGATTGCCAAGACACTTCATCCTGATCATCGCACAATGTTGATTGTAGTCATGCCTTGACCTAAACACTCCACAATTTGTTGCTTCTCAGCAGCCGACACATCCTTTTTCTTTCCCATTTTGGCAGAAAATGTAGGCTGCTTAATAATGTGAGAGAGCCTTCTTAAGTAGTCTTGCCTTTCATTGGACACACCTGCCAAACTAATTAGCACAGGTGTCTGCAATTGCTTACAGTGATATAGAGAGCCCTGACACACATCACCATCAATGAGTTTAACTGACAAACAAACAAATTCTTCCCTTATCACTCCTAAACACTTTTTGCATAATAATTTGGAACGCGGTGTACATGTGCTTTTCCACAAAACACCAGTGGTTCACGTAGTGAATCTTACAGTTCTAACTTGCCAACCGTGGTCTGTATGGAATTGTTCAATAAAGGGCCCAAAATTAAGATAACATAGATGGGAGAGGTCTCTATGAATAGGAATTCCTAAGTATTTGATACCCTGTGAGGGCCAGGCAAAGGGAAAGTTGGACTGGATGGAATCCTATATGGATTTAGGGAGGGAGACATCGAGGGCCTCAGACTTCGCTGCATTGATTTTAAAATTTTACCATGTAACAAAGTGATCTATTTCAGCCATAACAGCAGGGATGGATATATGTGATTGAGTGATATATACTAGGACATCATCAGCAAATAGAGAGCACTTGTACTCGGTGCCTCCCACCTCAATCCACCTAATATTGGGGTTATGGCGAATTGATGAGAGCAGGTGCTCCGTCACTAGGATGTATAAGAGAGGGGACAGAGGACATCCCTGCCTTGTCCCATTGGTGATTGTGAAAGGTGATGAAAATGTTCTGACGCACCCCCTGGGCCTTGGGACACCCGGAGCCGGACCCTTTTTGGTGGATGCTGGTGGTTGTAGTCTTCGTGGCGGCGATCCGGTTCCGTGGCTCAGGGCGGTCAAACCAGTGGCGGAACTATTTATGTGGTTTTGATGTTTAAATGTCCGACTACGCCACCCGTGGATTGCGGTCAGAGTGAACCGCCGCTACAGGGCAGACCGCTAAGGCTGGTGTTGTGGGTGCAGCAGAGCGTAGCATAACTCCCCACGGGAGGAGTATAGCCTCAGGGCAGTGTATGCGGAGGATGGGGGTGATGGTGCAGGGCAGCAGCAGTAACGACACGGAGTCAGTGATGCAGTTCAGGGCCTTTACTCACAGTTCTTATTATCCAGACCACGTCTGCAGGTAACGGCTGCCCACGTCGTACTGTGCTCATCAGGTGAGGGGCTCAGACAACTCCCAGATAACTTTGGAGCGCTTCACAGGACCCCCTTTGTGTGTCCTTTGTCTGGCCTTTCTTACCAACACTTCTGTCCGGCTGCCTCGGGCCTCCTCTTGGTAAACTTGGCGCCAGTTTCCCTGACCCTATGTGGTGCCTTCCTAGCGGGTGGAGCAAGGGGCTGCGCCACATAAAATGTCAGAGCCTCCGGTTTCTAGCTGAGGGTCGTTTCCTGCCTCCACTAGTTCGGGGACTGGTCTCCCCCTTTGGCCTGACCCCTCCACGCAGGTGGATTCGGGCGTGCGGTGGCGACTCGCCCGTCCGCACCCTTGGGATCCCTTCATTCCTCGTTCCTGGAGCCTTCTCCGCTCCTCTTCCTTCCTTCTCCCTCTTGCAGGCCTGGGCCTCTGTTGCTAGGCCCGCCTCCGGAGCAGAGCTCATGCAGAGCCCCTGCTCCCTGCCACTTCTGCTCAGACTTCTCTGCACTGAACTAAGATGGTG
Organism: Phyllobates terribilis; assembly: GCF_046119375.1. Lineage (NCBI taxonomy): Eukaryota > Metazoa > Chordata > Amphibia > Anura > Dendrobatidae > Phyllobates > Phyllobates terribilis. The sequence continues at coordinate 188,513,159 of NW_027362762.1, read as the reverse complement.
CCCACCTTTTATACTCCCTTCTCAATGCACCCAGGAACTGCTTCCTCCCTGCTCCTGCACTGCAGGGTTCCCCTTCCTCAGTGTTCCCTCCCCCCACTCCAGCCAGGGACAGGGACTGTCGTGCCCATCTCAGGGGCATATTGGTCGCCCTGCCCCACGGCAATGTGGTGTAATGCATGCAGGTGTCGGGTCCTGATCCACACTCCATCCTTATCTGAGAGTGAGATATCACACCTCTGGGTGAGGTGCAATACGTCTGTAGCAACCGAGCCCTCGGTGCTACAGTTCCATTTATCTTCAGCCTAGGTGACGTATTGTGATACAGGGCCGTGATTTTGGCTATAAAAGGGTCCCCTAGACCCCTACCCCAAGCTTTTTAAGAGAATCATATATGGCGTGCCAGGAGACTCTATGGAATGCTTTCTCAGCATCCAACGAGAGTATCTACTTACAAATTTTTAACTGCATCTAGCCCAGGAAATACTTTGTGCCTAGTAGCAGTGTCTGCTAGTCAGCGGATTATCCCGGCTGTTAAGCAAGCTACACCACCTGTAGTTTGGACACTTAATTTTTTCAAAGGAAATGCTTCGGGACCACGGGATACTTAGTGAAGAGCATCAGGAGGCACCCCAAGGCATAGGGGCTGGGACTGGCACTAGGATGCCTTGCGGTGGACAGCCGAGCTCGATCCTTATAAAAGCTTTTTAACTGCAGCAGCTTTAGTGGACGCTACTGGAGCTGGAATTACGCGGCTGCTGGCATGAGACTTGCCCTCCAATAGATCCTTGTAAATGGATTTAAAGTGTATTCATTCAAATTAGAGGGACAATTTAAATTAAAAAGCTTACAGCTGCCTCCACCACAGGGGGGCTCTCTCGACCCACCAGCGGACAGGCACCAGTATTGGGAGAGGGGGGCTGGCCGTCAGGGTTCACCGCGGCTCTGGCACAAACCCGGCGACACGGAGGTGGCACGGGCAGGAGCGGACTGGCCGTCTCGGCTTCTCACTTTTTGGATTTTAGAAGGGCATGACATGCCTATATCTGTGTCTCCCCCTCCTTTTACTCCTCCATCTCTTTTCTTTTCGCATGACTATATGTACTTGTCACTTTTCCATGTGTTAGTTGTGTCTTCTGAGCAGTTTGTCAGCTTTTGGACACCTTTGAAGGTGTTTTCTATGTGTTTCTATGTGTTTTTGTTTGCCTGCCATTGGTTTTAACGGTGTTCGAAGGTGTTCGACGAACAGTTCGACGAACAGTTCGGCGAACACACGGGTGTTCGACGAACCGAACTCGAACACTACGGGGGTGGCTCAACACTAATATCCATCATGGAGCACTAACTGATGTGCTTATGATATACTGTATATATCCATCAAATAATGTTAAGGGATTAAGAGATCATCTTTAGAGTGATGAACAAGAGTTGCAATAATTTACACCAAAGCCAATTTGTGAACGGTGCCTAGCACTAGACTAATGATGAAGATGACATTTTCTTACCTGGAAGTAAAGGTCTAAAGCAGATACCATGTCAGCTCCTTCTGGAAAACACTAGAAGAGCAGACATCCAAGAAATTATTTTAAAAGTTATATGAAAGTACAAGTATGTAGATATAGAATTAAAGTTTTTATGACATTAGTTTTTGAACCTTTGAAGTTTTCCCTTGAACATTGATTGTAATTTTATTTGCGAACTCAGGGTCAATCACTGGGATCTAGACTGATGCCCTAATTCTAGATCAACGCGAACACAGTTTTTACAAATCATAAAGTAAAGTCAATGTTAGAATATAGCCAATTTCCTTATGCAGTGAATAAGTTTTAGTTGTTGATTCCTATTAAGAGTACACTGAGAATTTTTACCTTTTTCTCTTTGAGGTAATATCCAATAGCATAGTTCCGATCGCCGGTCTCCTTTTCCGATTGAAAACTGTAGAATATGGAATACAAATTGCGTTAACAAAAACTTTTGGAAGCCATTTACATTTCTCATATAATGCAGTGAAAAAGGTTTCAGCTTGTGAGACGAAATAGCACCCCATAAGTTGGGTGAGTAAAATTATGTACACTGAATGCTGCTAGCTGTGGTACATCTGTATGGATTTAACATAATCTGCCTAAAATTGACTTGGTGATGCAGTTTACAACATCATGCTATTAAACTAGTGCTTCTCAAACCTTGAACTAGGTCTTACTATTGGAGCGCCCACTGGTTTCTGAGTCACAAATTGAGGAGGAATCATATAAAGAAGTGATTAAAAATTCAGCAATATTTTTAATTTTGGCACTGCCTTTGACCACAGATGGTGGCTCATGCATCTTCATGGTCTATCTGGTTAAATCCAAATACAAAAAGTTTGAGTAGCCCTGCGCCATGTAAATGTATTATTGCTAGAGATGAACGGATCTTTTGAAATTCGAGTTCGCCGGCTTCACCTAAATTTAATCAGCAATTTGATTTGTGGTGTACAAATTTGCACGGATTTAAGTACTGGGAAAGGAGAGAATGCATATTCCACTTACCCAGTGGAATCTGAAGATGGAAACCGACTGCCATACAAACTGCCAGTTCTGTGCTCAACTGCGCTCCACTGGGAACTGCTGATCTCTGATGACCCAAGCACTGACCAACATCAATGTACAAGATATGAAAATGTGCAAGATATGATCAATTTGGCTGATCACACGATATTAGGCTGTGCTGCTGTAATGAAGAATCCTTAGGACCTAGGATAAGTTGAATGGTCTTTATTTCCATAATGCGTTTCATGGACTAGTATCTTTTTCAAGTTAAAAAACAATTGTATCTTTTTCTATCAATGTGCAAGGTATGTGTCATAGAGGTTATACTTGTTCCTTTTATTTTTGGCTCTTCTTTAGTTTCTCACCCTTGGTTTTCGTATCTTTCTTCACACTTTCACTTCCCTTTTTGGTGGTGTGTTGCGGCCTCCCCTCTGGTTCCTCAAGAGGTATGAGAAACCGCTTTAACGGTCTTTTAGGGAGTTAGGTCCGAGGTGGTGTTTTTAGTTGTGCGGCTAGGGCCTTTCTAGTCTGTACAGGGACAAGTTGGGTGTAGGTGCAGTGTTTCCCGTGTGTGAGTGTATACACATTAATAACAGTATATCATTGTTGCAGGGAATTATGGGGAAGCCAGAGTGAAGACACAATTGCTTCAGCTGTTTGGGTATTTTTTTTTCGCAAATCGTGAATCGAATCTCAAAGTTTTCGAATTCATGTGGAACCACGGTGTTCAGGAAATTTGACTGTACTCCATCCTTCGCAAATTGATCCGCTCATCTTAAATTATCACACAAAGAAATATCCAAAGTTTTGTTACTCCATATGAAGACAAGAAGAGGGAACATATAAAGGAATTAATTTGCTTTTTCAATTAGTTGTGTTGTTCTTATAAATTGCAAGGGAGAGATTCTTATTATTGAGACATTCCGATAAAAAAGTGAGAAATGGTCTTCTAGACAGATGATTCTCTCAAAGAAGAAGTCCAGAATGCACAAAAAAATTTGGTCTATCTTAGAGGTAGTCTTCTCAAATTGGTGTTGTTTTGATAAGGTTTTATTATATATATCCATTTATAATCACATAGTATGATATGGTACACAAATGCCCAGGATTTGGTTTCCAGAACTGCTATAAAATGCCACTTAGCTAAGAATAAATCAATCATACTGATCTCTTATTAGGGTGCTTTCACATTGCGTTCTGTGTCCCCATCGGGGAATACATCCTAAATTCCGCGCAAAACGGGTTCTGGACCTATGCTGTGACGGGGGGCCATAGACTGCAATGGTGACAGCAGAGCGAACGTGAGCTCTGCCGTGCACTTTTTTCGGGAGTGTACGCCCACAGGAGACGGACACTCAGACGAAAGCTGCTGCGTCTGAGTGTCCACCTCCTGTGGGAGCACACTCCCGAAAAAAATGCATGGCAGAGCTCACGTTTGCTCTGCCATCACCATTGCAGTCTATGGTCCCAGTCACAGCATACGTCTAGACCCCATTTTGCGGGGAATTTAGGACGTATGCCCTGACGGGGACACAGAACGCAATGTGAAAGCACCCTTATAGATTGGCCTGGAAGGTATAGTCACATAAAAGCAGCTGCTGATTGACTGCTCACATGTACGTTCATTAAGTATGGAGACACATGTGTTGTGTTATTGGAGCACAGTGGATTATGTTTATTTACTATAACTGATTACATAGCGCTATCATATTTCACAGCACTCTACAAATATTAATAAGTTGAGACAGATGATAAATTTAATGCATCTTTAGAGACTTTTGGTTGGTTTACTTTGGGCCACTTTTTGCACCTAAAGGTTGGCTCATCATAAGCCATGTGCCTTTTATCTAAGCACTCCTCAGTGTGGAGCTGCACCTCTTTTTTAGTGAACATTAGTGATGAACGAGCATGTTCGCTACTTCTCGGTGCTCGCCCGAGCATCTCACTGCTCGACATGCTCAGCGCTCGCCGAGTATTGCCAAGGGTTGCTCGGAGGGAGCTCGGGTCTCCTCCCTACATGTTTGGCGCCAATGAACATGCAGGGATTGCCTGCCACTCACTGTAATGCCGTAGCCATGTTGGTTGTGGCATTACAGTGATTGGCTGGCCGCACAGCGTCATCAGGTCTGTGTCAGACCTGGCGCCGCCATGCTCGTCACAGTCACTCTGGAATCAGACAGTGTAGGGAGAGCTGCTGCTGAGCTAGGGATAGATTTGCTTGTTTCGAGTTAGTTAAGGTATACCAAAACTATATCAGAGACACATATCCATCTCAACTAACAGTCCTTCTGAGGACTAATCCATCTGCAGAGATATCAGGCAGGCAGTGTATATAGCAGACTGCAGTGCACATAGGACAAGAGGCTCCATTCCAGTTTTATCTGCTGCTGCTGCTGCTGTTAGATATTTCTAGAAATAGGCCCAGGTCTCAGGGGCCAGGAATAATTTTTTTTTGGATCTTAATCCTCATTATTTGCTTAAAAAGCAATCCAGAGAACACAGTTTTTCTGCGCCATTTGCTTGTTGGCACTGGAGAATACAGCCAGGTCCTTTCCATATTACAGCACTAAAAATCCTGCAATTTAAAACTGTGTTTTCTCCGTCACATGGATCACATATACGTTTTCAGAAAATACTGCCATTTCTGGCCTCCATTAAATTTTTTTTTCAGTGTGTCAGTGAAGCAATTGACACCAATTTGCTGTACAAAATAGTTACCTACAGGCCAGGTATTTAAAACCATGTTTTGTCCGTCACATGGATCACATATACGTTTTCAGAAAATACTGCCATTTCTGACCTCCATTAAAAATTAGTTTCAGTGTGTCAGTGAAGCAATTGACACCAGATTGCTATTCAAAATAGTTACCTGCAGGCCAGGTATTTAAAACTGTGTTTTCTCCGTCACACGGATTACATATACGTTTTTAGAAAATACTGCCATTTCTGACCTCCATTAAAAATTTGTTGAAGTGTGTCAGTGAAGCAATTGACACCCGATTGTTGTTCAAAATAGTTACCTACAGGCCAGATATGCAAAACTGTGTTTTCTCCATCACATGGATCACATATACGTTTTCAGAAAATACTGCCATTTCTGGCCTCCATTAAATTTTTTTTTCAGTGTGTCAGTGAAGCAATTGACACTGGTTTGCTGTACAAAATAGTTACCTACAGGCCAGGTATTTAAAAACATGTTTTGTCCGTCACATGGATCACATATACGTTTTCAGAAAATACTGCCATTTCTGACCTCCATTAAAAATTAGTTTCAGTGTGTCAGTGAAGCAATTGACACCAGATTGCTATTCAAAATAGTTACCTGCAGGCCAGGTATTTAAAACTGTGTTTTCTCCGTCACACGGATTACATATACGTTTTTAGAAAATGCTGCCATTTCTGACCTCCATTAAAAATTTGTTGAAGTGTGTCAGTGAAGCAATTGACACCCGATTGTTGTTCAAAATAGTTACCTACAGGCCAGATATGCAAAACTGTGTTTTCTCCGTCACATGGATCACATATACGTTTTCAGAAAATACTGCCATTTCTGGCCTCCATTAAAAATTTGTTTCAGTGTGTCAGTGAAGCAATTGACACCAGATTTCTGTTCAAAATGGTATCCTACAGGCCAGGTATTTAAAACTGTGTTTTCTCCATCACACTGATCACATATATGTTTTCAGAAAATACTGCCATTTCTGGCCTCCAATAAAAATTTGTTTCAGTGTGTCAGTGAAGCAATTGACACCAGATTGCTATTCAAAATAGTTACCTGCAGGCCAGGTATTTAAAACTGTGGTTTGTCCATCACGCGGATCACATATAAGTTCGCTCCAAATTCAGTCATTTGTTGTGGGCGTGGAAGATATTGTCCTCCATTTAAAATGGGCAAGGCACGTGGCAAAGGACGGGGAACTGGACGTGATGGTGATGATGGTGCATGCAGAGGCTGAGGCCATTGGCAAGCTGAAATTGTGCCACAACAAACACCCACATCTTCTCGCTCGACCTTCCTGTCCCAATTATTAGGGGACCACAGAACACAACTATTGAACACAGAGCAGTGTGAAAAGGTGATTGGTTGGATAGCAGATACTGCTTCCAGTAACTTAGCAACCACCACCATCACCTTGTCTTCCTCACGGTCAAGTCTCAGTAGCTGTGAGTCTGGACCACATATTCCTCACTCTGAACCTCCTTCCTCCCACCATGCCGAGTGCCCAGAGACAACTGATCCCACACTTGGACACTCCGAAGAGCTGTTCACTTTCCCATTTATAGATTCGGGCCTCTCGACCGGTCCACTAGAAGTGGGGCAAGAGGAGATCGCATGTAGCAATGCCCAAATATTTGAGCAGCCACGGTCACACAAAGGCGACAGTGGGAAAGTGTCACAAGAGGTGGACGATGATGAGACACAATTGCCAGAAAGTCAGGAGGAGGACCAGAGTGCGGTAGTGGAAGACGAGGTGGTGGATGATATAGTAACTGACCCAACCTGGCAGGAGGACATGGAGAGCGAGGAGAGCAGCACACAGGGTGAGGGAGGCAGAGCACCCCAACAGGCAGCAAGAAGCAGTGTGGTGGCTGCAGAAAGAAGGCAGGCAACCGTTCCCCGTAACACCAACAGGAAGGAAGTTGCCAGTACAACTGTTGGTCTTCCTGAGTTTGGTTGTTTTTAAAAGACTCTGCCGATAACCCCAAAAGGGCCATTTGCACCACCTGCCAGGCCAGCATCAGCAGGGGTGGCAAAACGACCAGCCTGACTACCACCAGCATGATCAGGCACATGTCAACAAAGCACCCGTCTTTGTGGGCTGAACCCCAGGGTCCAGGAACAGTGTCTGCGGATGGCACCATTGCTTCTTCCGCTGTTGTGCATGTAAGCCATCCCCTGTCCATGGTGCATGTGAAGATGCCTCCTGCCCTGCACCTGTCGTTGCACACTCTCAAGTAGCAGCATCAGGAAGCACGTACACGTCCTTTTCCCAGCGCAGCGTTCAGTTGTCCATACCCCAGTCCTTGGAACGCAAGCGCAAATACGCAGCCAACGCCCCACAGGCCACAGTACTAAATTCCCACTTTTGACGACTGCTTGCGCTCGAAATGTTGCCTTTTAGGCTCGTGGAGACGGAAGCATTCCGCAACCTGATGGCGGCGGCCGTCCTTCGGTACTCGGTCCCCAGCAGTCCCTATTTTTCCCGGTGTGCCGTCCCCACATTACACAAGCACGTGTCCCAAAACATTAGCCGTGCCCTCAACAACGCAGTTACCAGGACGGAACACGTCCTCCTGACGCAAAGGATTGCGGGCCCTGGATCAATCAGGGTTGCCCCCACATTCTACAGCTCCTGCACCTCCTCCTCTTCAGCCTACATCTCCGAAGTGACCACATCAGTCGCGAGCTGGAAGCACTGCAGCACTGCCTCGGCCAAGCGGCAACAGGCTGTGCTGAAGCTAATATGCTTAGGTGACAAACCGCACAATGCTGAAGAGTTCTGGACAGCTCTGAAAGAGCAGGCAGATCTGTGGCTCACACCGCTGAACCTACAGCCAGGCATGATCGTGTGTGACAATGGCCGGAACCTGGTGGCGGCTCTGAGGCGAGGCGAGCTCACACACGTACCATGCCTGGCTCATGTGCTTAACCTCGTGGTTCAGCGGTTTCTCAAATCCTATCCGGAGCTGCTGGATCTGCTTGCTAAAGTACGCCGCCTGTGTGCCCATTTTAGGAAGTCACCTACAGCTTCTGCCGCCCTTGCCGTGTTTCAGCAGCGTTTGCAGCTTCCGGCTCACAGACTGGTATGTGACGCCCCCACGCTTTGGAACTCTACACTGCAGATGTTGGGAAGGATTTGTGAGCAGAAGAGGGCAGTTGTTGAGTACCAGCATCAGCAAAGCTGTCGTTTATTCAGTTCAGACTCCACACATAAGACCTCAGGAGTGGACATGGATGTCTGACCTATGTACCATCCTCCAAAACTTTGAGGACTCCACCAAGATGGTGAGCGGTGATGACGCCATAATTAGCGTCATCATCCCGCTTCTCTGTCTTCTGAAACGCTCTCTGCTCACAATCAAAGAGGATGCATTGCAGGCGGAGCACGATGAGATGGAGCAAGGAACCATACAGGGTGATTACACACAGCCCAGCGTCATCTCATCCCAACGTGGATTGGGTGACAATGAGGAGGAGGAGGAAGAACAGGAGCTGGTTTCATGCGCTATAGACGGTACTACCTGCACAACTGTCATACCGTCTGTTCAGCGTGGATGACCAGAGGACAGAGAGGAGGAGGAGGAGAAGGAGAGCATGGTCAGTCATCCTCTTGATGAGGACACGGAAGTCTTGCTTGTTAGCAGTCTGACACGCATGGCTGAGTTTATACTACGCTGCCTTTCCCATGACCCCCGCGTTCTCAAAATTTTGGGTGACAGTCATTACTGGTTGGTGACACTTCTAGACCCACGCTACAAGGAGAACTTTATATCTCTTATTCCTGAGGCGGACAGGTCTACAAAAATGGGGCAGTACCAGAAGGTCCTTGTTGTGGAACTATTAAAAAATTTCCCATCTGAAAACGCTGGCGGCAGAGGTCACAGTTCATTGGACAACCAAGGAGTACAGGCGAGAGAGACACAAATGCAATCCAGCAGAGGCAGGGGAACACTGTCAATGTTCTGGGACAATTTTCTCAGACCCTCCCATTGCACAGGCCCTGAGGTGCGGGGTACTCTCACAAGGAGTGCAAAGTTTAGGAAGATGCTGAAAGAGTACCTTGCCGACCGTACCAACATCCTCCGTGATTCCTCTGTGCCTTTTAATTATTGGGTATCCAAGCTGGATACATGGAATTAACTGGCTCTCTACGCCTTGAAGATCCTGGGCAGCCCTGTCGCTAGTGTTTTATCACAGCGGGTTTTTAGTGCCGCTGGTGGAATTATAACTTGTAAGCGCATCTGCCTGTCAACTGAAAATGCTGACAGGCTGACTCTTATAAAAATGAACAAGGGCTGGATTGGGCCAGATTTCTCAACACCACTGAATGATAGCAGCGTAACATAAACTCATATCCAGTGTCTATTTTTGTGAGGTGTATTCCCATGCACCTCTTCCCACCCACGCATGGGTATGCGCTTCCTGATTTTGGCTATTTGCTCTTGTCCTCCTCCTTCTCCTCATGCTCATCCTCAATCACCATATCACCAGGGTGACCGTGGTCCGTGATGCAACACCCACATAATTTTTTTAAAGGGTGTTTATGATGCCGTAAAAAAAAAAAAATTATATAGTATGTTCATGTATACCCCCCAGGGGTAAATGTTTGTCAGCCCATACACTTAGTGCATGGGCGTTCCAAGTATAGGAGACCTGCTCCTTTCTAATGAGAACATTTTTTTATGAGGCCCTCTAAGTCTCTTCCAAGGGGCATTGGAGTGCCTCCCAATTTTTGGCAGCCCTTGCATTCACTACATAGGCCAACACTATGGGAGACCCACTCCTTTCCAATGGGAATTTGTCGTTACTGTGGCCCTGCTCTAATTGCCTTTAAATTCTTAGTGTGGTTTTTCCTAAATTTGGTCAGCCGTTGGACTCACTGCATACCCTATAACTGTATAGCAGACCCTCTCCTTTCTAATGGGAACATGTCGTACTTGTTACTGTGGCCCTGCTCTATGTGCCTTTAAATTCTTAGTGGGGTTTTTCCTAAAATTGGTGAGCTGTTGGACTCACTGCATACCCTATAATTGTATAGCAGACCATCTCCTTTCTAATGGGAACATGTCGTACTTGTTACTGTGGCCTTGCTCTATGTGTCTTAAAATCTTAGTGGGGTTTTTCCTAAATTTGGTCAGCCGTTGGACTCACTGCATACCCTATAACTGTATAGCGGGCCCTCTCCTTTCTAATGGGAACATGTTGTACTTGTTACTGTGGCCCTGCTCTATGTGTCTTTAAATTCTTAGTGGGGTTTTTCCTAAATTTGGTCAGCTGTTGGACTCAATGCATACCCTTTAACTGTATAGCAGACCCTCTCCTTTCTAATGGGAACATGTCGTACTTGTTACTGTGGCCCTGCTCTATGTGTCTTTAAATTCTTAGCGGGGTTTTTCCTAAATTTGGTCAGCCGTTGGACTCACTGCATACCCTATAACTGTATAGCAGACTCTCTCCTTTCTAATAGGAATTTGTCGTTACTGTGGCCCTGCTCTATGTGTCTTTAAATTCTTAGTGGGGTTTTTCCTAAAATTGGTCAGCCGTTGGACTCACTGCATACCCTATAACTGTATAGCAGACTCTCTCCTTTCTAATGGGAATTTGTTGATACTGTGGGCTTGCTCTATGTGTCTTTAAATACTTAGTGGGGTTTTCCTAAATTTGGTCAGCCATTGGACACACTGCATACCCTATAACTGTATAGCAGGCCCTCTCCTTTCTAATGGGAACATGTCGTACTTGTTACTGTGGCCCTGCTCTATGTGTCTTTAAATTCTTAGTGGGGTTTTTCCTAAATTTGGTCAGCCGTTGGACTCACTGCATACCCTATAACTGTATAGCAGACTCTCCCCTTTCTAATGGGAATTTGTCGTTACTGTGGCCCTGGTCTATGTGTCTTTAAATTCTTAGTGGGGTTTTTCCCAAATTTTGGCAGCCCTTGCAGTCACAGCATGGGCATTACCACTATAGGGGACCCGCTTCTTTATAATGGGAACATTTTTTTTACTGAGACCCTCCTCTATGTCTCTTCAAAGGGGTATTGGGTTGCGTCCAAATTTTTGGCAGCCTTTGCAGTCACTGCATACGCAATAACAGTATAGGAGACCCACTTGTTAATAATGACAACAACAAAGCATAGCCGGCTGATGGCTCTCTAACAATAGTGAGGGCCGACTGCTGGCCTTTTAAGAATAGTAAGGGCCGTCTGATGGCCCTATCAAAATAGGCTTTATGACTTTCAGAGTCACTCCATCATAAATGAAACAGGATGTGTCTGATGATGTGTCAAACACCACATTGCCAGATAAGGTTGTAAAATGTTAAAATGACATTTCCCGGTGAATGCATTTGTCTTAAAAAGTAACGTAAAAAAAACCAGAACAATAGGATCTTTCTTTAGTAGAAAGAACAGAGTCGCCAATTTAACCTCAATGTAATCACAATGTTCAGCTCCTGCACCTCCTCCTCCATCTCCGAAATGACCACATCAGTCACAAGCTGACAGCACTGCCTTGGCCAAGCGGCAACAGGCTCTGCTGAAGATAACATGCTTAATGCTTAGGTGACAAACCGCCCAGCGCTGCAGAGTTGTTGAAAGCTGTAACACAGCAGCCTGATCTGTGGCTCTCACAGCTGAACATACAGCCAGGCATGGTCGTGTGTGACAATGGGCGGAACCTGGTGAAGGAGAAATGACAGCCGGGGTAGATACGGTTTCCCTCTATGCCAGTCCTTTCACCGAGCTAAAGAATATGGCTGTGGTGAAATACAACTCCCACTGAGAAGCTGTTTCAGATTGAAAAACATTGTGCCCACCAGAGGATTTGATTCTGAGGGCTCACCTTTCTCCCCTGCTCAAGAGCCCCATAGCAGTTGCAAAGTTAGCGCTATCATGAACTCTCCTGAGGTAGAAGCCAGGGCACACCAGAGGATTCTGTGGTGGGACCGTCCAACCCTGCCGAGAAGCAGTCCTGGCTAAGAAAAGTGTGTGGGAAGGTTCCCGGACACTCTATGGCTGCTTTTTTACTGAGGAGGAAACACATGCAAACATGGGGAGAACATACAAAGTCCTTGCAGATGTTGTCCTTGCTGGGATTTGAACCCAGGATCCCAGCGCTGCAAGGCTTCAGTGCTAACCACTGATCCAATGTGCTGCCGTTCACCCTCCAATATCTAACAGGCTGGAGAAACTTGCACCTACTGCCACTCTATCTTCAGCTCCTTTGTGAGAAACTAATGTATTTGGGCAGCCACTCAGTCTACCAAATAAAATTCCTGAGAAGGAAATTGGGGATGGCTTCGCTACTGGTACTGGGGACAGTGCTAATACCATGGCGTCGTACCATAGTTTACTGGAAATATTCCAGGCTGGTAGGAGGCAAGCAAATTCCCACAGAAAAGTACCAGCAGTAATGTTCAGGGACCCGCGCTTGTAGAAGACGGAGACAACACCGGGAGAAATAGTGATGGCTGGGGACCGAGTATGGACATGAGGCATGAGGTTGTGAAAAGCTTCTGCCTCCATGCGCCTAAAAGGCCACATTTCAAGTGCAAGCAGAAATCTGGCAGTTTAGTATTGCGGCTTATGGCTGGCTGCTTACTTGCACTTGCATTCCAAGTAACAGAAAACTAAGCAGATGGTGGTCTCTATCATCATCATGACCTCAGCACTATGAACTCTCCTGAAGGAGAAGCCAGGGCCCACCGGAAGAGTCTCCGGTTTTCTGGTGGGTCAATCCATCCCTGCCGAGAAGCAGTCCTGGCTAAGAAAAGTGAGGGGGGAAGGTTCCCGGACACTCTATGGCTGCTTTTTTAATGTGGATCAGACGTGCTTATGCATGTTATTTCTCAAACCGCATTGCAGATCAGGCCATGGCCCAACTCATGAAATTAAATGCGCAAAGAAGTTTGTGTGTCAAAGCACCACCGACAAGTGCGAGTTGATGTTGGATGGGCTGCCACTGCTTCTGCAACAAGCTGCATTAGAGGACTTCCTGGGAGAAATGACACCCAGAGTAGATACGGTTTACCTCTATGCCAATCCTTTCCCCGAGCTAAATACAACTCTCAGCAAAAAAATCTGTGGACTGGCTCCGTACCGTCCCTGGCCACATTCACCTGTCCACTTGTTTGTGATTAGGCGGTCCTTCCCAGTAAGTGCACTGTGGAGGGCACGGGTAATGTAGTGGGACCCTTGCTTGTGGAAGGCGGAGACGATACAGGGAAAAATAGTGGTGGCTGGGGACCGAGTATGGATACCCGGTCGGCGCCACAATAAGATTGTGGACAGCTTCCGCCTCCACGAGCCTAAAAGGCCACATTTCAAGTGCAAGCAGCTGTCAAAAATTTGGCAGTATAGTATTGCAGCCTGTGGGTGGGTGGGTGGCTGGCTGCATACTTGCGCTTGCATTCCAAGGAATGGGATAGGGACAACTGAACGCAGCACTGGGACAAGGACGTGGACGTTGATTGTTGCAAGTCTGCAATGACAGATGCATGGCGGGAGGCATCTTCGCATGCGCCAAGGATCACTTATCATGGGCACACTTTTAAGCAGTGACCTGGGAGTCAGAGATGCTTCCAGAGGTCTTCCCCATGCTGTTCCCATGTCTTTTCAGCACTGTATGCATGTGTCTGATGATGTGTCACACACCACATGGCCAGATAAGGTTGTAAAATGTTAAAATGACATTTCCCAGTGAATGCACTTGTATTGGTTGAAAGCAATGCAAAAGTGCAAAAACGCATCAAAAACGCTACGTGTGAACATAGCCCAAGGTGTGGAGGAGTATTTTTGGTTTTGGTTATTTATTTTGCCTTATATACAAGTCATTACCCTGGAAAGGATGTTCCTTAACATATTTCCCAGGAAAATCCATTTTGGTTTTGTTTTTGTATGTTTTATTGTGAGTCCGTAAAAGTGGCGTAATACTCTGACAACGTTTTTGACAGCAGTGACCTGGGAGTCAGAAATGCTTCCAGGAGTCTTCCCCATGCTGTTCCCATGTCATTTGAGCACTGTTCCCGTAAATTTTTAGGCTATCTGCAGACCGTCGGGGGGAGCCGCCTGAAAAATAGACTTACATTGGGCTCATTGCTCGGGTCGAGCACCCGAGTATTCCAATTTGCTCGACCCGAGAAACGAGTACCCGAGCATTTTAGTGCTCGCTCATCACTAGTTAACATAAAATATTCTTTTAAAGGGATTCTGTCAGTAGGATCCACCTTCCTAAACCATCTATATGGGCATGTACTGTAGGTCATAGGAAGCTGAATAAAATGATACCTTGATATCTGTGATCCAAAGTCTTATTCCAGAGAAATCCAAGTTTTTCTTAATATGTTAAAGAAGATCTCTGGGCCGGACACTGATCTGCATGAAATTCTGCCTCCAGAGCTGGTTTTAAATGAAAGCGGGCATTACCAGTATGATATGTAGTGACTGACACTTTGCTCTGATAATCACACACAGCTCTGCAGTAACATCAGAACGAACACAGTGCAGCAATAGTGAACTTCGTCTTACAGTATTACTAACATCTACAGCAGCACTTGTCCTCTCATAGTGAAATAATACATCGGATCCCAGATATCAAGGTATGATTTTATTCAGCTTCCTATGACCTGCATGCCCATATAGACGGCTTAGGAGAGATGATCCTGCTGACAGATTCCCTTGAAACATATAATAAATAGGTATAAGACTAAAAGTGAGAAAGGATAGGTGATAACTTGCAGGTTGGGGGGGTTCCATCTGATCCCAAGAACAGGACTCTGAAATGCTGGGTCATGATTGTGGCTTGGCATCACATACCCACCAGAGATACATGAGCGCTATAATCCACTACTTCCAGGATTCCCACAGTGAATGAACGGAGCTGCGACATTTCAAAGCCCTATTCTCGAGATCCAATCATACGCAGCTTCGGATAGGTGATAACTATAAATGGTAAGGATAGCCTATAAAAATTGGACATTCACTGTAAGAGAAGTAATAGATCCATACACACAAAGGCACACAGCAATATGTAGGTAAGAAAAACAGCAACGTGGCAATGTGTTTTTGTAAGATTCATGACAGGATAATTACAGTAGGACATGCGAGCCCTCCACACTTGACTTTGGCGCCCAGACTGATACATCAGTTGTCCTTACATTGCATTGCTGAAGCCAATGAACTCGTTTCCTGCCATCCTTTTCAAAAACTGCATGACCTTGAGAACAGAAAGAGAGAGCTTAAACGGACTCTGTAAAAGTATCCTGACACAAATAAGAACATTATTTATTTTCCGGGCTACAGGTATTATATATGAGCATGGTTGCAAAACTGAATTCATGCATTTTCATCCACAGATTACTCTCTTATAATGGAAAGTTGCACAAAACTGAGGGGACGGGGCATGTGTATGGGTTTGTGTCTCAATTAGTATGCAGCAGTATGTTACTTGCTGTCAAAATTCCCCCAGCCCCAGCACAGTTTTAATCTGCTCTATGATATATCAGGCAGTGTTGTTGAACAGAAGCACTGGAGGTCTGGCATTGACCAAAACCTTACCGATTATTTATGTGGATTGAATAATTCCATGCAGAGATCATGTTTATCATGTAGCACAATGAATGCCATTAAATGGTTATACTGGCTATCTAAAAAAATAAATAATAAATGAAAGTACTAGTTAAACCAACAGCCACTATCCCCTGACATGGAGTGTCAGATTGCATTAAATCCTCACTGTATGGTACAGTTGTGCTCAAAAATTTACATACCTACACCAGAACAAAGTGAAGGTTCTGGAGTGGCCATCTCAGTCTCCTGACCTCAATATCATTGAGCCACTCTGGGGAGATCTCAAACGCACAGTTCATGCTAGACAGCCCAGGAATTTACAGGAACTGGAGGCTTTTTGCCAAGGAGAATGGGCAACTTTACTATCTGAGAAAATAAAGAACCTCGTCCACAACTACCACAAAAGACTTCAAGCTGTCATTGATGTTAGAGGGGGCAATACACGGTATTAAGAACTGGGGTATGTGAACTTTTGATTTGGGTCATTTGGATGATTTTGGTTGTCATTAAGATTTAAAAAGAGAAAACACAGTAGTTTGACAATAAATGACTTCACCCAACCAATAACCATGAGAGGAGAAAAATTTTTTTTGTTTTCATTCATATTCTCTAAAACAAGGCCAAGAAAGGAAAAATTCTGCCGGGGTATGTAAACTTTTGAGCACAACTGTATATTTAGCACTTAGTCTAGGTTTTTACACTTAGGCCATGTTCACACGTTCAGTATTTGGTCAGTATTTTACTTCAGTATTTGTAAGACAAAACCAGGAGTGGGTGAAAAATGCAGCAGTGGTGACGTGTTTCTATTATACTTTTCCTCTGATTGTTCTACTCCTGGTTCTGGCTTACAGTTGAAACCAGAAGTTTACATACACTATAAAAAATACACATATGCATGTTTTTCTCAATATCTGACATGAAATCAGAAAAAACCTTTCCCATTTTAAGTCAATTAGGATTACCATCATTTTAAATATTTGCCAAATGTCAGAATAATGAGAGAGAATGTTTTAAGGCATTTTTATTACTTACTGCAAAGTCACAAGTTTACATACACTAAGATTACTATGCCTTTAAACAATTCTGGACTGCCCATATGATGATGTCATGTGTTTGGAAGCTTCTGATAGGTTTTTTGGCAACATCTGAGTTAATTAGAGACACACCTGTGGATCTATTTTAATGCACACCTGAAATACACTGCTTCTTTGTGTAGCATCATGGGAAAGTCTAAAGAAATCAGCCAAGATATCAGGAAGAAAAGTGTGGACTTACACAAGTCTGGCTCATCCTTGGGTACAATTTCAAGATACCTGAAGGTGCCTCGTTCATCTGTACAAACAATTATATGCAAGTACAAACAAGATGAGAATGTCCAGCCATCATACCGCTCAGGAAGGAGACGGGTTCTGTGTGCCAGAGATGAACGTGCTTTGGTCCGACATGTGGATATCAACCCAAGTACAAAAGCAAAAGACCTTGTGAAGATGATGGTGGAAGCTGGTAAGATTGTGTCAATATCCACAATGAAACAAGTACTGTATCAACATGGGCTGAAAGGCCACTCTGCCAGGAAGAAGCCATTACTCCAAAAGAAACATAAAAAAGCC
Organism: Phyllobates terribilis; assembly: GCF_046119375.1. Taxonomy (NCBI): domain Eukaryota; kingdom Metazoa; phylum Chordata; class Amphibia; order Anura; family Dendrobatidae; genus Phyllobates; species Phyllobates terribilis. Next base: position 188,495,735 of record NW_027362762.1, on the reverse strand, counting down.
AGATTAATGTTTGCAAATGCACACAGGAATAAGGACCTTAATTTTTGGAGATATGTCCTGTGGTCTGATGAACCTAAAATTGAACTTTTTGGGCATTATGACCAACGTTTGGAGGAAAAAGGGAGAAGCTTGGAAGGCTAAGAACACCATTTCAACTGTGAAACGTGGGGATGGCAGCATCATGTTGTGGGGTTGTTTGGCTGTAGGAGGGACTGGTGCACTTCACAAAATAGATGGCATCATGAGAAAAGTAGATTATGTGGCAATACTGAAGCAACATCTCAAGACATCAGCCAGGAAGTTAAAGCTTGGGCGGAAATGGGTCTTCCAAATGGACAATGACCCCAAGCATACTGCCAAAATGGTAACAGAGTGGCTTAAGGATAACAAAGTCAATGTTTTGGAGTGGCCATCACAAAGCCCTGATCTCAATCCTATTGAAAATTTATGGGCAAAGCTGAAAAGCCAGGTGCGAGCAAGGCGACCTACAAACCTGCATCAGTTACACCAGTTTTGTCAGGAGGAATGGGCCCAAATTCCGACCAACTATTGTGAGAAGCTTGGTGAAGGATATCCCAAACGTTTGACCCAAGTCATTCCTTTTAAGGGCAATGGTACCAAATACTAATGAAATGTATGTAAACATTTGACTTTGCAGTAATAAAAATGCCTTAAAACATTCTCTCTCATTATTCTGGCATTTGGCAAATATTAAAAATGATAGTAATCCTAATTGACCTAAACGGGAAAGGTTTATTCTGATTTCATGTCAGATATTGAGAAAAACATGCATTTGTGTCTTTTTATATGGTGTATGTAAACGTCTGGTTTCAACTGTACATATACTGATGTAAAATACTGACCGAAAACTGAAGATGTGAACGTGACCTTAGACAGGATTCACACATCTGTGTTTTGCAGTAAGAGGCTGATGAGTCAGTCAGGTGACCTGTGCTCAGTCTGTGCATGGTGGTCCATACTAGGACCATGAAATACCGATATGTGAATCCGGTCTTATGAGTTTAGGAAGTAGTGGTATGGATGTGTAGCCACTTCTCACACAATACATTTTTCTTTGTTGAAATCTGATATGTCAGTCATGAGAAATCTAGTGTAGAAGCCATATGCAAATCAGTTGGAAAGTGCATTGGGGCGTGTCTATACACTTGGGCTGCTTCTTTCCTCTTCATTACTTCCTTCCCGGCAGCACACTCATCTCTCTGATTGACAGCCCTGGCCTCCGTCATCTCTATGACCAGCTAAAATAGCCTGCATGTGGCATAACTACATGGGCCAGCTCGGCTGCAGTACATTCTCATATGTGAGTAAATTCTCCTACACTGCAGGGGTGAGATAAAGAACACCCGAGCTGCCGATTACTGAGACGAGGGTGGCACTAAGCGGGAAATAACGAAGAGGGAAGAAGCAATGTATTGACACCTCCCCAATAAACTTACAGCCTAAATTATAACTGGCACGTGGCAGTCAGACTCTTACAGATTTTGCATTTCAAGTTATAACTCAAGGTAACAGATGCCTGAAATTAAAAAAATTGCTTAAAAAATAGTGATGTTCTGCTTTGTGTCTAGAATCGAGATATACTGCAGGTAACCGGCTACTGTCAAGCCTTGAGTTGTAATTGTGGGGAGCTGGAAGCTGTCTGCTGTCCTGACGGCTTGGTGCTGTAAGGACACGATTACATTTCTTATAATCTAATGGATGGGAACATTCATCTTCTCCTTCTATGGAGACGTCTCAGATACAAGTCTGCGGTCTCCTAACCAGAAAGTGCAAGAAACACGAAGAATATAACTACTTGTAAACAAGCTGCTTACTGACTCACCAGAGACCACCAGAGTGGGCACTAGACCTATGTGACTTAAATGGGTCTATATTAATTTGCTTTATATTTTATTAACTTTCCTACAGTAAGCTAATTATTTTTCATCCCAGACAACCCAGTCTTCTCTAAAACGTAGAATAATCATGGCATTTGTCATTAAACTCGGCAGCTCGTTGCTCTGAGAACATGAGTTTATTCAAATATATTAATCAATAATGGATACTGCGCATGTGGAAACCACTACCTTGGTCATGTTCATGCGTAGCAAACATTTATTGAAACCTGTGTCTATAGCAACTGAAAAAGTGACCAGACATTATAATGAATAATGCAGCATACTTACATAATCAAACTTTTCAGCTTTGTTAGCCCCTTGCTAAATAAAAGAAAAAATACATTATCAAACCAGAAAATGTCACGCCAGCACTACCTTCATTAAAAGTGTCTTTTTACTATGTTTTTGGAGCAATAACTATAGAATCAGATTCTTATGTGACTGCAGTTTTTTTTTTGTTTCTCACACTACAGCTGTCATGAATTTTTTATATATTGACAATAAGCTGACAATCAGTGATAGGAGGCACCAGACACCTAGTCCTCTAGTGAAAATCTCCAGCTAATAAAAAAAGGATTTAATTGAAACAGCAAAACACAGCCCGGTAAGTGACACATGCCCCTACACCATGCTGCTCTCGGATTACATAGCAAAACCTGCTGACAAATTCTCATGTTCTGTAAGCTATATAAGAAGAACCTCCATACTCACTTTAATCAATGAACAATTGACAATTGCTCCCGCATTCACCATGGGGTTGTGTGGCTTTCCTAATAAAAAAAATAATGCATATACATTTCTGGTTACAATAAATGGAAGGATAATGCTCAGTTTCCATTTTTCCCCTAATATTAGAGACTGCCTCATGTGTTTTTTGCCTTCCTCTGGATCAACATGTTAGGCTATAGGCTGAACGTGATGGAGTACATTTTAATTAATAGATCTTGGAATAAAAACAAGTTCCACAATTAGATATGTTTAGAAAAATAATGTTCCTGTGCTGAGATAATCTTATAGACGTGCCCCTGCTGTGTACTGTGTAATGGCTGTGTCTGACCGTACAGGGACATGGTCTGATGATACCACAGCTCCTGGGCAGGGGGGAAGCAAACGAGTATACAGACAGTACAGCACGGGATCACAGCTGGTTCTTTTTGTGAGGCAAAACATGTTACTGCCTGTTTTTATGCAATGTTATAACCCAAAGAAAGCAGGGACCATTTTCTTCCCCAGTTCATCTGAGGCATAGGCACAAAGACAGCCAAGTGTTTAGTATAGGGTTCAATTTAAAAGCGGTCACTTTGTCCTTGGCAGATGGGCCCACACGCATTGTTCAAAACATGCTTTGGCAACTTCACATTTTTATCTGTGTAGAAATTGTGGAATTCATATATTTAATATTTGCAGAGAAGCATTGCATGTCCTATTTATTATAATTATTTATTTTTAGAGCACCATTGATTTCATGGTGCTGTAGATGAGAAGGGGTTACATACAAAACACAAATTACAATGAACAAATTAACAATGACAGACTGGTACAGATGGGAGAAAGCCCTACTCTTGTGGACGTACATTCTACAGGATAATGGGAAAAGAGACAGTAGGGTACGAGGTTGCAGCAGCTCCGGTGGTGGTGAGGTGACAGCGGGGTCATTGCAACCTGGGTTTTCAAGTTTTGTCTATGAAATTTCCAAATGTGGTGGATAATCGTACGTGTTGGGGCACAAAATCCCAGATGGGGACACTGGAGAAAAGTCTTGGAGGCAATTGAGTGAGGAAGGTACGAGTGTGGAAAATAGAAGGAGGTCTTGGGAGGAGCTTGGATTATGTGTGGGAACATATTGGGACAGTAGTTTGGAGATATATGTTGCAAATTGTCTCTTCAGAGAGGAAGAGAATTGAGATTCTGGTTCTGGCTTTAATCCTAAGTCATGGCTCATTAGAGAGTAGATATTGAGTTTTAGGATTACTACTTCCTATAGGTGGCACTAGAGTTCTAGTCCTCTTCCTCTTTGAAGAGACAATTTGCATATTTCCCAGAGGAGCATTATGGCTTAAAAGTCTCCTCACCTTGACATGCTTTACATGTCACTCTTTGCAAAGAGAAACGTTACCTCTTGGATAGAGATACATGTTGGAAACAGAGTATGGAAGGCTTGTTGGTCAGGGTTAGCAGTATTTAGTATTAAGCATATTTATTAGTGATGAGCGAGCACTAAAATGCTTGGGTACTCATTGCTCGAGTCAAGCAAATTGGAATAAGCCCAATGTAAGTCTATGGGAAACTCGAGCATTTTTCAGGCGGCTCCCCCCAGCGGTCTGCAGAGGGCCTAAAAATTGCCCAAATCGATGGGAACAGTGCTCAAATGACATGGGAACAGCATGGGAAAGACCCCTGGAAGCATCTCTGACTCCCAGATCACTGCTGCAACAAAGTGGTCAGAGTATTACGCCACTTTTACGGACTCACAATAAAACATACAAAAACAAAACCAAAATGGATTTTCCTGGGAAATATGTTAAGGAACATCCTTTCCAGGGTAATAACTTGTATATAAGGCAAAATAAATAACCAAAACCAAAAATACTCCTCCACACCTTGGGCTATGTTCACACGTAGCGTTTTTGATGCGTTTTTGCACTTTTGCATTGCTTTCAACCAAGACAAATGCATTCACCAGGAAATGTCATTTTAACATTTTACAACCTTATCTGGCCATGTGGTGTGTGACACATCATCAGACACATGCATACAGTGCTGAAAAGACATGGGAACAGCTGAGGAAGACCTCTGGAAGCATCTCTGACTCCCAGGTCACTGCCTAAAAGTGTGCCCATCAAAAGTGATCCTTGGCGCATGCAAAGATGCCTCCCGCCATGCACCTGTCGTTGCAGACTTGCAACAATCACTGTCCACGTCCTTGTCCCACTGCAGCGTTCAGTTGTCCCTACCCCATTCCTTGGAATGCAAGCGCACGTATGCAGCCAGCCACCCATCCACCCACAGGCTGCAATACTATACTGCCAAATTTTTGACAGCTGCTTGCACTTGAAATGTGGCCTTTTAGGCTCGTGGAGGCAGAAGCTTTTCATAACCTCATGGCGGCGGCGGCTGGGTGTCCATACTCGGTCCCCAGCCGCCACTATATTTCCCGGTATCGCCTCTGCCTTCCACAAGCACGGGTCCCACAACATTACCCGTGCCCTCCCCAGTGCACTTACTGGGAAGGACCGCCTAACCACAAACATGTGGACAGGTGAATGTGGCCAGGGACGGTACGGAGCCAGTCCACAACTTTTTTTGCTGAGAGTTGTATTTAGCTAGGTGAAAGGACTGGCATAGAGAGAAACCATATCTACCCTGCGTCTCATTTCTCCCAGGAAGTCCTGTAATTGAGCTTGTTGCAGAAGCAATGGCAGCCCGTCCAACATCAACTCGCACTTGTCGGTGGTGCTTTGACACACACACATCTTTCTTTGCGCATTTAATTTCCTGAATGCAGAGTTGGACATTGGCCTGATCTGTAATGCGTTTTGAGAAATAACATGCATAAGCATGGCCGATCCACATTAAAAAAGCAGCCATAGAGTGTCCGGGAACCTTCCCCCACACTTTTCTTAGCCAGGGCTGCTTTTCGGCAGAGTTGGACGAGCCCACCAGAGAACCGGAGACTCCTCCGGCGGGCCCTGGCTTCTCCTTCAGGAGAGTTCATAGTGCCGAGGTGAGACCATGATGATGATAGAGACCACCATCTGCTTAGTTTTCTGTTACTTGGAATGCAAGTGCAAGTATGCAGCCAGCCAGCCACCCACCCACAGGCCGCAACACTAAACTGCCAGATTTCTGGGCAGCTCTTTGCACTTGAAATATGGCCTTTTAAGCTCGTGGAGGCGGAAGCTTTTCACAACCTCATGTCGGCGGCGGCCGGGTGTCCATACTCGTTCCCCAGCCGCCCCTATATTTCCCGATATCGCCTCCACCTTCCACAAGCACGGGTCCCACAACATTACCCGTGCCCTCCCCAGGGCACTTACTGGGAAGGACCGCCTAACCACAAACACGTGGACAGGTGAATGTGGCCAGGGACAGTACGGAGCCAGTCCACAACTTTTTTTGCTAAGAGTTGTATTTAGCTCGGTGAAAGGACTGGCATAGAGGGAAACCGTATCTACCCTGCGTGTCATTTCTCCCATGAAGTCCTCCAAAGCTGCTTGCACTTGAAATGTGGCCTGAACATTACTGCTGGTACTTTTCTGTGGGAATTTGCTTGCCTCCTACCAGCCTGGAATATTTCCAGCAAACTATGGTACGACGCCATGGTATTAGCACTGCCCCCAGTACCAGTAGCGAAGCCATCCCCAATTCCTTCTCAGGAATTTTATTTGGTAGACTGAGTGGCTGCCCAAATACATTAGTTTCTCACAAAGGAGCTGAAGATAGAGTGGCAGTAGGTGCAAGTTTCTCCAGCCTGTTAGATATTAGAGGGTGAACTGCAGCACATTGGATCAGTGGTTAGCACTTAAACCTTGCAGCGCTGGGATCCTGGGTTCAAATCCCAGCAAGGACAACATCTGCAAGGACTTTGTATGTTCTCCCCATGTTTGCATGTGTTTCCTCCTCAGTAAAAAAGCAGCCATAGAGTGTCCGGGAACCTTCCCACACACTTTTCTTAGCCAGGACTGCTTCTCGGCAGGGTTGGACGGTCCCCCTAGAGAATCCTCTGGTGTGCCTTGGCTTCTACCTCAGGAGAGTTCATGATAGCGCTAACTTTGCAGCTGCTATGGGGCTCTTGAGCGGGTGAGAAAGGTTAGCCCTCAGAATCAAATCCTCTGGTGGGCACAACGTTTTTCAATCTGAAACAGCTTCTCAGTGGGAGTTGTATTTCACCACAGCCATATTGTTTAGCTTGGTGAAAGGACTGACGTAGAGGGAAACCGCATCTACCCCAGCTGTCATTTCTCCGTCACCAGGTTCCGCCCATTGTCACACACGACCATGCCTGGCTGTATGTTCAGCGGAGAGAGCCACAGATCAGGCTGCTGTGTTACAGCTTTCAACAACTCTTCAGCACAGCCTGTTGCCGCTTGGCCAAGGCAGTGCTGCAGTGCTGTCAGCTTGTGAATGATGTGGTCATTTCAGAGATGGAGGAGGAGGTGCATGAGCTGAACAATGTGATTACATTGAGGTTAAATTGGTGACACTGTTTTTTATACTAAAGAAAGATCCTATTGTTTTGTTTTGTTTAACATTATTTTTTAAGACAAATGCATTCACCGGGAAATGTCATTTTAACATTTTACAACCTTATCTGGCAATGTGGTGTGTGACATATCATCAGACACATCCTGTTTTATTTATGATGGAGGGACTCTGAAAGTTATAAAGCCTATTTTTATAGGGACATCAGACGGCCCTTACTATTCTTAAAAGACCAGCAGTCGGCCCTAGCTATTGTTAGAGAACCATCAGCCGGCTATGCTTTGTTGTTCCCATTATTAACAAGTGGGTCTCCTATACTGTTATTGCGTATCCAGTGACTGCAAGGGCTGCCAAAAATTTGTACGCAACCCAATACCCCTTTGAAGAGACATAGAGGAGGGTCTCAGTAAAAAAAATGTTCCCATTATAAAAGGAGCGGGTCTCCTATAGTGGTAATGCCCATGCTGTGACTGCAAGGGCTGCCAAAATTTGGAACGAAAAACACTAAGAATTTAAAGACACACGGAGCAGGGCCACAGTAACAAGGTACGACATGTTCCCATTTGAAAGGAGAGGGTCTGCTATACAGTTATAGGGTATGCAGAGAGTCCAACGGCTGACCAATTTTAGGAAAAACCCCACTAAGAATTTAAACATACATAGAGCAGGGCCACAGTAACGACAAATTCCCATTAGAAAGGAGAGAGTCAGCTATACAGTTATAGGGTACGAAGTGAGTCCAATGGCTGACCAATTTTAGGAAAAACTCCACTAAGAATTTAAAGACACACTGAGCAGGGCCACAGTAACATGGTACGACATGTTCCCATTAGAAAGGAGAGGGTCTGCTATACAGTTATAGGGTATGCAGTGAGTCCAACGGCTGACCAATTTTAGGAAAAACCCCACTAAGAATTTAAAGACACACGGAGCAGGGCCATAGTAACAAGGTACGTACGACATGTTCCCATTAGAAAGGAGAGAGCATGCTATACAGTCATAGAGTATGCAGTGAGTCCAACGGCTGACCAATTTTAGGAAAAACCCCACTAAGAATTTAAAGACACACGGAGCTGGGCCACAGTAACAAGGTACGTATGACATGCTCCCATTAGAAAGGAGAGGGTCTGCTATACAGTTATAGGGTATGCAGTGAGTCCAACGGCTGATCAATTTTAGGAAAAACCCCACTAAGAATTTAAAGACACACGGAGCAGGGCCACAGTAACGACAAATTCCCATTAGAAAGGAGAGAGTCTCCCATAGTGTTGGCCTATGCAGTGAATGCAAGGGCTGCCAAAAATTTGGAGGCACTTCAATGACCCTTGGAAGAGACATGGAGGAGGGCCTCATAAAAAAATGTTCCCATTAGAAAGGAGTGGGCCTCCTATACTTGTAATGCCCATGCACTAAATGTATGGGCTGACAAACATTTACCCCTGGGGGGTATACATGAACATACTGTATAAAAAAATTTTTTTACGGGCATCATAAACACCCTTTAAAAAAATTTTGTGGGTGATGCATCACGGACCACGGTCACCCTGGTGATATGGTGGTGGAGGATGAGGAGAAGGAGGAGAACAAGAGCAAATAGCCAAAATCAGGAAGCGTATACCCATGTGTGGGTGTGAAAAGGTGCATGGGAATACACCTTCCAAGAAAAGACACTGGATTTGAGTTTATGTTACGCTGCTATCATTCGGTGGTGTTGAGAAGTCAGGCCCAATCCAGCACTTGTTCATTTTTATAAGAGTCAGCCTGTCAGCATTTTCAGTTGACAGGCGGATGCGCTTATCAGTTCTAATTCCACCAGCGGCACTAAAAACCCACTCTGATAAAACGCTGGCGGCAGGGCAGGCCAGGACCTCGAAGGCATAGAGAGCCAGTTCATTCCACGTATCCAGCTTGGATACCCAATAATTATAAGGCACAGAGGAATCACGGAGGACGTTGGTACGGTCGGCAAGGTACTCCCTCAGCACCTTCCCAAACTTTGCACTCCTTGTGAGAGTACCCCGCGCCTCAGGGCCTGTGCGATGGGAGGGTCTGAGAAAACTCTCCCAAAACTTTGACAGTGTTCCCCTGCCTCTGCTGGATTGAAGTTGTGTCTCTCTCGCCTGTACTCCTTGGTTGTCCAACGAAGTGTGCCCTCTGCCGCCAGCGTTTTCAGATGGGAATTTTTTTAATAGTTCCGCAACAAGGGCCTTCTGGTACTGCCCCATTTTTGTACACCTGTCCGCCTCAGGAATAAGAGATATAAAGTTCTCCTTGTAGCGTGGGTCTAGAAGTGTCACCAACCAGTAATGACTGTCACCCAAAATTTTGAGAACGCTAGGGTCATGGGAAAGGCTGCGTAACATAAACTCAGCCACGCGTGCCAGACTACTAACATGCAAGACTTCCGTGTCCTCACCAAGAGGATGACTGACCATGCTCTCCTCCTCCTCTCTGTCCTCTGGCCATCCACGCTGAACAGACGGTATGACAGCTGTGCAGGTAGTACCGTCTAAAGTGCATGAAACTAGCTCCTGTCCTTCCTCCTCCTCTTCCTCATTGTCACCCAATCCATGTTGGGATGAGATGAGGCTTGGCTGTGTGTAATCACCCTGTATGGTTCCTTGCTCCATCTCATTGTGCTCCGCCTGCAATGCATCCTCTTTGTGAGCAGAGAGCATTTCAGAAGAGAGAGAAGCGGGATGGTGACGCTAATTATGGCGTCATCGTCGCTCACCATCTTGGTGGAGTCCTCAAAGTTTTGGAGGATGGTACATATGTCTGACATCCATGTCCACTCCTGAGGTCTTATCTGTGGAGTCTGAACTGAATACCGACAGCCTTGTTGATGCTGGTACTCAACAACTGCCCTCTTCTGCTCACAAATCTTTCCCAACATCTGCAGTGTAGAGTTCCAACGCGTGGGGACATCACACACCAGTCTGTGAGCCGGGAGATGCTAACGCTGCTGAAACACGGCTAGGGCGGTGGAAGCTGTAGCTGACTTTCTAAAATGGGCACACAGGCGGCGTACTTTAAGAAGCAGATCCGGCCGCTCCGGATAGGATTTGAGAAACCGCTGAACCACGCTGAACCACGAGGTTAAGCATATGGGCCAGGCATGGTACGTGTGTGAGCTCTCCTCGCCTCAGAGCCGCCACCAGGTTCCGGCCATTGTCACACACGACCATGCCTGGCTGTAGGTTCAGCGGGGTGAGCCACAGATCTGCCTGCTCTTTCAGAGCTGTCCAGAACTCTTCAGCATTGTGCGGTTTGTCACCTAAGCATATTAGCTTCAGCACAGCCTGTTGCCGCTTGGCCGAGGCAGTGCTGCAGTGCTTCCAGCTTGTGACTGATGTGGTCATTTTGGAGATAGAGGCTGAAGAGCAGGAGGAGGATGAGGTGCAGGAGCTGTAGACCGTGGGGGCAACCCTGATTGACCTAGGGCCCGCAATCCTTGGCGTCGGGAGGAGGTGTTCCGTCCCAAGGTCCGACTGGGTCCCAGCTTCCACTATGTTAACCCAGTGTGCCGTCAGCAAGATGTACCATCCCTGCCCACAAGCACTTGTCCACATGTCCGTGGTTAGGTGGACTTTCCCGGTAACTGCGTTGTTGAGAGCACGGCTAATGTTTTGGGACACGTGCTTGTGTAATGCGGGGACGGCACACTGGGAGAAATAGTGGCGGCTGGGGACCGAGTACCGAGGGACGGCCGCCGCCATCAGGTTGCGGAATGCTTCTGTCTTCACAAGCCTAAAAGGCAACATTTCCAGCGCAAGCAGTCGTGAAATGTGAGAATTTAGTAGTGTGGCCTGTGGGGCGTTGGCTGCATATTTGCGCTTGCGTTCCAAGAACTGGGGTATGAACAACTGAACGCTGCGCTGGGACAAGGACATGGACGTGCTTCCTGATGCTGCTACTTGAGAGTGTGCAACGACAGGTGCACGGCAAGAGGCATCTTCGCATGCACCATGGACAGGGGATTGGCTTGCATGCACAACAGCGGAAGAAGCAATGGTGCTACCTGAAGACACTGTTCCTGGACCCTGATGTTCGGACCACAAAGTCAGGTGCTCTGCTGCCATGTGCCTGATCATGCTGGTGGTGGTCAGGCTGGTCGTTTTGCCGCCCCTGCTGATGCTGGCCTGACAGGTGGTGCAAATGGCCTTTTTGGGGTTATCGGCAGAGTCTTTAAAAAACAACCAGACTCGGGAAGACATAACAGTTGTACTGGCAACTTCCTTCGTGTTGGTGTTACGGGGAACGGTTGCCTGTCTTCTGTCTGCGGCCACCACCCTGCTTCTTCCTGCCTGTTGGGGTGCTCTCCCTCCCTCCCCCTGTGTGCTGCTGTCCTCGCTCTGCATGTCCTCCTGCCAGGTTGGGTCAGTTACTATATCATCCACCACCTCGTCTTCCACTTCTGTACCCTGGTCCTCCACCTGACTTTCTGGCAATTGTGTCTCATCATCGTCCACCTCTTGTGGCACTTTCCCACCGTCGCCTTCGTGTGACCGTGGCTGCTCAAATATTTGGGCATTGCTACACGCAATCTCCTCTAGCCTCGCTTCAAGTGGACCGGGCGAGAGGCCCAAATCTATAAATGGAAAAGTGAACAGCTCTTCAGAGTGTCCAAGTGTGGGATCAGTTGTCTCTGGGTACTCGGCATGGTGGGAGGAAGGAGGATCAGGGTGAGGAATATGCAGTCCAGACTCACGGCTAGTGAGACTTGACTGTGTGGAAGACAGGGTGGTGGTGGTTTTGCTAAGTGACTGGAAGCATTATCCACTATCCAACTAACAACCTTTTGACACTGCTCTGGGTTCAATAGTGGTGTGCTGCGGTCCCCTAGACATTGGGACAGGAAGGTCAGGCGAGAAGATGTGGGTGTTTTTTGTGGCACAATTTCGGCTTGCCCACGGCTTTGTCCTTGGCCTCTGCATACACCATTACCATCACATCCAGTTCCCCGTCCCTTGCCACGAGCCTTGTCCATTTTAAATGGAGGACAGTATCTTCCACGCTCACTACAAATGACTGTGTTTGTAGCGAACTTATATGTGATCCGTGTGATGGAGAAAACACGGTTTTAAATACCTGGCCTGTAGGTAAGTAGTTTGAACAGCAAACTGCTGTGAATTGCTTCACTGACACTAAAAGAAATTTTTAATGGAGGCCAGAAATGGCAGTATTTTCTGACAACGTATATGTGATCCATTTGACTGAGAAAACACAGTTTTAAATAGCTGGATTTCTTGCACTCTAATATGGAAATGACCTGGTGGTATTCTGCAGTGCCAACAAGCTAATGGTGCAGAAAAAACGGTGTTCTAAGGATTGCTTTTTAAGCAAATAATGAGGATTAAGATCCAAAGAAAAGTATTCCTGGCCCCTGAGACCTGGGCCTTTGTATAGAAATATCTAACAGCAGCAGAAGGAAGAATTGGAATGGAGCCTCTTGTGCTATGTGCACTGCAGTCTGCTATATACTCTGCCTGCCTGCCTATATACCCTGCCTGCCTGATATCTCTGCAGATGGATTAGTCCTCAGAAGGACTGTTTGTTAAGATGGATATGTGTAATGTACGGTTTTTCTCCCTACACTACCTAATACACAAGCAAATCTGTCCCTGATGCAGCAGCAGCAGCTCTCCCTACACTGTCTGATCCGGAGTGACTGTGACGAGCAGAGCGGCGCCAGATCTGATATAGACCTGATGACGCTGTGCGGCCAGCCAATCACTGTAATGCCCACAACCAACATGGCTACCGCATTACAGTGCACGGCAGGCAATCCCTGTATGTTCATTGGCTCTGTAAAGAGCGCCAAACCCGCCCGAGCAACCCGGAAATACTTGGCGAGGGCCGAGCATCTCGAGCAGTGAGATGCTCGAGCGAGCACCGAGCAGTAGCGAGCATTTTCGCTCATCACTTTTATATATATATATATATATATATATATATATATATATATATATATATATATATATAGTGAGAGAGAGAGAGAGCTAATTGAGCTGGCCTGGTGAGTGCAGTATACAGCTTTTGTTTGTTATATACATTTACTGTGGGTACATATGTTGTCTATATAGTGTATATAACCCTACATAGTGTATGCTTGTTTCAGCCTGTAGTTAGTGACAATAACTTCAGCAGACATATTATTTTTCATTACGGTCACGTGCAATGTTAGTAACTGGATTACCAGGTTTCACCTTGTCCTTTAACACAAGTCATGTAAAAGAGCCATATACCATAGATATATGAACTTATCACTCTGAGCCGGTTTTGATCAGCAGCCACATTTGGTTTCAGCTCCCTGCAGCTGGTTTGAGCTAAGAAAACGTTCTAACTGATGTGTAGTATTGCATTACAGAGTAATGATGGGGCTGTGTCTACAATTAGTGCAAAGATTTACAGTGTTGTGTCTCTTTAGGCTACTTTCCCACGATGAATATTTGGTGAGTTTTGTTGTAGATTTTCTCCAGCTTTTCTGCACCTATTAAGTTGTGTTCCCTTGATGAGTTTTGGTGACTTTTTGAAGCTGCTTATTTTCGCTGCGTCAAAAACTCAAAATCTTACAGTTCCCGCAAAATGGATGGGATTTATAGAAATCTCTTTTTTTACTCAGTGTGAATTGACCTGCGGTGCGAGTTTCAAATCCGCAACATGTCAACTGCTCTTACGGGTACACAGAGTTTTCTGTGCCGATTTTTCCCATAGACTTACATTACATGGGGAAAATCTGCAGGTAAAAAACGCACATCTGTTTTTAGTGTGTTTCTGCAGCAGAAACGCATTAAAAACACATGTAGTCTGCCCGTGACTATGTCAATTAAGTTTTGTCAAAGCCAAATACCAGGTAGTATCAAAAACAAAGCAGCTTTAATTACAACATGACATTCCAAAAAAGGCAAAAAGCGCAGTGGTAAAAACACATGTTAAAAAACTCACTAAAAAACGCAATGAATAAAACGCGAGTAACTTAATTTACATAATAAGTGCAGAAACATCAAGACAACTTGAAAAGTTCATCAAGTGAATGCAGCTTTAGGTAAATTAGATGCTTTTACATGCGTTTTTATTGCATTCTTGACACTGTGGTTTTAAAGTGCAGTGGGCAGGAGATTCCTATAAATCCCATCCACTTTGCTAGAACCATAAGACGCTGCGTTTTTTGGTGTGATGATAAGGAATCTCCTTCCTGTCTTAGAATATCTGTGCCATTCACCGCTTCCTCGGGCTCTGCAATAGGACATCACAATGTGCTGCAGCCCAGAGAATATTCAATAATCCGTCACTTCAGCAATCCTGAAAATGTTACAAATATCAGGATAGTATGTAGACTTTCCTACATAGGAGGCAAAGATTCAGTTTGCGTCATTGACTCTGTATGTGAATGCTCCAGCTCCAGCTTTACAGTTGCTTAAAAATAAAAAAAAATACAAAAATACTTATAACTTTACATGTTTTTAATAATAAAAAAGGCCTAGAAATTCAAATGTAAAGCTGAGTGACAACTCATTATTTACATAGCACAATTTTTTTGTCTGCATAAAATGGACCAATTTGGACCCGTTTTTGTCAGCGTGTTCATTTTTATCATCATCTTGCTATCCATTTTTCTCGCATGAGAGAAAAAAAAGATGGAGGATTCCCAAGCTGTTTTTTTTCTAGCAGCCAGTCATTGATAGAAGGACAGCACTAGGATGCAACATGGATTACATCTGTGTGCTGTCATCTTTTTCACAGACGCATGCACTTCAATGGGGGCGAATTTTATTTGCAAAATATACCAAAATTGGACATGTCTCTGCTGTTTTTATGGACCTTCAGTTATCCCCTGTGTGTCTGTGTGCTAGTCATTAAAAGAAGTTGTATGTGTATGTGAACATGAAATTCGGATGTGTGAATGGAGCCTTAAGATATTTGGGATCAGCCATCTATACAGATGATGATGTCATTGCGTTAACATCATAACATGCCAAATGCAGACATTGCGGAATACTCCTTATAATTACCCTATAATTACAGATGGCTAATATTTGTCCTAAACTACTATTTGTGCAAGCAGACCTGTCAATTAATCACTGCTGTAAAAAGTGTTCTGACATGTTAACTTTTAATTTTAACTCTAACAATGTTTTAGTACATTTTAACACTTTAAATACCTTTACTAAAGAGCATATAAGGGGCTTTAAAAGGAGTCCGTTACCCCTAAATTGCAAGTTAAAGGGAACCTGTCACCATGAAAATGCCATCCATTCCGCACTCGCCATTTTATACACCAGGAAAAGCTGAGAAGATTGATATAGATTTATGTGAGAAAACATTCAGTATAATCTGTGTTTTAATCATTTAATCCTCCGCTCTTTCTGGGATTTTCAGTCCAGTGGGCGGGCCCATCAGTGACTGACAGCTTTTTTTGTATAACAGTGCATGCAGAGAAAGCTGTCAGTCACTGATAGGCCCGCCCACCAGACCAAAAATCCCAGAAAGTACAGAGGTTTAAATGATTAAATGCAAGTTATACTGAATCTTTTCTCACAAATCTATATCGATCTGATCTCCTCATTCTGCTCTATAACATTCTGTCTGCAGATTGGATGGCATTTTCATGGCTCTCTTTAAACTGTATGAACATTTACATAGGGGACATAGCCCTTATAAAAATCATACCATACCAGACATATACAGATTAATTTAATATTTGCTGAAAAATCTTGTACTTAATATGACGCGCCCCCTGGGCCGTGGGGGTTACTCGGCAGCCGGGCCTATGGATGCTGGTGGGGGATATCACGGCGGCTGGCCCGGTCCGTGACCCAGGGCGGTCAATAAAAAAAAGGGGAATTATTTATAGGGGATTTGTAAAGTTCGTGACGCTACCTGTGGAATGCGGCCAAAGGGAGCCGCCGCTGCGGAGCAGTCCTCTGAAGCTGATGTTACGGCAGCAGGGATGGTGTGGCTCTCCACAGGAAGAGCTAGCTCCAGGGCAGTGTAGATATTGTTGGTTGTGCTGGGCGTTGTAGTG
Source organism: Phyllobates terribilis (assembly GCF_046119375.1). Classification (NCBI taxonomy): domain Eukaryota; kingdom Metazoa; phylum Chordata; class Amphibia; order Anura; family Dendrobatidae; genus Phyllobates; species Phyllobates terribilis. The sequence continues at coordinate 188,479,607 of NW_027362762.1, read as the reverse complement.
CAGGGGGAAAGATGGCACAGCTGAAATAATGGACAGAGGCAGTGCGGTGCAGTCATCCGAGTCTTTACTCACAGTTCTCATGTACGTTCCACTGATACACTGCGCGGGTGCCAGCGTCCCACGTCGCGCTGCGTTCACCACACCGGGTGTTCAGCTCTTCCTCAGGTAGATTAGGAGCACTTAACGGAACCCCGCTTTCTTATGTTCCTCTCTAGACCGTCTTCACGCTGGGTCTTCTCCCTCCTGCCCTGCGCTTCCCCACTCACAGTCCCGCTCGGGTGCTCTGAAGTCCCTCCTGTCAAACTGGAGTTCCCGGACCTGCTTGACCCTCACGGTGACTAGAATGAGGCTTTGGCAACTGAACTATAAAAGCCAGAAGCCTCCGTTTTTTCCATCCGAGACCTGGAGTAACACGGCTGGTCCAAGGGCCGGTCCCCTTCTTGCGGCCTGATACCTCTGTCTTCTGACAGATTCGGGGCGTACGGGTGCCGTCCTGCACTCGCTGTACCCCCTAGGATCCCTTCAATAGAACGGAGCCTTCCTCCTCTGGCTCCCCTCCTGGGCCTTTAGCACTAGGCCCTACTCTTGGAGCAGAGCTCCTAAGGAGACTCTGCTCCCAGACTGTCTTCACTCTCTCCTCTCACTGACTGACCTGCCACCCTAAGATGGCCTCCCTTTAAATACCTACTACTATGGTGCTCCCCTAAACTGCTTCCTCCACCCACACCCACTACTGGTTCCCCCTACCTTTGGTTCCCCCCACTCCAGCCAGGGACAGGGCTCAGCACTGTGCACATGCATCTTGCCCTTCCAGCCGGCCTGGAGTAGTGTAGTGTTGAATGTGGGTGTTGGGGTTCCGGGCAGCACTCCCTCCTTACCTGAGAGGACGAAACACCACACCTCTGGGTGAGGTGCAGTACCTCTGTGGCGACTGAACCCTCAGGGGCGCCACAAATATGCAAATGAAGGTGCCTCTGTGCTCCCTTAACGTGGCCTATGCCTTGGTGCACGGTTACGACTTCCTATTTCCATATTAAAGCCAGTCCCTTGTCTTGATTGACCGCGCTCCGATGGTAAGAGCGAGCGCTGTCTAATATCAGTTTTCGTGTCTGCACTTGTGCACCGACACTGTAGGAGAGCAGCAATATGCTCCACGTGTCAGTGGGGGTGCGCACACAATTGGCTGTGGGCGCGTTCTGATACCTGCTTCCTGCCTATCTTTGGCCACCGCTTGAGTGGCTTCAGTGAGGAGTGGAATTGAAGTCAGCAGACAGCGTGTGCACATCACAATGCTCTCTCATACTCACTGAAGTCAATCTCACTACACTTCCGGGTGTACTTGTACAGACCGTTTTTCTTTTTTAAATGAAAGTTTATTAACCTACATTTCCCACATTAAAGCAGTAGGAATAGCTTGTGGCAAATGTCCTAAAATTGAAAATCATTTATAGTAAAATGAAAATAAAATCTAAATAAACAGATTGTCTTCTTGGAGTGGGGGAGCTTCTATTAAACAATCAAAAAGTATTTTTTATTTATTTTTTCCAGGATATCACGTGAAGACGAATGTGAACTTTATGTGAAAAAGTATATATCAACACTAGTGACCCTACTAGAGTGGACAACTAAGTAAATGCAGACCTGTCTCATACACCTATTTATTAAGATGTGTTTTATATTTGCAAATAACGGTACATACTGTCTAGACACATCATGGCTTCCATGCAAAGCGGACCTCTTACCTTGTTGGTTAAGTGAAAGCTTGTTAAAACGAAGGCCACTGGGCTCTTTGCCAACATGCTGATGGACGTAGCCTGTTCCCAGGTCATTCACAGCAATGGCATACTTTAATGGCTTCACACATGATTGCAGGCATAATGGGACCTCAGTGTCTCCTACTGAATACCTTAAAGAAGAGAACATAGTTTGATTAAATAAAATTGTTATATCTGCCTGGAATATCCTGTATATCTATTTATAATTCCTTAGCCATACCTACAGCATGCAAGATTTTGAAAAATTGGCACAGGCCAAAATAATGCAAAATAAGAGGCCAAAACGCCAAGGTGTTGTTTTGTGTATTTCATATTGACCTATAGGCTTTCATATGACTTCTTGCAGCAATATTTTTCTATTTGTATTTTTCAAGAATAGAGAGCGTTCCCATTATAGCCTATGGGCTGTCCATATGTCCGTGTTCTTTTGTGGACCAAGTGGTCCGCTGCCCGCAAACAATCACGAGACATGGACATTTTCAATCCAAGTCATACATCAAAATTACCCATACAAGTCCATGGGTCCATGAAATCCACAGGCAGCATTCAAATCACATTCAACTGTTCAAAACCTTAAATGAAAAAAAAAAAGAGAACCCCTTTCATTTTTTCTTTACTGGCCCCACAGGGAATATCAGCATATCATGGCTCAAAAATGAATTCCAAATTCTTTATTGCAACCTGTTATGCAATAACCAGAGGATGCAGTATTTGTTGGAGGTCAGACGAAACAACAGTGCATCAAATGGTCTTTTTAAATTAATAGTTAGGGCTTGTTCACACGACCGAATTTTTAGTCCAAGTTATGTTCTTGAAAAAAACGGACCGTACTTGGACCAATGTTATTCAATGGGGCAGTGCAGATGAATGTTTTTTTATCTAATCGAATCTGCGTGTGAGAATAATCGCAGAATGCAATAGTTTCTTCCATAATTCGGATGAGACTCGTCCATTCAATTCTATGAGTGCGTAAAAAAAAATTGGATGCCATACAGAGACACAGTATAGCATCCTATTATCTATAATATAACCGGCCAAGCGTCCCTCTGTCTGAAACCTTTATAGACTGCGCATACGCGACGCGCAGTCTGGCTCCAGACAGAAGAACGCCTGGAGCCGTTACAGGTAAGAGGAGTGTATGACGCCGGAGATCGCGGTATACGTAGACACTGAACACATACCGCCATCTCCGGCGCCATACTTACATACTTACCTGACCGGGAGGAGCGTTTCCGCGGCACCTCTCTTTTGACCGGAGACCGGGGGAGGACTGAAGGCGTCGGAATCGGCGCATGCGCATGGCGCTATCCAGCGCCATTTTACTGAAGACACATTTACAATGTGTCTTCAGCAAAATGGCGCCAGACAGCGCGGTGCTCCGGCGCCACACTCCTCCCCCGGCCCCCGCAGAACAGGACACAGCAGTGCTGGAGCACAGGGAAGAAAGGTGAGTATAAGTGTTTATTTTTTTTGTATGTGTGCAGCGTGAAAGGGATGAGGGGTACCATACATACCAGTATTGGGGGATGAGGGGGCCACACATACCAAGATTGGAGGATGAGGGGGCCACACATACCAGGATAGGGGGATGAGGGGGCCACACATACCAGGATTGGGGGATGAGGGGTACCATACCAGGATTGGGGGATGAGGGGTACCATACCAGGATTGGGGGTGAGGGGACCATGCATACCAGGATGGGGGTGAGGGGACCAAGCATACCAGGATTGGGGGATGCGGGGCCCACACATACTAGGATTGGGGGATGAGGGGCCCACACATACTAGGATTGGGGGATGAGGGGGCCATACATACCAGGATTGGGGGATGAGGGGTACCATACCATGCATACCAGGATTGGGGTGAGGGGACAATGCATACCAGGATTGGGGGTGAGGGGACAATGCATACCAGGATTGGGGGATGAGGGGACCATGCATACCAGGATTGGGGGATGAGGGGTACCATACATACCAGGATTGGGGGATGAGGGGTGCCATGCATACCTGGATTGGGGGATGAGGGGACCATGCATACCAGGATTGGGGGTGAGGAGACCATGCATACCAGGATTGAGGGATGAGGGGGCCAAGTATACCAGGATTGGGGGATGAGGGGTACCAAACATACCAGGATTGGGGGATGAGGGGTACCATACATACCAGGATTTGGGGATGAGGGGTACCATGCATACCAGGATTGGGGGATGAGGGGTACCATACATACCAGGATTGGGGGATGAGTGGGGCCATGCATACCAGGATTGGGGGATGAGTGGGGCCACCCATACCAGGATTGGGGGATGAGGGGTGCCATGCATACCAGGATTGGGGAAGAAGAGACCATGCATACCAGGATTGGGGGTGAGGGGACCATGCATACCAGGATTGGGGGATGAGGGGCCCACACATACTAGGATTGGGGGATGAGGGGGCCACACATACCAGGATTGGGAGATGAGGGGTACCACACATACCAGGATTTGGGGATGAGGGGTACCATACATACCAGGATTTGGGGATGAGGGTACCATACATATCAGGATTGGGGGATGAGGGGGGCCATGCATACCAGGATTGGGGGTGAGGGGACCACGCATACCAGGATTGGGGGGATGAGAGGACCACACATACCAGGATTGGGGGGATGAGGGGACCACGCATACCAGGATTGGGGGTGAGAGGACCACGCATACCAGGATTGGGGGATGAGGGGTACCACGCATACCAGGATAGGGAGATGAAGGGTACCATGCATAGCAAGATTGGGGGATGAGGGGTACCATACATACCAGGATTGTGGGATGAGGGGGGCCATGCATACCAGGATTGGGGATGAGGGGACCATGCATACCACGATTGGGAGTGAGGGTACCACGCATACCAGGATTGGGGGATGAGGGGTACCACGCATACCAGGATTGGGATGAGGGGTACCATGTATACCAGGATTGTGGGATGAGGGGTACCATGCATACCAGGATTGTGGGATGATTGGTACCATGCATACCAGGATTGTGGGATGAGGGGTACCATGCATACCAGGATTGGGGGATGAGGAGTACCATGCATACCAGGATAGGAAAGAGGGGGTCATACATACCAGGATTCGGGATGAGAAAGCCATGTATACCAGGATGAGGGATTGGGTACCATACATACCAGGATTGGGATGAGGGGTGCCATGTATATCAAATTTGGGATGAGGGGTGCCATGCATACCAGGATGAGAGATGGGGTGCCATGCATACCAGGGATGGGATGAGGGGTGCCATGTATACCAGATTTGAAATGAGGGGTGCCATGCATACCAGGATTGGGGATGGTGAGGTGCCATGCATACCAAGATTGGAGATGGTGGGGTGCCATGCATACCAGGATTGGGGATTGTGGGGTGCCATGCATACCAGGATTGGGGATGGTGGGGCGCCATGCATACCAGGCTTGGGGATGAGGGGTGCCATGCATACCAGGATTGGGGGAAGAGGGGTGCCATGCTTACCAGGATTGAGGGGTACCATGCATAGCACGGGTGAGGGTACCATGCATAGCAGGATTGGGTGATGAGGGGTACCATGCATACCAGGATTGGAGGATGAGGGGTACCATGCATACCAGGATTCGGATGAGGGGTACCATGCATACCAGGATTCGGATGAGGGGCCATGTATACCAGGATAGGGATGAGGGGGGCCATGCATACAAGGATAGGGATGAGGGGTGCCATGCATACCAGGATAGGGATGAGGGGTACCATGCATACCAGGATTGAGGGTGAGGGGTGCCATGCATACCAGAATAGGGATGAGGCGTGCCATGCATACCAGGATAGGGATGAGGGCAGCACATAACAGGATGGGGGAAGAGGATTGGGGAGCACAAATACCAGGATGGCGGCAGCACAAATACCAGGATGGGGGCAGCACATACCAGCATGGGAGACCATATACCAATAAAAATGCTCGCCACCCAGGCGTAGAACGGGCTCAATAGCTAGTATTTTATATAAGTGTGGATAGAGAGACAGCTGTCAATCACTGATAGGCCCGCCCACTGGACCGAAAAGCCCAAAAAGAGCAGAGGTTTGAATGATTAAAATAAAGATTTTACTGATTTTTATTCTCACAAAATCATATATCAATCTACTCCGCTCCCCCTGCTCTATAACATGGTGCCTGCAGATCAGACTGCATTTTCATGGTGACAGGTTCCCCTTAAAGATGCTAAATTTGCATGATGCAGCCTCCTGAGTCTATTCACCGGGTCACTTAGTATGCAAAAACAAAAAAAAACATGTAGTAAAACGCGTTTTAGGAGAAATTACTCCAAATTCGGATTTTGGACATGTGGTTTCAACAGGTAAAATACATTATTTTATTGTGTTCCACTCGCACAAATCACACAGCCAAAAGGAATACCATCCAACACTTCTGTTTAAAACTCTATAGGATGCTAATAATGAGAACAGTTCACCTTCTGTATTTGTTCTTACCTCTGTCCATCCACTGTGCAGAGAGATACCCCCCAGAGGTCAGGGCTCACTTTGGCGAGTTGTGGAATATAATTTGCCACCTAAAAATAGTTAGAAATAAAAGAAAGTTCAGCAATTTCTCAATAATGGTGCTAACTGCATTGCTCAGGAGTCAGGAGCCTCCGTTATGGAAATGACATAGCAGTATGCCCAGGGATATACCCCACCCCTTACTATTCTGAGACACCTTCAACATCAACATCAAGCATCGTTGTAATCTGAAGTTTTGCAAAAAACTTTGTATGTGAAACCCCAGTGGAAAAAAAACATCCAGTATTTTGCACCCGTGTTGCCTCTGTCTTTATTAAGGGGATGCGCTGAATCCTGTAAGTGCATTAGTTAGGTGACCTGTGTTGTTTTTTTTTCTACTATTTGTTTAGTCTTTTATGTCCTTTTGCTGTTTTGTTTGAAACAAAAATATCCTTACTGAAATGATGCAAACAAATGTAAAATGAAAACTTTTATATGGTAAAAGAGAAATATTCATGTGAATCTAATAATGTGCACTGTATTGTACCCAATTTGCGTTTCACTAAAGAAAAGTGATGATGGGGCAATGTGTAAGAAAAAGGGTAGTAGAAAGGTCCGCCACCCTCATACAAATAATGTACTAACATTATATACATGGACCTCATTGTTATGTCCTGGACTGATTTATCCTTTATTAGGTGGGCGGAAATACCACATGATTACGTAATATCTGTTGTTACTGTATATATTGTATACTATGCTAATGCTGTGTCATGTCATTTTATGCTATACAGTAATATCCAATGTAGTGATGCTAGGCAGTTATATACCTTAGTTCAGCTTTGCCCACGGTTTTATAAGTGGTCATAAACTTGTAAAAACTCATGAAAGAATAAAGTTACGTTAAAACCAAGCACACCATTGTTTTTCTTATGAAATTCTCAATAAGTTTGATGTGTCACATGACCCTCCTCCCATTGAAAAAAATAAAGTTGGATCCAAAATGGCCGACTTCAAAATGGCCGCCATGATCACCACCCATCTGGAAAAGTTTTCCCCTCCCATATACTAATGTTCCACAAACAGCTAGAAATGATGCGCAATTAGCAAGATACCCCGTATAAAGGAGTGGTTCTGCAGGTGGTGACCACAGACCATTTCTCTGTTCTCATCCTTTTTGGCTGTTGTTTTGGTCACTTTTTCATTTTTCCATTGCTCTCACCCCTAGAGGTACAGAAGCATGAGGCGGTTTCTACAGTACAACCCACAGAAGTTGCTCAGGTAGTGCAGTTCATCCAGGATAGCACATCAGTGCGAGGTGTGGCAAGAAGGGTAGTTGTGTCTGTCAGCACAGTGTCCAGAGCATGGAGCAGATACCAGGAGATGTAGAGGGAGTCATAGGAGGGCAACAACCCAGCAGCAGGACCGTTACCTCCTCCTTTATGAAAGGAGGAACAGGAGGAGCACTGCCAGAGCCCTGTAAAATGACCTCCAGCAGGCCACAAATGTGCATGTGTCTGCACAAACGGTTAGAAACCGACCCTATGAGGGTGGAATGAGGGCCCGACGTCCACAGATGGGGGTTGTGCTCACAGCCCAACACCGTGCAGGACGCTTGACATTTGCCACAGAACACCAGGATTGGCAAAGTCGCCACTGGCGCCCTGTGCTCTTCACAGATAAAAGCAGGTTCATACTGAGCACATGTGACAGACGTGAGACTCTGGAGACTCCGTGGAGAGCGATCTGCTGCCTGCAACATCCTTCCGCATGACCGGTTTGGCAGTAGGTCAGTAATGGTGTGGAGTGGCATTTCTTTGGAGGGCCGCACAGCCCTCCATGTGCTCGCCAGAGGTTGCCTGACTGCCATTAGGTACCGAGATGAGATCCTCAGACCCCTTGTGAGACCATATGCTGGTGTGGTTGGCCCTGGGTTCCTCCTAATGCAGGACAATGCCAGACCTGAATCCGATTGAGCACATCTGGGACATCATGTCTCACTCCATCCACCAAAGTGACGTTGCACCACAGACTGTCCAGGAATTGGCAGATGCTTTAGTCCTGGTCTGGGAGGAGATCCCACAGGAGACCATCCGCAACCTCATCAGGAGCATGCCCAGGCGTTGTAGGGAGGTCATACAGGCACGTGGAGGCCACACACAATACTGAGCCTCATTTTGACTTGTTTAGAGGACATTACATCAAAGTTGGATCAGCCTGTAGTGTGTTTTTCCACTTTAATTTTGGGGGTGACTCCAAATCCAGGCCTCCATTGGTTAATAAATTTGATTTCCATTGATGATTTGTGTGTGATTTTGTTGTCAGCACATTCAACTTTGTACAGAACAAAGTATTCAATGAGAATATTTCATTCATTCAGATCTAGGATGTGTTATTTGAGTGTTCCCTTTATTTTTTTGAGCAGTGTTTGTTTCTAATGTTCTAATGCGCCTGTGTGTGTGTGTGTGTGCATGCATGACTGTGTATATATATTTATGTCAGTTTTATATGTGTTTTTAAGAATTTATGTTCAAATATGAACGTATGTCTGTATGTGCATGTATCTGTGTATATGTTTGTGTATGTGCGGGTCTGCGTAATGTATGTGTGTATATATGTGTGTGTGTATGCATGCATGTCTGCGTACTAAGTGTGCGTGTCTGCGTATTATGTGTGCGTGCATGTCTGCGTACCGTGTGCATGTCGGCATATGTGAAGGATGAGGGGGCAGGCTGGGCCCTGTGTTGTATACCTATATTTCTCTTATGTATCTGTGCATCATGAATCGTGGTAAGCATTAAAGGGGCCTACTGAGACTCTTTCGTCCGGGGTCCATGAAAATCTGGAGCCGGCCCTGCCCCCGCCAGTCATCCCAACTTCAATGATGAGAGAGGGAGTGCGATGCTCCCTCTCCCATCAGTCCCTTCTGTGCCTGACGCCACTGACCGGGCGCAATGACGTCATCACTTGGCGCCCGCTGTTCTGAAGATGTGCAGGAGCTCGGAGCAGCGCGGAGAATGAGGAGGAGAGGTGAGTATTTTATTTATTTATTTTAATGGGGGGGTGCATTATACTATATAGACTACCTATGGGGGTGCATTATACTACAGTATATACTCTGCCTATAGGGGTGCATTATACTGTATAGACTGCCTATGGGGTTGCATTATACTGTATACTCTGCCTATGGGGTTGCATTATACTGTATACTCTGCCTATGGGGCTGCATTATACTATATACTCTGCCTATGGGGCTGCATTACACTATATACTCTGCCTATGGGGGAGCATTATACTGTATAGCCTGCCTATGGGGCTTCATTATACTATATAGAGTGCCTATGGGGGTGTATTATACTATATACTCTGCCTATGGGGCTGCATTATACTATATACTCTGCCTATGGGGGTGCATTATACTATATAGATTGCCTGTGGGGATGAATTATACTATATACTCTGCCTATGGGGGAGCATTATACTGTATAGCCTGCCTATGGGGCTTCATTATACTATATAGAGTGCCTATGGGGGTGTATTATACTATATACTCTGCCTATGGGGCTGCATTATACTATATACTCTGCCTATGGGGGTGCATTATACTATATAGATTGCCTGTGGGGATGAATTATACTATATACTCTGCCTATGGGGGTGCATTATACTGAACAGACTGCCTATGGGGCTGCATTCTACTATATACTCTGCCTATGGGGTTGCATTATACTGTATACTCTGCCTATGGGGCTTCATTATACTATATACTCTGCCTATGGAGCTGCATTACACTATATACTCTGCCTATGGGGGAGCATTATACTGTATAGACTTCCTATGGGGCTTCATTATACTATATAGACTGCCTATGGGCGAGTATTATACTATATACTCTGCCTATGGGGCTGCATTATACTATATACTCTGCCTATGGGGGTTCATTATACTGTATAGACTGCCTTTGGGGCTTCATTATACTATATAGACTGCCTATGGGGCTGCATTATACTATATACTCTGCCTATGGGGCTGCATTATACTATATACTCTGCCTATGGGGGTGCATTATACTATAGAAGCCTATGGGGTGCATTTTACTATATCGAGTCTGCCTATGGGGAGTGTATTATACTACAGAGGCCTATGGGGAGTGCATTATACTATATTGAGGACTATCTGATGGGGCCATCATACAGTGTTGGAGATATCAGTTTGGAGGTTACTAAGGGGTCACTATACTGTGTGGGGGGTACTATACAGTGAGGGGGCATTATACTGTGTATAGGAGAGCATCATACTGTGTAGAGGGGAGGAGCTGTACATGAGTGGAGGCTCAGGACATTATTAAATGTTAAGTGGGTACTTATCGTTATAGGGGAACTCAGGTTATTGTGACTGTCGAAGGGGCAAACAGAGGGCATTATTACTTGTGAGGTCTTATATAGACAGGTGTATGCCTTTCCAAATCAAGTCCTATCAGTTTAATTAAACACAGCTGGACTCCAATGAAGGAGTAGAACCATCTCAAGGAGGATCACAAGGAAATGGACCGCATGTGACTTAAATAGGAGTGTCTGAGCAAAGGGTCTGAATACTTATGACCATGTGATATTTCAGTTGTTTTTTTTTTAAATAAATTTGCAAAAATTTCTACATTTCTGTTTTTTTTTCAGTCAAGATGGGGTGCAGAGTGTACTTTAATGAGAAAAAAAATGAACTTTTTAGAATTTACCAAATGGCTGCAATGAAACAAAGAGTGAAAAATTTAAAGGGGTCTGAATACTTTCCATACCCACTGTAACAGTAATATCAGTGTTTGTCTTTGAATAGAGATTTTTTTTTAGTAACAGCGCGGTCATCTGCTGAAGTTCTCCTACATTCACTATTAGGGTCCGCCACCATAGTTGTAATCAGGGTTAACTGGTTAGGGGACCACTCAGAAGTTTCGCCCCCCCTCCGAACCAAAACCCTAGCTACGCCTCTGTTCAGCAGTCACAAGTATAAAGCATTGTAGCAAATACCAACTAGTTACCTTTGTTCAAGTTACCTGTTGCCTCATGTGAGACTGTTGTAGTCATAAAAACTAGTTGCGTCATGTAAGACCGGATACCGGTAAGACTGCTGCCTCTTTGTGAGTAATGTTTTTTTTTCCAATGACACTTCTGTATGCATACATCTTTCTGCCATTCCTGAGTAGGTAGTAGACCACTCTACAGCCAAAGGTCATTACATCCTATTATACTTAACAGGGGATATTATCTTACAACTTCTTTTATGAATGGGGAGGTTGGAGCCTCACAACAAAATTGAACTTTTATGTTCATTAGTTGGATATTATATGGCAGTGGGTTCTTCCCATAGTAGGGAAGTAGTTCTTCACAATGCACAGATTATTATTCACTGAATGTCTGTACTAGTCCCTAAAATTTATTGCCCAAGTCTAGATTACAGATATGTTAGATCAGGACCAAATCCATAAAAACAAACAACCTCTTAAGATATGAGAATTGCATATTATTTTCGCTCATGTTCTAATCAAGGAAAGCATGCAATTTTATCAGCTGATAAACTTGTTTGGCACCATATAATCCATAAGTAACTGTTTTCTCTTTTTAATTGTAGGAGATAGCAATAAAGTCCTAAATACATGTAACCACAAACATTTCCTTGATTCTACACAGTGAAAATCCAGCAATAATGCATGCCAAATTACAAAATATTCTGGATTAATGGAACATCATAGAAAGTTACTTATTTACATGTAAAGACAACCACTGGGATGCCAACACACAATCAAATGTTATTAAACTAAGATCACTTTTTTTTTAATCAATAGATTGTTATAGTCATACTTTATGGCCAATAAACGGGAATGAATGTTTCTCGGAATGCTCGTTTCCAGACTATCTGTTTATCTAAACTGGATTCCGATTATTTCACCCAACAAACAAAACGGTTGTTTGTTGGGTGAAATAATTTTTAAGCCTGCAAAAAAATCATTGTTCTCAACAGCTGTTTGTCCTATGTAAACAGGAGTTGTGCTACCGAGAACAATGATAATATTATATGTGCAAAGACCGATCATATTAAAATAAGAAGTGTGGTCGGTCTGTCTACACAAGCTGTTAAATAACCTCTGATTGGAATTCACTTATGCCAATCGGCTGTCAGCCAGTGTAAAGCACGCTTACTTAGTTATCACTTGTCAATCCCCTGATTCTGGTTTGTGGATGCTGGATTAAAGGAATTTTACAGACTGAGATTGTTTAATGTAAACTAGTAATTTAAAGGGAACCTGTCATGTCAAAAACACTAATAAACTTGCAGATATGGAATTAAACTGAAAGTTAATAGCATTCTAAAGCTGTGCGGACACTGCACTGAAAGCCTGGCTAGCAGGATGAAATTAACCTTATTCCTCCAGGAAGCCTCTGACTTTCAGTCATAGAGGCACAGCCGGCATGGCTTCAGTTGTCACTCAGTACATATTGTGAACGGCGGCTTTAATCACACCACTGTCTGACAGGCGGCTCAGCACTGATGCACTGCAGAACCAGCTGTCAGTCAGTGCCAGCCATGGCTCACTATGCACTGAGCAGTGACTGAAGCCGCACCTTTTTGACTGAAAGCTGGAGGCTGCCAGGAGGAATAAAGTGCATCCTGCTAGCCGGGCTTTCAGTGCAGCATCCGGGCAGCTTTAGAATGCTATTAACCTGCAGATTAACCCCATATCTGCAGGTTAATAGAGTTTTAACAGGTTCCCCTTAATGTTGCACCATATATTTAATATCACATCATGTAGATTAGTTGTAATTGCACTGTAGCATTCAATTACAAGTATTCTTTATTTTAAATCTATTTTTGTCTAAATCATTTGTTTAAAGGTAAAGGTAATTAAACGACTAAGTAAACAACTGTAAGACTATACTGTAATTCTGTTAAAAGTGCTAACACACTAATTTTTTTCCATTACATATTTTAGATTTGCCACTTTAAATCATTATACTTCATACCTTTTAAAAATATAAGATGTGCTCACCTCCCCTTCCTTTATACTGCAGGCATTCTCATACAACCGGTTTATATTTAATGAGAACTGTTCAAAATCTGGAATCACACACTTCTTGCACACAACCTGAGTCAGCAGAACAATGTTACTCTGAACACACCTGTAGGAAAAATATTCTAGAATTATGAATATATACAGTTAAGGCTAGGTTCACATTAATACAGTTGTTTATTCTGGAGTGAAAGGTTTGAAATCTCTGCTGGACTTTCTTCAGAGGCTTCTTTGAGGGCGTGATCTTTCACACCCTCCTTCCCAATTGCTGTCAATCGGCAGCTGATCTAGACTCTTCCTCACTGTGATTCGCAGCATTAGGAAGGGAGGGGTAAAAAGGCATGCCCCCAGAGAAGATTCTGAAGCAACACCCCGTTGAACTGCAGGCAGAGATTTCACATATTGCACTCCAGAAGAAACAATTGTGAATATCTCTGCAATGTAGTGATGCAGCGCAAACTGGAAAAGGGCTGCAGAATTGGGAGAGCGATTTTTACAAGATATTTAATTCAGTTTTTTTGAGCAAGTGACTGGTCACCTTTAAAGAATAACTGTAATTGAAATTTTTATTTCATAATTCAATAGTACACATGAAAATAAACAATTATGTCATGTATTTTATCAGAGAAATTAGCTTCTTTTTATTCTGGATTGATATTTCAGTATCATTTCATGGCTAAAATCTGTTTTCAGTGAAGACAGATTTTCCCATTACTGAGAAAGGAGATGACTTTTAAAATTCTATGGAGAAGGCAGGGGGAGAGCTAGAGGCAGATGCAGACAATCTGTGGCAACATCTCCTAAATCAACGGCTATGTTTTTATGCTGCTTTTTTTCTGCAGCCAAAACCTGATCTCTTGGAAATAAAAAAGCTGCAGACAAAAAGTAGGTTTTGCTGGCTTTTTTTGCTGGTTTTCTTGTTACTTTCTTGCTGTGTTTTTCAGGTTCCCAAAGTTCAGCTTTGCTTCCACCATACATGCATGAACAATGCAAGGTATTAAGCCACCAATGCAAGACATGTGTGAAGCCATAAAACATTTTGGAAAAAACAGTAATTTGATCACATTAGTTAGTGTAAAAAGATTTTTATGTCTGAAAAAATAGTGACTTTTCTGAACTAAAAAAGTTCATATACCTTCATAAAAAAATACACAATTACAATGAAGTGCATTGAGTTTGTCAGACATTGTCTACTTTTACACATTGGTAGGGCCATTGAGTTGGTAATGTATTGTTCAATTTCACACATTGGTTGGGCATTGAAATGGCCAGGCATTTTTACTGTCACAGATTGGATGGGCATTGTTTACTGTCACACATTGGTTGGGCATTGTTTACTGTCACATATTGGTTGGGCATTGAGATGTTCAGGCTTTGTTTACTTTAACACATCACTAATTGAATTACACTGTACTAATACTAACAGACATTCTCAGGTTAGGACACCAAGACACTGGTTTAAGCTTGAGAAAATCAGAAAAATAAATGGGTTTCTCATCCTGCTGTACATGCTTTTTTTTCACCAAAACCGCTGCAAAAACTGATGGCAATGTTTTTTTTGCTGCATTTTTGCACTTACTCATTGCCCTCCATGGGTGAAAAAAATGCTGCAAAAATGCTGAAAGAATTGACATGGTTCAGTTTTCAAAAAAGCAGCAGTTTTCCAATTCAGTTAGGAAAAAAACAAGCGTGCCCATGAGATTTCTGAAATCTCAGTTTTTGCTGGTACTGTAAAAAGCAGCGTTTAATTTACATTAAAAAAAAATCAGCAAAAACACAACATGTGAACATACCCTTAAGGTATGTTAATTTCTGCACAGTTTTGTCGCAAAACCTGAAGAATTTCCTAGTACCAGCAAAGTGAATGAGATTCCTGAAGTCTCATGCACATGTTGCTTATTTTTTCCTTGCAGATTTAACTCTGCCTCATGTCAATTCCTTCAGCCTTTTTTGCTGCAGATTTCACCCATACTAAATGAGTGGGGAAAAATCCAAAACACACATAAAAAAGCAAGAAAAGAGTGCATAATTTACCCAGTATTTTTCCTGCCTGCAAATCCTGCATGTGTGCACATACCTTTAACGTGTGAACACGCTCAGTGGTTGCAGCAGAAAAATCTACTGCAAATACTGGAATGTTGCCAAGAAAAATGTATTTAAACTCCCCTTCCTTTTGTTTTCAGGTGTCTGGCAGCAGCTTTCTCTCCAAGTGCTCATGTATATGGGGGAGTCAGCTATCTCAAGTGTGTGGGCACTTGAACCATGAACAAATATTCTGACTTATTAGCCAGATTTCAGTTTCTAAAGACATTAGAAGTCCAATAATATGCACGTAACAATTATCATTAATATTCATCATATATGTGCAGGGTCAGCTTCAGGCTCACCGCAACAACTCAAAGTCCCTTTTTGCTCTTTATCTCAAGGTTAATGTATGGAACCTGTGATCTGATTTGTTGATATGTGATGGTTTAAAAAAAAAAATTACTTTCGAAAGATTTCTAAGTCCATCGATGCTCCTATCATTGACTCTTGCATCGTATTTTGCAGCTTGTCCATGCAGTCCTTTAGTCTGGGGTCAGTTGCGAGCAGTCCATTGGCTTTCAGTGTCTATAATGTTTAAAATAAAATAAAAAATTTAATGAAGACTGCATTAGTCATGACTTTCAATGTCCTTATACATTTTATATTTTGTGGCAAATTGTAAGAATGATTTAATTAAATTTAGACTTTAAAACAAAAGTTGACCGATGTGGAGGAATAATTTCTACAACAAAGGGCAGAATTATCTAAACTTTGTAACAGTAAGACTGTCTTGTCTTTGTTGCCCATAGCAATCATTGACAGCAAAGCTTTAGAAATGAAATCTGCACTTTGATTGGTTGCTTTGAGCAACAAGGACAGTCTTATTGTTCGACAGTTTTGATCAATCGGCCCCATTGTTTTTAATAAAGATGACCAATGAGCAAGAACCAAAATTATCATACAGGGCTGTTGCCCTAGTACTGCCCTCTTATCTCTTATACTGTCTTATTCACCCCCTGCCATTTATACTGGAAATACTCAGTGTTAACCCCTTAGTGACAAGGTCATTGTTTTTCATATCTGACCAGTGTCACTTTATGTGGCAATAACTCTACAATGTTTCAACATATCCCAGTGATTTTGAGATTGTTTTTCTTTTCATGTCACATTATACTTTATGCTAATATGTTTTGGATTCATTTATGAAAATGTCAGAAATTTGGCAAAAATGTAAAACTTTGTTTGATCTCGTGCTGATCAGCTGACCCTCAGTTCTTTTTCTTATTCCTGCATCAAATTAGTTGGCAACTGCCTGGTATGAAATACTTTTAAAGAATTGTCAAAGCCACCTAAACCCATACAGGTCCATGAGTGCCTGGTCATACAGCCAAATCAGGTCTCATGCTTTGCACTGGGGAAGGACAACACCCTGAAACACTGTGTCTTCCTATTGAGATTCTAGTTTGGCTTTTATCCTAAGTCAAATGACAAGGCTCGTTAAAGGGTCAATTGTGACTTTTAGGATTGCTACTTCCAATAGGTGGCGCCAGAGTTCTAGTCCTCTTCCTCTCTGAAGAGGCAATTTGCATATTTCCTGCTTAGAAAAACATCCTTAGGTTATTTGCACATGTTTTTTTTCTTTCAGGCCAATTTCTGTCAGAATCTGCCTGAAAAAGTACTGCAAAAGCATAAAATGAACATAGTGCATAGCAATGTCAAAATGAAGTTGCTGTGCACATATTTTGTCTTATGTCACTTCTTTTAACCTTGAAGCGGTTAAAAGAAGTGACACAGAAGGCACCCATTCTCTATACTTCACACTGTAATGTAAAATGAAGCTTTCAGGAAAACGACCACCGTGTGCACATGGCCTAAGGGTGCTTTCACACTTTGTTCAGGCACCCATTGGGGCTTACATCCGAACCTTCCACAAAATGGCATTCGGGCGTATGCACCAATGGGGCCATAGACTATAATGGTGCCGACAGAGGAAGGGTGCGCTCTGTTTTGCATTATTTTCTGGCGGGTACACGTACTGGAGGCAGACACCCAGACACTGGACCAACAAATGGGTGCCTAAACGCAATGTGAAAGCACCTTTAATCATTTCATTTTGGTTCAAATCCTTAGTCTTAAATGGTAACACTTTAAGGCTCAGATACTACAAGTAAACCTGGTTATTTAATTATTTAGCCTAAATTGCTATTAGCCTGATTTTTCACAACATTTCAATATGGCATAAATTACTATGTGAACTAAATAGCACGTCCTATGCCTCCAGGCATGTAGATTACATACATTTCTTTGCACTTTGCTGAGCATTCCCGTGCCAGGGTATTCAAAGTACTGGCGTACCTCTGTAAAAGTCACAGTTATATAGACTTCTGAACTGCTCTTGTCACGGGTGTGTCAGATGTGACAGTCGCCCTGCAGTTGGTTGCAGAAGATCTCTTTGTTTGGCGTTACAGACACCTTCTTAAATCTGTCTAACTCTAGGACCTAGTGGCTACCTCCCACCTGCTAATTGACATCCAGGCCTGGGTGTTTAAATACTTTCAGTTTGCTGCAGGGAGGTGCCGGTGGTATTCACATGTTCCCTTGTGAAGGCTTGGAGCTATTGCAGTCTGCTTACTTCCTCTCTGGTGCTAGGAGAACATTTGGTGTAATCTCTCTGAAGTCGGCTCAAGCTAAGTTAGTTTCCCCTGTGTTTGTCTCACTTGTTGTCTTTATTTGTTAGTGGGGATTGACTAGTGCTCAACCCCCCCTTCCCTATCCAGGGCCAATCTCTATGGAAATACAGGGCTTAGGTTTCTGTGCGGCGGTTGGTGAGGAAAAAAATATAGGGATGATAGGGGAGACAGGGTGTTATCAGATCAGTCTAGGAGGTCTCCACTCCCCCTTTCCCTAGTGTCTGGGCTCCCTTCCCCTCTTCCCTTCATGTTGCACTTAGTCTTTCCCACACCTTGTGTGACAGCTCTATATTGTTGTCTTATATTTTACAACAATGAATATCATTCTAGTTGTTACTGAATGCCACACAGAACTAACAGCAGAACTGAAAGATGCTGAAACTGTTCACTTTATACCATTACAGGCATAAATCGAAATTGACAAGAGAACTTAGCTGGGATATATGTTGGTATAAGGCTATGTGTGCACATTCATTATTTGATTCCAGAGATTTCTGTAAGGTTTCTGCATCTCTTGGCAGCAAAAAACGCGTGATTTTGGCATGTTTTTGATGCATTTTGTTTTTTTTGTACAGCAATGAATGCTTTTTGGAACTAAATAAAGATATTTGAAAAAATAAACATGGGACATTGCTTTAACCCTTGGATTACCGTCAGACCTGGGGTGAGTATATTGGTTAATTTAAATGATTAAAGAATGTGTCTGTTTTATTTCAAATAAAGTGTTTTATTCTCAGTGTGTGTGTTTATTTAACTCTTTACTTAGTAATGAGGGTGTCTGTCTGACACCTCTTCATTACTAAAGCTAGGGTTAGGTGTCAGCGACACCTAATCCCATTAAGTCTAAACACATTACTCCTAATGCCACACTTGTTTTGTCAGTATATGCGACTCCACAGCATGTAATGACATTTCAATCGGCTGAGGGTGAGTTTGGGTACGTGCCCATGTACGTGCTCAGGAAATGATGCAGGTTTGACTCTGCGTATTTATGCAGCATTCAAACACACAGTGGCCAGATGTTACAGCATAGTGGATGGGATTTCTAGAAATCCCATGTCCAGTATGCGTGCATCTGTGGCTGCGGATCACCTTTGGACATTGACATGCGGCGCGTCTTTCAGGACCGCGGCATGTTCAAATTCACTATCGGAGTTGCTAATCTGACCACTGGAATGTATTGAATGCGGGAAATCCACATGGTTCAGTGAACACATGCGGATTTACCTGCGTTCAATAGAACGCAGCAAAAATATGCTGCATCCAAAGCGCTGCTACATCCGGATCGTGGGTACATAGCCTAAAATTTAAAAAATGGCGTGGGCTCTCGCGTCATTTTCATAACCAGCAGAGGAAAAGTCAACCACTGGGGGCTGATATTACTAGCCGGGGAAGGGGCCATTAGCCAAAAATGTTCCCTGGCTATTAATAACAGCCCACAGCTGTTTGCTTAGCCTTTACTTGCTAGATTACAGGGGGACCCCATAAAAAATTGACATAGGGTCCCCCTATAAAATCTAACCAGGAAAGACAGCTGCGGGCTGATATTAATAACTAGGGAAGGGGCCATGGATTCTGGCCCCCTCCGAGGCTAATGATATCAGCTCTCAGCGGCCCCAGAAGTGGCGTATCCATAAGATGTGCCACATCTGGCGCTTAGCCTCCGCTCTTCCCACTTGGTGTGGTGGCAAGTAGGGTAATAGGGTTGGGGTTTATGTTAGCCTTGTATTGGCAGCTGACATGAAGCCAGGTTACTAATGGAGGGTGTCTAGTAAGGTTTTTGAAATAAAGACACAGCCAGAATAAAGTCTTTTATTTTAAATCAAATTCCACACGGGTTTAATCATTTATCTAAAAATAAAAAACACCGTAAACTCACCTGAAGACCAATCCACTGAAGCCATTGTCAGCTGTAAAAAAAAACAAAAATAAAAAACAACCATATCCCTCACCTGTCCGCCGTGATGACTGATGTGACTGCTCTGGAGGACAGCACTCTATACACTGACAGCAGTGTAATCACTCCTGTCAGTGTATAGCGCTTAGCTGCCGGAAGTGATGTCACCAGATTTCAATCAGGTGATGATCAGCTGCATCAGTGTTGCGTGAGAGAATTCTCACACAGCATCGGTGCCATAAGTGAGGTCACCGGAGCTCTCAGCTGATCATCAGCTGATTGCACTCCAGTGACCTCAGTCCTGGTAGATCAGCGCTATACACCACCGGGAGCGATCGTGCTCCTGTCAGTGTATAGATTGCTGATGGGTGATCGGATCGCCGTGGGACACTCGTGATGAAAGTGTTTTTTATTTTAATATTGATTTATTTTAACTTTTTTTTTTTTTAACGTCGGCTGAGGAAACCATTTCTCCCCTTAGCTGCGCATGATCCCTCTGTTATCAGTGGGAGCGGCTGTAGGATGATGGGAGGTGTATTCTCCCGCAGGCAATTCTTTGGGCGTTTTTACCGCATCTTTGACTCATTGACTTGAATTGAGTCAGTCAAATACGCAGCAAAAATCAGCAGCAAATCCGCAAATATTTTTATATCTGCGTTTTTGCTGCGGATTTGACTGACTTAATTGAAGTCAATGGGTGAAAAACACTGCAAAAACGAACAAAGGATTGACATGCTGCAGATTTAAACGCAATGACAATCTTGACAGGAAAATTCCTGATCATGTGCACAGCACTTCAGGATTGTTATTGTATTAGCTGGCACAAGGATTCCCTTGTGTTTTTGGCCAATTTCCGCGAGGAAAAAGCGCTGCAAAAACGCACAGTGTGCACATAGCCGAAGTGCAATGTGTAGGTGCTCGTTCACACTGTGCCCATTAACAAGCAGAACTTAGGATAAAAACAAAATGAGCAAATACGCTGCAGTAAGTAAATACAGTAAGTGAATAGTAATAGTACATGTAAATAACATAGGGTATTTAGTTGACACCATTTAGATAAAAAAAGCCATCCCACCGTGACAAGGTGTACCCAATCAGGATGGTCCTATCTGTAATATTTCACTTCTCTATGTGCCAGCAGGCCTCAATAGACTGGGGCAGAGCAGGACCCAGCCTGACTCCTGCCCGTGGAAAGCTATATAAACTAAATGCACAGTCCAGGAATCCGCATAGAGTTCACTGATCTTTCTGGAAAAATATCAAAATACATTTTTACAAGGTGAATGTTGCAACAAAGACAAGCTGTTCAGTCACCCCCATCTGATCCATTCCCATGAGTACTGCTCCAGCAGTGATCTGTGTGGACTTCTGCTTCTCCTGATGCCATCTACCAAAGAGGGCACAGAAGAAGAAATAACATGTAAATCACCTTCACAACTCTTTATGCCATGCAATGAGCAAGAGACCATACAACACTAATGCAGTAGACCTGGCACTACTTTGTAATACTGATTCTAAAATTATACTTACAAAGAGTAAGATGCTAAAAAGGTATATCCAATTAATCATGTTGCATCGCTTATACATTCATTTCTTTCTTCTTATTAAAATACAACACTAGTCCTAAAAAATCAGTGTAAAGAACTACCTGAAATAAGCAATAAATAATCCCATTTACACCTTTTCACAAATTACCAGCATTTCTATTTCTTATCAGGGTACTCAACCATAAACAAGATGGCTTATTTATAGCAGGGTTCCCCAACTCCAGTCCTCAATGCCCACCAACAGGTCATGTTTTCAGGATTTCCTTAGTATTGCTCAGGTGATAATTGCATCACCTGCACAGGCAATAATTCCATCACCTGTGTAATACTAATGAAATCCTGAAAACATGACCTGTTTGTGGGCCTTGAGGACTGGAGTTGGGGAACACTGATCTATAGCATATGCAATAAATGATTGATCAGTAGCGGTTTACATATTGGGACTCAACCATGTTCTTGTGATCATGGGTGTCCCATTGGTTGGACCACCAATACCATTCTGTGGAGGTGATATATTGTACACTGCTCGAAAAAATAAAGGGAACACTCAAATAACACATCCTAGATCTGAATGAATTAAATAGTCTCATTGAATACTTTGTTCTCTACAAACTTGAATGTGCTAACAACAAAATCACACAAAAATCATCAATGGAAATCAAATTTATTAACCAATGGAGGCCTGGATTTGGAGTCACCCCCAAAATTAAAGTGGAAAAACACACTACAGGCTGAACTAACTTTGATGTAATGTCCTTAAAACAAGTCAAAATGAGGCTCAGTATTGTGTGTGGCCTCCACGTGCCTGTATGACCTCCCTACAACGCCTGGGCATGCTCCTGATGAGGTTGCGGATGGACTCCTGTGAAATCTCCTCCAAGATGGCACATCAAGGCGAGCTGTGGCAAGAAGGTTTGCTGTATCTGTCAGCGTAGTGTCCAGAGGCTGGAGGCACTACCAGGAGACAGGCCAGTACACCAGGAGACGTGGAGGGGGCCGTAGGAGGGCAACAACCCAGCAGCAGTACTGCTACCTCCGCCTTTGTGCAAGGAGGAACAGGAGGAGCACTGCCAGAGCCCTGCAAAATGACCTCCAGCAGGCCACAAATGTGCATGTGTCTGCACAAACGGTTAGAAACCGTCTCCATGAGGGTGGTATGAGGGCCCGATGTCCACAGATGGGGGTTGTGCTCACAGCCCAACACCGTGCAGGACGCTTGGCATTTGCCACAGCAAACCAGGATTGGCAAAGTCGCCACAGGCGCCCTGTGCTCTTCACAGATGAAAGCAGGTTCACATTGAGCACATGTGACAGACGTGACAGAGTCTGGAGACGCCGTGGAGAGCGATGTGCTGCCTGCAACATCCTTCAGCATGACCGGTTTAGCAGTGGGTCAGTAATGGTGTGGGGTGGCATTTCTTTGGAGGGCCGCACAGCCCTCCATGTGCTCACCAGAGGTAGCCTGACTGCCATTAGGTACCGAGGTGAGATCCTCAGACCCCTTGTGAGACCATATGCTGGTGCGGTTGGCCCTGGGTTCCTCCTAATGAAGGACAATGCCAGACCTCATGTGGCTGGAGTGTGTCAGCAGTTCCGGCAAGATGAAGGCATTGAAGTCATGGACTGGCCCGCTCGTTCCCCAGACCTGAATCCGATTGAGCACATCTGGGACATCATGTCTCGCTCCATCCACCAACGTCACGTTGCACCACAGACTGTCCAGGCGTTGGCAGATGCTTTAGCCCAGGTCTGGGAGGAGATCCCACAGGAGACCATCCGCAACCTCATCAGGAGCATGCCCAGGCGTTGTAGGGAGGTCATACAGGCACATGGAGGCCACACACAATACTGAGCCTCATTTTGACTTGTTTTAAGGACATTACATCAAAGTTGGATCAGCCTGTAGTGTGTTTTTCCACTTTAATTTTGGGGGTGACTCCAAATCCAGGCCTCCATTGGTTAATAAATTGGATTTCCATTGATGATTTTTGTGTGATTTTGTTGTCGGAACAATCAACTTTGTACAGAACAAAGTATTCAATGAGAATATTTCATTCATTCAGATCTAGGATGTGTTATTTGAGTGTTCCCTTTATTTTTTTTGAGCAGTGTATATTGTTTGAGACAACTCCTTTAACTCTCCTCTTAGGAAGGATGCATATAACAAAAGATAAAGGACCTCTCTTAGGCTAGGGTACATGACAATATTTTCTCTCATCCAAGAGAATTGGCCCGTTTATGCTAATCACACTGATGAGACTTTGAACAGAGTATGATCACAGTGTGATCCAATTTTCTTAGATATGGAGAAGATGGAAAGAAAATTTCTCCATCTCCTCCATTCTGTCTGTCCATGAAAATTGGATCACACTCGAATGTCATCTGAGTGCAGTCCGATTTTTTTCAATAGACTTATCGGCTTGCATGGCGAGTGAGATCCAAATATTGCGAAAATATTATGCAAATCGTGCATGCTGTGATTTTTTTCCTTGAACAGACTCTGTCCGAGGAAAAAAAATCGGACACGTGCACGGCCCCTCAGAATAACATTGGCCGAGTGTGATCCGATGTGTTGTCAAATCACACTTGGTTCAAAAATATGGTCATCTGCACGAGCTCTTATGGTGATTGTTGGTAGCCCAATGATAAATGTCCAAAATATCAAATATTTATACTATAGAAAAAATAAACTTTAAATGTAGTTACTTTCTCTACATTTTTATAGATGATCAGTCTATTATGAGACATTATAGAGCAAAATTGGTCAAATGTTCCCTGAAAAAAATTCATGAGCTCCACCCCATGGACTTGTTCAGAGTTTTTAGGCTTTTAATAGGTTCCTTTTTTCTTTTCTTTTTTTTTTAAGCCTGCTTGCTAGTCTTGGAGCTGCATGAGAATTATTTTTTGTCTTACATTAATAAACTTGTTGACCGGAAGCTGCTCGTGGCCTTCAGATATTGTGTAGAAGAGAAGGTTAGTCAGGCGATGGATCACAGTGTTGCTTGGAATTCTGAAATAAAAGACAAAAAAAAAAAGTTAAATAATTTAATGATTCTAATATATACGTTTCTACTGCATCAAGGACATGGCACATAATAAAATAGTGTCTCTGTTCTATGGACTCTGAAGACAATAAGCGTTGGATGAAATTGGAGGTCAATGTCCATTTTACGCTAAGATTCTTGGCACGCTATACAGTTGTCTTACACACAAACACACCTACAAGAATATAAACACGAGCAAAGAGTGTGACGTCTCTAATACACAATCCAAAGGCTGCAAACAAGAGCAGTAGAGGAGTAAAACAAGCTTTTTTAACCACTTCATGGCTGCAGCATCTTTTCCTTATAAAAACAGAAAATGACATCTTTTGCAAACTGTTATCTTATTGGAAATTGGCAGAAATGTTGTTGTTTCCGTCATTACTCTGATATACAGCAAAATCTTTTCATAGCATGCTTACATGAAACATTGCGTCCTTGCACAATAGTCCTTCAGAACGGCTTTCATTCACCTCTTGCAGTAGGTGAATGAGCGACTAAACTGAAGGATCACTGTGATCTATTGCCTCACTAACCGCTTCTGAGTTTGATTTTTGCCCCTAGTATTTATATTACCGCCTCAGATTTATTTTATGATATCATTTTGCAATAACTTGCAACACAACAGAAACCTCACCTTGGAGGAATGATGGACTCATTGTAAACTACAGGGTAGAGAAACTACAGCCGGGCGAGGGGGCAATTTAACTGATGTGAGATAGGACAACCAGTTATTATTACAAGCGCAGAGACCACACATTAGTCATACCTAAGGTCATACGTACACAGATGTATTACTGCTGTGTGCACGCTGTGAGTCGGTAGCCACAGAAGCCTATACGGCTATATAGTAGTTTTTTCTTTGCCTGATGCATATTGGATTCTAGAGGAAATAACTATGGCATTTTCTATCTGCTGGCATATGGTGGAAACAACATACTGAGTCACATGGAGTTCCTGAGTGCCCGCATCCTCATTTTATGGGCCCTTCAAAACTTTTTTTTTTTAAAACTCTTTTTATTGAAGATTATACAACATAACAAGCTTACATCATAAAACAAAAGAACAAGCCGCATTTGCCATTGCTCATTAATATTGTCTGGCAAAGTTAACCTTGCCCTTAACATACCATGGGTCTTATATCTTAACTAAAAGCATAAGACCCCCACGTCAGCCACCAAATATCACATACTTTAATCATGAGAGAATGCTCCTCATCACTGGGAGACTAATGTGTGTCAAAAGAAAATCAAACCCAGGCTTCCATACCTTATCAAATTTTTGAGGACAATGTCTACTTTTATATACCACCCTCTCGTAGAAAGATGCAGTATTTACCATATTGACCCAATGTGAAATTCGTGGGGGTCTTCTATCCATCCATCTCATGGCGATAGCCTTGCTAGCCAAAAATAATGTTTCCCTGAGAAGAGTGCGAGGGTAGCAAGGCCAGGTATCCTCATCAAGGATTCTTAATAAACACACCTTGGAGCAGAGTGGTAGAGGTGATTGCATGATCTCGATAAGGGTAGCTATAACTTCTTTCCAAAAGTCTGCAATGGGAAGGCAATACCACATCAGGTGTATAGAATCTGCCGCCTCTTCACCACACCTATGGCAATCTGCAGTGGTGGATCTACCCACTTTATATAACCTGCTAGGTGTCAGGTAGCAATGATGGACTATTTACATTTAGACTAGCTTGTTATTATTTGCCAGTGAAACATTTTATGGGGAGCTCAAGGCCTCGCTCCAATCCTCCTCTGATACGGAGGGTATTACTGTCCTCCATATGTCCTCAACCAACAATGGTGATGAGGAGCATCTCCTGCTTAGTAACTGGGTGTAAAAAAGGAGATCAACCCCTTGGGTCCCTGGTTCATTAGAATACCAATCTGGGGGTATAAAGATGTGAGAGAATTTCCAGTGTCTGGGAACTGGGTATTTAGGGCATGCCTTAGTTGCAGATACCTAAAGAAAGTGTGTCTGGGGACTTGATAGAGCTGGTGACATTGATCAAAGGAAACAAGAACACTCTGGATATATACAGTACCTGCGCCAGTGTCTTGATGCCTAAGTTTGACCAAAACTGAGCAGGCCCGTCAAAACTTTATGCAGGCTCCGTGCACACGATACAGCCTTAATATGAGGCCTAATGCTAAAAAAATTCTTATTATAGAGAATTTAATATTTGAATTGTAACAATAAAGAGTGGGAAAATAGACCTGTTGTTCTATCATGGTTTGCACCTTCTTTTGGTTTAGGAAAATCAAGAACAGATGCCTAATGAAATCTAACACGGTTCATTTCATGCAGCTTATGGAATGTGTGTCAGGTAAGAGGATCCTAAAAGAAGAAAGTAACAATAAACACTACTTCTACTTTGCCTCTATTCCCAATTTTAGATTTAAAGGAGTTGTCCGTTCACAAGATATTGATGACTTTTTCTTGTGATCATTCATATATATATCAGATTAATGGGGGTCAGACACCCAGCACCTCCATCGATCAACTGTTTTAAGCTTCAGCAACTGGTGGATAAAAACGCATGCAACAGAGATATTATGTGCAGCGCCATCCATTGTGTAGTGGCTGCTGTCAGGTACCGCAGAACAGCTCCTATTCTAAGCATACGTCAGCAATATTTTGTGACCAGACAACTGCTTTAAATAAAATCCCATTTAGATTTACCGTATATATTCGAGTATAAACCCATTTTTTAGGCTGAAAAAGCCCCCCCTCGGCTTATACTCTGGCATATACGCGAGTATATACATAGTCCGGTGGTGGATAGTGGGGGAGGGGTGGTTGCGGCGGTGGAGAAGCTGGGCACACGCAGTAGCCGGCTGCTGCAGCTACCACGTGTGCCCACCGCTAAAGGGAAATGAATATTCACCCTTCTCCACGCCCATGAGAGTGGAGAGGGGTGAATATTCATTTCTTTAATAGCGAGCGCACAGTGTAAGCAGCGCCGCAGCATCATGGGCATGGAGAAGGGTGAATATGCATTGTCTTTAGTAGCGGGCACAAAAGAAAACTGAACCGCAGTGGGAGCTGCGGCGCTGCTGACACTGTGCGCACGCCATTAAAAGAACAGGGATATCCACTCTTCTCCACACACATAGTCCCGGCATGGAGAGAAGTGAATATCCCCGCAGCTCACCTAGGCGTCTGAGGGCACATGGCAGTGACGTCAGATGCGGAGGCGAGCTGCTGCTGGCAGAACAGGAGCAGCACTGGAGCAGAGGGGAGGAAGGTTAGTATGAGTGTTTATTTTTTTTAATGTGTGCAGTGATGGGGGGCCATGCAAACCAGGATAAGGGGACCATACATACCAGGATTGGGATGAGGGGGCCATGCATACCAGGATTGGGTCTGAGGGGGCCATGCATATCAGGATTGGGGATGAAGGGAGCCATGCATACCAGGATTGGGGATGAGGGGTGCCATACATACCAGGATTGGGAATGAGGGGTGCCATACATACTAGGATTGGGGATGAGGGGGCCATGCATACCAGGATTGAGGATGAGGGGGCCATGCATACCAGGATTGGGGATGAAGGGGCCATGCATTCCAGGATTGGGGATGATGGGGCCATGCATACCAGGATTGGTGATGAGTGGGCAATACTTACCAGGATGGGGAAATTTACCAATAGCTGCTGCATTTCCCACCCTAGGCTTATACTCGAATTAATAAGTTTTCACAGTTTTTTGTGGTAAAATTAGGTGCCTTGGCTTATATTTGGGTCGGCTTATACTCGAGTATATATGGTATCTTTCTCTTTTTTTAGCACTCCTTCCTAGTATTCCTTCAAAAGGCTTATCAACTGCAGTGTGTGGATCAAAAGAAGTTGTGAAAATTATTAAAATATTTCACATTTATTGCAGAAACTTTTTCTACTGTCCCATTCATGCAAATGAAGCATTCAGAAACAACTTCACTCAGATAAATGGAACTTTATTATTATTCCCAGAAATTTGGGCAACATATGAGCATCCAAATAAACTCATTAATGGCGTAATAAAAGCATGTGCATTATGACATCCGATTGCTGGCAGTTCATACCATGATCACAGTAGATAAACATTTCAATTGATGACCTATCAGTTATTGATCAGTTATTGTCGACTTACACAAAGGAACATTAATCATTAATGTGTGGCAATCAGGGAAAATATTCAGTCATCCTATGACTTCAAGGTCGAATCAATAACTCAGTCAAAAAATACCTAAGAAAAACATGTAGACCTCTTATGCCTCAGGGAAGGTCAATGTTCATAAGTCTTCATAATCTTTCTCTTATGTCTGGTGTAAAGCTGATTTTACAGTAACAAAATCAAATCTTCATGTTGTGGAGGCAGAGTAATAATGTGGAGGTGCTCTGCTGTGGCACCCTGCTGTTCACAGGTACCACAGGACCCAAAAGGGTGCATGGATGGACTTCTCCACAAGAGGCTCTCACTACAAACAGACACCTCCACCTCATACCACCAGAGGGAGCCCGGATAGGGATATATATATGTAGGGTGGAGCCAGGCAGTTAGTCAGAGAGTCAGAGAGTGTGCTGCCACTGAGAGCAGTGAAGATGCAGCACGTCTGCTGCTGTATTGAGGGCCCCGAGTGTGTCCGGAGGCAAGGAGGAGAGGAGAGAGGAGTTGAGGGGGCAGAGGAGCATCATAGGCTCACCCCAAGAAACAAACCGGACACCGGGTCCGCGTCTACAGGGTCCTTTATACCCAGTAGGGACCACCGGCATTCCAGGAGGACTACAAGTCCCTGGCAGACCTGAAGCTAGACCCATTACAGGATCAGGAACCACAAAGGCCCCGGTGACCAGGGATAGTGGTTGCTAGCAGAAGGTCCCACTACCAAGCGACAGGTGAAGGAACAGCACGACACATAAGCTAGGCCCAGTTGCAGGCTGGCCAGGAGCATACAGAGAGGCAGACACGGACCAGGAGGCCTTATACTCGCTCACTGGGGAGAAGTCCTGAAGTGCACCCATCCTACTGAGTACCCTGGACCGTACCTGACATCTGCACCAGTAAAGGTATTGAAGCGAATCCCCTGTCTCTGTCAGTTACTCCTGCTGCGCCATCCCGACTGCACTACAAGCCCCAGCATCACCACTCACCATCAAACTCCACACTCCCCCAGGGGCCTGCTCCACCTGTGGGGAGCAGAAACATCCCAGCTGCCATCCCATCACCCCACGGAGGTCTGCAGCAGCGCTGGTAATCCTTACCAGGTACCACAGGTGGCGTCACGAACTATTTACTTTATTTTCATTTCTATCCAAGTTCCAATCCCCTTTTTCAAGAGTGACCCCAGGGTACGGGCCCGGGAGCCGACCACCGCGACATCCCCAAACCAGGCAAAGGCCCGGGTACCGAGTCGTCCCCATCCCCTGGGCGCGTCACTGCTACTTCTACATGTTGGCGAATGTGTGATGATGTGGAGGTGCACTGCTGCTTCTACGTAATGGCAGTAGTGTGATGATGTGGAGTTGCTCTGCTGCTTCTACGTGGTAGCAGTAGTATGATGATGTGGAGGTGTTCTGCAGGTCTGTGTAAACGATTGTATGATGATGTGGAGGTGCACTGCTGCTTCTACGTGATGGCAGTAGCGTGATGATGTGGAGGTGTTCTGCTGCTTCTACGTGGTGGCAGTAGAGTGATGATGTGGAGGTGCTCTGCTGCTTCTACGTGGTGGCCGTAGCGTGATGATGTGGAGGTGCTCTGCCTCTTCTACGTGTTGACAGTAGTGTGACGATGTGGAGATGCTCTGATGCTTCTAAATCTGGACCGGTATGATGGGGTTTGGGGCCAAGTCTCACTCACCGCTTCGGCACCTCCTCCACGCTGTTTCGGGGCTACCGCTGCCACTGCGCCCCGATCTCCTTGTCCTCCTGGTCCCGCACTGACAGTCTCTCCACTGCTTCCCCTTTCAGACTGCGCGTCATTGGTTTCGCAACCACTTCATGCTCCCGGCCGCTCTGGTCAGGCTTTCCGGCCGCATTCTCTTTACGGCCGCTGTGTTCAGGTTTTCCGGCCGCTTCCGACTCCTGTCGACGGTCACACAAGGCACCGAGTGGTAAGGGGAAACTGTCATGCTCCAGCTCTTCCTCCATCTCCTAAGGCCTCCTGGACGCCCCCTCTTTTCTTCCACCTCCCACTTCCACATCTCATGGCCAGCACAGCCATGGTATCGGAAACTTGAATGCTCCATCACTGCACATGTCCGATCAGGTAACGACGCCGCACTGTCTTGCACGTGAGTCTTGTCTTCTGGACTCCTCCCTTACGTGGGTGGAGCCGCTTCCTGTTCTTCTGACCATTCAGTGTCGGGCTCCTCCCATTCTTCGGGAATCTGCTGCAGGGGGTGAGGCTTATTTTTCTTCCGCCATGCCCACCACAGGCAGGCACTGTGCACAGGGGGCTGCAACCTGGGCTCAAGCCAGCTCCCACGCCAAACAGATATTTGCGCCGTTTTACTTGCAGGACGCCCACGATGGGCGGAGATATCGCCAGTCTCTGTGCCATCATCCGCCATTTTAGTGTCTCTAACAGCCACCATCTTTGCCGTTCTGGGGGTTCCTCCCCTTTCTGAACGCGTGGACTCAAAATCCTGCCGACTACGCCAATTTTGTGAAGGGCACAGGGTGGTAGTTGTGGCGAAGAGCTGCTGTTTTCCCACACCCTGGCTTGCCACAAAGAAAAGATAATGTTCTGTTAGTCTGGTAGTTTGTGTGTACTGTATAACACTCATCTTTGAGCCTGGGGATCCCTCTAGTCCTGCGGTCCGGATCCGGCAGCTACCACACATGCAACGACAGACTCAGTTTCCTTTTTAAACAGTTCAACTTTACTTAACATCAGATGTTCCACGGCAGTTCCAGTACAGCACATATCAATTTTTTCAGCCTGAGCTCTCTCTTCTGTTTCTGGTGCCCTAGGCCCCTGATTTCCTCTCTCTGTCTTCACAGATTCCATGCTTCCTGGCCCAGTCTCCCGGTTCAGTATCACATCCGGCTCCCCTTGTTGGGAGATGAAAGAGGCACCCTTTTTCATGCTTGATTCGGGCATAGGCCCCGGATTCCTGGAAGTTACCACTGTAAGTACTGGCGGCCGTCCACATGCTGTTCCTGTTTTCTAACCCCATGCTTTCTGTTCTTTTCCAGGCCCTCTGGCCTAATCTGCCTCTCCTCAGCTCTCTTCCTCTCCAGCACTCTCTTAATGATGCAGCTATAACTCACTCAGCTCTGTCTGACTAGAACCAGGAAATACTCCTTCTATTTATAACTTTACCCTCCCATCTGGGAAATTCCCTGAACCTCATAACTATAACTTTACCTATTTCTTACACTACAGTGTCCCCTATTGCACTCCCTGTTCCTAACTAACCTTACTTTAATCCTAATTCCCTATACTTTCCCTATGTTATTAAATTACAGCATATTAAAACATATTTTCATTAATTCAATATTAGTCATCTTCAACCAAAACAGTACGCATTAGATTAGTCACATACTATACCTAAAACCATTATTAAAGTCTGGTTATTACTCACATAACACATCTACATCTACCAGGAAGGGGTGAAGAGCATGAGTAGGCACCAACACACCTTTATAAATAGGAGCTCAGCTCGGGTGGTTAGAGCCAGATGCATTTACTGCATGTGGAGGGAGCTCAGCTCCTGAGCTTGCTACACACTGTAACCCCCGCAATCAGATACATGTATGTGATTTTGCAATAATGGGTTAAGAGCTTGTCTTAGAAGTCAACCACAACTGAAAACATTATTTATCAAGGGTATGTCTTAATTTTTAAGACCTACCGTAAGGCCACATTCAGATGTCAGTTTTTTTCACGAATGGAAAGCAGACCAAGTTTCATCAGTGATTTTCATCAGAGTTTCATTACAGTTTGTTAAGAGTTTCATCAGTTTTTTTCTCATAGGATAAAAAAAAGTTTCTCCAGCTTCTATCTTCTATCTACCAGTCCAAACGGACAGCAAAGTCTGTGCGATTCTTCATGGACCACTTGGTCCGAAGGAAAAAGAAAATTGCACATGTGAAC
Source organism: Phyllobates terribilis (assembly GCF_046119375.1). Classification (NCBI taxonomy): domain Eukaryota; kingdom Metazoa; phylum Chordata; class Amphibia; order Anura; family Dendrobatidae; genus Phyllobates; species Phyllobates terribilis. The sequence continues at coordinate 188,446,985 of NW_027362762.1, read as the reverse complement.
TACTCCATAGACTATCATATGTACGAGTGCTATCGGTGAAAAAAACTTTATTAGCACTCATACAAGAAAAACTAATGTAGTGAATGAGGCCTTAAACCACAGTCTTTATTGTTGGATGGAACAACTTTAGTTTTGACTAGAAACACGGGAGTTGGGTTTCAAAGCATATAACGCTCCCTTAAAACTTGTTTGATTTTTTTTTTAATTATGTAGAGATGAATTTAAATATTTTCAAATAAGATTGGATTATGCTGAGTGCCTTAACCTTTTTTCTCTACAGACATAGATGAACAATTTACATATGTTAAATGTATGTAATTAAAGGGATTATGCTGTGTATTCTAACAAAAGCATGATTTTGAGATTGATTTTTACCCTGATTCCAGCGATGTATCACTTAGTTTACTGGGTGTAACAGTTATGATAGAGTCTGTGTATAGTGACAGAGAGTTGCTAAAATCATTGCTGGGGGAGTAGTTGGACTAGGAGGCATGAGGCTAGTTGTATTGCAGGGATAATCTCCTGCTGATAAAACACTGATTGTATTGAAATAGCAAATCACAGACCAGAAAGTGACACATCACTGTAAACAGGCTCTTCCCCTACATCATGGTGTTCTCAGATTACATAGAAAAAACCTGGTGACAGATTCCCTTTAAATTTAGACAGATATAGGTATTTGCGTATGCAGCACATTTGCAGACATTTTTAACATGTACAACTACGTCTGGAGATGCACAAATGTGAACGTAGATTAATGGATTTGTCTTCCAGTCATTGAATCCTATCATATGATGATAATGGTGACAATTTTAACCTTGTCGCAGTCTGAACAGAAAATCTAAAATATAAGCAGTTGAAAACAGGAAATTTTGGCTTAAAAGCTTTGATAAATCAGGCCCATGGAGTCGTCCTCTATAGTCTAGGTCTTGGCATTGGGTCCGGCACACATATCCACTGGTCCCCTAGAGCAGATATCAAACATCCTGTTTTTAGTGCTCTTGGCTCTTATGTCTGTACCTGGCGAATGTTACACAATCATCCATTCAGCTCCCCATATGGTTCTAAAAGTTAATAATTAAATCAATTAAGATTAGTTGATTTATTCCTTTATTTACAGCAAAATGTTCCTTAGTCCTGGTTTATGTGTTAAAAAACTAGCCAGATGGCGGGTTTTAGGAATCTAGACATTCATTACAATTAGACTATGGATGATCAAATTCCAAGAGCCATGGAGCTGATGTGGCTAAAAGACTGGCTGCTGTCTAATGCTATTAGCTGAATATAACAGTGGATGAGTGGATCACTATCTCCTAGATTTATGCATCTGCAGAAAGGAGAATATTAAGTATGATATATTCTATTACTACTTGTTTAAGTCTATCAAGTTAAAATAGATGCTCAGCTCCAGTCTTAAAGGGATATTAGTATCTTAGCAAGTTATCAAGTATCCACGGGAACTTTTTAGCTGGGCATTCTCTAAAAGAAGTCTAAAGAATTGGAAAACAATGACTTGGTACATGATGATGTGGAGCGCAGCAGAAAGGGAGGCCTAACGTGTAAATGCGTACCTGCAGGCGGCTCTTAGAACATTAAAAGAGGTTGTGCACTACTTTAACATTGATGACCTATCCTTAGGATTGGTCATCAGTGTCTGATCGGTGGGGGTGTGACAGCTGTTCGCGGTGTCGGCGGCTGCCAGAAATGCTCAGTTATGTCGCTGCTCCATCTACTGATAGTGGCCGCAGCCAGGTACTGCACATCCGCCCCCTATTCAAATCAATAGGTCATCAATGTTAAAGAAGTGGACAACCTCTTTAAGGAATTTTTATCAGTGCAACTGTGCCACTTTCTTGATTAAGACCTCTACTTATTTTGCTAGAATTTGTGAAATGTCAGGAAAAAGGGAAGGAACATGGCTTGCAAGTTCCATGCCACTTGTTTACCAACCTTTGACATTTTTTTTCTGCATGGTACAATGTGGTGTTGCTCAGTAGCTGTATTCATCAAATACATTGTGCTGAGTTGCTGAACATGGTGGATACTGCTATAAAAGTTACATACTGGTATAGGCACTAGCGGACACAGACAGAAAAGGGCTCCTGTGCAAGAACAATATATGGGCCCTTTGCAGCCCTAGAGCTCCTAAAAAGGCAACATTGCACCTTCTTTATAGGTATAAACAGGCCCCCTAACCTCTTGGGCCCCTGTGCGCCCGCACAGGTTGCACCAATGATATGTCCACCCCTGGGTGTAGGACTACATCCATTTAGGATATCCATCACTATGTGTAAATATGTATTTCAAATTAATCTAGATAAATGAGCGTTCCTTGTGTTTATTGGCTTCATTAATTCCCACAACAGCTCAGAGATGGGAGCCATGAGGTTCGTAAGATGACACAAGACCTCTCTAGGCGCTGATTTGCTGCTCGGGTCACATGCTGGACTCAGGTTAACAGATATCAGGAGAACCAGTGAAGTGTTAGGTCTAGATCATAGGGAAAATGGAGAGCTGAGTAGTGGTTGGTTTTAAGCATTTGCCACTATGTTTTTTTCTGTAAAAGTTGGATAATCCCTTTAAATTTCCTACTGAAACAGTGAAGTGTCACATTGGGCTGCAGTATGACCCTCTACCCCTCATTCCTCTCACTAACACTACTGTATGTTACAATATGTGAGTGCATTTGTGTTCACACTTTTTTGCCAGATTTAATATGTACAACTCCATTAGACGATATACAAGTTATTTATACCAGAAATTACAATGTAACTTCTTTCTACTCCCAAGCATGGATGTCTTATTCTGGAAGCACCGACTAATCACCATAACTGCACTTACTGCCATCTTCTTGATTTTCCGTACATCTAGGTGTAGTAGCGCTGCGGGACGTAGTCATTTGCACTACATGGCTGAGTTTTTGTATTGTGATAAATAATGGTGACGCTCTTACAGGACATTTGGTATAAATCAACAGAGCAACAGGCACATTTTTCGTTCTACAACTGTATTAAAAATGATATTCTTCGGATCTAGTCTGATGAATACCTTCATGTGCTTCAAAGAATGTGCAAAGTAAACAGCTTCTTAGGTTCTGGTTTTTCTCGTCTTTTAAGTGGCAATGTCTGTCTGCCTTTCAACGTTAACCCTGATGTGGTCAGGACTGTCCTAAAACAAGGTCCCTGCTGACATCCAACAAGGTTATTGATGTTTTTATAATTACAATATAAAACCTAATATGTTAACATTACGTGTTAATGTTATTTCATATTCAATTATAAATGACCCAAATAATTGATAAGTTATGCTATACAATACTTTAAAGCCTAAATGCACAGAGGACCGTGCATGAACACACAGTCCCCTGACACATGAAAGTATGGAAACACTGCTTAATATATATTATTACATCTTTATTTATCCTTTTTTATAAATCATTCCTTAAAAAGGGACTTTTTGGGCTATAATATTGATATTTCTACCCAAGGTAGGTTTACATGAGCGTATAAAAAAAAATAAAAAAATCGGTCAGAGTTTCATCCAGGAAAGTGGGACGATTTTTTTCTCACTTGTTATCTGTGTGCAATCCATATTCATTCCTTTTTTGTTGTTGTTACAGCAGCACATATTAATCATTTACAGGACCATTTACCGTTTCCTATGTTACAAAATTGCAATGTATCCGTAAAAATCGGAAGCTATACTGTGGCTCCATATGGCATCCAATCTTTTTTACACACCCATAGACTTGAATTGACAAGTTTTTTTCACATACAGACTTGGTCAGTGATTAAAATCGCTCATCTGCTCTGCCCCATTGATAACATTGGTCCAAATGCGGTCCGTTTTTTTTCACTGATAGCACTCGGACCAAAAATACGGTCGCGTGAACGAGCCCTTAGAGTAGGAAATTAGGACCTCATTGATGGTGGTCCAATTCCCAGGTATTGTAGCACAAACAAGCTAAATCTAATTCCAGATAATGGGACTAAGCTGCAGTACCAGGAACAGCCACAACCAAATGTGTGGCGCTTTGCTTGGTAAATAATGAAGGGGACACAGCCCCCTCATTCAGCTGATGGATGGGGATATTTTTGGTCTGTTTTTTAAGGATATTCATTTTATTTCTGTATTGCAAATTGATCCTTTAGAGCAGGGGCGGACATACCATTGGTGGAACCACACAGGGGCCCAAGAGGATATAAATGCTGCTTCAAATCTGCACCAACACTGCACCAAACAATGGGGAAAAGGCATAAAAAAGCAACACCAATGCAATAATGAGAGAAGATTGTTATTATATTGTTTGGTGCGGACACCTGCAGAAAACATGTAGATAAAAAGCAGCAGAAAAAAATCCAGCATTTAGGCTGTGTGCCCACGATACGTTTTTTAAGCGTTTCCGCTGCAGAAACGCTTAAAAAACGCATGGTAGAAGGCCTGCCATGTTCCCCAATGATAATCCGCATGTGCTGTGCACATGCTGCGGAAATTTCCGCTGCGGATTATCATTGCGGAAAAAAACGCAGCACTACCAATTATTTTGCGGAAGTGCTGCGTTTTCGCCGCCATTGACTTGCATTGGAACGCATGGTTTACACATCACTGGATCAGTACATGCGGAATCCAAACGTTTCAATTTGCGGATGGTACCCAGGTCTGGAGGACAGGAGACTCTCCTCTGGACCCGGGTACCATTGAACCTGTAAAAAAAGAATAAAATAAAAAATAAATATTATACTTTACCTTCTGATGGCCCCCGGTCTCCTTGTCTTCGCTTGCCGGCAGCTCGCGGTGGACTGAAGGACCTGCGCTGACGTCATACTCATGTGACGGCAGGTCCTTCAGTGTACCGCGAGCTGCCGGCAAGCCAGGACGGAGCGAAGCAAGACTCTGGGGGCCATCAGAAGGTAAGTATAGATTTATTTTTTTATTTTTTAACATTCTTTTGGTCACACTATAATAGTGTGACCAAGTTGTCAAGCACTTTCCAAGTGATGCTAAAATCGCTTGGAAAGCGCTTGTCAATCCGCATGCGGAAATGCAAGTGAAGAAGGCTTCACATCCGCATGTCACTGGCAGGAAAAACGCATGTACTGTACAATCCGCATGTACAATCCACATGTACAATCCGCATGTACAATCCGCATGCGTTTTTTCTGCCAGGGAGATGCAGAAACGCTCAGGAAAAAATCCGGAGCATTTTTGCACCGTGGGCACATAGCCTTATACTACTTGAGAAAACAGCCTCAGCGTTACATTTTTCTTACATTTTTATGGGTTAAATGGAGAAAAACAAATCCACCATTTTTTTTTACTATTTACCAATCACTGTAAATAATCTGTTCACTGTGTTGTATGGGTTGGGTTGTTATGATTTTAGGTATACCAAATATATATGTTATTTGCTGACTTGTGATATTTATTTTAAAAAAAAGTGCATTAAAAATGTAATTATTGTAATTAGTTTTCATTATTTTGTAGTAATTTTATAGCAAGAAAAAAAATTCTAACCTCTAGAATACAGAGACATAGAAATCCATCTCTATGTACCAGTACACTGAACCCATAGTGCAGCAGAAAACATTGCACTTTCAAGTATGGAAAATGCTCCTAATTTTTACAGAGCAGACTGTGACTCAGGTTTTTCTGCTGCCTTCAGTGATACAGGTTGTGGGTTTGATTCTCGGGAAAACCAGAATTCAAGAAAAAATAACTATTTAAATGACTGGAAGTATAAACAGAGCAGGGAGAAGTCAGTCCCATCCCCAGAGTACGGGGAGGAGGAAGAAGAATGGAGGACCACTGAACACCTGCAGAGAAGACAAGAGAAGCCCTCCCTGCAGGAGTCAGCACAGACACCATGAGTGAAAGGAGGACATTGACCTTCCAGGATAGCGGGACATACTCTTTGAATCTGGGACAGTTGGGAGCTATGTTAAAGGCGTTGTCAAAAATTAGAAAAGCATGGCACATTTCTTTGAAAGAAAGCTCCATAACTGTCTATAAGTTTTGTGCTGTGTTGGCTGAGTCCCATTAATAATAAAACCTAATAAAGCTGAGTAGCAATACCACATGCAATCGATAGATAATGTGTTGCACTGTTTTCGGGAAAAAGCAGCAGAGTATTTCTAATTCTGAATAGCCCCTTAAAACAAGACCAGCAGCAGAGGCTGTCATTCTATTTAGTGAATATAACCTATGTTCTTATAAAAATCAGAATTAGGGTGAAGAAACTGAAAACCATCTCTATTCATCTGTAAGCAGTTGCTTTGACAGCAAACACAGTGATGTTTTAGCGCCTCATCCAGATGAATTAGGCCGTTTTAGAAATTTCTGCAACAATTTAGCTACATTAGTCCGCACTATTACCGGTCAGTCAGTGGTGTACTGCTAATAGTGGCCAAATGGCTCTGACGCTCCCTCTCCAGTCTGGCATCTCTATTCCAATGATTTTTGCATTCTTGGGATGCTGATTAAGTTGAACACAATGGGGGAACAAGGAGCTGTCACCTGCCTGCTCCTCCAATCAGCCTGTCTGAGTCTCAGCACAGCAGGCACAATGACATCACTATATCGCACCTGCTGTCCAGAGCCTCACTCCATACACAGAAAAGACTGGAGCAGCTCATTGGGGGCACAGGGCTAGGTGAGTAGTGTTTATTTTGTTTGGCGTTTTTTTTGTCTGTATTTGTGGGAAGGGAAGTCACTGTGGAGCCGCAAAATGAGTGTGAACTGTTGGGACATCATACTGTATTGTGGGCACTATGGAGGTATCATACTGTGTTGGGGACACAGAAGGGGCATAAACCTTTGGCATAAACAATGGGGACATCATGTTGTGTGTGTTGGTGGGGATACTGTGGAGGCAAATTATGTTGGGGAATTCACTGTGGGTGTATCATACTGTTTATTGGGGGCATTTTTGGGGTCATCACACTGTATGGGGGGTGATAAATCTATAGGATTTCAGTAGGGGCACTATTTCTGTGTACATGTTCCTGTCTTTAAAAAGATGGGAGATCTACCCTTCTGTGACTACTTATATGCATATGCGCACTCAGCAAAATATTTTTTTTTTTAGGGAGAGGGAGTGAGAATTTGACCCTTATCATCCTTTTCCACATGATCAGTATAGTCAGTAGGATTACAGCACATGTAAGCTGCATTAACTGACTTGTAAATCAAACGAAAGACACATGGCTGGAGGAATTTTCACACAGCCTGGCTGGAGTTTCAGCTCCCATTATAGAAATGGCTGCGTGACCCTCAGACGATTCACAGTGCGCAGAAATCCTTACCTAGGTCATTTAATAATTGTCTTAAATATGTAGGTTCCCATTGCGGCTGTAAATTTCAGTTTATACATTAATAATGACTATATAAAATAATTATTAAAATAAATTTTAAATTGAATATCTATATATCACCCTTCTCTTTCGAAGGACACATGCCACATAAATAGCACTCGCACATTGGTCATATGCCAAACACAAGTTGCTTACACATTAAACACATGCCAATTGTATTATGTCAGGCTGGATTTTAAGACCAAGATTATTTAGCTTTACTGGCAGCAAGATATCTTGAATATCAATGATAACAATGATAGTGAATTTAAACTGAGACATTGGCCACTCACACACCACAGACTTTGGACATATTCTACACATAAGTGACACACACTGCAACATACTGTAGACATGCCATTCACACATTACATCATCATACCGGTCCTACTCCCAGGATTATAGTGTAGGGTGGCATAATCTATGGTAGCCAAACTCTTCTAGTTTTCAGTCTAGGTACACAAACTACTCTGCGTTACATTGATTTGGTCATGGAATAACAGTGCCAGGCCACATGTTGCTTGTGCTACTGTGAGCAGCCTGCATGGCCTAAACGTGCTATCATGGCCTGCAGGGTCTCCAGACTTGTAATTGGTCAAGAATTGGAAAAGAAGCTGCCAGCAGCGGATCTTGATGATTTGTCCGCCCAAGTGCATTCAGCATGGCAGAACATTCCTCAGACAACCATTAATAAGGTGGTCATACAGAGAAATGGACCTTAATGTGTCACGCAATCAGCACACTCTAATGTGCTGGCAGAATACTGATGGTTTTCCATGGCAGTTGGAGGAATGATGTTGCTGCATTCATAGCTACCCAAACTATAAAATTATTACTGTATTTATCCCACAATCAATCCCATGATAAAAAAAAAATTTAAAAAATTGCTGTTTTTCAAGTCATCCCACAAAAGCAATCCTTCACACAGCTCTGTCGACGGAAACCTTAAAAAGTGCTAAATCTCAATTATTAAAGAAAAAACTTGTAAAAATGCTAAAGCAAAATATATATAATGTTACCTGATTTAAAGTATGATATTTTGTTAAAAGGGGAATTACACTTCCAAGTTTCAGGGTCAAATTCTAAGAGTTTATAGGAACTACAGAGCTGTGTGCTGCATTTTACTTTAGCCACACTGTCTTTTTATCCCAGACATGGATGAAAGATGACAATGAGAACTGCTCACGTGCCATCGCACAAACGATCTTTTGTAGCAGGACTTGCTAGTACATGCCAGTGCGCGCAAAATCAGAGAAGAATTCGGGTGTACAACCAACAAAAAGTCTGCGTAAGTTTACTCTATAGATATTTGTAGTATCTCGGATGCTTCCATCAACTTCTTAGAGCAGGCCCAGACTGGCTCACAGGAGACAGGTGAATCCCCGGATGGGCCGCTGTGCAGGAGTCGGACCCCTCCCTCCCTCCTATATGAGTAGCGCCGGTACACTTAATGCAACGTGTACAGACAAGGGCGACATCTCACCATTCATTTAACAAACTACCCACTTTACAATAAAATAAATAATATTTGCACAGAAGAATTTGTGAATGTAGGTCAGGTAACTGAACCGCGAGCCCCAGTATCAATGTCACTGGTGGGCCCTTGGACCCCCAGTCCTGCACATACATTTAAAGGGGTCGTCTGACTGCGATGTCTGTGTTTTTAATTGACAGCACATGGAAGTAACTTATATGTTGTCCGTGTGCTCTCTGTTACATCACTAACCAATTCATTGACCTGGGAGAGTTTGGTCAGTAAATTGGACCAATCTCAAACATGTCTCCTTTTTGTTGCGGATCATTTATAAAAAAAAAAAAAAAGGACATGTGAATAGGTTATTGGCTATAATGGACATGTGTTCTATCATCATAAAAAGTGAAATGTATAGAACACGTATGCAAAACTTGGACATATGAATGGGGCTTTAAACTGTATTTTGTTTTCATGGTTAAAAAGGGCATTCATAGTATAATAAGTGATTGGACACCATTTGGATATGCCATGACTTACTGATTAATTGGGTTCAGATTACTAGGACCCCACAATCCTTATAATAGCTTACAGTGATTCCCTGCACATGGTCATTCTGCAAAGGGAACAGCTGTATAGCCCTATTCAGCTAAATAGTGATCTGTTGGATTACCCGATGGGTTATCTGCTGTGCAGAACACATACTGCGCTCAGTTTGTGGGTGTTGGACCACAAGCCCCTAGTGATATGCTATAATATTCTATAAAAGCAGTAACCCTTTAATCCGTGACAGTGAGATCGAGGAACAAATCATGTGACGGATGGATGTTGCTAGTGAAAGTCCTAAATTTTCATTGAGAACTCCTCGAGACATAAACGAAAGATGCAACATTCTTAAGAAACATTGTGGTCGCAAATAAAATCAATCACTGGGTTTAACTTCTAAAGATCTAACGATAAAATCTAAGAATAAAAAAAGTAAAAGTAAACTGAATATCTTGGTAGTAATAGTCGGGACCCTAAAAACTGAATGTCAGTCAACATTTGCCAGGTCTGTCAGCTCCTGGTATCGATCGATAAGTATTAACAAAAATGAAAATATAAGACATGCTTGTACTGCCACTTACAACTCTTTGTTGGGCTGCAGAGCCCCATCAAATGTGCCAGGCTTGTATTCTCCAAAGTGACGGCGTGGGACATGCTTTTCCACGGCCGGGGAGGTGAACATCCATGACAGGACTCGTGGGTTGCTCCATGGTCTCCATCTCAGGATGAACATCGCTATCTGTCGCTTACAGAATAGGCTTCAGGCTCACAGAAGATGGATGAGAAAAAATTGGAAAATAATAAGACAAAAAAATCAGGTAGAAATCCTCTAAAATAATCAAATGGACTGATGTTCCCAGTGTGAAATGTCCAGCGAAACTGATCCTGGTGGTTAGAGAAGTATCTGTGGGCAATGCTCCACAGTCACTCACAGATTCATCCCAGTGTAAAATATTCAAGAGAAACACAGTCTGAGTATATGCTTAGCTAAGCTGATGATTGTGGCTACTGGGCGACGGCGGAGAAGTCTGACAAGCTTGTTTCATTCACAAGAACGCCATGGCTCACAAGCAAGAGGTCCTTTCCAGTAGCCTCTGCCCTTCTGACATGTGTCATCTCCTGCAGAGAAGCTGTGACAGCACGAGACACAGACCCTTTAAGGAACCTCTGGTTGCTACATAGTAGCTATTTCAAGATAAGTGTCAATCCTCCTACAAAGGCGGCCCTGCACCAATCATACCGGTCCAGAGGTGGGACTCAGGCAAAAGGGCGGAAAGGGAAACTGTTATCTTACTTCTGAAGCCCCCACACCCACTGGATGTGTTTTATCATGTGCTTCCACCACAGACACCTGCCTCCTGTGCTCTGCACTGCCACTCAGTCACAGGAGCCCGGAACTTCACTACCACTTACCACTGCGCTTTCTGCTCCATCAAATCCCCACATAGAAGACCAGTCTTGATGATGGTGACTATAGGATCATATATGCTATAAAATTCACAAAAAGTGCCAAATACCACCCCTATAACAACAAGCTGCCATCACCCCCATGAATCATTACACCTAATATTACTGTACTGACTTATAGGAAGTCTGTGAATGCTGGATGTCTAATGGAAATGGATGAGAAAATGCACCACAATTCAGTTGTGTGCACCCTCCCTTTTAGGCCACGTTCACACATTCAGTATTTGGTCAGTATTTTTCCTCAGTATCTGTAAGCCAAATCCAGGAGCGGGTGATAAATACAGAAGTGGTGACTTGTTTCTATTATACTTTTCCTCTGGTTGCTCCACTACTGGTTTTGGCTTACAAATACTGAGGTAAAATACTGACTGAATACTGAACGTGTGAACATGGCCTTAGGAAGAAAACTGAATTACTTAAAACAGCCACACTGAAAAACAGATGAAACACTGATGACTCACGAATAGGTCCGGGGCAGACGGACGTGTATTCTCTCATCCAAGAGAAGGGCCGATTATGTGAATCACACTCTGAGCAGATTATGATCTGATTCTCTCAAATGAGGAGAACATGAAAAAAAAATGTTCCCGCTTCTCCATTCTGTCAGTGTGCGGAAAGCGGACTGCAGTCAGATGTCATCCGAGTGCAGTCCAAGGTTTTCCACGCTCTCATTGACTTGTATGGCTGAGTGCGATCCAAATATCGGATGTAGAGATTTTTCATGCACGACCCCATAGACTAACATTGGTCCAAGTGCAATCCGATGTTTTGTCAGATCGCACTCAAACAGCAAATACGCTTGTCTACACCTGCCCATACAATGCGTACTAAATACAGGGCCATTTCCATCCTCAAAACAGGTATACAGAGTGCATGCCACATTTTTAACCCCTTCACGCCATGGCAATTTTCCAATTTTTTTTTTTTCGTTTTCAATTTTTCCTCCTCTTCTTCCGAGAGCCATAACTTTTTTATATTTCGATCAATATAGTCGTGTGAGGGCTTGTTTTTTGAGGGACGAGTTGTGCTTTTGAACGACACCATTGATTTTACCATAAAGTGAACTGGAAAACGGGAAAAAAAATTCCAAGTGCTGTGAAATTGCAAAAAAAGTGAAATTCCACAATTGTTTTTTGGGTTTTTTTATTTACCATGTTCTCTAAATGCTAAATCTAACCTGACAATATGATTCTCCAGGTCAGTACGATTATGCAGATACCAAACATATATAGTTTATTTTTTATTTTAACTGGTGAAAAAAAATTCTGAAATTTGAATGAAAAAAAGTTTTAGCGTTTGTCGCTATTTTCCGAGACCGATAGCGTTTTTATTCTTGGGGATCCGGGGCTGGGTGAGAGCTTATTTTTTGTGCCCTGAGCTGACGTTTTTTATTGATACCATTTTGGGGTAGATTCGATGTTTTGATCACCTCTTATTGCAATGTTGTGGTGGACAAAAAAAACGTAATTCTGGCGTTTTCTAGTTTTTTTTTCTCATTGCGCCATTTACCAGTCTGATTAATTTACTTTATATTTTGATAGATTGGTCATTTCTGAACGCAGTGATACCAAATATGTGTATTTTTTATTATTTCATTTTCAATGGGGCAAAAGGGGGTGATTTGAACTTTTGTGGGGGTTTTTTTTCATATTTTTAAACTTTTTTCTCACTTTTTACTGTATGTAATAGTCCGTTTAGGAGACTTGAACATGAAATTGTCCGATCACCTGTGCTACACATAGCAGGGCTTCAGCATGTATGTATAGCAGAAATGATGATCTCCTATGAACTCCAGGCACGGGGGTCTTCTGCAGACCCCCAGCTGTCATGACAACCTATCGGAGCTTCGATCCACCCGCGGCTATTAAAGGCACATGACAGGTGATTTAATCAGCTGCCGTGTGTGGGGAAAGATGCGGTCACAGCGATGGAGCTGCATAAAATCGGGGACACGACATAGGGGGTAAAGCATACCTGTCATCAGATTTTGCAATACAAACTGCATATGTTATTAGATAGATCTCTTAGACCTGATGGGGTTGCTGTACTTACTTTGAAAATGCCATGTAAGAATAACTGGACAATCCTCAAATTAAAATGATTATTTCATAAGTCGAGCTAGACTATTCTACAGCCATTCTTACATAAACTGGCAAAGTAAGTACACCAGCCTCATCAAGTGTAAGAAATGTATTTAACAATGTATACAGTTTCTATTGTGAAAACCGGTGACTGATCCGCCATAACGTGCATCCTTGTGAATGGACTGATACATTAACATTTACTCTGCATCACAGACTGAAGAAAAAATGGATGGGACAATAATGAAGAATAGACTTGTGTGACAGCCGCCTTGGGTTAGACATATTGGAAAATGCCTGTAATAAGGGTTTGCAATACAGATGTATAACAAATTAAATTGCATCGGTAAATCATTACTACTGCGTCATTATTAGAGATCATTCAGACACGCACGTTTTCCACTATTTCTTCAGTTTCTAGGTACAGCTGTAAAACCTAAAAATGGCGCGCATGCTCTATTCATGTCTCTTTTTCATGTTTATCCGCACTATCACCTGGTACATTACAGAATTTTTAACCCCTACTATAGTGAACAAAGTAGGGATGAAAATGAATAAGCGGATGAAGCGATTGTGCTACTGTTCTGTCTCCGGAGCTTTTCCTGCATTTTATCATTATTTAAAAAGATAATATTTGAAATACAAAAAGTTTTCTTCATCTACAGTTTGACTTTCTCATTTCCTCAGTGTCGGTGTCTGTTTTCCCTACCACGCTCACTATACAGAATGTGACTCTTATGTATCAGTTCACACATTCTTAGTCATTGTGGCTAATATCAAAACCAAAAGTTACGTTAAGTTTGAGCTTAAAGAAACATCACAGGGGTTTTCAGCCGTTAAATAAAAAACCCTAATGCTCTGCAATGAGCTGATAACGATAAATGTATTTACCAATCGAATGGATGTAGGCCGCAGCGTATAGGAAGGACATTGCTGGGTTTGTTTGGCAGATACATGATATCATCACGTGCCTATGTCTGCCATAACCTCTGCAGCACAGCTCTTTATAAAGGTCTACGCAGAAGGTATCATGTGTTTTCCTATACTTGTATGATATAGCATTAATAAACTGAGGATATAGTAAAATAATAGGCAGCTAACAGGGTCCGGGTGGAAATTTGCAACCGGGGTAGACACCTAAAGGTGAACAGGCCACCACACCACAGGGACGGACATATCATTGGTGCAACCTGTGCAACCACACAGGAGCCCAAGAGGTAAGAGGACCCATTTCTACCTCCAAAGCAGGTGCAATTTTGCATTTTTAGGACCTCTTGAGCTGTAAAGGGCCAATATATTGTTCTTGCACAGGGGCCCTCTTCTGTCTGTGTGCACCAGGGGGCCAACAGCTGCCATAAATAAAGCACTTCTTACCCTGTATTAGGTTGCATTTAGGAGACTGGATTAATTAATTTCATATGGAAAATGACACTTCAGAGAGAAAGAAGACAGGAATTGTGTGCCACCTATGAGGGATAGCAATCCTAAATGCCAATATGGACCCTCTAAAGGGCATTGCCACATAAGGATAGGCCAATTTTTGTTTTTCAATAATTTTACTTATGTAGAGCAATCACATTTTATAGCACTTTACAGACATTATCATTACTCTCCCCATTGGGACTCACAATCTAAATTCCCTATCAGTATGTATTTGGAGTGTGGGAGGAAACCGGAGTTCCTGGAGGAAACCCAAGCAAACACTTGGGAGAACTTATAAACTCTTTGCAGATGTTGTACTTGGTGGAAATGAACAAGAAAAGTAGAAATTATTTGCAAACTTGTGTTTCGGGATCTTTGCTCTTAATCAGCGCAAAACAAGAGGTCTGATTTTGCTCGATGAGAAGCCTCTGACAGGGGTTCTAAAGGGTAAAGTTTCTCCTTGTGGAGAGCGCCAAGTCGTAGACATGCAATGCTTCTATGGAACATAAATGCAAATAGCGTCCTCAGAGAGAAAGAGGACAGGAACTCTAGTGCCACCTATTGGAAGTAGCAATTCCTAAAAGTCAATAATAATGAATTACATGGCTCACAATTTCTGCTCAATTGCCATTTACCATCCACCGGAGCATGAGAGCAATTTACCAAAGATACAGGGAGTAGGTGACCTATGAAGCTATTGGGGAGCATGGGGCCCATATGTTGTACTTGCACAGTTGCCCGTGGCCACTCCTGATCAAACTTGTGTACTCAGTGTTTAAAATAATTCCAGCGACATTTGTTTTTCTAGCGATCGTTACTTGGCATCCTGCTGCTTTCCGCGCTTTTGTCTCAGTAAGTGGAAATACTGTTAATTATTTACTACAGTACCATATTGCAAGCCTGTGTACCTGTATATCAAGCTGGTGACACCGGGTGACCTTTACTCCATAGCACCTCAGGCTACTCACATGGCTCTACTCCTTCCAACCCAATGTCACTGTATAGGGCAGGGATACTACGAGGGGTACTCTAGTTTTTCAGGACAGGCCATTAGTTAGATGGCAGCTCTGACCTGAGCACCACCACTGAGTAGCTGATTGAGGTGGGCTCAGGATGCTTGCATCAGGTTCATTGCTTACATCAGGTTTCACACTGGTTCATACAGCACACGGTTTCGATCTCGTAGTGTCTGTGATCAGTATTACAGCTTTGGATCAAGTGAAGTGGGAGAAAGCTGTGATGCCAAGTACAGACACCACGGTGGGCACAATATGAACTAGTGTAAAACCCAACGTAACTATAAGGAGGCTCTACTGCTCGTCCCAATGCCTTGTCCCCTTCATAGAACTGATCAGCAGATGGAAACCTCACTGATCTTATACTGATGGTCTATTCTAAGGACAGGCCAAAATGTACAAGATCCACATAGCCCCTTTCACCTGCAGTATGTGTAGATTTAAGGGAGTCCGTATAACTGAAAGGCAAAAAAGAAAAAAAATAAGCTTTAGCGTTTCCTAACATTTTGCATTATCAGATCTATTATTTTTTTTACATTTTGAAATCTCTCAATATCCCACAAAGTTCGAGCATTACCTTAAATTATAAAATCTCACACTTCTTTAAATTAAAGAGGGTTTCTGGAACAGCAGTGGAGACTCAGTGATGGACCTGGGGAGGGTGAGTAAGGCAGAGTGTGGTTTTTTTTTTTAAAGAAACTGCAGATGGGGGATAAGGTTTTTTTTCAAAACGGGAAAGCCTCTTTAAGAACATAACCAACAAATCTCTGTAATATTACCAGTACATATCACCAGTACACAGCACATATAACATTAAAAATTGTTACAGAAATGTCAAAATGTTATTTGTTATTAATGCCTAAAGCTGCATTTAGATGTATGCATTTTCAACACTGTGTTGACCAGTGTTGCCCACCTCATGGCTTATGTACATATATAACAGTATTTTGCTCCAAAAATATGGAGCTAATGAATTTGGTGCCATTTACAACTTAATTGTGACCCTTTCCATTCATAGTTATCAAAACTGTAAAAGGGGTTATCCAGGTTTGGCATGAAAGTCAGCAATCATTCTATGTGACTGCAGACTTGTAAATCCTGACAGCGCACGCTGCCTGGGACTGGGCGGTCACGTGACCGGAAGTGTGCGATATGCATACTCCTGGCCACATTCCAACTAGACGTATCCATGATCAATTCACTTTCATTGATCGAGGCCATGCACGTCTGGTTGGAAGGTGGCCAGGAGTATGCATATCGCACACTAGCGGTCACGTGATTGGCCGCTATAGGTGCTGGTACAGGAGAACTCTGACATCGCACGCTGTCTGCGTTGTGAGGGTTCACAAGTCTGCAGTCATACAGAGTGACTGCGGACTTTTCTGCCGAACCTTGACAGCCTCTTTAAGGTAAGTGTCTAGAACATATAATAGAGCATGCTATGTACTCCATTTTTTTGGGAGCAATTTGTGATAGAATTCGGCACAATGTGTTTATTAACTTTCCCCCTTTGATGTAAGTGAATAGTCTTTCTCAGAAAACCAACAGGGTTCATGAAGCATGAAATGTAAAATGCTACTACAGAGGAGTTGCAGGGCAGAGAATGCTCGGAGAGCCTGTATTACCACTGATGACCAGAAGGTGGCCCTAGATAACCATTACACTTAATAATTTTAACCATTACCAATATCCGACTTCAGAGATTTTTATGACCCTGAAATGGATGTCTACATTATTACAGCTATATAACATCAACTCTTTTGTTTGCACAATCAACTGTACTATTAATGCGATACAGCAGGAAATGTCAGACAGGACCACTTCCATGTTTAATGAGCTATAATAACGTATCTATGGACGATAAAAACAACAACAATGCTTCCTTTGTTAATGGACTTGTGGATTTACACTGGGAAGATCCTGCTATAAATGTTTGGAATAGTTGGAATTGCTCTGTAAATTGGTCACGATTATTAATTTCTAGGTCCAGTTCTGGCCAGAATAGGGACATACACGCTTAGGCTATGTGCCCACATTGCATTTATGAAGCAGAAAATTTCTGCTGCATAAATGCAAGTCCTCTCCCGGAAAAACGCATGCGGAATTCCGCACGCGTTTATCGCGCATTTTTCGCGCGTTTATCACGCGTTTTCCACATGCGGAATTGCCTTGCATTTTTTATGCATTGGACAAAGGCAATTCCGCTTGCGGAAACGCAAAATTAAATGACATGCTGCGGATTTTTGAACGCGGCATAAACGCTGCGGAAAAATCCGCAGCATGTGCATAGAACTTGCGGAATCCCATTGGGGACCATGGGGTGCGGATATACATGCGTTTTTCAAGCGTTTACGCTGCGGAAATTCCGCAGCATATACGCTTGAAAAATGCTACGTGGGCACACAGCCTTAGGCTATGTGCCCACGATGCAGAAATGCTGCATATTTTTTCCGCTTCTCCCTGGCAGGAAAAATGCATGCGGATTTTACATGCATTTTTCCTCTCAGGTAGAAGCGTTTGACGTCGGCGGTCGCGTGACCTGTCACATGACTAAATGACTTCATGGCAGGTCCTTTCACACCACCGCGACCAATACAACAGACCAGACGGAGCGGAGAAAATACCAGGGGCCATCGGAAGGAGAGTATAATCTTTATTTTTTATTTTTTACCATTCTTATTCTTTTTTTTTTTTAACTATTACTTGGTCACACTATATAAATCCATGCTGGTTGCATGGATTTATATAGTGTGACCAAGTTGTCAAGCACTTTTCCAAGTGACTAAAATCGCTTGAAAAAGTGCTTGATAACCCGCATGCAGAAATGCATGCAAAAACGCTTGACAAACGCTTCTACCTGGCAGGAAAAACGCATGTAAAATCCGCATGCGTTTTTCCTGCCAGGGAGAAGCGGAAAAAATATGCAGCATTTTCTGCATTGTGGGCACTTAGCCTTAGATACTTTTATGGCTTTCTTAACAATTCTGAAACAATCTACAAAGAAATTGTAAAATTTGCTAATTTATTAATGATGTGTGCTGTATGTTTGGTGTAGAATAGTATAAAAAACATCAGGGATGAAGTGATGGAAAGAAGAGAAAAAGTAAAATGCCTAGCAAAGTTTTTCCAGATTTTGTGATCCTTTGTGCTATTTTTTAAGATTAAAGGTCCACTCCTGGGTTGGTTTGTTTTAATTTCAGCACTGGAGCGGTGCTACTAATATAAGATCCCTAAGGGCCCCGTCACACTAAGCGATGCAGCAGCGATCTCGACAACGATACGACCTGTCAGGGATCGTTGCTGCATCGCTAATACATCGCTGGTGAGCTGTCAAACAGGCAGGCTCACCAGCGATCAGGGGAGCAGCGATATCGTGGAAAGAATCGTTCCACGATGTCCTGCTCCCGCTACCAGCCTGCTGCAAGCAGGAGCAGGCTGGTAACTATGGTAAACATCGGGTTACTAAGTGCGCGTGTGCCCCTAGTAACCCGCTGTTTACCATGGATACCACTCTGCTACGGTGCGCAGGAGCCTCCGTGCACCGTAGCAGAGTGGTATCCATGGTAAACAGCGGGTTACTAAGTGCGCGCGTGCCCCTAGTAACCCGATGTTTACCATAGTTACCAGCCAGATCGTTGGTCCCGCTGGTCACACACAGCGATGTGTGCTGGCCAGCGGGAGGCCAACGACCAAAAAATGGTCCAGGACACTTTGCAACGATCAGCGACCTCACAGCAGGGGCCTGATCATTGCAAAGTGTCACACACAGCGACATCGCTGGTGAGGTCGCTGGTGAGTCACCAAAACCGTGACTCAGCAGCGATATCGCTAGCGATATCGCTATGTGAGACGGGGGCTTAACTCTAGTATTATACTCACCTGCCGCCGTCTTCAGCTGTTCCCAGTGCCGCTCCAGCTGTTCCCAGTGCCGCTCCGGTACTGCATCGCCATCTTGTGACCGCTACTTGTTATTAACGAGAAGTCAAAGGTAACGATCACAAGCTCTCAGTGTAAGTCTATGAGAGGCTCGTTCTGTCCTCATAGACTTACATTGAGTTGTGACTTCCGGATTGCACCAGTAAACACTGGAGTAATCCGGCAGGTCACACTCTGCAGAACACGACCGGAGTGGTACCGATAACAGATGAAGACGGCATGTGCATGTCCACTAGTAATTTCATTATAATCTTTCTTGTTGTCATTGCACATGGTGGACAAATTACCAATACGACCTAATAAGTTATTTAGGAAACCTTCTTTCAGCACATTGGCAGTAGTATTGAGTTTTAGCTTCATGTTTGCTCTAAAAGAACATGTGTACCATGTATACTATTATATAATGGATATCAAACATTATATTAAAAAAATGATACCATGCTGAATTTGCAAGGAGTTTTAAACTTTAGACTCTTGGTCTAAACTTTCGGTTTGTATATGAGATTTTAACTTTTAATATCTCCCGTCTTCTGTATTCAATTCCCCTTCCAAATATACGCCCTAGGTCTTTCACACCACATTTTTGTAATTTGTAACAGCTACACGTCTTTAAGTTGTAAAAAGAAAAACATTCCATTATAAAACTGATGTAAACGGATGCATTTCAGAGCAAGCCTATCCGCTTTCTATTACGTGTGTTGCTATTTTTTCCCATATGTGTGTATATATACTGCGCAGACCAAAAGTTTGGACACACCTTCTCATTTAAAGATTTTTCTGTATTTTCATGACTATGAAAATTGTACATTCACACTGAAGGCATCAAAACTATGAATTAATACATGTGGAATTATATACTTAACAAAAAAGTGTGAAGCAACTGAAAATATGTCTTATATTCTAGGTTCTTCAAAGTAGCCACCTTTTGCTTTGATGACTGCTTTGCACACTCTTGGCATTCTCTTGATGAGCTTCAAGAGGTAGTCACCGGAAATGGTCTTCCAACAATCTTGAAGGAGTTCCCAGAGATGCTTAGCACTTGTTGGCCCTTTTGCCTTCACTCTGCGGTCCAGCTCACCCCAAACCATCTCGATTGGGTTCAGGTCTGGTGACTGTGGAGGCCAGGTCATCTGGCGTAGCACCCCATCACTCTCGTTCTTGGTCAAATAGCCCTTACACAGCCTGGAGGTGTGTTTGGGGTCATTGTCCTGTTGAAAAATAAATGATGGTCCAACTAAACGCAAACCGGATGGAATAGCATGCCGCTGCAAGATGCTGTGGCAGCCATGCTGGTTCAGTATGCCTTCAATTTTGAATAAATCCCCAACAGTGTCACAAGCAAAGCACTCCCACACCATCACACCTCCTCCTCCATGCTTCACGGTGGGAACCAGGCATGTAGAGTCCATCCGTTCACCTTTTCTGCGTCGCACAAAGACACGGTGGTTGGAACCAAAGATCTCAAATTTGGACTCATCAGACCAAAGCACAGATTTCCACTGGTCTAATGTCCATTCCTTGTGTTCTTTAGACCAAACTTGTCTCTTCTGCTTGTTGCCTGTCCTTAGCAGTGGTTTCCTAGCAGCTATTTTACCATGAAGGCCAGCTGCACAAAGTCTCCTCTTACAGTTGTTGAAGAGATGTGTCTGCTGCTATAACTCTGTGTGGCATTGACCTGGTCTCTAATCTGAGCTGCTGTTAACCTGCGATTTCTGAGGCTGGTGTCTCGGATAAACTTATTCTCAGAAGCAGAGGTGACTCTTGGTCTTCCTTTCCTGGGGCGGTCCTCATGTGAGCCAGTTTCTTTGTAGCGCTTGATGGTTTTTGCATCTGCACTTGGGGACACTTTCAAAGTTTGCCCAATTTTTCAGACTGACTGACCTTCATTTCTTAAAGTGATGATCGCCACTCGTTTTTCTTTACTTAGCTGCTTTTTTCTTGCCATAATACAAATTCTAACAGTCTATTCAGTAGGACTATCAGCTGTGTATCCACCAGACTTCTGCACAACACAACTGATGGTCCCAACCCCATTTATAAGGCAAGAAATACCACTTATTAAACCTGACAGGGCATACCTGTGAAGTGAAAACCATTTCCGGTGACTACCTCTTGAAGCTCATCAAGAGAATACCAAGAGTGTGCAAAGTAGTCATCAAAGCAAAAGGTGGCTACTTTGAAGAACCTAGAATATAAGACATATTTTCAGTTGTTTCACACTTTTTTGCTAAGTATATAATTCCACATGTGCTAATTCATAGTTTTGATGCCTTCAGTGTGAATGTACAATTTTCAAAGTCATGAAAATACAGAAAAATCTTTAAATGAGAAGGTATGCCCAAACTTTTGGTCTGTACTGTATATATATACAGTACAGACCAAAAGTTTGGACACATCTTCTCATTTAAAGATTTTTCTGTATTTTCATGACTATGAAAATTGTACATTCGCACTGAAAGCATCAAAACTATGAATTAAAACATGTGGAATTATATACTTAACAAAATAGTGTGAAACAACTGAAAATATGTCTTATATTCTAGGTTCTTCAAAGTAGCCACCTTTTGCTTTGATGACTGCTTTGCACACTCTTGGCATTCTCTTGATAAGCTTCAAGAGGTAGTCACCGGAAATGGTCTTCCAACAATCTTGAAGGAGTTCTCAGAGATGCTTAGCACTTGTTGGCCCTTTTGCCTTCACTCTGCGGTCCAGCTCACCCCAAACCATCTCGATTGGGTTCAGGTCTGGTGACTGTGGAGGCCAGGTCATCTGGCGTAGCACCCCATCACTCTCCTTCTTGGTCAAATAGCCTTTACACAGCCTGGAGGTGTGTTTGGGGTCATTGTCCTGTTGAAAAATAAATGATGGTCCAACTAAACGCAAACCGGATGGAAAAGCATGCCGCTGCAAGATGCTGTGGTAGCCATGCTGGTTCAGTATGCCTTCAATTTTGAATAAATCCCCAACAGTGTCACCAGCAAAGCACCCCCACACCATCACACCTCCTCCTCCATGCTTCACGGTGGGAACCAGGCATGTAGAGTCCATCCGTTCACCTTTTCTGCGTCGCACAAAGACACGGTGGTTGGAACCAAAGATCTCAAATTTGGACTCATCAGACCAAAGCACAGATTTCCACTGGTCTAATGTCCATTCCTTGTGTTCTTTACCCCAAACAAGTCTCTTCTGCTTGTTGCCTGTCCTTAGCAGTGGTTTCCTAGCAGCTATTTTACCATGAAGGCCTGCTGCACAAAGTCTCCTCTTAACAGTTGTTGAAGAGATGTGTCTGCTGCTAGAACTCTGTGTGGCATTGACCTGGTCTCTAATCTGAGCTGCTGTTAACCTGCGATTTCTGAGGTTGGTGACTCGGATAAACTTATCCTCAGAAGCAGAGGTGACTCTTGGTCTACCTTTTCTGGGGCGGTCCTCATGTGAGCCAGTTTCTTTGTAGGGCTTGATGGTTTTTGCAACTGCACTTGGAGACACTTTCAAAGTTTGCCCAATTTTTTGGACTGACTGACCTTCATTTCTTAAAGTAATGATGGCCACTCGTTTTTCTTTACTTAGCTGTTTTTTTCTTGCCATAATACAAATTCTAACAGTCTATTCAGTAGGACTATCAGCTGTGTATCCACAAGACTTCTGCACAACACAACTGATGGTCCCAACCCCATTTATAAGGCAAGAAATCCCACTTATTGAACCTGACAGGGCACACCTGTGAAGTGAAAACCATTTCCGGTGACTACCTCTTGAAGCTCATCAAGAGAATGCCAAGAGTGTGCAAAGTAGTCATCAAAGCAAAAGGTGGCTACTTTGAAGAACCTAGAATATAAGACATATTTTCAGTTGTTTCGCACTTTTTTGTTAGGTATATAATTCCACATGTGTTAATTCATAGTTTTGATGCCTTCAGTGTGAATGTACAATTTTCAAAGTCATGAAAATACAGAAAAATCTTTAAATGAGAAGGTGTGTCCAAACTTTTGGTCTGTACTGTATATACAGTGGGGGAAATAAGTATTTGATCCCTTGCTATTTTTGTAAGTTTGCCCACTGACAAAGACATGAACAGTCTATAATTTTAAGTGTAGGTTAATTTTAACATTGAGAGATAGAATATCCAAAAAAATCAAGAAAATCACATTGTATAAATTAGATACATTTTTTTGCATTTGGCAGTGAGAAATAAGTATTTGATCCCCTACAAACCATTATGAGTTCTGGCTCCTACAGACCAGTTAGATGCTCCTTATCAACTTGTTACCTGCATTAAAGACATCTGTCTTACATAGTCACCTGTATAAAAGACTCCTGTCCACAGACTCAATTAATCAGTCAGACTCTAACCTCTACAACATGGGCAAGACCAAAGAGCTTTCTATGGATGTCAGGGACAAGATCATAGACCTGCACAAAGCTGGAATGGGCTACAAAACCATAAGTAAGATGCTGGGTGAGAAGGAGACAACTATTGGTGCAATAGTAAGAAAATGGAAGAAATACAAAATGACTGTCAATCGACATCAATCTGGAGCACCATGCAAAATCTCACCTCGTGGGGTATCCTTGATCATGAGGAAGGTGAGAGATCAGCCTAAAAATACACGGGGGGAACTTGTTAATGATCTCAAGGCAGCTGGGACCACAGTCACCAAGAAAACCATTGGTAACACATTACGCCTTAAAGGTTTAAAATCCTTCAGTGCCCGCAAGATCCCCCTGCTCAAGAAGGCACATGTGCAGACCCATCTGAAGTTTGCCAATGAACACCTGGATGATTCTGTGAGTTATTGGGAGAAGGTGCTGTGGTCAGATGAGACAAAATTTGAGCTCTTTGGCATTAACTCAACTCGCCGTGTTTGGAGGAAGAAGAAGGATGAGTACAACCCTAAGAACATCATCCCAACTGTGAAGCATGGTGGGGGAAATATTATACTTTGGGGGTGCTTTTCTGCAAAGGGGACATGACGACTGCACCGTACTGAAGGGAAGATGGATGGGGTCATGTATTGTGAGATTTTGGCCAACAACCTCCTTCCCTCAGTAAGAGCTTTGAAGATGAGTCGTTGCTGGGTCTTCCAGTAAGACAATGACCCAAAACATACAGCCAAGGCAACAAAGGAGTGGCTCAAAAAGAAGCACAGTAAGGTCATGGAGTGGCCTAGCCAGTCTCCAGACCTTAATCCCATAGAAAACTTATGGAGGGAGTTGAACCTCTGAGTTACCAATCGACAGCCTCAAAATCTTAATGATTTAGAGATGATCTGCAAAGAGGTGTGGACCAAAATTCCTCCTGACGTGTGCACAACCCTCATCATCAGCTACAAAAAACGTCTGACTGCTGTGCTTGCCAACAAGGGTTTTGCCACAAAGTATTAAGTGTTGTTTGCCAGAGGAATCAAATACTTATTTCTCACTGCAAAATGCAAAAAAAAATATCTAAGTTATACAATGTGATTTTCTTGATTTTTTTTGGATATTCTATCTCTCAATGTTAAAATGAACCTACCCTTAAAATTATAGACTGTTCATGTCTTTGTCAGTGGGCAAACTTACAAAAACAGCAAGAGATCAAATACTTACTTCCCCCACTGTATGTGTGTGCCATATACATTGACTTGCAAAAGTATTCACTCCTTGGCTTTTTATCTATTTTGCTACATTACAACCTGTGTTTACTTACTTTGTAATCCGATTTGTGTGTGATGTATCAGCAGCACTAAATAGTCTAAGTAAGTCTAAGTAAATTTATGGGATCAAACAACTAAAAATTGGCACGTACTGTACATATGTATTCACCCTTTTTGCTTTAAAGTCCCTAAAAATTTCTGGTGCAAGCAATTACCTTTATAAGTCACATGCTTAGTGAAAGGACATCCACCTGTGTGCAATCTAAGTGTCACATGGTCTGTCAGTATATACTTTACCTTTTCTGAAAGGCCACGGAGGCTGTATCACCATTAAGCAAGAGGCACCACTAATCAAACAACATCATAAAGACAAAGGAGATCTCCGAACAAGTCAGGAAAAAAATTATTGAGAAGTAGAAGTTAGGGTTGGGTTATAAAAAAATATCCCAATCTCTGATGATCCCCCGGAGCACTATTAAATTCATTATCATCAAATGGAAAGAACATGGTACCGCAACAAACCTGCCAAGAGAGTGCCGCTCACCAAAACTCCCAGCCCGGGCAAGGAGGGCATTAATCAGAGGCAACACAGACCAAAGGTAACCCTGAAGGAGCTGCAGTGTTCCCAAGCAGAGACTGGAGTATCTGTCCATACGACCACAATAAGCTGTACACTCCATAGAGGTGACCTTTATGGAAGAGTGGGCAGAAAATAGCTTTACTTACACACAAAAATTGTAAGGCTTGTTTTGAGTTTGCCAAAAGACATGTGGGAGACTCCCCAAATGTATGGAGGAAAGTGCTGTGGTCAGATGAGACCAAAATTGAACTTTTTGGCTCCAAGGTAAATGGTTTGTCTGGTGCCAAACTAACACAGCTCATCACCCCCAAAACACCACCCCCACAGTGAAACATCAGTGATTATCATTAGGTCATGTGATTTGTTTTCTGAA
Source organism: Phyllobates terribilis (assembly GCF_046119375.1). Classification (NCBI taxonomy): domain Eukaryota; kingdom Metazoa; phylum Chordata; class Amphibia; order Anura; family Dendrobatidae; genus Phyllobates; species Phyllobates terribilis. The sequence continues at coordinate 188,421,111 of NW_027362762.1, read as the reverse complement.
GACAAAAAATTAAGAAACAGATGAAAGACTGGATACAAATGTATGAGTGCAAATTTATAAAAACTGATCTGTTTTCATACTTTCATTTTTCTTTTAAAGGATGAAAAATGTTAGTAGACTGAGATAAGTGTACAAATGTATATATTTTTACATAACAGATAAGTTAATTATTGGTGTGAAAGTAGTCTCAAATATAAAGTGATAGTATTGACATTCTAAGTTCGCTATTGTCAATCTACACTAGGAGGAGACACTTACCAACTAATCTGCATCAATTTAATTAGAATTTTTTTTTCCAGCTATTGTTTAGTATTGTGTTTAGTTCATGACAGGGGGTGTGGAAAGCAGTACAATAACTAAAACTAGTTCATTATCAATTTTACAATTCCTTCTTAAAAGCTATCCACAGCATCGGTGGTGGGCGACAATGCAGTAATCGGACTGTTGCTGAAACCTCAAAATAACAGTCACCTTTATAAACATACAGTGCAATTTGGGTTTGTAAAGGCAAAGCACTGACACTGCATGCAATATATGGGCTGTTTCACGTAGATTATATGTACTACAACGAGATATTTAAATCATAGTAAAGGCTTTTTTCAGGCATCAGTTTTTTAGATGTACATAAAAAATTGACCGAGTTTCATCACTGATTTTCATCAGTGTCATCAGAGTTTGGTTAGAGTTTCATTAGTTTTTTTTACTGATGAGAAAGAAAAAAAAATGTTTCTCCTCCTTGTCATAACTAAGGCTGCGTGCCCACTATGCGTTTTTCAAGCTTTTTTGCCACGCTTAAAAAACGCTTGGTAATACGTGCCCCATGGTCCCCAATGATAATCCGCATGTGCACATGCTGCGGAAATTTTCGCTGCGGATTATCATTGCTGATAAATACGCAGTATGTCCATTAATTTTGCGGACACGCAGCGTAATTGCCGCCATTGACTTGCATTGAATCGCTTAATATCCACATGACTACATGTGCACATGCTTATATTAAGCGATTCAATGTGCGGATGGTACCCAGGTCTGGAGAAGAGGAGACTCGCCTCCAGACCTGGGTACCATAGTACCTGTAAAAAAAGTATTTTAAATAAAAATACTCGCGATGGTCTAAAAGGACCTGCGGTGACGTCATTTACTCATGTGACAGGTCACGCGAGGTCCTTTTAGACCACCGCGATCTGTACAAGAGACCGGACGCACCGGGGAAAAGACCGGGGGCCATCGGAAGGTAAGTATAATCTTTATTTTTTATTTTTTACCATTTTTATAACTATTAACTTGCCGGTTGCATGGATTTATATAGTGTGACCAAGTTGTCAAGCAGTTTTCCAAGTGATGCTAAAATCGCTTGGAAAAGCGCTTGATAACCCGAATGCAGAAATGCATGCAGACGCTTCACAAACGCTTCTACCTGGCAGGAAAAACGCATGTAAAGTCCGCATGCGTTTTTCCTGCCAGGGAGAAGAGGAAAAAATATGCAGCATTTCTGCATCGTGGGCACTTAGCCTAAGGCCACATTCACACGTCCGTGTTTAATCACACATGTGAAAAAATGGTAACAGTGTCATCAATGTTTTGGATCAGAGTGTCATCAGTGTATGGACCATGTGCCATCAGTGTATGGTCCGTGTGTCTGTTTTTACCATCAGTGTTTGGACCGTGTGTCCGTTTTTACCATCAGTGTGTCATCAGTGTTTTTCACGGATGAATAAATAAACAAATTACAAAGTTTCTCCTATACTTTGCAATGTTAAATATGGACAGCACACTGATGCCACCCATGTGATGTACCTGTTTTTCATGGACCCATAGACTTGTATTGGTCCTTTTCATCCATGATAGCAGAGTAAAATGAACATGTTCTGTGACAGGGAAAAAGAATGTTTCTACAAAATCTCCTACCTATAAGTCTGTGAGAAACGGACAACACATGGTTGGCATCATGGTGCTGTCCAAAGTTGCATTTTGCCCGGCGAAATCTGTGCATCCTGCTCATCTCTAGTTGGGACCTGTGGATGTATGTTTTGTTCCTCATTCACAGTCGGAGCAGCCAGAACTTTCTCATCTTTATGTAGCTTCACTATATGACATCTGTCCTTTTGTCTGTAAGGCTGTGTTCACACATAGCGTAAATTCTGTGTTTTTTGTAGGTGTCCGCACCAAACTACACACTAACAATCTTCCCTGATTATTGCATCTTTGCTGCATTTTTTATGCCTTTTCCCTATTATTTGATGCGTTTTTTGTCCAGATGTGAAGCAGCATTTCTAATATGTTTGTTTTATAGTACAGAAAAGCTTTGATTCTGCACTTAAAGTAACTGCAGTTTTTTACATTCTTTTTTTCAGGCTCCAAATAGAAACCTGTAGAGAGAAAAAAAGCACCAAAACCGCACAGTTCAGCAGCGTCTTTAGATGCACAGAGGGCGCAGTTTTCATGAAATCACATCCGATTTACTTGGACAGTTAAACACAGCAGAATTTTTGTGCAAAAAAGCAGCAGAAAATATGCAGCATTCACGCTATATGTGAACACGAGCTAAATATCCAAGCAGAGTGGATGTCATTTCATGAAATCTCCACCCTCAATACATATAAAGATGCTGCTGAGCTCTGTGGTTTTGGTGCTTTTTTTCGCTATAGGCTTCTTTCTGAAAAAAAAAAAATGCCGTTGCATTTTTAAGTGCAGAATCAAAGCTTTTCTGTAGCATTAAAGAAAGCATTAAAAATTCGGATTCACATCTGCACCACAAATGCATCAAATAAGGGGGAAAACTTAGCAAACATGCAATAATCAGATAATATTGTTACTGCGTTGTGTCTTGTGTGGTGCAGACACCTGCAGAAAACGTGCAGACAAAAGCAGTAGAAAAATAAATAAATATTAATCATGACATTTTTTTTTTTACGACATTTACCGATCCCAATAAATAATCTGATCGCTGTATTGTGTGGATCGTTACGATTATAGGGACTCCAAATATGCCCATGTTATTTGCTAATTTGTGATGTTTATTATTTTTTTAAAAGCAAATGACAATATTGCAATTGTTTTTCATTATTTTTTACTAATTTTATGGGAAGAAAAAAAATCTTTTATTCTCTCTCTAGAATACAAATTCATAGAAAAACACTGCTATGTACAGCTGTAAAAATTTGACATTTTCTTCACCTCTAGTATACAAGGGACATAGAAATACACTGCTATGTACAATGTATTTCTATGCACCTGTATAATCTGCTTCTGGTGTCACTGCCTGCAATACAGCTCAAGATTACCAAATTCTCCAATCTATATTATTGTAGGCTGTGGCTCATAGCTAGAGCTGCTGTCTGTGAACATAGAGTTGTGTGTTTGAGTCTCAGGGAGACCTGAGAAGAAGGAGAATAGTTTAATTTATGTACGAGCAGAGGTATGGCCCCAACCCCTGAGGAGGAGGAGCTACAATGAAGACATCAGAAAGAAGAGAGGTGGTGAGTATTGGAAGTCAAAGCCCTGACACGGTGGGACACAGGCCTCAAATCCGGGATAGCTGGGAGCTATACCTGTGGGGTGCACTTGACCCCTCCTGTGGTAGCAAGCATAAGAAGGAAGCAGCTTGGTCAAAAATTTGTCAGGACCTCTACCCAGAATATGCCATCAGCAGTTCAGGCCATAAAGCAATGATATGCAAGTTATTTAACTGTGCCTATCTATGGAAATAAATGTTGTAAAAGGCCCCTTTTTGGCCCTTCTTAGTCCAAAGAGATGCTGTGTTTGTATCTGCATGATGATGTACAATACAAAGTTATATTGTGGTACTGTGTTAGCCAGAAAAATCGATGTAAATACTTTTAAGCCTAAAAATGACAAAAGTATTCTCAGAATGATACCTTTATTAGCTAACCAGAAAAATATATATGCAAGCTTTCAGAACACAGAGGCTCCTTCTTCAGGTTGGATTACAAATTCATTTGTAATCCTGCCTGAAGAAGGACCATTTGTCATTATATTTGCATAATTGAGTGATTCCATAATTTTTTCCCTCTGCTTGGTCTGAAAAAAATTACCCTTACTGAGTAACACATTTTTAATCTTGATTTCTTTTAGTGTTTCTTAAAGCCCTAAAGTTGCCATTTGAAATTACTTTAGTTTTGTGCCATGTCTGTGATCTGCTTTTTTTCAGCAACATTAAACAACTGAATGAACATCCTCCGAGCCCGGTGATTCCATAATTTTTGCCAGGGGTTGTAAATGAAGAATTGAATACCATAAATGCATCTGTGGATTGGTTTAATGTGAAAATAAACAAGACATTAGCTTAAGCTTTCGTTTCAGGAGAGCTGTCTGTGTCTGCTTCTAGCTCCGTTAAAAATAAAAACGACAGTTACTATTTAAGTACCTCTATGGTCTCGATTCATTATTGCATTGTGCTTTTTTTTGTCTAGTTTTGCTCCTAATTCTTCTTTTAATTTAATTAAATTTAATTAAATTTTTAAAGTATATTTTATATTTTGATTCAGCCAGAACCCTTGGATGATTTTCTTATAATTTCCATGTGATATACATCTGTGTACCATCCATGTGTCCGTTTGGCAGGCAAGTGTAATCCGTGTGACATCTGTGTGCAATCTGTTTTTTACATACGATTTTAAAGACACATGCACACTTTTGGCCACAAACATGTAAAAAAACACCTGATCGCTCACCTGCTGTAAACATACCATTTTCTCCTGCTAACCATCACTTGTCGTTGTGTTTGCTCAAGCATTGTGCTTTTTGGTTACCTGTAAAATGTCCAGTTAAGCCATGACACCTGCTAACCATGCGATCATGTTGTGGTTGCTGTCCCGACGGTTTGGGGAGTAGTAACGTAGGCCAGCAGAAGAGAGGAGGAGATAAATTTGGGTTCACCCCATAGCCTCCGAAGGAGCTACCAAAGTGCTCTTTCACTGTCTCTACATTGACCTTCGCCAGCACTCGGGGAAGTTTGTCACCTTTATCAGATGTCAATCCAGGCATTTGACAAACTCCTGGAGAAGCTGCGCCCTGGATTGACGATCATGGACACAAATATGAGGCGTTCCACAGAGGAACATCTTATTATCACACTAAAATAAGCTAATGTTTGCATAGTGTTTCTTCATTACCCCATTTTATAGGCTATGTGCTCTTGTGTTGTCTACATGTGTGTCTATTTGTGCTTGAGTGTAAACTGTTTGGTTTGGGCCTGTGCATTGTAAGTCAGCCCAGTTTCTATTTAGTTTGTTATTTGGCCTTAATAAGTCTAGATTATTACTGGTATTTTTGGGGTGTTCCGGAGCAAATAAGGTCCCAAGTAGCTCTGGGATTGTTATAAATGTGAATGGTATGTGCCACTCTTCTTTGACTGATGGGAAAAAAACTATCGAATGCCAATCTGCTGTTTGTCCATTTTTAGACGCAGGCCAAGGTCATCCACCTGGTGAAACCACCCAGACAGCAACCTGCTCTGCGAAAGGTGATCATGGACAATTCTCTATATATGTCTTTCATTTAAACATCATTCTGGTGAACATGTGACCAGACCTGTCCATCTGTCTCCTCCAATAGAAAATCAGTTTTCTCATGGGAGGTTTTCAATTGGACAGGTCTGGTCACATGTTCCGCCACCAGCAGCCATTGTATGGAGTGGAGCAGGAGGAGAACCCGTCATAGCTACATAATAGTAAAATCTGGTGGTATAATGAGAGATAGGATCTGTGACTTATGGAGGCTTCCTGGTTGATTCTGTTTTACACTATGATTATCACTGCTCATTTTCTGCTATGACATACTCACAATTAGGTATTTCCATTTTGTATTGCCAATTGTTTTTATTTTTAAAACCAAAGCCTGGGTTACCAACTGTACAGAAATTCCAGGACAGTCTGTAAAAATAGGGCACTTTTTTGCCTGGTCCATAAAATTTTTTTAAGGCGTCTGTGATTTTTTTGTGACGCGCCCCCAGGGCTGTGGGGTACTCGGTGCCAGGCCGGTGGACGCTCAGAAAAGGGATATGTCACAGTGGCTGGCGCGGTGCGTGGCCCAGGACGGTCAACAAAAAAGGGGAATGTTATTTATCTGGGGTTTGTAGTTTTAGGAAGTGTTCGTGACGCCACCTGTGGTACCTGGTAAGGATTACCAGCGCTGCTGCAGTCCTCCGGGGGTGATGGGATGGCAACTGGGATGTTTCTGCTCCCCACAGGCGGAGAGGGCCCCCGGGGCAGTGTAGGTGCAGAAGGTGGTGATGCTGGGTGTTGTAGTGCAGAGGGAGAGCTGGCGCAGCTGAAATAACTGACGGAGGCAGTGCAGTCATCCGAGTTTTTACTCACAGTTCTCATGTAAGTTCCACAGGTACACTGCGCGGGTGCCAGCCTCCACGTCGCGCTGCGTCTACCAGAACAGGGGGTCAGCTCTTCCTCAGATAGGTCAGGAGCACTTGACGGAACCCCGCTTTCTTATGTTCCTCACTAGACCGACTTCACGCTGGGTCTTCTCCCTCCTGCCCTGCGCTTCCCCACTCACAGTCCCGATCGGGTGCTCTGAAGTCCCTCTGTCAACCTAGAGTTTTCGGACCTGCTTGACCCTCACGGTGAGTAGGATCAGGCTGTGGCAACTGCACTATAAAAGTCAGAAGCCTCCGGTTTTTCCAGCCAAGACCAGGAGTAACACGGCTGGTCCAGGGGCTGGTCCCCTTCTTGTGGCCTGATCCCTCTGACACCTGGCAGATTCGGGGCGTACGGGTGCCGTCCTGCACTCGCCGCACCCCCTGGCATCCCTTCTATAGAACGGAGCCTTCCTCCTCTGCTCCCCTCCTGGGCCTCTATCACTAGGCCCCAATTGTGGAGCAGAGCTCCTAAAGAGACTCTGCTCCCTGACTGACTGTCCTCACTCACTGATCTGACTGATCTGCCACCCTAAGATGGCTTCCCTTTATATACCTCCTATGATGGTGCTCACCTACTCTACTCCCTCCACCCACACCCACTACTGGTTCCCCCTACCTTTGGTTCCCCCCACTCCACCCAGGGACAGGGCTCAGCAGGAAACATAATGCATCTTGCACTTCCTGCCGGGCTGGAGCAATGTAGTATTGAATGTGGGTGTTGGGGTTCTGACGCGCCCCCTGGGCCGTGGGGTACTCGGCAGCCAGGCCTCTGGTTGCTGGGGGATATCACGGTGGCTGGCCAGGTCCGTGACCCAGGGCGGTCAGTAAAAAGGGGGATATTTACAGGGGATTTGGAAAGTTTGTGACACCACCTGTGGAATGCGGCTAAAGGGAGCCGCCGCTGCGGAGCAGTCCTCTGGAGCTGGTGTTACGGCAGCAGGGATGGTGTGGCTCTCCACAGGTAGAGCTAGCTCCAGGGCAGTGTTGGGGTGGGTAATGGATGGTGGTGCAGGGGAGAGGGGACCCAGCCGGGTCAGAGGAAGAACAGACACACACACCGGGGCTAGTTTCAGTACCTTTACTGCAGATGGCAGTCAGGTACGGTCCGGGGTACTTGTAGGTGGTGTGCACTTCTGGTCTTGCTCCCCAGTGAGCAGGTGTAAGGCCTTCTTTCTGTATCTTCCTGTCTCTCTCCCTGGAGCTTCTGACCTGCCTGGAACAGAGTCTAGCTCCCTTGATGTTTCTCTCACCCGTATGCTTGGCGGCGAGGGCTTTCCCACTGGTTACCACGATCCCTGGACGCTGGGGCCTTCGTGGTACCTAGTCCTCTGAGTGTGCGCTATTCACGGGTGGACTGAAGGATATGAAATCCTCCTCAGTATGCCGGATTCCCTACTGGGTATAGAGATCCCAATAGGCTCGGGCCCGGTGCTCGGCTTGCATCAGGGGACAAACACTCTGCGGTTCCTCTGTCCCTCATGGCTCTTCTCTTCTTCTTTCCTTCTAGCCCACTCTAGGCTCTCACTGGCCAGACTAGCCCGCAGCTTGGGCCTAGCCTGGCTTTCAGCCACACAGACTTCAGCTTGTCTGGTGCTGCAGCATCGTGTTACACTCACTGCTTCCCACTGACTGACTTCCTGAACTCCACCCCCCAGTATATATATACCTGACAGGGCTCCATCTAGTGGACTTGGGTGGAGGTGTCTGCATGTATTGAGGCCACTGGGGAGAATCTCATCTGTGCAACACCCAGGAGTTCTGTGACAGCCTGCAGCTGCAGGGCGTCACATTCCCACCTAGTAAAAGTCAGTACTCCCGGACTGAAACAAATTTTTAAAAACAAGTTACAATGATATCAATAACAGTTTTATGAACATAACTATTTTTCTTCCCTTTATGGGAGGCACTTGGCTTGAATGTTGCAATAACAGATTTAATAAACATTATTTATGCTTTACTGTAGCGACCAGTTTTGATGAGATCCCTCCTCGGGTGTGTCCCTCTCATCCGGGTAAGCTGGCTTGTGGGGGACCTGCTCCAAACCCCCAACAAAGGTCCTGGGCGGGCTGTAGGGCTGGTGTAGGACCACTGGTTTAGCCACGCCAAGCAGGTTTTAGTGGTGGTGGTCTTGTGAAAACTACCAGGGGGCACCTCAGGACGTGCAAACTATGTACAATGCGGGTCGTTCACAGTTCACGGACTCCAAGTTCAGGTTAACTTATACTTAGCATGAGAGCTACCGGGGAACTAGTAGCTCAAGGGCGCCCCCCTCCTGGGATGTGCCTGGGGATGGGAGGTAGGTGACCCGTCCTGGTCATCCTCCCGTTCAGTCAGGGTGTCCTCCTGCAGAAGTTCCGTCAAACTCTGAACATCTAGGGCATACGGAAGAGCCATGGGTATCAACGGGGTCACGACCCCTGCTGGTGGAGCGGCATCTCCGGCCTGTGCAGCGCCGGGCGCAGGTAGGGTATCAGGAGCGTTAACCGGTGCTCCAGCGGTTTGCTGGTCGTCAGCCATGGTTGCGCCCCCCTAGTGAACCGGAGCTTACCTTCTTCACTTTCTTTATCAGGTAGGCCGCAGCTCCGCGGGCGACGGTCGTCTTCCAGGACCTTGCATCGCTTGCTTCTGACGTCAGAGCATCCTCTGGGCTCCTTCCAGGACCTGACTCTTCCTGGTTTGACGTCAGGGGCGGGGCGTGTCCTGGGCTTCGCGCGCTTCCAGCGGTTACGCCTCTCCGATTCCCGCGGTTACGCCCCTCTTCTTCCCGCGCGACGACAGGAAAAATGGCGGACAATGGCGGGAAATCTCGGGAATGGCGGGAAACCTTCACCACAGTGAGTATTACAGTCTTTTAAGGCGCACAGTACCCGGTGGCAACGGGCACGGAATTCTGTTCGTGACGCCAGGAAAGAGTTGACGCGCCCAGGGGATGGGGACGACTCGGTGCCCGGGCCTTTGCCTGGTATGGGGATGTTGCGGTGGTCGGCTCCCGGGCCCGTACCCTGGGGTCAATCTTGAAAAGGGGGATTGGAACTTGGATAAAATAAATAAACAGTTCGTGACGCCACCTGTGGTACCTCGTAATGATTAACAGCGCTGCTTCAGACCTCCGGGGGTGTTGGGATGGCAGCTGAGGTGTTTCTGCTCCCCACAGGTGGAGCGGGCCCCCGGGGCAGGGATGGTGTGAAGGGATGCAGGAGAGAGGGGACCCAGCCGGGTCAGAGGAAGAACAGACCCACACACCGGGGCTAGTTTCAGTACCTTTACTGCAGATGGTAGTCAGGTACGGTCCGGGGTACTTGTAGGTGGTGTGCACTTCTGGTCTTGCTCCCCAGTGAGCGGGTGTAAGGCCTCCTTTCTGTATCTTGCTGTCTCTCTCCCTGGAGCTTCTGACCTGCCTGGAACAGGGTCTAGCTCCCTTGATGTTTCTCTCACCCGTATGCTTGGCGGCGAGGGCTTTCCCACTGGTTACCACGATCCCTGGACGCTGGGGCCTTCGTGGTACCTAGTCCTCTGAGTGTGCGCTATTCATGGGTGGACTGAGGGATATGAAATCCTCCTCAGTATGCTGGATTCCCTACTGATGCCCGGCTTGCATCAGGGGACAAACCCTCTGTGGTTCCTCTGTCCCTCATGGCTCTTCTCTTCTCCTTTCCTTCTAGCCCACTCTAGGCTCTCACTGGCCAGACTAGCCCGCAGCTTGGGCCTAGCCTGGCTTTCAGCCACACAGACTTCAGCTTGTCTGGTGCTGCAGCATCTTGTTACACTCACTGCTCCCCACTGACTGACTTCCTGAACTCCACCCCCCCAGTATATATATACCTGACAGGGCTCCATCTAGTGGACTTGGGTGGAGGTGTCAGCATGTATTGAGGCCACTGGGGAGAATCTCATCTGTGCAACACCCAGGAGTTCTGTGACAGCCTGCAGCTGCAGGGTGTCACAGTTCCGGGCAGCACTCCCTCCTTACCTGAGAGAAGGAGATACCACACCTCTGGGTGAGGTGCAGTACCTCTGTGGCGACTGAACCCTCATGAGCGCCACATTTGTAGCTGAAGAAACTTATACAGATAATTTTTTCCTGTAATTATCATTATTTTACAGTTCATAGTGAATGTAGCTGATGTCTTGTTAGCAGAATTATGGTCTGTAGACTTGGATCACTTACAATTACAATGATTTATTAAGGTTTTCCAATGTGTCCAAAAAAAATATTGTCTGTCCATGATTTATTGATAAGCCGTCTAGAAAAAATAAAAAGTCAAGTTGGCAACCATGACCAAAGCAGATCTTTTTTTTCCTACTCAAGTACAATACTGTTTTTTTTTTACAAGACTACTGTATAGAAGGAATGTGGAGGACTGGGCAGGCCATTTTCATCTGTGTATGCCTACACATTCTGGGCACTCCGAGGAGTCCTCGAATGAGATGGACGACCAACCTCTGAACAACTGCAGTTGGAGACATTGGAGTCGGTGTTGACCAGAATGACTGTGGTATTTCTTATTCAGCAATTTTATCCAGCCATATATAAAATCTTTGATTCTTTTTTAGTTTTAGCATCAAAATGTTTCTCACTCATTGTTGATACTTTATTTTGGTACATGAAAATGGGAAATATGAAGAAAACATTTTTTCCACAATACCAACTATTGTTAATGTGGAAAATATCATGAAGGTGTTGTTCAGGATTAGAAAACATAGGTGATTTCTGCCTAAACCAGCGCCACCCCTTTGGTATTGCAGCTCAGCTCCATTGAAGTAAATAAGGCACAGCTGCTGTACTATACACAACCAGTAGACAGGTGCTGTTTTTGGAAGAAAATTCATTAGAGCCTTTTTAAGACTCTTTTCAGACAAGCACTCAGATTTCAAATGAGAGCAACACTTCTCAAATCATCAAACGTTCTTTACGTCTATAGCTTATCATTCTTTATTAGCCATATTTAGGGATAAGAGAATTATAGCAGAAAACTTAGAGATTTGTTGATGAGATGAGCACTCAAAGTCAGTTTTTAGGATCTAAGGCTTTGTTCCCCTAGAATAGAAGTAATGTGGCGCGGTGCGGTAGCCGTGGGCAAGGTACTCGTCTCTAGCAGCCTGGCACATTACATGAAGGTGGGGGTCCTGGCTGGGTGTGTGGACTTGTGTTATGAGGACACTATGCCCGTGCAGGCCACATGTAACTGTTGCTTGTTTGTCAGGACCAGGTGTAGGACAGTTCAATGAGGGAGACCACCATTTAAAAATAAACTTTTTACTGAACGGGAACTTGGTAGGGAATATATACAAGAGATAGCGGGTACACAGTCTTATGAACTTTTCCTTCACAACTCAAAGTATTTTCCCCACCCGGATTCCTTCCTCCTTACCCCCTGGTCCTCTATCTTTACCTTTCCTCTCTTTATTTGTCCTCTGTATTCACTGTTACTCACTACTTCACCACAACCCAGTTCAACACTACAGTTTTGCTTAGCAAGAGTCCTTTACTTGACCCACGGTTCTGCGTCTTTCTTCCCCTCAGGTTGCCAGTATGACCAGTCCTTATCTTCCCTAGTGTTGATGCTCTGGGACTCCCACCGGGACAATCTATTCATCTCACATACTCAATCCTGTCTAGGCCCGTTACCTCTTGCAGTTATAAACTCTGGACCTTCCAGCTAGACGTCCTCTCCCAGGACCCGCCTCTGAAAATTGACTCTGTCTCTCAGTCACTCCTGAGCTGGATCACGCTATCCCTTTTCTTTCGGTCTCCTCTCACTTAAGTGTAAACTGCTGCAGAACGGTAGTCCTGACTGAGCTGCTGTCCAGTTATGCTCTGGCACTTTACAGACTGTGTCCCAGTCCCAATGTGCTGTGGGGTGCATCACACTCAGTTGTAGGTAGCAGGCCTCTGCTGCCTCCAGGCTTCTGTCCTCAAGAGCCACCGTACACAATTCAGGGGGGCACCAAGTTCTTTACAACAGGCAAAAGTTTACTAGTCAGTTCAAGTTCATCAAGTGGTGACATGTGGGATAGGGCACAGCATTTCATGTTTCTTCCTTCCTTAGTACAGTAACTCTTCAGCCCTGCCACTTGTTCAACCTAGACTACCCCTAAACACGCTGACTCCATCAGCCTCAGGGATTCTCTGTCCACTTCAGTAGTGCCCCCGGGACCAGCCACCTGCCCACCACGTAATTCCACATCCACTGACCTTGAGATGTCAAAAGACCAGGCTCACTCCTTGGTGCCAGGCCCGAGCCCTAGGCTCCAGACATTACAGGAATGTCCATCAAGGATCTCAGTACGGCGTCCCACTGCCTCAAATGATTGGCCCATGCTCCCCCTAGCAGCCCACTGCACGTGAACTTGACTTTGACAGTGCACTTCTCTAACCACCCACTAGCAGGAAGTACTAGTTCCCACCCACTGGGCTTGTTCTACCATTAACTATTTCCTATCCTATAGACTAAACCTATTGTTCTTATCCTATGTCCTATGCTGCTGCTAAACCACTTACTATATAAACCATACTTATGCTATCCTAAACCAATAATATGCTTATCTCAACACTATACACTACTCACATTGTACATTAGCACTTTACATGACTTATGTGCTGTACATTACTATAACACATTACATAAGACGCACATCACTATTACATGAAAAAAACGCATGACACAGATGAGAAATATGGTCATGTAAATGAATGCGGAAGTCTATGAATTACACGGTGGCATAGAAGTGTGTGAGAAAGCCTCTCTAAACATGGGCCAAAGTAACACTGTTTTCTGGCTTTTAAATGCTCTCATGCACATTTATGTATTATGGCCACAAGTCCCATGTGGACCCAAACTAATAGTATTATATATGCCTGTGATGCTCTTTATTGGGGTCATGAGACGCATGGTTGAACCAGGAATTGTGGATGTAATATGGAAGGGAACATACAACTGTTATATGTTTGTGTGAATTAGGCCTGAGGATGTAATTAGAAGCATTTTAATGATGACAGGAAAGACATAAGGTGTTCACTGAACCATTAGTTGCCTAACCTGAAATGACGATGTAAAATTAATATTAGAACATAACTAGAATCTGGGCTTCATAGAAGCTCTCAGAAAATGGACTATGGGACTAATAATAATCGCAAAATATTTTTGGTAGACATTAGCCTTACTCTAGGTATTACCTAATGATGGTATCTTACACAGTATCAGTATGGCATATGTATGGGGTACTCATGTTCAGTGATGTTCTTGGGATTCTGTGGTTTCCTCTTTCATTCCAAAAACATGAGACGAGTTGGCTTTATATAGAATCAGTCTGTGTATGTATGAGGTAGAAATACAACGCAAGTCAGATTGAAAGCAGCAGTCAGTTTTCATGAATGCGTCCTGTATACAGCACAGAATATGCTACTTGGCACTGGAAATATCAGAATTATTACAAAAGTATGAAGTTCAGTTGTCACAGGACACCCCCTGAGCAGCTCAGGATAACAGCTTAAACTTCTTTTAGGGCACATGTGGAACTCATCAAGAACCGAGTGCCGTAAGTGCAGAGTGCACAAGCAAACTGAAGAGTCACTGGAATGCCGATGTGCAAATGACAAACATGCCGGCACATAGCCCCAGCAATAATCAGCCTTCCCCTGGCGCTAAAAGAGCAGCTAAGGGGATGACTCATTGTCTGAGCTGGTAACGCTCTTCTACCATCAGTGCCAAACCTCTAACCAGGGATTATACATATGGGGTAAGTGCAATGATTCATTCCTGGGAACTCTTATAGAGAACCACAAAAAGGGGCATTATGATTTTCATATATCCATTTCCATATCCAGAAATGTGTATATTAAATCAACAGACGAATAAACCATTTTGGAAAAATGTGCATAAGATTGTATAAAAGTGTTATTTGACTCCAACAAAAATTAGCAGCGCTGGGGTCCTGGGTTCAAATCCCACTAAGGACAACATCTGTAAGGAGTTTGTATGTTCTCCCCGTGTTTGTGTGGGTTTTCTCCGGGTTCTCCGGTTTCCTCCCACACTCCAAACACATACTGATAGTGACGCGCCCCCAGGGCCGTGGGGTACTCGGCAGCCAGGCCTATGGATGCTGGTGGGTGGGGGGATATCACGGTGGCCCAGGACGGTCAACAAAAAGGGGAAAGTTGTTTGTAAGGGGTTTGTACTTTTAGGAAGTGTTTGTGATGCCACCTATGGAATGCGGCCAAAGGGAGCCGCCGCTGTGGAGCAGTGCTCTGAAGCTGATGTTACTGCAGCAGGGATGGTGTGGCTCTCCACAGGAAGAGCTAGCTCCAGGACAGTGTAGATTGTATTGGTTGCGCTGGGCGTTGTAGTGCAGAGGGAAAGATGGCGCAGCTGAAATAATGGACGGAGGCAGCGCGGTGCAGTCATCCGAGTTTTTACTCACAGTTCTTATGTAAGTTCCACTGGTGCACTGTACGGGTGTCAGCCGCCCACGTCGCACTGCGTTCACCAGACCGGGGGTTCAGCTCTTCCTCAGGTAGTTTAAGAGCACCTGACGGAACCCCGCTTTCTTCTGTTCCTTTCTAGACCGTCTTCACGCTGGGTCTTCTCCCTTCTGCTCTGCGCTTCCCCACTCTCAGTCCCACTCGGGTGCTCTGAAGTCCCTCCTGTCTAACTGGAGTTCCCGGACCTACTTGACCCTCACGGAGATTAGAATGAGGCTTTGGCAACTGGACTATGAAAGCCAGAAGCCTCCGGTTTTTCCAGCCAAGACCTGAAGTAACACGGCTGGTCCAGGGGCCGGTCCTCTTCTTGCGGCCTACGATCCCTGTCTTCTGACAGATTCGGGGCGTACGGGTGCCGTCCTGCACTCGCTGTACCCCCTTGGATCCCTTTAATACAACGGAGTCTACTCCTCCTGGGCATCCAGCATTGGGCCCTACTTGTGGAGCAGAGCTCCTAAGAGACTCTTCTCCCAGACTGACTGTCCTCTCTCACTCCACTCACTCTTCTGACCTGCCACCCTAAGATGGCTTCCCATTATATACCTCCTTCTAAGGTGCTCCCCTAAACTGCTTCCTCCACCCACACCCACTACTGGCTCCCCCTAACTTTGGGTTCCCCCCACTCCAGCCAGGGACAGGGCTCAGTAGGAAAACACAATGCATCTTGCCCTTCCAGCCGGCCTGGAGTAGTGTAGTGTTGGGGTTCCGGGCAGCACTCCCTCCTTACCTGAGAGAAGGAGATACCACACCTCTGGGTGAGGTGCAGGACCTCAGAGGCGACTGAACCCTCAGGGGCACCACAATAAAAAATTTAGATTGTGAGACCCAATGAGGACAATGATGATAATGTCTGTAAAGTGCTGCGGAATTTATGGTGCTGTTTACTCAAGCAAATTAAATAAAAATGAACTTAGATTTAATTTCTTGTCTTCTGCATGCAATGTGCAGATTACTAATAACTCCCTAACCAGAACTAGCATTGCTATGAATTAACTTGGAGCTTTCCAAGGAGTTTGCCAAACCTCAATACTGTATATTAATTGTCACTACAATGAGCAGTGCCTAATTTTAGGGTTAAACATTGTCCCCAAGTAAACTTGTTAAAGGGATTAGGTACAACTGTTAGGCTAAGGTCATTCGGCCGTGTATTGTCTCATCCAAGAGAATTGAGACGATTATGCTAATGACACTGTGATCAATCTCTGATCACAATTTGATCAGAGAATCAGCATAGTGTGATCTGATTATCAAGAATGAGAAGATGGAAAATAATTCTCCATCTTCTCCATTGTGTCAGTGTGCAGAAATTGGACTGCACTCAGACTGACCTTTCACTCTAAATTAATGGGTAAAATCTGTATTCTGTGAATAAAGTTTTTCCTATTATTGAGATATTCGATGACAGTTGGTTGTTATAAGATTCTATGGAGACAGGAGAAGGAGCTAAAGGCAGACACAGGCATTCTGCTGCAAGTTCTCCTGAAATGACAGTTACCGTTCTCCAAAGAACTTTATGAGCACCAACTGTTATTTATCTCACTAATGGGAAAATACGTATTCAGTTTAGATGGATTTTAACTTTAAGTTGAAAATTTTGAGAGTAAAAGATCAGTTCAGGAGGAGAAAGAAACAGATTTATCTAATAAGATATGATAGAAGGTTTATTTTCATGTAAAGTATTGATTTATGATTAAAAAAAAATTAAATAAATGACGGTTACTCTTTAACTACAAATGGAATACTACTTCTGTACTTACTTGTATGAGATATAAAAATGTCTCATGAACAGCTGAAACAACATTCAACATACTTTACAGATCAATCTAGTCCAGTACAGTACACAGACTCACCAGCGCTTGTTCAGACAGTGAGTGCACTGCACACATCACTAGCCCAGCAGTGATCCCAAAATGTAGGCAGCTACTTGAAGCTTCCATTTTCAGCCATAGACAGTGCATTTATTTGCTAGTGGCCAGAGCCCAGTGCTAGTACCGGATGTCCTGGCAACAAATATGATGACTGATAAGGGACAGAAATACATAATTTGCAAAGCCACAGTGATGCTTTCTAGAGAGGGAAATGAATTAAAAGTAATTACATGCAGTACTAATTATGATCATCAGGTGGCACACATTTTCCCTTAAAACTGAGTGGCAATATAATTTTTTTTTATTTTATTCATGAAGTACCTTTAATAAATATAGAAGCCACATTTTTCTAGATCAGCAGAAAGAATAGTGCATATGAAAATGTAAGAAGGATTCAGTATACAATACACATAGATACTCTCCTGGCCATTCCAGTCACCGCTGCATGGGTTTATTCACCATTTGCCCTAGGTAGACTTAGTATGGGAAGGTAAGTCAAGAACACATTAATCTTTATCTTTACAAAGTATCATGTGAAGGCTTGTTTTTTGCGAGATGAGTTTACGTTTTTATTGGTGCCATTTTTGGGCACATAACATTTTTGATCACTTTGTATTCCAATTTTTGAGAGGTAGAATTAGCAAAAACAACAGCAATTTAAGAAAAAAAATTTATGCCTTCACCGTGTGGTAAAAGTGATAAGACAGCTTTATTCTTTGGTTCAATACGATTACAGTAATACCACATTTATATATATATTTTTTATGTTTTGACGTTTTTACACAATAAAAACAATGCTATAGAAAAAAAAATGTTTTTGCATCTCCTTATTCTAACAGCTACAGCTTTTTTATTTTTCCGCTGATGGAGCAGCATAAGAGCTTACAGGACAAGATGCCATTTTCAGCTATACCATTTCTATTTACATACAACTTTTTGATTGCATTTTATTATGTATTTTGTTTGGCTGTATGATGAAAAAATAGTTTTTGCTATGTTTTTAAGGGTCGCTTGGAGAGGTCACCCTG
Source organism: Phyllobates terribilis (assembly GCF_046119375.1). NCBI lineage: Eukaryota > Metazoa > Chordata > Amphibia > Anura > Dendrobatidae > Phyllobates > Phyllobates terribilis. Next base: position 188,403,339 of record NW_027362762.1, on the reverse strand, counting down.
AGCGAGAATCTGACCTCTCCATCGCTGACGCTGTCAGTGTCCATATCCTGCGGCAACACCCATTTTGTTGAGTCTGCCTATCTGGACTCCGGCGTCGCAGGTAATCTCATCCAACAGGCTCTGGTACAGTATAAAATTCTGACCCAACATCTCTCGGATCCTTTGGTTTCTTCAGTGGATGGGAGGCCCCTTTCCGAGACCATCCTGTTTGCTACCGAGCCCATTGTACTCCAGGTAGAAATGCTACACTCAGAGAAAATTTCCTTTTATGTGATGTCCGGTCTCTCTCACCCTTTGCTATTAGGTCTATCATGGTTGCAGAGACATGAACTGGTATTTAATTGAAGTTCCAGAGAGGTGCTCCGTTGGGGTCAGAAGTGTCACAAAACCTGCCTCGCCTCCATTCGCCTGCTCGACCTCGCCTCGGTTAGGCCACTCCAGGAACTTGAAACGCTCCTTACGGTGCTGTAGCGTCGGCGTCCCTGCCTCCTGCTAGGCAGGGACGCTGTTCCCCTCACCTCTCCGCTCCGTGCCCGGCGTCTTCCTCCCGCTCTGCTGGCAGCGCGCGCTGCTTCCCGGCCACTGTGCTTAGGGCGCGCGCGTGCGTGCTCCCCCTCTCTTAAAGGGGCCGTGCGCGCCGTCCTAAGGAGTCCCCGGCCAATGGCCGGAGGACTTCACCATATATAAGGCACCTCCTCCAAAATGGAGGTGCCCGAGCAATGTTGTTGCATAGCCTATCACTCTGCTTCAGCCCTCAGGTCCCGTTACCAGATACCTGCCAGTTACCTGCCAGATTCCTGTTTGATACCTGCCTGATACTTGTCTATCTACTTGCATTCCTGTGGTCCGACAGTCTGCCTACCAGCCCTGCCAGTCTGTCTATGGATCTGATTGCCCGCTCACCTGGGAGCGCTCATCTGCTACCTGCCTGCTAGCCTACCTGGAGGCTCTGCAGTCACGTGCTGTGACCACCTGCCTGTCCAGAGACTCCTACCCGCTCACCTGGGAGCGTCCGCCTGCTACCTGCCTGCTAGCCTACCTGGAGGCTCTGCCGTCACGTGCTGTGACCACCTGCCTGTCCAGAGACTCTTACCCGCTCACCTGGGAGCGTCCGCCTGCTACCTGCCTGCTAGCCTACCTGGAGGCTCTGCCGTCACGTGCTGTGACCACCTGCCTGTCCAGAGACTCTTACCCGCTCACCTGGGAGCATCCGCCTGCTACCTGCCTGCTAGCCTACCTGGAGGCTCTGCCGTCATCTGCTGTGACCACCTGCCTGTCCAGAGACTCTTACCCGCTCACCTGGGAGCGTCCGCCTGCTACCTGCCTGCTAGTCTACATGGAGGCTCTGCCGTCACCTGCTGTGACCACCTGCCTGTCCAGAGACTCTTGCCCGCTCACCTGGGAGCCTCCACCTGCTACCTGCCTGCTAGTCTTCCTGGAGGCTTAGCCATCACTTGCTGTGACCACCTGCCTGTCCAGAGACTCTTGCCCGCTCACCTGGGAGCGTCCACCTGCTACCTGCCTGCTAGTCTTCCTGGAGGCTTAGCCGTCACTTGCCGTGACCACCCGCCTGTCAAGAGACTGTCCCCGTCACTTGCCGTGACCTCCTGCCCTTCTTCCCAGAGACTGTCCCCGTCACTTGCCGTGACCTCCTGCCCTTCTACCCAGAGACTGTCCCCGTCACTTGCCGTGACTACCTGCCCGCCTACCCTGGGAGCCACCCGCTTCCTTACAAGGACTGCCCCTTTGTATCGTTGCTCAGAGGTTCCACCTCGCAGACCTGTTACAGTTTGCTTGGGCCATGGAACCCGGTGGCACCCAGCTCCCTCGCTCTCGGACTTGTGTCATGAACTTTCCCGTCAGAGGTCCCAACAGGAGTCCATCCTGAGTCATCTGCGTAGTGTTAACTCCCGCCTGGACACATTGTCTACCTCTTTGGGAGCTGCCTCCACACGCACACTTACTACCCCGGCACTGCCGCAGCCCATCAACACCATGGCATCTCTTCCCGGTCCCCGCCTCTCCGCTCCTCCTCGTTTTGGCGGAGATCCCAGCCAGGCACGGGGCTTCATTAACCAGTGCACTCTGCACTTCGAACTGTTGGCACACCAGTTTTCCACCGACCGAGCCAAAGTAGCCTTCATCATGTCCCATCTCACGGGAGAGGCACTGGCTTGGCTAAGTCCTCCATGGGAGAGAGGAGACCCCCTGGTGTCCAACCTACCAGCCTTTCTCATGGCTTTCTGGAAAGTCTTCGATGAACCAGGACGGAAGACCTCATCCGCATCATCTCTGCTACGCCTCCGTCAAGGAAATCTCACCGTGGGCCAATATGCCATACGGTTCCGTACCCTTGCTTCGGAGCTGGCCTGGGATAACGACGCCCTGGTGTCTGTCTTTTGGGAGGGTCTGTCCGGCCGTATTAAAGATGAACTCGCTGGTCGGGACATTCCTACCACTCTCGACGACTTAATAACTCTTGCCACCCGGATAGACATCCGTTTCCAGGAGCGCGCCAAAGAGGTCACCCGTGAGAGGAGGTTTCCACGTCTAGCCCCTACCTTCCAAAAGCCCGTCACTTCTCCCGATACTCCCCAGGCGCACTCACCCGAGCCTATGCAGGTCGACCAGACCAAGATGGTCAAGACCCATCAAGAGTTACGCCGAGCCGAGGGGAGCTGCTTCTACTGTGGCAGTAAGGAGCACCGGATCCGTTCCTGCCCGGAGAGGTCGGGAAACGCCTGTGTCTAGGATCGCTCAGAGAGGTCGTCCTAGAAAAGAGTAAACCCTCTCCATCTCTGTTGCTGTCGGTCTCTATCATCTGCGGGGAGAACCGTTATTTTGAACTAGCCCAACTTGACTCTGGAGCTGCCGGAAATCTCATTTCTCAGTCCCTGGTAGAGAAATACCGCATTCCCACCAAACCTCTAGCTGTACCCTTATCTGTTGCTGCCGTAGATGGGGGCCTCTTACCACATCCCATCCAACTCATCACCGAATCCATAACCCTGCAGGTGGGAATGCTGCACTCAGAGAGCATCTTCTTTCATGTTCTGCCTGGACTCTTTCACGCCCTCTTGCTAGGCCTACCTTGGCTTCAGAAACATGCACCCGTGCTTGATTGACAGACAGGAGATGTCCTTTGCTGGGGACAGGACTGCCATAAGACTTGTTTAGTTCCCGTCCATCCTGTCCGTCCTTCTCCTACCCCAGCCAATCTACCTGGTCTTCCGGTTCCCTATTGGTCTTATGCGGACGTCTTTAATAAAAAGGAGGCAGAGACATTACCCCCTCATAGACCATACGACTGCCCAATCGACCTGATGCCCGGCGCTACTCCTCCCCGTGGGCGTATTTACCCTTTGTCCGCTGCTGAGACCCGGTCCATGTCTGAATATATTGAGGAGAATCTGGCCCGGGGATTTATCCAGAAATCGACCTCCCCGGCGGGAGCAGGCTTCTTCTTCGTCAAAAAGAAGGACGGCTCACTCCGTCCCTGTATAGACTATAGAGGCCTTAACCAGATCAGGGTGAAGAATATATACCTCCTTCCGCTCATTCCGGAATTATTTGATCGTCTGAGGGGGGCTAGAATCTTCACCAAGCTGACCTCCGTGGGGCGTATAACCTGGTCAGTATCCGTCAGGGGGATGAGTGGAAGACGGCATTCAACACCCGGGACGGCCACTATGAATACCTGGTAATGCCCTTCGGTCTCTGTAACGCTCCCGCCGTCTTTCAAGAGTTGGTCAATGACATCTTCCGGGACCTTCTCTACTCCTGCGTAGTGGTGTATCTGGACGACATCTTGGTCTTCTCCCCGGATCTCCTCACTCACCGGAGGGATGTTCGTCAGGTCCTGCTCAGGCTCAGGCAGAACCACCTCTACGCTAAATATGAGAAGTGCCTCTTTGAGCAGACCTCGCTTCCGTTCTTGGGCTACATAATCTCTCAGACCGGCCTACGAATGGATCCTGAGAAACTGTCTGCTATCCAGAAGTGGCCCCGACCACTTCTGGGTAGAAGGGCCGTGACCTCCTGCCCTTCTACCCAGAGACTGTCCCTGTCACTTGCCGTGACTACCTGCCCGCCTACCCTGGGAGCCACCCGCTTCCTTACAAGGACTGCCCCTTTGTATCATTGCTCAGAGGTTCCACCTCGCAGACCCGTTACAGGTGCCACTCCTTAGGTGCTCTGGCTGTGTGTTTTAGATCATTGCCATGCTGGAAGACCCAGCCGTGACCCATCTTCAATGCTCTTACTGAGGGAAGGAGGTTGTTAGCCAAAATCTCACAATACATGACCCCATCCAACCTCACTTCAATACGGTGCAGCCATCCTGTTGCCTTTTCAGAAAAGCACCCCCAAGGTATGATGTTTCCCCCACCATGCTTCATGGTTGGGACAGTGTTCTTGGGGTCGTACTCATTAATTTCTTCCTCCAAACACGGCGAGTGGAGTTGATACCAAAAAGTTTTATTTTGGTCTCATCTGACCACATGACCTTCTCCCATGCCTCCTCTGGATCATCCAGATGGTCATTGGTGAACTTCAAACAGGGCTGGACATGTGCTGGTGTGAGCAGGGGGACCTTGCTTGCCCTGCAGGATTTTAATCCATGACTGCATAGTGTGTTACGAACGGTAATGTTTGAGGCTGTGGTCCCAGCTCTCTTAAGGTCATAGACCAGGTCCTCCCGTGTAGCTCTAGGCTGATTCCTGACCATTCTCAGAATCATCCTTCCCCCACGAGGCGAGATCTCGAATGGAGCCCCAGACCGAGGAAGGTTAACAGTCATCATGTGTTTCTATCATTTTCTAATAACAGTTGTTGCCTTCTCACCAAGCTGCTTGCCTATTCTCCTATAGTCCATCCCAGCCTTTTGCAGGTCTACAATTTTGTCCCTGGTGTCCTTAGACAGCTCTTTGATCTTGGCCATGGTGGAGAGGTTGTGATTGAGTTTGTGAACAGGTGTCTTTTATACAGGTAACAAGTTCAAACAGGTGCAATTAATACAGGTAATGAGAACAGAGTAGGAGGGCTTCTTAAAGATAAACTAACAGGTCTTGGAGAGCCAGAATTCTTGCAATAAAATGCAATTTAATTATTTAAAAATCATACAATATGATTTTCTGGATTTTGGTCTCTCATAGTTGAAGTGTACCTACAATAAAAATGACAGACCTCTCCATTCTTTGTAGATGGGAAAACTTACAAAATCGTCAGTGTATCAAATACTTATTTCCCCACTGTACCTGGCTTGCCGGTACCTTACTAGACGTCTTTGACAAGAAGGAAGCCGAGACTCTACCTCCTCATAGGCCGTATGACTGTCCTATTGACCTTATTCCCGATACTTCTCCCCCTCAAGGCCGAATTTACCCCCTGTCAAAGGCCAAGCCCATGCCATGTCTGATTATATAGAGGAGAATCTTGCTAGGGGATTTATTTGTAAATCCACCTCTCCAGCTGGTGCAGGATTCTTCTTCAAGAAGAAGGACGGTTCTATTTGGCCCTCTATCAATTATAGGGGACTGAATCTGATAACTATAAAGAATAAGTACCCTCAGCCTCTCATCTACGAGCTGTTCGATTGTCTTAAGGGCTCTAAAGTCTTCACTAAGCTCAACCTTCGAGGGGCATACAACTTGATCCAAATTCGCCAGGGAGATAAATGGAAGACGGCATTCAATACTCGTGATAGCCATTATGAGTATCGTGGAATGCCGTTTAAACTCCAGCAGTCTTTCAAGAGCTGGTGAACGACATCTTCCGGGATCTTCTCTATACGTGCGTGGTAATGTATCTGGACGATATCCTGGTGTTCTCTCCTGACCTGCTCTCACACCAAAGAGATGTTTGCCAGGTTCTGCAGAGGCTTAGGAAGAACTGTCTGTATGCCAAATTTGAGAAAAATGTTTTTGAGCAGACCTCCCTTCCATTTCTGGGGTACATAATCTCGGAGACTGGCTTGAAAATGGATCCCGAAAAGGTGTCGGCCATTTTGAAGTGGCCTCGGCCAGACGGTCTGAAGGTAATTCAGCGGTTTCTCGGTTTTGCAAATTATTACTGCCTGTTCATCTCCCATTTTTCTTCTCAGACTGCTCCTATCTCAGCCTTGACTCGCAAGGGGGTTAATCCTAAGGTATGGACTCCTGAGGCTGAAAGTGCTTTTGTCTCCTTAAAACAAGCCTTCTCTTCTGCTCCGGTGCTGCATCATCCTGACAGCAATAAGCAGTTCTTCCTGGAGGTGGATGCTTCTTCCTCAGGGGCCGGAGCCGTTCTCACAGAGAAATCCTCATCCGGTCGCATGGTAACCTGCGGTTTCTTTTTCAAACTCTTCTCTTCGGAGCGCAATTATTCTATAGGAGATCAGGAACTGCTGATGATCAAACTAGCACTGGAGGAGTGGTGTTACTTACTTGAGGGGGCTTTGCATCCAGTAGTTATCTACAGAGACCATAAGAACCTTGCCTACTTGCAGTCCGCCCAATGGCTTAATCCTTGACAGGCCAGATGGTCCCTGTTCTTCGCCCACTTCAACTTCTCCCTCCAGTTCCAGCCAGCGGATAAAAATATCAAGGCAGACTCATTTCCAGATCATTACGGTCATCCGCTCAGGAGGAGGAACCGCAACACCTCATTGAGCCCTCCAAAATAATTACGGTCGCTCTGTTTGATCTGTCTCATCTTCTCATTGGTAAGATGTACGTTGCGGCACTCGATAGGAAGCGGGTCCCTCTATGGGGTCACTCGTCTAAACTGGCAGGTCATGTCGGACTAAAGAAGACAGTTCTTCTCATTTCCCAACATTACTGGTGGCCGATGTTGCGGATTTCGTCTCTGCCTGCTCTTCTTGTGCCTGGAATAAGACTCCTAAACAACTTCTGACTGGTCGGTTACTTCCTTTGCCAGGACCTTCCGCTCATTGGCAGCATATTGTGATTGATTTCATCATGAAATCGGCCAGCTATACTGTCAATTGAGTGGTTGGGGATCGTTTCTCCTAGATGGCTCACTTCATTCCTCTGTCCAGTCTTCCATCCGCGCCAGTGCTGGCTGAGAAATTAATTCTTCATATTTTCCGCCTTCACAGCCTGCCTCTTCATATATATGCAGACAAGAGACATCTGGATCTGCCCCTGTTTTGTCCTGGGGGCAAGGTCTGGTTGTCGTCCAAGTATGCCTGTCTCAAGGTACCTTCATACAAACTGGGCCCATGTTTAATTGGTCCCTTCGAGGTTCTGAAACAAATTAATTTGGTGACTTACAAACTTAAAACTTCCTGCCTTGCTACGGATCCCCAATTCCTTTCATGTATCTCTCCTCAAGCCTGTCGTACTCAGTCCTTTTTCAGAAGACCCGGGTACCACTCCTGCTCCAGTCAGCATTGAAGACGTTTTTGAGGTCACTGTGATTAGGGCATGTGCGCTCCCTACCTCTTAAAGGGGCAATGAGCCATCCTAAAGTGTCCCTGGCAAATGACTGGAGGACACTAGCTATTTAATGCACCCCCTCCAACATGGAGGTGCCTGTGCAATGTTGAAAGTTATCGGACCTCAATAGAGGAGTAGGAGAGTTCCCTCCAAAAATATCAGTAATTAATGGGGGAACTCTCCTACTCCTCTATTGAGGTCCGATAATAACTATTAACATCAAACTTGATTATTAATAATTAATATCCACTAACGTTATCTGTGCCTTATACTATACACCAACTGAGACAAAACCGTGTGCTAATAAAAGGTATTTATTACACAAAAGTCTGCAGTTAATATACTACTATTTATCCCACTAACACAGTACACAATAATAATAACAATATACAATTCCCAATTACCTATTTTCCACCCATGTTTCCTAATCACTCATGCAATATCAGCCCACCCAATTATACTAACTTTCCCTATATATATTGTGTATAGATACAAGGATAGTAAGGTTAGTACAATGTATGTAGGGTTAGTAAGTAAAGAGTTACAGGGGAAGAGAGATACTCAGCCATGTGTTAGGTCCATCTCTCCATGTCTCGAACTCAGTCCAAAAAGCAAAAAGGGCAGCACATGAGTGCTCTGGGGTTTTTTAGTCCTGCACAGGAAATGAGGTGGTATTCCCCGCCCACTGGCTAAGGTCTTTGTACATGTCCAGCCATACTCGCAAGTACATGGCTGGACAGTTTGTTGATCCTGCCCCCAACAGCAGCAAACAGACTGAAACACATAAGGAGATGGGGGCCAATATATACATGTACACTTATCTGCAAGCATGGCTAGCATACAGATACATATATACATGTACAACCTAGGACACTTCCCTTTACACCAGTTCTCAGGTCCCAGTGCACGTATCGCCGGCCGGTCTATCAGCCGTGCCCGCCTGCTTGTTTATCAGCCGTGCTCGCCTGCCTACCAGCCATGTCTGCCTGCCTGTCTACCAGCCATGCCCACCTGCGTGTGTATCAGCCATACCCGCCTGCCTACCAGCCGTGTCTGCCTCCCTTTCTATAAGCCGTGCCTGGCTGCCTGTCTACTAGCTGTGTCCACCTGCTTGTCTATTGGCTGTACCCGCCTGCCTGTCTACCAGCCATGCCCACCTGTCTATTGGCCGTACTCGCCTGTCTATCTACCAGCTGGGTCTGCTTGCATGTCTACCAGCCGTGTCTACCTGCCTGGCTACCAGCCGTGCTCGCTGGCCTGTCTACCAGCTGTGCCCGCCTGTTTATTAGCCGTGCCAGTCTGTCTGTCCGTCTGTCGTGCCCACCTGCCCCTTGTCCCTTTGGGGGTCAGCTGCCATCCACCCGAGGTCAGTCCCGGAGTAGCACCTGGTCCACCTTCCCAGTCCCTCCTCAGATCACGGAGTCGTCTAGCCACCGTGCATCTGAGGTTGGATTTGGTGAGGTCCCTAGTTACGCCACTCCGAGCTCTGCTTGCACCACGACACAGTGATTCCACCACCCATCCCGTTACAGCATGGTCTAACAGACCATCATAGCTGGCAGACACAGAGGTCATTGTTTGATCACCGGCTGACAATAATTGGCTCTCCACAATCGCCCCCTCCCTCTCACAACCCTCTAAGTGAAACGATCACTATTTATGGTGGCATTTAGAGGGTTAAAAAGGCAAGGTTGGTGTGGGTTTCAGCCCTGGCTGTTACAGCTGGAGCTCAGCTCTCACTTAAGCCAAGCTCCCAGCGGCGATTTTGCAGGTGCAGCTTATGTGCTGTAAGGTGGCTGCCGGACACATCGTGGATGGGAGATATGTATCACAGAGGTGTCGACTGTGATATAAACCTGGAGTAATGTTCTAGTACACAAAGTACTAAGAGGGCTAATAGGCCATGTTAGAGCCAGATCTTATTGTAAGCAGCTGAAGAGTTAGGGCAGGACAGCTGCTCACCATATCTCCACCCCTGGGTGTGGTTAAAATTGTAAAATGGGACCTGTTTATCTCACACATGGTTCTGTGTGTGGAGGTGTGTAGATCTCCATGATTGTGTGGCTTTGCTAAAGGATTAAGAAGCTGGACTCTAACCCAAAAGGGCGAACCCACACTATTGTATGGAATTTTTACTTTGTTTCACTTTGTGCTGGACAAGGGCTGTATTTCAGTTTTCCTGTGATGTGGTTTATGAGGACTGAAATAAACCAGCCGGATTTTTAGATAGAAACGGTTCCTGTGATAACTCAGATCGCTCCCAAGTGAGTATCATTGTTAGAGTGCCCACATAATTGCCATGATGTAACTGTAAACTGTGAATTTATGAGAACACCTTCCCAATTATCACGTACAGTTACATCATTTGTCACGAAGGGGTTGAGTGATTAATAATTCTAATTCTAAGTTTCTAACACCATCTGTTCCAAGAACCATATTTACCAAGGGTAACTCTGCATATGTGTACATTATATCTATGGCAAATGTCTAAAGATTTCTGGAAGGTCTTAGCTGTCAGTCACAGTGCTGGGGGTAGGTGTGGGGACATGAAACTGAATATAGAGGAAATGCTAGGTTGCCGAACCACTCATTTTATGATTTACAATTTTGCAGGAAAACATGAATAAACATTTTATAAAAAATGGAGGGAGTCTAGAAATAATCCAAGAAGAGCTGTGAGACGTATTGCATGAACTTAATACTGTTGTGACCTTAGTCCGGTATAGTTCTTTCTAGTGACAGATTCACTTCAATAAACAACAGTTTGCTACTTTACATTGCGCAGTGATAAATGACTGCCGACCTGGCAAACAGATTGTTTAATAGTGTGCTTACACAGGCCTACCCAACTATAGATGCACACTGAACGAGCGGTAATAGATGGTTCAATGCGTATAGGCTGCCGCTGTTCTCGGCAGCACAAGACCTGTTTATAAGAAGCGCTGCCGAGAATGATGATCTTTAGTGCAGCCCAAAAGATCATTTCCCCCAACCGATGAGCATTTTGCTTGTTTGTCAGTTGATCGCCAGCCTGTTTACTCTGCCTGATTTTTGGGAAAAGAACGTTTCAAGGAATTCTTGTTCATGATAATCGAGCAGTACAAATAGACTTTCAGACTTTACCATGACTGTCATGCATAGGACACTCAAGGTCAGGTTGCAATTTCTTTCATGTATGTTGGATAGTGTTGAGCGAGCACTAAAATGCTCGGGTGCTCGAAGCTCGGGCCGAGCTTACCGTGATACTCGGGTGCTCGACCCGAGCAACGAGCCCAATGTTAGTCTATGGGAGACCCGAGCATTTTTGCGGCGGCACCCCCGGCAGTCTGTAGAAAGCCTAAAAAGTGCCCAAAACGATAGTGACAGTGCTCAAAAGACATGGGGAGAGCATGGGCATCGCCCCAGGAAGCATTTCTGACCCTCAGGTCACTGCTGTCAACAACGTGGTCAGAGGTATTAAGCCACTTTTATGGGCTCACAATAAAACGTTCAAAAACGAAACTGAAACTGCTTTCCTGTGAAATATGTTAAGGAACTTCCTTTCCAGGGTAAAGACTTGTGTATAAGGTAAAATAAATAACCAAAACCAAAAATACTCCTCCACACCTTGGGCTATGTTCACAAGTAGCATTTTTTATGCGTTTTAGCACTTTTGTATTGCTTTCAACCGTGACAAATGCATTCACCGGGAAATGTCATTTTAACATTTTACAACCTTATCTGGCCATGTGCTGTGTGACACATGCATACAGTGCTGAAAAGACATGGGAACAGCATGGGGAAGATCCCTGGAAGCATCTCTGACACCCAGGTCACTGCCTAAAAGTGTGCCCATCAGAAGTGATCCTTGCCGCATCAGAAGATGCAGACTTGCAACTATCTTCGTGCAAGTCCTTGTCCCAGGGCAGTGTTCAATTGTACCTCCCTCATTCCTTGCAATGCAAACGTAAGTGTGCAACCTGCCACCCACCCACCCCCAGGCTGTAATACCATACTGCTAGCTTGCTTGCACTTGAAATTGGGCCTTTTAGGCATGTGGAGGCAGACGCCGGCTGCTATGTCATGGCTGCGTCGGCGGCCTGGTATCCATACTCAGTCCCCAGCCGCCCGGCGGCCGGGTGTCCACGCTCGGTCCCCAGCCGCCAGGGGGCGGCCGGGTGTCCATAAACGGTCCCCAGCCACCCCTATTTCTGCTTGGAACTTCCCCCATACTTTTCTTAGCCTGACCTGCTTTAGGGCAGCATTGGACGAGCCCATCAGAGAACCAGACTCCTCCGGTGGGCCCTGGCTTCTCCATCAGGGGAGTTGAGAGTGCCAAAGTGAGGAGCATGATGATGATGATAGAAGTTAGCATCTGCTTTGTTTTCTTGGAATGCAAGCGTAAGTGTGCAACCTGCCACCCACCCACCACCAGGCTGCAACACCATACTGCTAGCTTGCACTTGAAATGGGGCCTTTTAGTTTGGAGGAGGCCGAAGCTGGCCACTACCTCATGGCTGCTTTGGCAGCGAGGTATCCATACTCAGTCCCCAGCCGCCCCGCGGCCGGGTGTCCACACACGGTCCCTAGCCGCCTGGGGGCGGCCGGGTGTCCATAAACGGTCCTCAGCCACCCCTATTTCTGCTTGGAACTTCCCCCACACTTTTCTTAGCCTGGCCTGCTTTAGGGCAGCATTGGACGAGCCCACCAGAGAACCAGACTCCTTCGGTAGGCCCTGGCTTCTCCATCAGGGGAGTTGAGAGTGCCAAGGTGAGGAGCATGATGATGATGATAGAAGTAAGCATCTGCTTTGTTTTCTTGGAATGCAAGAGCATGTATGTAATAGAGGCTAGGTCTGAGGTGGTCAGCGTTTTGGCGCATATCCTACCTCCTCCGAGGATTGCTGGATGTTTTCCTGCTACTATCCCAGTTCTATGACTCCCGTTAAAACAAAGCTTCAGGTGATGAATGATGGATGAGGTGGTGGCAAAGGAGAAAGAGCAGGAGGAACAGGGACCATTCACATCAATATCAGGCCAGTCATCCACACACGTCTTGTAGGATATGTTTCTATACGAAAAGGAGCGGTTCGGCTACACAGTTATAGAGCATGCAGTGAGTGCAATGCCTACCAAAACTTTCGAGGCACTCCAATGCCCCTTGGAAGTGACATGGAGGTCAGAGGGCCTTAACTAAACCGTTTTTTCCATTTATAGCAACTGGGTCTCCTGTGCACTGTTGGCCTAAGCAGTGAATGGAAGGCTTTCCAAAAATTATGAGGAACTGCAATGCCCCTTGAAACAGATGTGGATTACAGCATACTAAAAACCTTCTACTCATTATTGGGGAGTGGGTCTTCCTTAGTGTTCGCCTATGCATTGAAAAGCAAAAGCTGACTAAAATTAAGAGGAAATGCAATGCCCGTTGGAAGAATGGTGGATGTCGCAGTGGAATAAAAAGACAATATCAATGCCCCTTGGAAAAGTGGTGGAGGTCGCAATAGCTTAACAAGACGGTTTTAATGCCCCTTGGAAGAATGGTGGAGGTCGCAGTGGAATAAAAAGACAATATCAATGCCCCTTGGAAAAGTGGTGGAGGTCGCAGTAGCTTAACAAGACGGTTTTAAAGCCCCTTGGAAGAGACGTGGAGGTCGCAGTAGCTTAACAAGATCGTTTTAATGCCCCTTGGAAAAGTGGTGGAGGTCGCAGTAGCTTAACAAGACAGTTTTAATGCCCCTTGGAGGAGATGTGGAGGTCGCAGTGGGATAAAAAGACAATATCAATGCCCCTTGGAAAAGTGGTGGAGGTCGCAGTAGCTTAACAAGACGGTTTTAATGCCCCTTGGAAGAGACGTGGAGGTCGCAGTAACTTAACAAGATGGTTTTAATGCCCCTTGGAAAAGTGGTGGAGGTCGCAGTAGCTTAACAAGACGGTTTTAATGCCCCTTGGAGGAGACGTGGAGGTCGCAGTGGAATAAAAAGACAATATCAATGCCCCTTGGAAAAGTGGTGGAGGTCGCAGTAGCTTAACAAGACGGTTTTAATGCCCCTTGGAAAAGTGGTGGAGGTCGCAGTAGCTTAACAAGACGGTTTTAATGCCCCTTGGAAGAATGGTGGAGGTCGCAGTGGAATAAAAAGACAATATCAATGCCCTTTGGAAAAGTGGTGGAGGTCGCAGTAGCTTAACAAGACGGTTTTCATGCCCCTTACAAGAGCCATGCAGTACAGCATATTAAAAACATTATTCCCATTATTGGGGAGTGGGTCTCCCATAGTCTTTGCCTATGCCTTCAAAGCAAAAGCTGCCAAAAATTAGGACAGAGGAACTTTCAATGCTGGCAACATGGACTACGGTCACCCTGGTGGTATAGTGATGGTGGAGGCTGAGGATAAGGAGAAGAGCAAAATACAACCGAAATGAGGAAGCGTATACCCATGTGTGGGTGTGAAGCGGTGCATGGGAATACACCTCCTGAAATAACACAGTGGATTTGACTTTATGTTACTCTGCTGTCATTTGGTGGTGATGAGAAGTCTGGCCCAATCCAACCCTTGTTCATTTTGATAAGGGTCAGCTTGTCAGCATTGTCAGTTGACAGGCGAGTGCGCTTATCAGTTATAATTCCCCCAGCGGCACTAAAAACACGCTCCGATAACACGCTAGCGGCAGGGCAGGCCAGGACCTCCAAGGCGTACAGAGCGAGTTCATTCCAAGTGTCCAGCTTGGATACCCAATAATTAAAAGGCACAGAGGAATCACGGAGGACGCTGGTACGGTCGGCAAGGTACTCCCTCACCATCTTTTGAAACTTTCCACTCATTGTGAGAGTACCCCGCGCCTCAGGGCCTGTAAGCTGGGCGGGTCTCAGAAAACTGTCCCAGAATGTTGACAGTGTTCCCCTGCCTCTGCTGGATTGGATTTGCGTCTCTCTCGCCTGTACGCCTTGGTTGGTCAACGAACTGTGACCTCTGCTGCTAGCGTGTTCAGATGGGAATTTTTTTAACAGTTCTGCAGCAAGGGCCTTCTGGTACTGCCCCATTTTTGTAGACCTCTCCATCTCAGGAATAAGAGAGTGAAAGTTCTCCTTGTAGCAGGGGTCTAAAAGTGTCACCAACCAGTAATGACTGTCACCCAACATTTTGACAACGCGAGGGTCACGATTAAAGCAGCGTAACATAAAGTCAGCCATGCGTGCCAGACTGGTAACAGGCAAGACTTCCGTGTCCTCACCAAGATGACGACTGACCATGCTCTCCTCCTCCTCCTCCCCTCCTCCTCCTCCCCCCTGTCCTCAGACCACAAACGCTGAACCGACGGTATGACAGTTGTACAGGTACTACCGTCTACAGCGCATGATACCAGCTCCTGTTCTTCCTCCTCCTCCTCCTCCTCCTCTACCTCATTGTCCCCCAATGCACATTGGGATGATATGAGACTGGGCTGTGTGTAATCGCCCATTATGGCTTCTTGTTCCATCTCATCATAGTCTGGCTGCAATGCCTCCTCTTTAATTCTCTGCAGAGAGCGTTGCAAAAGACAGACAAGTGGGGTGCTGACGCTAATGATGGCCTCCTCAAAGTTTGTCAGGATGGTACATCTGTCAGACATCCAGGTCCACTCCTGAAGTCTTATGTGTGGAGTCTGACCTGAATATCGACGGCCTTGTTGCAGCTGGTACTAAACAAACTGCTCTCTTCTGCTCACAAATCCTTTGCAACATGTGGAGAGTAGAGTTCCAATGTGTGGGGACATCACACACCAGTCGGTGTGCTGGAAGCTGCAAACGCTGCTGTAACACAGCAAGGGCGGCGGAAGCTGTAGCTGACTTGCGAAAATGAGCTGACAGGTGGCGTACTTTGATGAGCAGATCTGGCAACTCGGGGTACGATTTAAGAAACCGCTGAACAACGAGGTTAAGCTCATGAGCCAGGCATGGTACGTGTGTGATCTCGCCTCGCCTCAGAGCCGCCACCAGGTTACGGCCATTGTCACACACGACCATGCCTGGATGTAAGTTCAGCGGTCTCAGCCACAGATCCGCCTGCTCTTTCACAGCTGTCCACAACTCACAAGCAGTTTGAGGTTTATCACCTAAGCTTAAGAGTTTCAGCACAGCCTGTTGCCACTTGGCTGAGGCAGTACTGCAGTGCTTCCAGCTTGTAACTGTTGTGGTGATATCTGAGATGGAGGCTGAACATGAGGAGGAGGAGGATGATGCGCAGGAGCTGTACACTGTGGGGGCAACTCTGACTGACATAGGGCCCGCAATCCTCGGTGTGGGGAGGATGTGTTCCATCCCAAGGTCCGACTGGGTCCCGGCTTCCACTATGTTTACCCAGTGTGCCATCAGGGAGATGTACCGTCCCTGGCCACAAGCACTTGTCCACGTGTCCGTTGTCAGGTGGACTCTCCCAGTAACTGCGTTGTTTAGGGCACGGCAGATGTTTTGGGACACGTGCTTGTGTAGTGCAGGGATGTCACACCGGGCAAAATAGTGTCGGCTGGGGACTGAGTACCGAGGGACGGGGACTGAGTACCGAGGGACGGCCACTGCCATAAGGTTGCGGAAGGATTCCGTCTCCACCAGCCTAAAAGGCAGCATTTCCAACGCAAGCAGTCGTGAAATGTGCGAATTTAGGACTGTGGCCTGTGGGGCGTTGGCTGCGAATTTGCGCTTTCGTTCAAAGCTCTGGGATATGGACAATTGAACGCTGCGGTGGGACGTGGACGTGGACGTTGATGCTGTTTCTTGAGAAGCTGCCATAACAAGTTAAGACTGAGAGGAGGGGGCATCTTTGCATGCAGTATGGACAGGGGATTGCCTTGCACGCACAACGGGGGTTCTATTACACGCACAACAGCGGAAGAAGCAGTGGTGACACCCGTTGACACTGGTCGTGGACCCTGGGGTCCGTCCCACAAAGTCGGGTGCTTTGCTGACATGTGCCTGATCATGCTGGTGGTGGTCAGGCTGGTAGTTTTGTCACCCCTGCGGATGTTGGCATGGCAGGTGGTACAAATGGCCTTTTTGGGGTTATCAGCAGAGTCTTTCAAAAAAGTCCAGACTCTGGAAGACCTACCGGTTGTACTGGCAATGTCCCTCATGTTGGTGTTACGGGGAACTGTTGCCCGCCTTCTGTGTGCGGCCACCACACTGCTTCTTCCTGCCTGTTGGGGTACTCTGCCTCCCTCCCCCTGTGTGCTGCTGGCCTCGCTCTGCGTGTCCTCCTGCCACGTTGGGTCAGTTACTAGATCATCCACCACCTCCTCCTCTTCCACTTGCGTACCACGATCCTCCTCCTCACTTCGTGGCAATTGTGTCTTGTCATCGTCCACCTCTTGTGACAAATTGCCAGCGTCGACTTCCTCTGGCCGTGGCTGTTCAAATATTTGTGCATCGCTACATGGGATCTCCTCTCCCACCACTTCAAGCAGAGCAGGAGAGGGGCACAAATATGGAAATGGACCAGTGAACAGCTCTTCAGAGTGTCCAAGTGTGGGATCAGTTGCTGTCTGACGACACTCGGCATGGTGGGAGGAATGAACATCAGGGTGAGGAGGAGTATGCAGTCGAGACTCACGGCTTCTAAAACTTAACCGTGTGGAAGACAGACCGGAGGTGGTGGTGAGCAGGTAACTGGAAGTATTATCTGCTATCCAATTAATAACCTGTTCACACTGATCAGTTTGCAATACTGGTGTTGTAGTGTGCTTCCCTAGTAATTCGGTCAAGAAGTGGGAGCGAGAAGATGTGGCTGTTGGTTGTGGCACATTTTCACCTTGGCCACGGCCCCGTCCTCTACATGCACCATCACGAGAACGTCCAGTTCCACATCCCTTGCTACGTGCCTTGCCCATTGTAAATGAAGTAAAATAGCTTACACTCGCACTATCAATGGAAAAAGGGTAATAAAAAGGAGATTAGAACCGTGGAAGAGGAAAACCACAGTTCTATTTCTTTGGCCTACACCAGACTCTTTTAAACAGATATATTGGTGTCTGACCAGTCAGGGAGACACTATTACTGTTTTTTTTTACTGCAAAAAATGCCAAAAGCAGGATAATACAGAGATTTTACCCGTGAAACTGCAAAACCACAGTTCTATTTCTCTGGCCTACACCAGACTCTTTTAAACAGATATATTGGTGTCTGACCAGTCAGGGAGACACTATTACAGTTTTTTTTTTACGGCAAAAAATGCCAAAAGCTGGATAATACTGAGATTTGACCCGTGGAACTGCAAAACCACAGTTCTATTTCTCTGGCCTACACCAGACTCTTTTAAACAGATGGCGACTGTCCAAGATGGCGGCACCCGGTTTTAAATACTCAAGGTGACGCTGTGCGGCCAGCCAATCACTGTAATGCCCACAACCAACATGGCTGCGGCATTACAGTGACTGGCTGGCAATCCCTGCATGTTCATTGGCTCTGTAAAGAGTGCCAAACGTGCAGGGCGGAGACCAGAGCTGCCGCCCGAGTAACCCGGAAATGCTTGGTGCTCGCCGAACATCCAGAGTAGTGAGATGCTCGGGCAAGTAACGAGCAGTGTCGAGCATGCTCGCTCAACACTAATGTTGGACTGTATTACACCACATTGGTGTCATCTGAAAAGTCAAGTAGTGCTAATGTTACCATGTTCTATATTGTTACACAGATTGAATATTAATTGTTGCAGCTTTTTAAGCTTTTTATCTAGAACACAACATTCACTCTAGTGTAGAGTCCTCTGGATATTGTCCGGTTTTCAAACCAATTTCTGAACCAATAGAATAAGTGTTTATAGGTGTTGAACAGTTTCAAACTTCACATTACATTTTTTATCATAAAAATAAATTATAATAGTTTGACATCTTCTTTGCTTCATAAATCTTTCATACTATATCATATTTTTCTGTATACAGTCCTTTATAGACTTTACAATAGCTTTCATACCTATTCTATTAATTTACAATTACCTGGATGAGACCTAAATCCTTTTATGAATATGGCCACAACATTTGTTTTATGTTAACCTATTGGCAGTATCCTCATTTTTAAAGAATCTATGAATAAAGAGGTACAGAGATAACTTAGCTCTTTGAAGACTCTTGCTCAAAATCTAACTTACTAGGAACATATTCACTTTCAGCCAGTGGCTTGATCTTGATAGCACTGCTATAACACACAGCTCCCTTTCCTTTTGTATACAAAGAGCTGAAGAACTAATTTAATAACTCCGTCTTCCAATAACTATCTACTCCTTTCTCCAGTGGCAGAATCCGTTTTGTTATTCTTTTATATGATCTGACCTTAACCTTTTTGTCCGCGAGTTTCTTTTACTGTCTTTGTCAAGTCAACTTTATCTTTTTACAAATCTTATTAATATGTTGTAGGGATTTGCTTAGACAGGCGTTAGGCAGCGTTCATACAGGTATGCAGTTTCTTTGTGCAAGCTGGCAGATTTATTAAATTTCATAAATCTTTTCCAGAAAAACAGATAAACGTCCATTCAGCATAAGGCAAAACAAAATAATCCATATAGTTGTACAGGGCTCATCCCTTCACAATATCGTCTAGGTTCTTACCGCACAGTCTGACCAGAAGTAGGAGATCTCTCCAGCTGTCACAGAGACCAGATCTCAGTGAGGTTTCCACCTCTACACAGAGACAGTTATAAACAGGTTAGCTGCCCT
Organism: Phyllobates terribilis; assembly: GCF_046119375.1. Lineage (NCBI taxonomy): Eukaryota > Metazoa > Chordata > Amphibia > Anura > Dendrobatidae > Phyllobates > Phyllobates terribilis. The sequence goes on along the minus strand of NW_027362762.1, from coordinate 188,384,249 downwards.
TTTAACCCAGCTGCACCTGATGGATTGTAGGATGGGAATTACCGGTCCCGTCCATCACTTATCAGTAATTCCTAACACCTTAACCCTTTGCTGTCTACATACCCTCCCCCTCTGCCCAAAGTCAAGGACTGGGCATCTTCCATAAACATACTATGGTCCCTTGAGAGGGCATCCACATTTACTGGTCTGTGAACTTTATAGTCACCCTCACCAACCCTTTCCACCACCTCATACGGTCCTTCCCACTTTGCAAGGCATTTACATTCTATTGTAAGCACCAACACCCGTACCCAACCTCCAGGTTTAAACTGTTTATCCTGAGTCAGCCAACTATCACACCTGAATTGTGCATCCTATGCTGTGAAGAGGCATTTTTTTACATGGCCCCTCACTGTGGTACCCGGATGCTTATGCCTAGCACCATTAGTGGCACCCAGTTACAGCACTGTGGAAACAATATTTCACACCCTTATTCTTCCCCGAGTATTGCCAACAAGCACAGACAATGAAAACTTGTTGACCACAGCATGCGACAAGGTTTTTTCTATACATGACCTGGTTATTAGCCGAGCTACCCAGCGACACCGCTTTCCCCCACATATTCCAAAACAATGGAAAGTTCCCACAACTATTGGATGCAATACATTTTTTGCCACTTACACTTTGTAAAACATGGATCCACAATTTGTGCTTATGATGACCTGGGCCACAGGAAAGTTTTTGACGTCTCTTTGGATACACCTAACGTCTATCACCTTCTGGGGGACTGGCACCAGAGTCACCAAACTTCCAGAGTCCACAAGACCAGTCACACCCTGTTCACCATTACCTGGCACACTTGGCTCCCCTCACAAGGATGAGGAATAGCCCTACAGGCAAGTCAGGTGTGCAACTTTTCAGAGCGCTGGAGAACACTGGGACCGGAAGTGACAGGGACTCACCGGTGCCAGCGCACAAGAAAATTGAAGTCACTTCCCTGAGAAGGGGGGAACAGTGCACAGGAGAGACGGCAGGCAGAATGCGCAGGTGCGTGATTTCCGGCCGGGCACCTGATGTCAAAGGCAAGCAGGGAAGAGGGGGGAGGATAAATCTAGTATAGTGAGAGAGGAGGCAGTCTTATCTTCCGGGCAGCATACGCCTCATATCCTGGAAGATCAAACCGAAAAAATATGATTTTTAATGAAAAAGGCATCATCAAGGAGGCATACACGTATGGCTAATTTCAGCTTTATACAACCTGTATGCCCATATTAGATAAAAACGCTCAATTGGGATGACAGAAACCCTTCAACATTTTTGAAAATAAACTTTTCTGCTTTCCCATCAAAGGCATTTACTGGCATTTAAAAAAAAATGAAAACCATGTAAATGTACTAAAATAACTATTAAACTAGCACAGCCATAATTCATGTGACCACTGCAGTAAATCATTGGCTTCAGCGCTCACATGTTCTACATGCAAACTGCTCATCAATGACTGACATCAGACATGGGTACGGGTGTTGGTGCCTACAGTAGAATGTAAATGCCTCGCAAAGTGGGAAGGACCGTATGAGGTGGTGGAAAGGGCTGGTGAGGGTGACTATTAGACATCAGAGTGCCACCTCTGGGGCGCTGAATATCTGAGGAAGTTGGACGAAACGTGTGTCGGGGCTGTGGGACGCGGGACAGACTCCTTCATCACAACATGCAACCCAGTAAGTCTTTACACAATTAGGATTTGTCCTAATATGCCTCCGATCTTATTTGATCATTTCATACAGCTCATGCAGCACATATGGTTACCTTATCTAGATTGTATGGTAGCAACTTTTCAAGTACACTTTGGTTATATTTTTAGTTAACTCTTATTTATCCATATACTCCCAGGTCAAATTTAATTGATTATGGTATGTTATTATGCACTAGCACTTTAATATTATACCATGATATGTACATTTGACTATTGAGTCTCTATCTGGCCAGGTATATAATCACACCGTGTGTTTGCTGGGCTTTATCTGCCATTTTGTTTTCAATATGCACATGCACTTTAAGTAGCGCCATTTGTACTATTTTGAGATGAATTATCTTTCAATGGTGATCACTGGAGGAGGCTGATAAACCTTTGGTATTGAGATATCTGATCTGTAGTATTATATCTATTGGTTCTGTATCCCTTAGCGTTACCCACACTAGAGGTATCTGTTTTTATCTTATTTGTTTGTGTATTTTTTGTTTAATAAAGGTATACAATTTTATAGGAAATATCTTATAGTGTCTATAATTGGCTACTCAGTTTCCTTTGTTTTAGGGATATTATTGAGTGGCATAAATTGATTTATAATGGTAGTTTTTGTTGTTATTATTATTATTGTGTTAGCACATGTCCAACTCTTTTTTTCAGCGTAAACGGAGATTTGGCTTGATATCAATGATAATTACATCTCAGTTATTTCCTGAAGTCTACAATGAGCCAAAAACATATTGAAGACGACCGAAGATTTTATTTTGCCACTTCCACAAAGCTGTAACTGGCTGTTGTGCCCCCTCCTTCACCCGCCTTCCCTTGACCCATCATCACTATGACATCAGCATTTCAGGCTTAAGTCCAAAACATCTGCAGATATCGTGAGCTCAGCTACAGGGCGGCAAAGGAATAACACACTCCACAAGACAAGGGAATGAGAGGATCAGCAGCTTAGGAGGGGAGAGCTGCCAACACAACAACACAACGAGAAGCACCAAGAGCCTGAAAGGAAGGGTCAAAGAAGTTCAAAGAAGGTGTGAGAAGAGCACAGAAAGAGAAATAAGAGTGTGTCTGCCAGGGGAGACCGGCAAGAACACACACTGAGAAACATCCCTTCGGCATTGCAGCAGTTAAGCAACAGGAAATAAAGATTAATTGAGAGGAAGAAGTTGTTACGCTTGTGAAAAAAAAAATAGCAGATCCAGGGGAGGGACGAGACAAAAAAGGGAGGAAAGTGACATTTACAATAAATGAGTAGAGAGAAAAGAAAGCAAGTACATCTGGATTTTATGCAATTATATTGCATGTGGGTATATACAGTACAGACCAAAAGTTTGGACACACCTTCTCATTTAAAGATTTTTTTCTGTATTTTCATGACTATGAAAATTGTACATTCACACTGAAGGCATCAATACTATGAATTAACACATGTGGAATTATATATTTAACAAAAAAGTGTGAAACAACTGAAAATATGTCTTATAGTCTAGGTTCTTCAAAGTAGCCACCTTTTGCTTTGATGACTGCTTTGCACACTCTTGGCATTCTCTTGATGAGCTTCAAGAGGTATGTAGCACCCTGAGGATTCGGCTGCTACAGGGGTATTGCACCTCAACCCAGAGGTGTGATATTCCACTCCCGGGTAAGGATGGAGTGTGGAACTGAGCTCGGTAGGCTGCATGCACTACATACATCCCATTTCCGAGGAACAGGCCGACGGTACTCCCACTTAGAAATGTGCAGGTACGACCGAGTCTGTTCCTGGCTGGAGTGGGAGGGGGGTGGTACATCCCAAGTAGTGTAGGGGCAGATAGGGGGAGCAGCCTGGGTAAAGTTAGGAGCTCATTGGGTGCTGGTCACCTGAGCTCACACATAGAGGGTGTATATAAGGTGGGCACCAACTAAGAACAGGGTCAGTTGCAGAGAGAAAGTCAGCGAGCAGAGGAGAAGAGAGACCCAGAGTGAGAGAGGAGAAAGAGAGACCCAGAGGGGGAAACAGAAGAGAGGACTCTAAGAACCCAAATTAAATCCCCGGGTGAAGAGTCGGCATCAGGGTACCGGAACCCAAGCTGGTGGGGGCAAAAACACACCCCAGCCAGAGACCAGAGGCCGTGGGCAGCGTCTGCCACGGCCACCCACCACATCCACCACGAAGGCATACCACGTGGAGGGTCAGGGAACCCAAGGCCAAGGGTCTCCCAACAGAAGGCCCGAGGGAGCTGGACCTGGGTGGATCAATAGTGGGGACGGCCAGAGAAAGGACAGAAGGAGAGCTCAGGGTCACGCTCCGGACTTATTTGGGGGTTGGCTGGATCCAGAACCTGGTGGACGCAGCACGGCTCGGGAGGTCACTCGAAGCTGGAGTGACCGGAACATCAGCAGTGAGTAAACATCCTAAACTGCATAACCCGACTCTGTCTCTGATTGCCGTCTACACTGCATCACCACAACCCCCATCCTCTGCACCTGATCCCCCTGAGGCTATACCCCACCCGTTGGGGGTTATATCACCAAAGCTGCACCTACACCATCAGCCTCAGCGGACCCTGCTGCAGCGGCGGCCATAGTGACCGCAATACAACGGGTGGCGTAGTCGACATTAAGAACTTATTAACATCTGTAGGACTGCCACATACAACTGAGTTTGACACCCTGGGCACGGACCGGGTCACAGCCACTCGGAAGACTACAACCCCCATCTGATCCGGCTCCGGATATTCCCCCTAAAGAATATGGCCCAGGGGGCGCGTCAGGTAGTCACCGGAAATGGTCTTCACTTCACGGAATAGCATGCCGCTGCAAGATGCTGTGGTAGCCATGCTGGTTCAGTATGCCTTCAATTTTGAATAAATCCCCAACAGTGTCACCAGCAAAGCACCCCCACACCATCACACCTCCTCCTCCATGCTTCACGCTGGGAACCAAGCATGTAGAGTCCATCCGTTTACCTTTTCTGCGTCGCACAAAGACACGGTGGTTGGAACCAAAGATCTCAAATTTTGACTCATCAGACCAAAGCACAGATTTCCACTGGTCTAATGTCCATTCCTTGTGTTCTTTAGCCCAAACAAGTCTCTTCTGCTTGTTGCCTGTCCTTAGCAGTGGTTTCCTAGCAGCTATTTTACCATGAAGGCCTGCTGCATAAAGTCTCCTCTTAACAGTTGCTGTAGAGATGTGTCTGCTGCTAGAACTCTGTGTGGCATTGACCTGGTCTCTAATCTGAGCTGCTGTTAACCTGCGATTTCTGAGGCTGGTGACTCGGATAAACTTATCCTCAGAAGCAGAGGTGACTCTTGGTCATCCTTTCCTGGGGCGGTCCTCATGTGAGCCAGTTTCTTTGTAGCGCTTGATGGTTTTTGCAACTGCACTTGGGGACACTTTCAAAGTTTTCCCAATTTTTTGCACTGACTGACCTTAATTTCTTAAAGTAATGATGGCCACTCGTTTTTCTTTACTTAGAATTTGTGTTATGGCAAGAAAAAGCAGCTAACAGTCTATTCAGTAGGACTATCAACTGTGTATCCACCAGACTTCTGCACAACACAACTGATGATCCCAACCCCATTTATAAGGCAAGAAATCCCACTTATTAAACCTGACAGGGCACACCTGTGAAGTGAAAACCATTTCCGGTGACTACCTCTTGAAGCTCATCAAGAGAATGCCAAGAGTGTGCAAAGCAGTCATCAAAGCAAAAGGTGGCTACTTTGAAGAACCTAGAATATAAGACATATTTTCAGTTTGGACTCACCTTCTCATTTAAAGATTTTTCTGTATTTTCATGACTATGAAAATTGTACATTCACACAGAAGGCATCAAAACTATGAATTAACACATGTGGAATTATATACTTAACAAAAAAGTGTGAAACAACTGAAAAAATGTCTTATATTCTAGGTTCTTCAAAGTAGCCACCTTTTGCTTTGATGACTGCTTTGCACACTCTTGGCATTCTCTTGATGAGCTTCAAGGCGTAGTCACTGGAAATGGTTTTCACTTCACAGGTGTGCCCTGTCAGGTTTAATAAGTGGGATTTCTTTCCTTATAAATGGGGTTGGGACCATCAGTTGTGTTGTGCAGAAGTCAGGTGGATACACAGCTGATAGTCCTACTGAATAGACTGTTAGAATTTGTATTATGGCAAGAAAAAAGCAGCTAAGTAAAGAAAAATGAGTGGCCACCATTACTTTAAGAAATGAAGGTCAGTCAGTCTGAAAAATTGGGAAAACTTTGAAAGTGTCCCCAAGTGCAATTGCAAAAACCATCAAGCGCTACAAAGAAACTGGCTCACATGAGGACCGCCCCAGGAAAGGATGACCAAGAGTCACCTCTGCTTCTGAGGATAAGTTTATCCGAGTCACCAGCCTCAGAAATCGCAGGTTAACAGCAGCTCAGATTAGAGACCAGGTCAATGCCACACAGAGTTCTAGCAGCAGACACATCTCTTCAACAACTGTTAAGAGGAGACTTTGTGCAGCAGGCCTTCATGGTAAAATAGCTGCTAGGAAACCACTGCTAAGGACAGGCAACAAGCAGAAGAGACTTGTTTGGGCTAAAGAACACAAGGAATGGATATTAGACCAGTGGAAATCTGTGCTTCGGTCTGATGAGTCCAAATTTGAGATCTTTGGTTCAAGCCACCGTGTCTTTGTGCGACGCAGAAAAGGTGAACGGATGGACTCTGCATGCCTGGTTCCCACCGTGAAGCATGGAGGAGGAGGTGTGATGGTGTGGGGGTGCTTTGCTGGTGACACTGTTGGGGATTTATTCAAAATTGAAGGCATACTGAACCAGCATGGCTACCACAGCATCTTGCAGCGGCATGCTATTACATACGGTTTGCGTTTATTTGGACCATCATTTATTTTTAAACATTACAATGACCCCAAACACACCTCCAGGCTGTGTAAGGGCTATTTGACCAAAAAGGAGAGTGATGGGGTGTTACACCAGATGACCTGGCCTCCACAGTCACCAGACCTGAACCCAATCGAGATGCTTTGGGGTGAGCTGGACCGCAGAGTGAAGGCAAAAGGGCCAACAAGTGCTAAGCATCTCTGGGAACTCCTTCAAGATTGTTTGGAAGACCATTTCTGGTGACTACCTCTTGAAGCTCATCAAGAGAATGCCAAGAGTGTGCAAAGCAGTCATCAAAGCAAAAGGTGGCTACTTTGAAGAACCTAGAATATAAGACATATTTTCAGTTGTTTCACACTTTTTTGTTAAGTATATAATTCCACATGTGTTAATTCATAGTTTGAATGTCTTCAGTGTGAATGTACAATTTTCATAGTCATGAAAATACAGAAAAATCTTTAAATGAGAAGGTGTGTCCAAACTTTTGGTCTGTACTGTATATATATAAACACACACGTACAGTAGATATAGAAAGTCTATACACACTAAAATGACAGGTTTTTGTCATGTAAAAAAACTATACCAAAAAGAATCATTTCAGATCTTGATGACCTTTACTCTGAAATGACTGACAGCTCTCTCCCCACATGCATGCATAAGTAGAGACCTGTTACTCAAGGAGGGCGGGCTGGGAGAAGCCGCCGGTGTTCTGCTTTTCTGACAAGTCTCCAGCGCAGCTCGGTCCCCTACCAGTTTTTAAAGTATGTTTTTCTCTAAAACACTGGAGCATTTCAGAGTCAAACATATGTGGATGAAATCATACAATAAGTGCCTGATATATGATGTCCATTGATTGGTCAGCATATATCAACTCTCAGTTTCCCTTTAATTGCACCTATAATCTGTACAAATCCACTAAGAAACAAACTGAAATCATTTTGAGGAGGGAAATAAAAGTAACGAAACTAAAAGGAAGAATGGGCAAAGATTGCCATGTGACGTGCTAATTCCTCCTGATGACTCTGACCCCAAAAAAGACTGAATGCTGTCATAAATTCAAAGGACACTTAAACACATTATTAATTTAGTGGTGTGCATATTTTTGAAATTGATTTTAGTTCTTCATTTTTCTTTTTCCACCCGAAAATATTTGTTTATTTTTAAACAAATTTGTACAGATTTGTGAATTGTACAGATGTATTTCTAAATTGTACAGATTTTGGGCGATATTAAGGGTGGAAAAAGTTCTGAAATGATGTTTCTAATGATTTTTTTGCAAGATGAAAACCTGGCATTTTAACAGGGGTGTGTAGACTTTTTATATCCACTGTAGACAGATATTTCTAGAAACAATGTAAAATAATATGTACTGTAGAAAACATTACAGATCACACGACGGACCCAATCCCTCCAAGCTTGTTTTGAATATTTATTTATTTTACTCACCTATATAGTACCATTAATTACACAGGACTTTACAGACATCATATATAGTGCTTTGCTCTCTGCACTCTTTTACATAGTAATACATTTCTTTATTTTATGGAGATTTGTGTTTGATGTCATTATGGATTAGTAGTCGTCTACCATTCATCAATGTGGTGTGGACACTTACGGCTCATAGGTACTGGACCTACCCAATTATACATGGGACTGTATAAGTGTTGTTATAGTGAAGCGATCATCAGAAAATGATTTATTGTTTAAATCAGTGTTACATGTATTTCTACAAATTGCATTTTTTTCATATCACAATCTTTATTAAAAAAAAATGTATTCTTCAATTTTCACATGATCCTTATCATTAGAAGCAGCATTACAATGATAGATGATGCCTCTATACACAGCTGATAAAACAGGATCCACCGATTACAATATGCGATATCACAGTAGACCACGCTCCCCCTCCTTTGCACATGCTCATTAGATCCTTCAATGCAAAAGATAGGGTCGGAGTCTGTTCATTGTGGCTAATTTACATGTGTTGTTTCATGAAACAACAGGAAGTTGGAGTCTAAAAAAGCGTTTCCGGAGCATGCGCACATAGGATATGAAGCTGGGACGTACACCCAGATTCAGTGCGCATGCCCCAGAAAACTGAGCGCCATTGCACAAGTGCTGGATCTCCTGGGCTATTGCGGTGACGTAGGGAGCTGACTGGAAGGAAAGCTAATGCGATGGGCGGGGAGAATTTCAAAACACCATGACTGAACAGTTAGAGCTGCCCGCCTCTATGACTGAATCCGGAGGTATGAGGGGCAATCATCAAAGTGTAAAAAAGTGATTTGTGAGCTAAATACTCTGACATTTTGCTTGAGAAAAACATGTTAGTGATGCATTGTGTATCACTAACAAGACACTAGGGGCAGTTTAATGGCCATAAAGGATGTGACAGGTTCCCTTACTGCAAGGCAATAGTGTTGAAGGTATCCTGACAGTAGATTCATGCTGACCAAACCACAGGCGGCATGAAATCAGACACTGGCTACAATATTGCAAACTTGTATTTTTTACGCTACTGCAATTCAGAGAAAACATACTTTGGAAATCTGACGAGGACTATGCGCCTCGGATGACTAGTCCACAGCAATCTGACGAGGACTATGCGCCTCAGATGACTAGTCCACAGCAATCTGACGAGGACTATGCGCCTCGGATGACTAGTCCACAGCAATCTGACGAGGACTATGCACCTCGGATGACTAGTCCACAGCAATCTGATGAGGACTATGCGCCTCGGATGACTAGTCCACAGCAAATCCCCAGCAACTTTGTTCCACCCTTAACAGATGTCTTCCTAAATATACAGTACACATAGGGATCCAGGGTCAGACTGGCCCACAGGAGAACAGGAGGTTCTGTTGGGCCCCTGTGCAGGAGTGAGACACTTACTCCCCAATGGGAGCAGTACTTGACCCAATCATTTACACTATGTATAGACTAAAGCAGCATCTCATCATTCATTCAACAAGCTAACTAGTTTATTATTTTATAGAAGCAGAGGTCAATTTGTGAAAGAGGGTAATGTAATATATGCATGTAGCTGAACAGTGGGCCCCCAGAGTAAATGTAACTTGTGGGCCCTTCCCACCCCTTTCAGACACTGTAGTGATCAGCATGTCAGTCTAAGGCAGGGGTCTCAAACACGCGGCCCGAGGGCCACATGCGGCCCCTAAGGCTCCATTGTGCGGCCCTCGAGCACCTGAGACAATCGCGTCCAGAGAGCATTATTACAGTCTGAGGGACATTATTACAGGCTTGGGAATATTATTACAGGCTGAAGGACATTGTTACAGAATTGAAGACTTTATTACAGTGTGAGGGACATTACAGGATGGGGGACATTACAGAATTACTATATGGAGCTAATTGTAAAACTATATTACTGTATGTGGCCAATTGAGGGTCAAAAAAAACAAACATTTTTTTAAAACAATGTAAAATAAAGAAGAACGGAATAATATTTGGCCACTAAAAATTATGTTTTATGTAAAAACTGAAGTAAAAGAGAAGACCTGTATCATAACCCATATGATAAACACCATTAAAAAGAATAAAAAACATGCCAAAAAAAATAAATTATGATGATCAAAAAGTTGTATTGAAAAATAATGGCATCACTGAAAACATCATCTTCTCCGTCAAAGAACGTGGCCCTTCTTATTCAAATTTTTCCTATGTGCGGCCCCTTTACCCGGCTGAGTTTAAGACCCCTGGTCTAAAGGAATTACGCAGCCAGCCTCTGATTCATGAAGATTCAGCATGAATCTGGTTCCTTTTTACCACTGAGCCACCATTTCATCTTTTTCCTGTCCAAAAAAAAAAAATTAGAAATAGAAGTACTAAAAAGTTTGATGTGTTAGGGGTAATTTGAGAAGTTGGACAGAAAATAAAGGATCTTTTGATTTTTTTTATGCTTTTTTATGTTTGCTTGAGTTAAAATCAATAATAATCTATGTGCATTGCTGCTTTACCTGGATTTCTATAGATCTCGGAGGGAATCCCGGCTTTGTTTTGCTTGTTATATAGAAGGTATAGATAAATGGCAGAGCATGCAATCCCTTAGCTGGGCCCCTAGGTTCAAAAGAATCCGAGGCTCCTGAAATCTACAAACTGGGAGATATGTTAGGAATTCTGGTTTGGATGGGGGGGTTCAGAATGGGTCCCAGCTGTGCTAGCTATAGCTGAGGAATGTTTCCCCCACCACTGCCACACACAGTCACTACAGCACAGCCAGCACAACACGCAGAGGGTTAGCCTATCTTCCGCTCATTGGCTATGTCACATTCCTCACAAGTCTCCATTTACAGAACACAGCCCCAGAAAGGCTTGACACAATACTTTGAACTAAGGACCTTTAGCTTTCTAGGACTGTCTGTCGATATATCAGTTCATGGAGTTTATATCAACAATACTGGCATTGCAGATTATTTCTGAAAAAAAAAATCGTCATAATGTAACATTACAATTTCTATCAAAAAAGCAACGTCAGAAGCAGCCGTGTTTCCCTATAAACACTGGCCGACAACTTGTCCCCTATCACTTAAATAGGCATTAAACTTGTGGTTTGAGTCGTTTTTGGAGCGCTGTGGTTTTGGCACAGTAAAGCCCACTGGACTTATTAAAGGTAAAAATAACATGAAAAAAAAATAATCTCCAAATCTCCAACTCAGTTTATAAACTAAACAACACAATATAAATATTGTACATGAAATATAAAATGACTGCGCATGAAAGCAACATACAGAGGAGAAGAAAGCTGAAGCACATTGTTGTTTTCAATGAAAAATATGAACATTAATGTTACAGAAGGGTGAATACTCTAAACATTAGATTTAGTATGGATTTTATGTAAGGCAATTAATTTGCTTTACAGTTATTGGATCATAAACTTTAATTGTTCTGCAGCAGAATTACTTTGTGTTATATGCAGGGCCAATTATTGCCAAGACACTGAGCAAAAAGTGTTCAGATTCCAAGCTCCTGAGACTGATTTACACATTGACTCTGATTTCTCTTCACCTATTGGTTTGCTGCATGGAATAGTCTGAAATCAGAATTATCGATTAAGGACAAAATATATTTGTACAATGTTGCACTGTAGATTAAAACAATGGAAACTCAAATTCTTCAGTATTTGATATATTTTAATATCTACACAAAATAATGTTCACTACTGAATTTTAACAGAGCCTTGTTATGGCTACCTTGTGGGGGCAGGGACTTCCAGGTTCAAAATGAAACCTATAAATGACCTATAACCTTATTCTGCAGATTATGTTCTCTACTGAAATAATATCCACAGTTTAGCAATTTTTAGCAAAATATATGAATATGGGAGGTCTTGGTATGAAGATCATTTTCCCTCTATTTACTCCTCAATTAATAAATGGCTTCAATGATTCAAGATCTCTACTAATAAGCAGCACCAGGACCAATAAATCAATAATGAACACACCGATTCTATGGCCAGTCTTAACTAAATTTATAAATATATTATATATATATGTATATTATAGCAAAGTCAGGTAGTCTAGGGATAAATCCTAGCACTGCTGGTCTTGATTAGATGCACCTGGCTAGCTTTGAGTAAGGAACAGGGCCTGTGTATACCTTGGGATAGGTCAGTATGCTGGATGTCGAGCAGAGTCGAGTGTGCTGCTGCTAAGTGACCAGCGAAAATGTGAGCTCTAGCTGACAGAGAGACATGCCGGAGTCTCTCTCTGAATGGAGACTGCATGGGTCAGCTAGGAAAGCTGATCAGTCTGTGTGTCGGAGCTGCAGGGTAATGTAAGGAAGCTGCAGCTTGTTCAGTGTGAACTGTGTATAGAGTTGAACACTTCTGTTTGGCAAAGAAAGGTTCAGGAACTCCGGCTAAGGCGACGGCCCCGCTATTAGTATTTGGTCAGTATTCGGTCAGTATTTTTTCTCATAAGTGGGAGCCAAAACCAGAAGTGGGTAATAAATGTAGAATTGGTGCACTTGTTTCTATTATACCTTTTCTCTGATTGTTCCTCCTGAGAAAAAAAACTGACTGAATACTGACCAAATACTGATAGTGGGGCCATGGCCTTAAGGTGATACTGAGACTGGTACGATCGTATCTATTCTGTATATAAAGTTTGCTCTAGGAGAAAAGACTGTAATCTGTTTGCGTGGGCCCACACTGACATATGTGCTTGCTGAATGAACTATTTATTTGCTGTTATACCTTTGTACCCAGTAGAAGCTGTTTTGGTTTTTGACGTTTTGGAAAACAACAAAACTGCACATGTTTGGACCAAACCGCATTGCCTGTGTGACCGATACTTAATACCTACAGTACAGACCAAAAGTTTAGACTATAAGAAGATAGCAAAGCATTTTAAGTTGCCCTTTCCTCACTTCAAAATGTAATGAAGAAATGGTAGTTAACAGGAGCAGTGGAGGTCAAGATAAGGTCTGGAAGACCAAGCAAAATTTCAGTGAGAGCTGCTTGTAGGATTGCTAAAGAGGCAATTAAGATCCCCCTCTTGACTGCAAAAGATCTTCAGAAAGATTTAGCAGACTCTGGAATTGTGGTACATTGCTGTACTGTTCAGAGACACCTGCACAAATATGGCCTTCATTGAAGAGACATCAGAAGAAAACGTCTCCTGCATCCTCACCATAAATTCAGCATTAGAACTATGCAAAAGAACATCTAAACAAGCCAGATGCATTTTAGTCCTGTGGACCGATGAGGTTAAAATAGAACTCTTTGGCCACAATGATCAAAGGTATATGTGGAGAAAAAAAACACAGAATTTTAGGAAAAGAACATCTTGGTAACCATTAAGCACAGGGGTGGATCAATCATGCTTTGGGGTTGTGTTCCAGCCAATGGCACGGGGAACATTTCACGGGTAGAGCAAAGAATGGATTCAATGCCATTTTAACAAATTCTGGATGCAAACATAACACCATCTGTAATAAAGCTGCAGTTGAAAAGAGGATGGCTTCAACAAATGGATAATGATCTTAACACACATCAAAATCCACAATAGCCTACCTCAAAAGGAGCCAGCTGAAGGTTTTACAATTGCCCTCACAGTCCCCTGATCTGAACATCATTGAAAATCTGTGGCTAGACCTCAAAATAGCAGTGCATACAAGATGACCCAGAAATCTCACAGAACTGGAAGAATTTTCCAAGGCAGAATGGATGAAAATCCCTCAAAGAAGAATTGAAAGACTCTTGGCTGGTTACAAAAAGCATTTACAAGCTGTGGTATTTTCAAAAGGGGATGCTACTAGGTACTAACCATGCAGGATGCCCAAACTTTTGCATGTGCCCATTTTCCTTTTTATAATTTTTAAAATGTAAAAGATAAAAATATATAATTTTTATTTGCCTAAAATACAAAGGAAATGTGTCATCTTTAACTTTAGGCCTTTTAGAGATAATTTCTTTGTTAAGTTGCTTAACTGTTTACAATAACAGTAATTTTGATCAGGGGTGCCCAAACTTTTACATGCCACTGTATGAATTAACACATGTGGAATTATATACTTAACAAAAAGTGTGAAACAACTGAAAATATATTCTAGGTTCTTCAAAGTAGCCACCTTTTGCTTTGATGACTGCTTTGCACACTCTTGGCATTATCTTGATGAGCTTCAAGAGGTAGTCACCGGAAATGGTTTTCCCTTCACAGGTGTGCCCTGTCAGGTTTAATAAGTGGGGTTTCTTGCCTTATAAATGGGGTTGGGACCATCAGTTGTGATGTGCAGAAGTCTGGTGGATACACAGCTGATAGTCCTACTGAATAGACTGTTAGAATTTGTATTATGGCAAGAAAAAAGCAGCTAAGTAAAGAAAAACGAGTGGCCATCATTAAATTAAGAAATGAAGGTCAGTCAGTCCGAAAAATTGGGCAAACTTTGAAAGTGTCCCCAAGTGCAGTTGCAAAAACCATCAAGCGCCACAAAGAAACAGGCTCACATGAGGACCGCCCCAGGAAAGGAAGACCAAGAGTCACCTCTGCTTCTGAGGATGTTTATCCGAGTCATCAGCCTCAGAAATCGCAGGTTAACAGCAGCTCAGATTAGAGACCAGGTCAATGCCACACAGAGTTCTAGCAGCAGACACATCTCTTCAACAACTGTTAAGAGGAGACTTTGTGCAGCAGGCCTTCATGGTAAAATAGCTGCTAGGAAACCACTGCTAAGGACAGGCAACAAGCAGAAGAGACAAGTTTGGGCTAAAGAACACAAGGAATGGACATTAGACCAGTGGAAATCTGTGCTTTGGTCTGATGAGTCCAAATTTGAGATCTTTGGTTCCAACCACCGTGTCTTTGTGTGACGCAGAAAAGGTGAACGGATGGACTCTACATGCCTGGTTCCCACTGTGAAGCATGGAGGAGGAGGTGTGATGGTGTGGGGGTGCTTTGCTGGTGACACTGTTGGGAATTTATTCAAAATTGAAGGCATACTGAACTAGCATGGCTACCACAGCATCTTGCAGCGGCATGCTATTCCATCCGGTTTGCGTTTAGTTGGACCATCATTTATTTTTCAACAGGACAATGACCCCAAACACACCTCCAGGCTGTGTAAGGGCTATTTGACCAAGAAGGAGAGTGATGGGGTGCTACGCCAGATGACCAGGCCTCCACAGTCACCAGACCTGAACCTAATCGAGATGGTTTGGGGGTGAGCTGGACCGCAGAGTGAAGGCAAAAGGGACAACAAGTGCTAAGCATCTCTGGGAACTCCTTCAAGATTGTTGAAAGACCATTTCCGGTGACTACCTCTTGAGGCTCATCAAGAGAATGCCAAGAGTGTGCAAAGCAGTCATCAAAGCAAAAGGTGGCTACTTTGAAGAACCTAAAATATAAGACATATTTTCAGTTGTCTCACACTTTTTTGTTAAGTATATAATTCCACATGTGTTAATTCATAGTTTTGATGCCTTCAGTGTGAATGTACAATTTTCATAGTCATGAAAATACAGAAAAATCTTTAAATGAGAAGGTGTGTCCAAACTTTTGGTCTGTACTGTACCTGAGAGCGTGAATCCCTACAATTGGTGTTTTTGGATACAAAGAAGGCTCAAAGAGCACCGGTGATTGATGTGGAAAGATTGAAGGTCCTGGATAAAGGAAGCTAGAGCATTGCAAACACAATCTGAAAGCATGGAAGAGCTGTCCTGCCGGAAGGTGACATTGCTGCGGTGTCATGGCATCGCTGGTGCTGCTTGGGGGAGCGCTGAGAGCTGGAAGCCGACTCTTTAGTGGAGTTGTGCTGAGGAGAACAGGGGTCCGCAATGCCATAGGCGAGGTTCACATAGCACCTTGGTACAGAGAGATGGTGAAACTGACAAAGTCCCAGAACCAATGGACTGCAGCATTGGCCAGAGCATCTCCTACTTCACCTACCTTGCCTGGAGTGATGTTCCTCATCCTGGCGACGGGCCTCATGCATACCAGGTGACTGTGACAGGTGTCCAAGTGCCAAGTGACGGTGACTGACAGTGGGATTTAAGCACCGCAATCTGGCCAGGGTGTTAGTTTGAGTGCCCATCTTCCCCTCACAAATTGATCGCAGGGAGCTGAAAGCACTTACCGTATGTCTGTAAAATTATCTTTTCTATGACATCCAGCCTGCGGTGTAGTTGTATTCTGTAGGAGTGATCAAACGATCAAATGTTCAAGTCCCCTAAGAGGACTAACAAGTAAAGTAAAAAGTAGAAAAAAAGTTTTTAAAATTCAAATCACTTTTACCCCATACACATACACACCTCAGTTAATAAAGAAAAGTAGAAGATAGTTAAAATACATATTTGGTATTACTGCATCCAGAAAAATCTGAACTATCAAAATAAAATATTAATTAAGCTGATCGGTAAAAGCTGTAATGAGGAAAAAACAAACCACAATAGAGTTTTTTTGGTTTCCACAATAATGCAAAAAAAAATAATAAGCAAACAAAACAGAATGTACCTCAAAATTGTAGAGCCTAAATCATCATCTCTCCAAGGAAAAAAACAAGCACTCACACAACTCTGTGAGGGTAATGTAAAATTGTGCTGTGTCTCAGAAAATGGTGACACAAACCAATTTTATTTTTTACAAAATTCTGAATTTTTTTAAGCCAATAAAATAGTAAAAAAAATACGTTTTTCATATCTCCATAATCGTACTGACCTGGAGAATCATAATTTTTACTGCACAATTAATGAAAGCGGAACTTGCATTTTTTTTTCATCATTTCACCGCATTTGGAATTTTATTTGCGATGTTGCCTTACTCTATATGGTAAAATAAATGGTGTTGTTCAAAACTATATCTCGTCCAGTAAAAAAAAGAAATGTTGATGGGGAAATAAAAAAGTTATGACTATTTGTAAAAGGAGCGGAAACTATGAAAATGCAAAACTGTAAATTGGCTGCAGAGAGAAGGGGTTAATTGGACATCATTATGCAGGACGAATCTTGCCAACAGTTGTAAACAGATCTGAGGGGCAGAGAATCAGGATTTTTTCTAAGTTAATACAATGTGTGTTGCCAAATTGATCAATAAACATGTTGCCTTCTGCGACCTCCAATTGATAGAATGTCTTATTTGGCCAGCTGTAGCTCTATGGCTGGTTTGCTAGAAATAAGATCATGCATGAGTCTTTTCTATGAATGCGATCTAAGGGGTAACGTTTCTCCTTGTGAAGAGTGACATTGACGTCATTTAGTCATGTGACGGGTTACGCGACCGCCGACGTCAGCGGTTGCGTGACCCATCATATGACTAAATAACGTCATGGCAGGTCCTTTTAGACCATCGCGAGCTACCGGCAAGCCAGGATGGATCGCTATGGAGACCGGGGGCCACCAGAAGATGAGTATAATGTATATTTTTTATTCTAAATTCTTTTTTTTACAGGTACTATGGTACCCAGGTCTGGAGGAGAGTCTCCTCTTCTCCAAACCCGGGTACCATCCGCACATTGAATCGCAGAATATCCGCATGTGCACATGTAGTGATGCGGATATTATGCGATTCAGAGCAAGTCAATGGTGGTGAAAATGCCGCGATTACGCAAAATAATTGGTAGTGCTGCGGACTTTTCGGCAATGATTATCCGCAGCGGAAATTTCCGCAGCATGTGCACAGCACATGCGGATTATCATTGGGGAACATGGCAGGCCTTCTACCATGCGTTTTTTAAGCGTTTCTGCAGCGAAATTGCTGCTGCGGAAACGCTTAAAAAACGTCAATTTTGGCTATAAAGCAAGACAGAAACAGATGAAATCTCTTATCAAAAGCGTTCGAGTCAAAGTTTTTTTTGTTTTATGTTCTTAATGTTAAATCACTTTATCATTGAGAAGTTCATCAAAGCTTTTATGTCAGTATTCTGGTACAAAAAGCTTTAAAAAGTCGCATTATTTTGGCTCAACTCAAGGCTGTGCTAAAATCTTGTAACTTTTGGCATTCTTATGCGATTTTTGCCGAGCTTCAAAAAGTGGCACTTCCGAGTCATGAAGAGACATGTTTTACCCCACAGTAAATTTTTGACATGTTCTATTGAGCGAAGCGGCAGACACTTTAGTCAGCATGTGACCACAACTATGCAAATCTCAAGCTTGCTGACGTGTGATGACCACTGAAACCGGCAAGAGGAGCCAATTTCTAACGCTGTGTACATTACAAGCTGCACGGCTTGCCGAAAATTTTCTCAGGAGTGGACAACCCCTTTAATCTGAGGTCCACTGAGCACTGTCTGGACTGGATAAAACTACACCATTTCACAATGTAACGCAGGTGTTGAAGGCTCTGCGTTTAATTTACTAAAAATGTTCGGAATCTACACACAAAAATATGTTAACAGTTGTAGAATTTCATATATATAATGAGTAAGCTTTACTAACATCAAACTAGAAAACCCCTTTAAGTTCGGTTTTTGGAATATGTAGGATAGTGGTATTTCTGTGAACAGGAAGACACCTGATTTATTACAAAATATGTTTTATGTTCTATATATCTAAGCAGGTCAGAAGATCATCTTAAAGTGGAATTTACACCTCAGAAATTTATGGCACAAGTACAGGATATGCCATAAATGTCTGATAGATGCGGATAAACCATAAATGTCTAAGGCGGAAACAGCATAATAACAAGTATAAGTCTAATATGTGTCATGGTGGAAGTGAGTCTAGGTCAGGAAGTGTTATATCAAATAGGTCACTAAAGCCATAAGGTAATGCACATGGTCACTGACGCTATTACTGAAGCCCCTCCAACTTTTGTCTCGCTAAGGCCACGTTCACACGTTCAGTATTTGCTCAGTATTTCCCTCCGTATTTGTAAGCCAAAACCAGGAGTGGGTGATAAATACAGAAGTGGTGACGTGTTTCTATTATAATTTTTCTCTGATTGTTCCACTCCTGGTTTTGGCTTACAAATACTGAGGTAAAAAACTCACCAAATACTGAATGTGTGAACACGGCCTAAATTTGTGTATGAACCTATAATGTAGTGTGTGTGTTAAGATACTCACCTACCACCACGTTCTCCGGGATCACACAGAGCGCAGTGTGACCCAGCTACTCCAAGAGAGGTGACGTCACTGAGGAGAAGAGCATAGCGACACCGTATACCGGGGAGGGGAGTATATTAGCACACTGACACTACACTACATACACGTGTACACAGGTTTAGGGGAAAAAGTAGTTCATTGGAGGGCTTCTTTGAGGAAAATGTTCATGCGATAGCTTCTTTAAGGAAATATCATATTCATGGTATATTCATTTTTAGAGTAGCTATGTATACAGAGAAATATACAATATCTTGAATATATGGAATTCAAGTCTACAGTTTTAATAAGGACCTGGTCAAAAGTGGCCAGAGATGTGAGCCTTTTTATTTAGTGTTAATTTGTCCATAGGGCGTTGTCTGCCCTTGGTAAAGGCCATAAAAATTAGAACTCAATTTTTAAAAAATAAAAGAAAATTTGCAGGGGAGCAGAAACAAAATAAGAATAAAATCTGGCCACTTTTGACTTGGAGACGGGTCCTTTTTTAAGTCATTTTATTCATCCATGTTGAAACAGGGAGAAATGTTTTAGCCTACACAGTGGGGCGTTTCTCTAGTGGGTGCTGTAATGTAGCTATTTCAATATGTATTAATAAAATGCTTTAAATGGCAGTGCCGCGAGTTCTTAAAGAAGTTGTTCGGTACTTTTTTTACATTGCCCAATGTATTCAGCATGTGGGCATAAGTATCTCTGTAATTACCTTGTGTTGCCTGTAAGTGGCGCTATCGGTGGGCACTCACAGGCAGCATGTGACCTCGCGCTGATGTCACGTCAAGTGAGGCGTGACATCAGTGATGCGCTCTTTCCCAATGAATGGGGAGAGGCAGAGCACGCGGTGGATGCCGGGTGTGACGCAGGGGAATAACCCCACCCACAACCCAGCAGCCACCGGTGGAACGCAGAAGAGGGACCCCCGGCTGCAACCTGGACTTGTCGTGACGTCAGCGGATGTCAGCGCTGGGGGTCACGTGATGCCTGTGACGGCTAGTGATAGCGCCGCTCACAGGCATTATCTGCAACACAAGGTATTTACAGAGATACTTATGCCCCCATGCTGAATACACTTAAAAAAGTACCGGACAACCCTTTTAATCTTCTGAGTGGAGGATATGTGATCATGACTGATTGCATCAACACAATCCTGGTCCCCCATCCTGGTATATGCTCCCCAATCCTGGTCCCCGCTCCCCATTCATCCATAAATTAAAAAAAAAAACACTCCTGCTCAACTTTCCACCGCTCCCTTGCAGCACGTCGCCTGCATTATTTAAATAAAATGGCGCCGGAATCAGCGCGTGCGCATACCACGCTATCCGGCCCCATTTTGTTGAAGACACTGATCTCCGGAGAGGTCGGAGGAGTGTGGCGCCGGAGTCAGCGCCTGCGCATAGTGCGATCTCCGGCGCCATTTTGTTGAATACTAATTTGCAGCGTCTTCAACAAAATGGCACCAGATAGAGCGGTATGCGCACGCGCTGATTCCGGCGCCATTTTATTTTCATTGCCTGCACTATGCACAGGCGCGGACTCTGGCGCCACTCTCCTCCTCCGGCGAAGATCAAGGTATGTCCACACTGGCACCGGAGATCGCGGTATGCGGTCAGCGCCTACGCATGCCGCTATCTCAGGCGCCACACTCCTTCTCCAGCAATATCCTGTCTGGGATGTGTCTTTCTGTCCTGCTACACTGCTCAGGCGCAGTGCGCATGCATAGCCTATAGAGACACATCCCTGGTTATATTATAGATGCTTTACTGATTCTGGTAAAGTTTTTCTCCTGTGGCCCTCTGATTCAAAGTTATGTTGCCTGGTTATGAAGATGCAAATTTTCCCCTTCAACCAACTGGGTGTATACCACAGAACTTCTCTGGGGGCGTGGCCGTGTTTTGATTGGTCAACATCAGAGAAGAGAAATTTAACACCCACAGAGTCGTTCTGTAGTATACGCCCAGTTAGTTGAAGGGTAAAATTGAATCATTACCAGGAACTTTGAAGGTGACAGAAGAAAGAGAAAAAGAGTTCCAAAATCAGTGGAGCGCTGCTCATTGGAGGAGGTGTCCAGTTTAAATAAAAAAAACTCCAGCAAAGGGCCTCTCTTAGCATTTTTGAGTAAGCTGTTGTGAGGCAATCTTGTAAAAAAATTATATCTTGCTCTTTCCCTTTTGAATCAAAGAAACATTTTGGAGCTTACATTATTAAGATTTTAGCCCCACAGCGAAGAAATTTTCTAAGCATTCCTGAAACAAATTCGGGTATTTTCTTCTTAAAGGAAGTCATCTTTATCTAGAGAGGATTTTAGATATCAAGAAGACATCTATGGATAGAGGATAAGTTGTAATTCTGGGAATAACCCTTTAAGGCTATGTCCGGATAGATTTTGTGGCAAATTCACCATGCACCCATGAAAAAAGATTGTGTTGTGGATTTGGAGTGGATTTCACTATATGAATTTTCTCTGACATGATTTTTTTTCTCATACTTCAAACCCAGTCGAACTTCAAATGTGGTCATTAACCTGTAATCTGTTTACAAGCCCCCATACACGAGACGAATATGAGCCAATGAACAGTGGTTCCTCATTTGGATGAACAGTCAATCTTTGGCAAGTAAAGAAAGAACCATCTCGGACTGCATTGGTTGTCTTATAATCCAACATGCCCAACTAGTGTGTTGAACAATAATGAGTGCTCCTTGGTAGGCCATTGGTCGAAATGAACAATCTTTTTTTTTTCATTGAGGCAGTCAACAATTATTCAACTTTCCTCTGATGTGTATGTGAGTTTCCAGAGAGCCTGATACAATAAAAAAGGAATTATAGCATTTTTTAGAAGTCAACAGAACAGGATGTATCTCAGTCATTCTAACAGCAGATAAGACTATTCCAGCGTTTCAAGGTCACCGATATGACATTAAAGCCAGCAAAGCCTCCCAGTCCAGATGGATCAATAGCATCATTCTGGAAGCTGGAAGCTAGAAGGTCTTCCTCCTCCATGTATTGTTAAAGTACACTCATGAGGATAAACAGCAGCATCTCGAGCAGATTCAATCGATATTAGCATTGAACTAGATTTGCACTGCTGCTTCTTGGTCTAACATGAACCGAATACATACAGTATGTAAGTGTGAGTTCAGACAATGAGTGTCTGCTCTGGAATTTCGTGCAGAATCAGCACTGAAATTTCACAACAGAATACAGTACAATGATACAAAACAAAATAATAAAAAAAAACAATAATTCAAAGCGAATCAAAAATGTGCTGCAGATTCTAGGCACGGTGCAAATTTCCAAAGCCGCAGCGTGCCATATATTTTTTTTACATACAGTACAGACCAAAAGTTTGGACACACCTTCTCATTTAAAGATTTTTCTGTATTTTCATGACTTTGAAAATTGTACATTCACACTGAAGGCATCAAAACTATGAATTAACACATAGTGGAATTATATACTTAACAAAAAAGTGTGAAACAACTGAAAATATGTCTTATATTCTAGGTTCTTCAAAGTAACCACCTTTTGCTTTGATGACTGCTTTGCACACTCTTGGCATTCTCTTGATGAGCTTCAAGAGGTAGTCACCGGAAATGGTCTTCCAACAATCTTGAAGGAGTTCCCAGAGATGAAAAGTTACAGACTGTCTTTGAAAATCGTACTGAGACAGACCTCCGGATGAGGTTCTACAACTGCTCTCAGCAACTGGAGGACAGTGTTCGGGACTATGCCTGGCGTTTACAAGGGGCCCTGCGGGCTCTGAAACAGGTCAGTCCAACCAGCATCAATGATGAAAATAAAATGCTGAAAGAACAGTTTATCCGGGGACTGAGGTCCCAAGAGGAGAACAGGACTGTGCGTTGGTGGTCCCTGGATCATCCAGATGCCACCTTTGACACCCTTAAGGACATGGCTATAAAAGGACTGCAGCCCCTGGAAACAACTGCTATCCAATGCTACCAGGGTGGGGCCACCCCAGTACCTGCAGCGTCCACCTTTTCCCCGGTGGCTGCTGAAGCCAAGGTGCAAGCAACGTCCCCTAGTGAGCTGGACAGCCTGCACTCTGAAGTGCGTCAGTTGAGCAAAACCCTGACCACTGTACTGAGTGCCCTGCAGCTGCGGACGGAGCCCGAGGAGGAAGGGAGGATCCTGCTAGCCGACAATCCTGAGGATGTCCCGTGGATGAGAGGGAGGAAAAGGACAACGCCACCCCCTGGGAAGATCAGCGACCAACGCCGTCCACCGAGGGACCCTGTCTGCCACCGCTGCCACAAGTCAGGTCACACCATCCAGAGCTGTCCTTTAAACGAGAAATCCCTGGGGCCGAGGGCCGACACCCAGGAGTAGACTCCCCAGGCCCAACAGACTGGTACAGCAGGTTCGTGGGAGGAAGACCTTTCCTGTCCATTGTGCTGGACGGCATCGCGACATCCGCTCTGCTGGACACAGGATCTCAGGTAACCATCATGCCTGACGTCCTCTACAAAAGGTTCTAGTCCATGGATGACCTAAGCCCACCAGCTCCAAACCTTTCCGTTTATGCCTCAAACGGCCTCCCCCTTAACCTAGTCGGGGTTAAGGATGTGGCAGTAAAGGTGGGAAGAGTGGAACTGAAGGACCAGGGACTAATTGTAGTAGAGACTAATCCTGATGATACAAACTTGTATATGGTACTTGGCACTAACATTGTTAGTAACTGTTTGGGAGAAGTTGTGTTCTTGCTCCAACAGATAGCTGACACTGCCAGACCAGGGCAGAGAAGGGCGCTGCAGAAAGAGATCCGAGCCCTTATGTACCAGCAACAGGTAAAGCTAACAGGCGGTGAAATTGGTAATGTACGGGTGACAGACCCGGTACCCATTGTGATTCCCCCGATGAGTGAAATGCTGATCTGGTGCAGAGCAGCAATAGGTCTAAAAGGACGGAGCTACCAGGCGGTAGTAGAGCCCCTTAGCTCGGAACATAGGCCTACACTCTTGACTGCCAGAGGGGTAGTAGATGTACACAATGGGAGGGTGCCCGTACGCCTCCTAAACTATCCGGAGGACGAGGTTAGATTACCACACTATGCCACTGTTTCCAAACTGTACACAGTAAATAACAACTCCATACACACGGCGGAGTCCTTAACCTCACCAGATGAAGTGGAGGATAATGACCCGGCAACCCAGGTGGAGGATTGGTGTCAACAGCTCCATGTTGGGACAGACACCACTCCTGTCCATCAGAAGCAGGGTGTACACCGGGTGGTTCAGGAATACACGCAGGTATTCAGTAAGCACCCACTTGACTTTGGGAGGATTAAGGGGGTTCAACACCATATCCCCACAGGTGACCATCCACCCATCAAAGAACGTTACAGGCCTATACCACCAGCACACTACCAGAAGGCGAAGGAGATGTTGCATGACATGAAGAAGGCAGGGGTAGTAAGGGATAGTTGTAGTCCCTGGGCAGCTCCCCTAGTTCTAGTCAGGAAAAAGGACGGAAGCATGAGAATGTGTGTAGATTACAGACAAGTAAATCGCATTACACATAAAGATGCATACCCTTTACCACGTATAGAGGAATCCCTGGCTGCCTTAAAGTCTGCAAATTACTTCTCCTCCCTTGACCTCACTAGTGGGTACTGGCAAGTAGCTGTTGCTGAGGAGGATCGGGAGAAGACGGCCTTCACCACCCCGATGGGACTCTGCGAGTTCAATAGTATGCCGTTTGGACTCTGCAACGCCCCCGGAACGTTCCAAAGATTGATTGAGTGCTGCCTGGGACACCGCAACTTCGAGACTGTACTACTATACCTGGACGACGTGATAGTGTACTCCAAAACGTATGAGGACCACTTGAAGCACCTGGCAGAGGTATTTGAGTCGCTGTCCCGGTATGGGATGAAGCTGAAGCCCTCAAAGTGCCACCTGCTCAAGAGAAAGGTACAGTACCTGGGGCACATTGTTAGTCCAGAGGGAGTAGCACCAGACCTGGAGAAGGTCACTGCCATCCAGAAATGGCCGGAGCCGAAGAGCCTCAAGGAGGTACGTCAGTTCCTGGGACTAGTTGGATACTACCGGAGGTTTGTGAAGGACTATACTAAGAAAGCGGTGCCTCTGCAAGACCTCTTGGTAGGACAGTCCCCCAGAGGCAGAAATCCCCTGTTCCAGTGGGGTAAGGAGCAAGCTGAATCCTTTAATGTGATGAAGGAGATCCTGACCGGCGAAGAGATCCTAGCCTACCCTGACTACAGCCAACCGTTCCTGCTGTACACTGATGCCAGCAACGAGGGATTAGGAGCTGTACTGAGTCAGAAGCAGAATGGCAAAGAGAAGGTGATCGCTCATGCAAGCAGGAAGCCCCGCCCGACCGAGAGGAACCCAGAGAACTATAGCAGCTTCAAGTTAGAGTTCCTGGCCCTGGTCTGGGCCATCACCTAGCGGTTCAAGCACTACCTAGCCTCCAGTAAGTTCACTGCCTTCACTGATAACAACCCCTTGACTCATCTGGAGACAGCTAAGCTAGGAGCCATGGAACAACGATGGATGGCTAGGCTATCAAACTACCAATTCACTATTAAGTACCGGGCGGGCTGCAAGAACGCCAACGCCGATGCCCTGTCCAGGATGCCTCACCAGTCAGACACTGAAGAAGAAGTGGATGACCTGGAGGAGATTGAATTACCTGCCTTTCATCGGAATGGGATGGTCCACGAGCAACGAGCCCCCAGGAGGCCTCGCTGTAAAACGTTAAACCCCCTGCCTCACCACAGCTGGAAGGAGACCCAGGACAGCGACCCGGTTGTCAGCCATATCAAAGAACTGATAACCCAAGAAGGTTCCTCCCTGGAGAAGGAAGCGTCTCTCCAAGCCAAGCAGCTGTAGAATGAGAAGAGCCGGCTGTTCATCTATAGAGAGAAGCTGTGCCGGAGGTACGTCAACCCCAAAACCCATGAGATGGTATGGCAGATAGTAGTGCCCAAGACGGACATCCAGATGGTGTTGGAAGCCTACCACGATCAGGTGGGACACTTTGGCTGGAAAAAGCTAGAGACCCTGCTGAAGTGTCGATTCTACTGGGTGGGAATGCGCAGCTCCATTGAGAGGTGGTGCCGAAACTGTGGACCCTGTAGTCTCAGAAGAAAAGACTACAGCTGCCAGAAGGCACCCCTGCAACCCATCAAGACAACTCGACCTTTGGAGATCATGGCCCTGGACCATGTCAAGCTGTCACCCAGCAGGTCAGGATATTCCTATGCCCTGACCATGGTGGATCACTACTCCCGGTTCCTGGTGGTCGCCCCCGTCAAGGACCTGACGTCAGAAACAGCAGCAAAGACGATTCAGGCGTATTTCTGCAGGCCCCATGGATACCCGGAGCAGGTGCTGACAGACCAAGGCTCAGCCTTTGAGGCCGAATTGTTCAAGGAGTTCTGCCATCTGTACGGGTGTAAAAAGATCAGAACTACACCGTACCACCCCCAAACCAACGGTCTCTGTGAAAAGATGAATAACATCATCATCGACCTGCTGAAGACCATACCACTAGAGGAGAGAAATCAGTGGCCAGACCTACTACCTGACCTGGTAGATCTGCACAACCACATACCTGTGAGTTCCACCAATTGTACTCCAGCATATCTCATGCGAGCAAGACCCGGGAAGTTGCCCATGGACCTGGAGCTTGGTGTAGTTGAACCAGAAGCAGATATGTCCACTGAGGACTGGGACACGACAAGACAGGAGCAGTACAGAAGAGTACAGGCCTGTGTCAAAGACAGTCTCACTCGGGTGAGGGACAAGCAGGAGGCCCAGTATAATAAAAGTGCGCCCGCAGAACCCTTTACACCAGGAGAAGTGGTGTTAAATAGAAAAAGGAGAAACCACAAACTTGATGACCAGTGGGAGAGAGAACCCTACACTGTGTTAAATTCAAGATTTGGTAACAGGAAGACCTGTCTAATTACTAAGGATGAAGGAATAACGACTGCAACGGTATCTAGAGACCATCTGAAGTTGTGTCCAGACCTGCTAAAGCCCCAAGAAGAAGTGCCTCTCACCATACCGGAGGAGCCTAAAGAAGCAGTACTCCATACTGACTTAGGAGATTTCCCCTCAGATTGGCCTCAACTAGGAGGAGCAGTAATAATACCTGTGATCCACTTCTTTCAACAGCCAGAAGACCCTCCACAGCAAGTAGAGCCTGTAAGTGCTTCAGAAGAGCCTGCTCAAGAAGAATCCCCGGAAGAAGGATCCCCGGTTGGAGCGGAGCAAGAAGGCCCAGCCAATGGTATACTTGCCAGTCCTGTAGAGAGGTTAAGGCAACCTTGCAGTTCCCCAACACTTAGAACTGACAGAATGGGAGGTAGTGCAAATACTAGTGCCTCACATATCCCAGTACCACGTAGGTCTACACGTAGTACACTAGGTCAGACCCCTGTCAGATACAGAGAGTAAAGAGTGAAACTCTGACAGTGTATATAGTTGCCCCTGGGGTATTATATTGTTTATTTTCATATACGTATTTATTAACTTGTGTTTTGCTTTATAATGGACAAACTAAGTTAAATGGACACTTTCCTTGTTACCTTTAGTTACCCATCTGGGTACATTAAGAACTTTGTGGCTGAGGACTAGGTGCAGCACAAAAACTATTTCTTTAGGTGACCTCAGAAGAAAAACCTGTCTGGTGTGGCACTAACGGAGGTCCAACTCAGGATCGCCATGCCCTACAGCCACCCCAGGGCCTACGTGGAGGGTTTGGGACAGGTTCCTCATGCTACCAAGTACTCTGCCCTGTGAGATGGACATCCTATCGGGGAACCTCACCAAAAGAGACTTGAATTCTGAGGTTGCTTATTATATATATGTATATATTCGTTATTTATAATGATTTATTATGTAACGTTCAAGCAAGTGCCTCCCATAAAGGGAAGATTGTTATTATTTTTGTTATAAAAAGTACTTCAGTCCGGGAGTACTGAGCTTTGCTAGGGGGGAATGTGGCGCCCCTGCTGCGCAATGGTGCCACAGATCCTAGAGGGGTGCATGGACGGATTCCTCCACAAGAGGCCCTGACAGCATACACACACCTCCACCTTCCACCTCAGACCACCAGAGGGAGCCCGGATAGGGATATAAAAAAGGAAGGTGGAGCTAGGCAGTTCAGTCGAGTCTGGAGTCTAGTCAGTACAGACTCAGGGAGCTCAGTTAGTGAGCCCAAGGCGTGCCGATGCCATAAGAACGGTGAAGAGTAGCGAGGCCTACTGCCAGTGTGAAGCCTAGTGAGGGTGAGCGCGGCCGAAGGCAAGTGGAGTAAGCGAGCTACATAGGGGGCAGAGGAGCTTAACCAGCTCACCTCACAAGCATTTACCGGACACCGGGTCCGCGTCTGCAAGGATCTCTAGGACCAGCAGAAACAACCGGAACCCCTGGTGAACTACATGTCCCAGGAATACCAAAAGCTGACTGTAATACCAGGGTCAGGAGTCACTGAGGCCCAAGAGACCAGGGAGTGTGATCTCCAACAGAAGGCCCTACCACCAGGTCAGCAGGTGCAAGACAGAGACCAAGTTAGGCCTAGCTTCAGGCAGGTCATAAACTTAACAGGAAAAGGCAAGAAACAGGAGGCCCTGAACCCGCTCATTGGGGAGAGTCCTGAAATGCACCCTTCACCCTACAGTGCCCTGGACCGTGCCTGAAACACCACCAGTAAAGGTACTGAAGTGAACTGTTGTGTGTGTGCCTATTCTTCCTCTGACCCGGCTGGGTCCCCTCCATCCTGCACCTCTTCTCTTACGCTGCCCTGAGGCCCCGCTCCACCTGTGGGGAGCCGCACCATCTAAGCTGCCTGGCCACCGGCCTCAGAGGACTGTAGCAGCGCTGATGATCCTCACCAGACACCACAGGTGGCGTCACAAACTCTTTCCTACCCCATTTCTCCTTTACCCCCTTTTTAAGAATGACCCCAGGGTACGGCCTCGGGAGCCGGCCACCGCGGCATCCCCCAAAACTAATATCAAGGCCCGGGCGCCGAGTCCCCATCCCTTGGGCGCGTCACAGGCACGGCAGGTAACAGGCAAGAGCCTCCAGGTAGGCTGGCTGGTAGGCACGGCAGGTAACAGGCAGGTGCTTCCAGGTAAGTGGGCTGGCAGGTAACGGGCAGGTGTTTCCAGGTAAGCAGGCGGACAGAGCCCATAGACAGACTGGCGGACTGGACTGTAGACAGACTGTCGGGCTGGAGAGTAGACAAGCAGGCGGACTGGACTTGTAGTCAGGCTGGCGGACTGGACTTGTAGTCAGGCTGGCGGGCTGGACTTGTAGTCTGGCTGGCGGGCTGGACTTGTAGTCTGGCTGGCGGGCTGGACTGGTAGTGAGGCTAGCAGCGGGACCTGAGGGCTGAAGCAGAGTACAACACACAAAGCTACAACCTTGCATGGGCACCTCCATATTGGAGGAGGTGCCTTTTATAGGGGAAGTCCTCCGGCCATTGCCCAGGGACCTTTTAGGACGGCACGCGCGGCCCCTTTAAGAGGGAGGGAGTGCGCGCGCGCCCTAAGCACAGAGCCGGGGAGGCTGCATGCACCAGCAGCAGCTGCAGGGAGGCCAGAAGACGCCGGAGCAGGACCGCAGCGGTAAGGGGGACGGCGTCTTTGCCAGGCCGGAGGCAGAGACGCCGTTGCTACAGTAACCCCCCCCTTTACACCCCCTCTTTTTCAGGCCAGCAAGAAATTTTTTAAGGAGAAGCGGGGGGCGTGGATGTTTTCCCTGGGTTCCCAAGTTCTCTCCTCTGGGCCAAACCCCTTCCAATCCACCAGAAAAAAAGTCTTTCCTCTTACCCTCTTGGTGGCCAGAATGTTTTCTACCTCATAGATGTCCTCAGTGGAAACTGGAGCTGGGGAGGTACCTGGATTGTCGGAAAAAGAATTAAGCACAACTGGTTTGAGGAGAGATACGTGGAAGGAGTTGGGAATCCGTAAGGTGGCCGGGAGTTTTAACTTGTAGGCTACTGGGTTGATTTGCTTGAGGACTTCAAATGGGCCGATGAACCGTGGACCCAACATATAGGAGGGTATTTTGAGATGAACATGTTTGGAGGAGAGCCAAACCTTGTCTCCCGGACGGAATTGAGGTAGATCCAGACGTCTCTTATCAGCATTCTTCTTCATCCGCTCGGAGGATTGAAGAAGTGCGGATCTAGTGTCCTCCCAAATAGTGGAAAATTCGCTGACCAGAGACTCCGTGGCCGGGTTGTCCACTGAAGCGGAAACGGGAAACGGAATCCGGGGATGTTGACCGTAGACCACAAAGAATGGGGACTTGGAAGAAGATTCGCTCTCATGGTTGTTGTATGAAAACTCGGCCCATGGTAGGAGCTCCACCCAATCGGTATGGTGAGCGTTGACAAAGTGCCGGAGGTAGCTGGTAAGGATCTGGTTGATACGCTCCACTTGGCCATTGGACTGCGGATGGTAAGCAGAGGAGAAATCCAGGGTGACATCCAGCAGCTTACACATAGCTCTCCAGAAGCGCGAAGTGAACTGGACCCCTCGATCAGACATAATGTGGAGGGGTAGGCCGTGGAGACGAAAGATGTGATGGATGAAGTCCTTAGCCAGCACAGATGCAGATGGGAGACCAGGCAGAGGGATGAAGTGGGCCATTTTAGAAAAGAGGTCAGCGACCACCCAAATGATCGTACAACCGGCAGAAACAGGGAGATCTGTAATAAACTCCATAGGAATGTGTTGCCACGGGGCAGCAGGTACGGGAAGAGGCAGGAGACGGCCGGCAGGAAGATGTCTGGGAACCTTGTTGCGGGCACAGGACGAACAGGCCGTGACGAAGTCTACCACATCCTGGCGCAGGGTAGGCCACCAGTAATGCCGGGTAATGAGCAGGAAGGTCTTCTTCTGGCCAGCATGGCCGGCTAGTTTGGATGAATGACCCCAGAGAAGAACCTTTTTACGATCCGGAACCGCTACAAACGTCTTACCGGGTGGGAGACGAGACAGATCCAAGGGGGCCACATTCATCACTTTGGAGTGATCGATGATATGCATAGGCTCCTCCTCTTGATCGGAAGACAGGAAGGATCGGGACAAGGCGTCTGCTTTAACGTTCTTGTCCGCCGGGCGGTAATGTAGGGTAAAGTTAAAGTGGGTGAAGAACAAAGACCACCGGGCCTGACGCGGATTGAGTCTTTGGGCGTTTTGAAGATAAGCCAAGTTTTTGTGGTCAGTATAGATGACCACCGGCTGCAGAGTCCCCTCGAGCAGGTAACGCCACTCCTCCAGCGCCAATTTGATGGCTAGCAGTTCTCGGTCTCCTATGGAGTAGTTGCGCTCAGACGAGGAGAAGAGCTTGGAGAAGAAGCTGCAGGTTACCATTCTCCCGGATGGAGATTTCTGGGTGAGCACTGCTCCGGCTCCGGAAGAGGAAGCATCAACCTCCAGAAAGAATTGTTTGTTGTTATCCGGACGGTGCAGTACAGGGGCAGAAGAGAAGGCTTGTTTTAAAGAGCGGAAGGCCTCCTCCGCTTCGGACAACCATTCCTTAGGATTTGCTCCCTTTCGGGTGAGCGCAGAGATGGGAGCAGTCCGGGAAGAGAAATGTGGGATGAAGAGACAGTAATAGTTGGCGAAGCCCAGGAATCGCTGAATCGCCTTCAACCCCTCCGGACGGGGCCACTTTAAGACGGCAGAGACCTTCTCGGGGGTCCATCTGTAGACCTGTCTTAGAGATAATATAGCCCAGGAATGGAAGAGAGGACTGCCCGAAGAGGCATTTCTCAAATTTTGCATATAGGTGATTCTGCCTGAGCTTAAGCAGGACCTGACGAACATCCCTTCGATGTGAGGGAAGATCCGGAGAGAAGACCAAGATGTCGTCCAGGTACACCACCACGCAAGAATATAAGAGGTCACGGAAGAGCAGAACCACGGCGGTAAGGGGGGCGGCGTCTCTGCCGGGCAGGAGGCAGAGACGCCGATGCTACAAATGTACAATTTTCAAAGTCATGAAAATGCAGAAAAATCTTTAAATGAGAAGGTGTGTCCAAACTTTTGGTCTGTACTGTATGCTGCAGACTTTCATAGTCAGTTTCTTTCTTTGCAATGAGTTTTGAGAGTCCTCAGTGGTTGATACCTTTTAATGTTAGCCATTAAAAGGTATCAACCACTGAGGGCTCTCAAATCTTAATATTTTTCTATCTACTGGCTAACCCGGTACAAAAATATATATTTTCCCTGTTTGCAATGAGTGAAATCTGTGCCTCAGTCTGCACTAAAATCAACAATGAAATCTACATGTCAACTCATTGCAGATTTTCATGTGCAATTGTTCCATGTGTGAACTCATCCTAAAGTGCGCATCGCCATACTTTTTTTTTATCGTACGGAATATCATTGTAGGCTACGCTATTCCACACAAAGATGTACATTAAAAAAAAGTTTACTGCAAGTGCGTGGCATGTTTATGATCATTTTGTACACTGGCAACCTATTAGTGATGTATATAATTTTATTCCCATACCATGAGATAAATTAACAGCCTTTGTTCAGAGGTATGCAATGTGAGCTGATACTGATCTATAATTTTCACAGAAGGCCCCTTAAAACCTTCCCGACATATGACATACCAGTACATCATGGCAATTACACAGGCACAGGAGCAGTTTCCGAACTATTGCCGCCAGGAGCTTGGCTCAAGTGATGGCCAAGCTCCAACTGTCACAACCCGCACTGCCCCTGTCTGTTTAACCCTCTAAATGCCACGATCAATAGAGATCTCAGAATTTAGAATGCCGCACCCACATCGTAATCGCGGGCTTACAATGATTGTCATGGCAACCTGTGGTCAAATAATGACCTCAGGGTCTGCCAGCTATGGTGGCCTGTTAGACCATGCCAGGAGCATGGTCTACAAGGCATTCTGTCAGTGTAACACTGACAGGTGTAATGCATTTCAGTGCATGTGTATTACAATACATTATACCAATGATCAGAGTCATAATAGATCCCATACAGGGAATAAGTAAAAAAGTTAAAAAAATTAAAAAAAAATATAAACAAGCTAAAAATATAAAAGAAAAAGAAATAAAAAATGAAGAAAACTGAAAAAAATATGACATCAATAAATACGAATATTTCTGTAAAAACAAAAATAAACAAAAAAAAGTGCACATAATTGGTATACCCACGTCCAGGACAACTTGATTTATAAAACTGTCACACTATTTAACCATTACAGTGGACACCGTAAAAAAAAAATATAGCAAAAACTATGTTTTTTCGTCATACAGCCGACAAAAATGTGGAATAAGACTGAAAATGCAATCTTCTCCTTCAAAAAATAAGCCCTCATGCAGCTCCAGTCAGCGATAAAATAAAAAAAAGTTATAACTCTCAGAAAAAGGCCAAGCAAAAACATTTTTTTTTCAATAAAATTGTTTTTATTGTGTAAAAGCAGCAAAATATAAAAAAACTATATGTGGAATCACTGGATTCAAACTGACCCAAAGAATAAAGCTGCTTTATTACTTTTACGACGCTGTGAATGGTGTAAAAAAAAAAAAAAACAATTCCTAAATTGCAGGTTTTTGTTCATTTTTCCTCCCAAAAAGCGGAAAAGAAAGCGATCAAAAAATATTATGTGCCCAAAAATAGTATCAATAAAAACTCAAACTCATCCTGCAAAAACCAAGCTCTCACGTCACTCTGTCAGTAGAAAAATAAAAAAAATACTATAGCCTTCAAAATATGGTGATTACAAAAACGTTATTTTGCTAAAAAAAAGGTTTTTTTAGTGTGATTGTAGTCAAACATAAAAACTATACAAATCTGGTATCGCTGTAATCATAGTGACCCGAAGAATAAAGCCGCCTTATCACTAAGATCGCGCGGTGAACAGCATAAAAAATAAATAAATAAAACCAATTCTTAAAATGCTGTTGATAATTTCCTCCCAAAAATCACAGTAAGGCTCGGTGCACATTTATTTGTGCTTTATGCTGACCGGGGTTTCCATGTAAATCTCTGAAATACGTGATTCAGACAAAACCCCAATGGAAAATTCACTATAGTGAGGAGGATGTGAGGAGGATGAAATCATTTTGTAAACCCGTCTCACCCATTATACCAGAGGAGATGTCTGTCTACACAAAAGCGCGGTCAACCTCAGTTTTGTGCACCTTTGAAAAGACTGATGTCTCGCCCAGGGGGATATAGGGGACTCGGTACCCAGGCCTTTTACCTTGTTTAGGATGTCACGGCAGTCCGCTCCCGGGCCCGTACTCTGGGGTCTCTCTTGAAAAAGGGGTTTTAGTGTACAGTTTGTCTCGTGACGCCACCTGTGGTTTCTGGTAATAATTACCAGTGCTGCTGCAGACCTCCGGGGGTGATGGGATGGCAGCTGGGATGTTTCTGCTCCCCACAGGCGGAGTGGGCCCCCCAGGGCAGAGTTGATAGATGGGATGCAGGGCGTTGTGGTGTAGGAGAGATGATGGCGCGGCGGCAATAACCGACAGAGACAGTGAGTGCAGTCATCCAATTTTACTCACAGTTCTTTTTAGATTCCTCAGGTACACTGTACAGGGTACCGCTTCCCGCGTCGCGCTGCGTTCACCAAGCAGGAGTTCAGAAGTCCCTCCGGCAATTCGAGAGTACTTATCGGGACCCCCTTTCTATATGTTCCTTTCCTCAGCCGACTTTCCGCGCTGGGTCTCTCCCTCCTGCCCTGCGCCTCACAAAACTGAGCCCCAAGATGGCGTCCTCGGATCCTTCAGGGACACCTGGAGTTTGCTGATCCTAAATGGCTACCTTTCTTGGCTGCTAGAATGCGAGTACGGCAACTGCACCATAAAAGTCAGAAGCCTCCGGTTTCCTAGCCGAGGCTTGAAGCGACACGACTAGCCCAGGGACCGGTTCCCTTCTTGCGGCCTGGTCCCTCTGACACTTGGCAGATTAGAGCGTATGGGTGGCTTCCTGCTCCTTCCGTACCCCTGGGACCCCTTCAGTTACCGGAGCCTCCGTCGTCTGCTCCCCTCCTCTTCTCTCCTCCGCTGGGCCTCATTCACCAGGCCCACTCTGGAGCAGAGCTCCTGAAGAGCACCTGGTCCTGTTACTAGACACCGACCTCCACTTCCTACTACTCCTACTTTACACACCCTCTAACTAAGATGGATCCCCTTTTTATACTCCTAACAAATGCTCCCCTAAACTCCTTCCTCCACCCACACCCACTACTTGGTTCCCCCTCACTCTGGTTCCCCCCACTCCAGCCAGGGACAGGGCTCAGCAGAACACAGTGCATCTTGCCCTTCCAGCCGGCCTGGAGCAGTGTAGTGTTGGATGCAGGTGTTGGGGTCCCGGGCTGTACTCCTTTCCTTACCAGAGAGTGAGGCACCACGGATGCAGTACCTCTGTGGCAACTGAACCCGCAGGGGCACCACACTGACACCGCTAAACAGAGGCCAGACAGAGTCAAGAGGAACTTTGCGGCCTCATTAGTGAATGGATCCGTCAGGGGCTTCCTCTGAATCACATAATTTGGGATGTAGATGGAAACCCCATTGTAAGTGCTCAGCGTAGAGCGCAGCATAAATGTGAACTGTTTGAAAATGTTCTGTACTCCAAAATGCTACCAATAGCATTCAACTCAACCCACAAAAAAGCAAGACTCAGGTCTATCATCTGTTAATGTAAATATAGGGGGTTTTGAGGTTACTGGTAGCACAAAGGCTCTGGAAAAGCTCCATGGCTCCCCCTTCCCCAGAAAAGAAATCCAGAAAAATCTGTGCTTCCAAATCCAAATGCCCACTTACCTTTTGAGCCCCAGTGAGCCTAAACCACATTTATTGTCCACGTGTTTGGCATTTCTGTAGCGATGAGAACCCACCTAATTTAAGAGGTGCATATTTCCAAAAGCACGAGCTGGGCACAATGTATGGGCACTACAATGTACTGGGCACTAAAATGACAGATCACTCAGCAACATCCATTACCGCCTTCTTCTGGAAAACACCCTTGGAGTCAAAATCATCACTACACCTGTAGATAAATTCTTAGAGGGGTATAATTTGCAAAATGGTGTCACTTGTGAGGGGTTTCCACTGTTTAGGCACATCAGGGGCTGTACAAAAAACGGCATGGCATCCGCTAATTATTCCAGCCAATTGTGCGCTCCAAAAGTCAAATGGCACTCCTTCCCTTCTGAGCCCTGCATTGAGCGCAAACAGTAGTTTTACACCACATATGGGGTATCGGCTTACTCAGGAGAAATTGCACAAAAATTTTTGGGGTCCATTTTCTCCTGTTACCCTTGTGAAAATGAAAAATGCGGGGATAAAGCATTTTTGTGGGAAAACTTAAAATTTTCATTTTTTCCTTCCAAATTGCTTTAATTCCTGTGAAGCACCTAAAGGGTTAGTAAACTTCTTGAATGTGGTTTTGAGCACTATGTGGGGTGCAAGTTTTAAAACGGTGTTGTGTTTAAGTATTTTGTATCACATAGGCCCCTCAAAGTCACTTCAAATATAATGTTGTGTCTAAAAAAATTGGTTTTGTAAATTTTGGCGAAAAAATGAAAAATTGTTGACAAACTTTTAACCCATCTAACTTTCTAATCTAACTAAAACAAATTTGAAAAAAATGATGCTGATGTAAACTAGATGACCATCTGTTTTAAGCTCTAAAATTGCAAATTGTTCTAGATTTTCATTTTCAATTTTTTTCAGAAATAAACGCAAATCATATTGACCTAAATTTACCACTAATAGGAAGTATTATGTGTCATAAAAAAAAACAATCTCAGCATCACTGGCATATGTTGAAGCACTCTAGAGTTATTACCTCATAGGCCTTGCTCACATCTGCATATAAAAAAATCGCTCCGATGTTCATCCTGAAAAGTTGGACGAGTGTCACTCCGTATGTCATGCGAGTGCAATGCGAATGTGTGTTTTTTTTCTTGCTTAGCATCCGTATGACAGGCATCCTACTATAGATGTTCTCTTCCTTTGGCGTCAAAGACCTTGCCCTATCCTTGATCTCCTCATACCTTTCCAACACCACACATTTACCGTCTCCCACTCCAACACTACCTCCTCATCCCACCTTCTCTCTATTGGAGTCCCTCAAGGCTCTGTCCTAGGACCCCTACTCTTCTCCATCTATACCCTTAGCCTGGGACAACACATAAATTCCCATGGCTTCCAGTATCACCTATATGCTGATGACACTCAGATCTACCTCTCTGGCCCAGACATTACCTCTCTGCTGTCCAGAGTCCCAGAGTGTCTATCAGCCATATCCTCCTTCTTCTCCTCTCGCTTCCTCAAGGTCAATGTGGACAAAACTGAACTCATAATCTTTCCTGCATCTCACGTATCTTCCCTACCTGATCTATCTATCACAATAAACGACATCACGCTTTCCCCTGTACTGGACATCCGCTGCCTCAGAGTAACCCTTGAATCTGCTCTGTCCTTCAAACCACACAACCAAGCTCTTTCCACCTCTTGTTGCCTCCAGCTCAAAAATATTTCTAGAATCCGTCCTTTCCTCAACCCTCAATCTACTAAAATGCTTGTGCATGCCCTCATCATCTCCCGCCTGGACTACTGCAACATCCTTCTCTGTGGCCTACCTGCTAACACTCTCACACCTCTCCAATCCGTTAACTCTGCTGCCCAACTAATTCATCTCTCTCCTTGTTACCCCTCTGCTTTTCCCCTCTGCAAATCTCTTCACTGGCTCCCATTTTCCCAGCGTATCCAATTCAAACTACTAACACTGACCTACAAAGCCATCTATAACCTTTCTCCTCCGTATATCTCTGAACTAATCTCCCAATATTTTCCCTCACGTAATCTACGGTCCTCCCAAGTCCTCTTTCTCTCCTCCACACTTATTCGTTCCTCACCCAATCGCCTCCAAGACTTCTCCCGAATATCCCCCATCCTCTGGAATTCTGTGCCCCAACACGTCCGACTATCCACCACACTCGGATCCTTCAGACGGAACTTGAAAACCCATCTCTTCAAGAAAGCCTACAGCCTACCATGACCCCGCTGCCTCCTCAACACCACTGGAGCTGCTGCCTTAACAAAAGCGGACCTGCGCCTCAACAACACTAGCGCTGCTGCAACCCCCCACCTACTGTCTCCTTCCCCACCATCCTGTAGAATGTAAGTCCGCAAGGTTCTGTACCAGTTTATCATTGTTTATTTGTTACTGTAAGTGATATCTTTATTTTGTATGTAACCCCTTTTCATGTACAGCACCAAGGAATCAATGGTTCTATATAAATAAATAATAACAATAATATGCAATAAGTATACAATGTGTTTTTAACATCAACTTTTACATAATGTAATGCTCTATGTAACTTAAAGCTAGTTTAAAAACCTAATAAATCAATCTTATATAAAAAGATATAGATAGATGATATTAGACATGAAATACATAATACGAAAGACATTAGATATATAATAGATATATAATAGATAGATAATAAATAGATGTCCTGCAGATATATAATTTCACAAGCCCCTACATATTATTAAACTTGCACTCTTTGGTGTCTTTCATGTGGCACTAAAGGGTGTTTAGACTGGTTTAACCTAATAAATAATTTACAAAGATGATGTGGGGTCCCCCCTATTTTTGATAACCAGCAAAGGAAAAGCAGACAGCTGTGAGCTGATATTATCAGGCTGGGAAGGTAACTGGTTATTTGGTACTTCCCAGCCTAAAAATACCAGCCCGCAGCCGCATTAGATGCGCCAATTCTGGAGCTTTACCTTGCTCTTCCCAGTTGCCCTGGTGCATTGGCAATCAGGATAATGGGGCTTGGGGTTGATGTCAGCAGTGATTTGTCAAAAATCACAGCTGACATCAAGCCCTGGTGTTAGTAATAGAGAGGTGTCTATCAGACACCCCCATTACTAACCCAGTGATCAAAAATAAAAACACACACAAAAATACTTTATTTGAATAAACTCTCCTCCACACTTTCCCTGGTAACCAAATTATTACCCCCCAACCACCCTAAAACAAAACCCAAGCAGGTCTGCCATAGTCCAGGGAATCCAACGTAGTCCACCAAATCCGATGTAGTCTGCAAATGGAAACCTGAAAAACATAAAAAGAGAGAAAAAAAAAAACAATACACTGTCGCTCATTCACCAATTTATTAGAAAAAATGTTCCCATGCAGGTCCGACGTATCATAGTCCAGCATTCCCCGAATCCAGCCCTGGCGACTGTGTATAGAAGTAATGTTACTGCTATTCACAGTCGCCTGGTACTGATGTCACCGCCCATCAGAATTGCCGGCTCCCTCTCCACGAGACCCGGTGGCTCTGAACAGCAGTGATGTCAGTAACTATACAGCTCATCAGAGTCGCTGGGTCTGAAAGAGGGCAGAGTGACTCGGCGACTCTGATGAGCGGTATAGTTACTGACGTCACTGCTGTTCAGAGCTGCCAGGTCTTGCGGAGCGCAGCGTTGAGCCGGCGACTCTGATGAGCGGTGACGTCAGTACCTGATGACTGTGAATAGCAGTAATGTTACAGCTATTCACAGTTGCTGGGGCCAGATTCTGAGAATGCCGGACTACATTGGACCTGTGTGGGAATTTTTTTTCTAATAAATTGGTAAACGAGGGACAGTGTCTTGTTTTTTCTTTTCTCTCTTTTTATGTTTTTCAGGTATCTATTTGTGGACCATGTCAGATTCGGTGGACTACGTCGGATTCCCTGGACTACGGTGGATCAGCATGGATTTTTTTGTTTTTAATAAATTGGAGAACTAGGGAAAGTGTGGAGGAGAGATTTTTCAAATAAAGTCAAATAAAGTTTTTTTGTGTGTTTTTTTTATTACTGGGTTAGTAATTGAGGGTGTCTGATAGACATCTCTCCATTACTAACAAAAGGGCTTGATGTCAGCTGTGATTTTTGAAAATTCCCAGCTAACATCAACCCTGATGCCCCATTACCCCGATTGCCAATACACCAGGGCAATCGGAAAGAGAGAGGCAAAGCTCCAGAATTGGCGCATCAAGTGTAATGTGTCACTTCTGGGGCGGCTGTGGGCTGGATTTTTTAGGCTGGGAAGGGCCCAATATCCATGGACCTTCCCAGTCTGATAATATCAGCTTACAGCTGTCTGCTTTACCTTTGCTGGTTTAAAAAATATTGGGGATCCCACGTAGTTTTTTTTGTTAATTAATTTATTAGGTTAAGCCAGGATAAACACCCTTTAGTGCTACATGAAAGGCACTAAACGGTGCAAATTTATTATATGCATGGGGCTTGTGAAATTATATATCTACAGGATATCTATCTATTCTACAGTGGTGACCAAAAGTATTGGCACCTCTGCAATTCTGTCAGATAATACTCAGTTTCTTCCTGAAAATGATTGCAATCACAAATTCTTTGGTATTATTATCTTCATTTAATTTGCTTGCAAGGAAAAAACAGAAAAGAGAATGAAGCTAAAATCAAATCATTGATCATTTCACACAAAACTCCAAAAATGGGCCAGACAAAAGTATTGGCACCCTCAGCCTAATACTTGGTTGCACAACCTTTAGCCAAAATAACTGCGAACAACCGCTTCCGGTAACCATCAATGAGTTTCTTACAATGCTCTGCTGGAATTGTAGACCATTCTTCTGTGGAAAACTGCTCCAGGTCCCTGATATTTGAAGGGTGCCTTCTCCAAACTGCCATTTTGAGATCTCTCCACAGGTGTTCTATGGGATTCAGGTCTGGACTCATTGCTGGCCACCTTAGAAGTCTCCAGTGCTTTTGACGCGCCCCTGGGCCTGCTTTCTGGTGTAGCGTTGCGCACGCAGGGGTTACCCGGAGCCGGATCTATTAGGGGTGGTAGTCCTTGTGGCGGTGACCCGGTCCGTGCCCAGGGAGTCAGACTGAGTGGCGGTGTACGTAGCAGTAGATATTGGACGACTACGCCACCCGTTGAATGCAGCTATGGAGCCGCCGCTGCAGGGCAGACCGCTGAGGCCGGTGACACAGTTGTGCAGCGGAGATGGTATAACCCCCAACGGGAGGGGTATGGCCTCAGGGCAGCCGACGTGGATGATGGGGGTAGCAGGAACCACTCGGAGACGGTACGGTGTAGTTCAGGGTCTTTACTGGTGACAAAGACAGACCCTCCCGGAGTACTGGCTAGCGAATGGGGCCTGGTCAGTCCTTGAGCAGATGGGATTTCCCCTGGCCAGGCGAAGCTGTAGGCCTTCCCAACTAACTGTACTCTTCTGGCTACCTTGCTAGAGGCGGGTAAAAGTAGCCCACGTCCCTGAGTGTACCGTGTGGTGCTCACCCGTATGGCCGGTGACTCGGGGCCTTCTATTTGCTTCCGCTCCACGACGGCGGTGCTGGTCCCACGCGTGTGACCGTGCCTTAGGGTTTCTTGGCCAGAGGACCGGAATTCCCCTGCCTGACGGATTCTGCTGCTGGGTAAAAGTTAGTCCCCACAGCCTCGGACTCCGGGTCCGGTGAGAAAGCTTCGATCAGGGCGAGCTCTACAGCTACCAGCCCCTGACCTCTTCTTAGCACGATTCCCACAGAGCTCCTGGTCTTTCTTTCCTATTACTGCTTCTCTTCTTCTCTCTACTCTTCTTCCTAACCCTGCCTCAGCCCCAGGTTTATATAGGGGAAGTTCTTCCCCTCCCAGGACTGGGCAGGAGGTGTGGCATGCATAGGATCCCTGACCAAGAGACCTCCCACCTGCTCTCAGACATAACATTGCTGTTACTGTGGAAACCAGACCCCTGGGGTGCCACACTTTCTCTCAAACCATTTTATAGTGCTTTATAGTGCTTTTGAAAGCGTGTTTTGGGTCATTATCCTGCTGGAAGACCCATGACCTCTGAGGGAGACCCAGCTTTCTCACACTGGGCCCTACATTATGCTGCAAAATTTGTTGGTAGTCTTCAGATTTCATAATACCATGCACACAGTCAAGCAGTCCAGTGACAGAGGCAGCAAAGCAACCCCAAAACATCAGGGAACCTCCGCCATGTTTGACTGTAGGGACCGTGTTCTTTTCTTTGAATGCCTCTTTTTTTTTCCTGTACACTCTATGTTGATGCTTTTTCCCAAAAAGCTCGACTTTTGTCTCATCTGACCAGAGAACATTCTTCCAA
This sequence comes from Phyllobates terribilis, assembly GCF_046119375.1. Taxonomy (NCBI): domain Eukaryota; kingdom Metazoa; phylum Chordata; class Amphibia; order Anura; family Dendrobatidae; genus Phyllobates; species Phyllobates terribilis. Next base: position 188,341,957 of record NW_027362762.1, on the reverse strand, counting down.
AACGTTTTAGGCTTTCTCAGGTAAGTTTTGGCAAACTCCAGCCTGGCTTTTTTATGTCTCGGGGTAAGAAGTGGGGTCTTCCTGGGTATCCTACCATACAGTCCCTTTTCATTCAGACGCCGACGGATAGTACGGGTTGACACTGTTGTACCCTTGGACTGCAGGGCAGCTTGAACTTGTTTGGATGTTAGTCGAGGTTCTTTATCCACCATCCGCACAATCTTGTGTTGAAATCTCTTGTCAATTTTTCTTTTCCGTCCACATCTAGGGAGGTTAGCCACAGTGCCATGGGCTTTAAACTTCTTGATGACACTGCGCACGGAAGACACAGGAACATTCAGGTCTTTGGAGATGGACTTGTAGCCTTGAGATTGCTCATGCTTCCTTACAATTTGGTTTCTCAAGTCCTCAGACAGTTCTTTGGTCTTCTTTCTTTTCTCCATGCTCAATGTGGTACACACAAGGACACAGGACAGAGGTTGAGTCAACTTTAATCCATGTTAACTGGCTGCAAGTGTGATTTAGTTATTGCCAACACCTGTTAGGTGCCACAGGTAAGTTACAGGTGCTGTTAATTACACGAATTAGAGAAGCATCACATGATTTTTCAAACAGTGCCAATACTTTTGTCCACCCCCTTTTTTAGGTTTGGTGTGGAATTATATCCAATTTGGCTTTAGGACAATTCTTTTTGTGTTTTTTCATTGAAGACAAATTAAATGAAGATAATAATACCAAAGAATTTGTGATTGCAATCATTTTCAGGAAGAAAGTGAGAATTATCTGACAGAATAGCAGGGGTGCCAATACTTTTGGCCACCACTGTATATATCTATCTATTTTATATACTGTATCTATCTATCTATCTATCAATCTATCCATCTATCTATCTATTCTAAGGGTTCTGGCTGTGAATTTACTGTACTTGGCTGCTAAAATGTTGGGTTTTCTTTTATATGTGTGAGTAAAAATCGGACGCCATATGCATTGTCTGTGTGCCGTCCGTTTTTTTTCTTGCACCCATTGACTTGCATTGTCGATATACCCGCAGCATCCTGTGATTTTTTCCTCAGCCCTAGGAAAAACTCACAGATGAACACTGACTCATTGGTCAAAGTGCAATGTGATTTTTTTCTCGCATTGCACTTGTCTGATTTATATGCTAGTGTGAGCGAACCCATGAAGTGTCAGTGGTCAGAATTTAAAAACTTGGCCTGGTCAGGAAGATGAAAACAAGCTTCGGCAGAAAGGGGTTAACTGATGTAAAAAGAGCCTTACTACTTTACTGTGTATTGCTATTGGCATGTATACATGGTTGTTTTGAATTCATAGGTTATTGCCATTTGAAATCAGTTCATTTATTTATTAATTTGGCAACCTGCTGTTTTCTGTCTAAGGAGAAAAGTGAATTGTTATGTTGCAGACAAACTAGATGAAGAGAGAATTTTGGTAAATATATTACATTCCATAGGCTTCCAAAAGTTAAAAAATGAACAGAGATTTACTCACTGCCCCTACTCTAGCAATGTCTCTCCGCCGGTGATGCCGGTACTGGTGCTGCAGCAGTGATGTTACAATTAAAGCTCAGGTGTAGACAATCACAGCTAAGCTGCTTTGCTGATATAATGCCATGAGCAGATGAGCCTAGTGATTGGCTGCAGCTGTCATGTGACTTATAATCATGACATCAATGCTGCAGCCTGTAAACAAAAAACAGGCAGAGATGAAAACCTAGTGCTGGAGTAGGGGAGGGTGAGTTAAGCTTTGTTTATTATTTTTAACTCTTGGAAGTCTATGGGCTAAAAAATATTAGCATAAAATCCCTTTAAATTGTGATTTTTATAGTTTTGCTCTTTAAATTGCTCATGTTTCTTGATTCATTATGATCTGATAATAAGCTTTCCTCAGTAGACTCCATGGTCTAAATACGTTGAACTTCCGTTCATCTGTTCTTGACAGGTTTTGACAGGTTAAATATACTTTAGGGTAAATTTAATATATTTGACAGTAAATTAGTCACGTCTCTAATGTATCATTTATCGGATCACATATCTAAAAGTTGATCAGAAGAAGCCACTGATAATCTTAGGATATGACACATACAATAAATACAGAATAAATGGGAGCAATGGATACTGTAAAACTAAACTTATTGCCTGCATTGCCTTCACTTTGCTCTCCAAGTCATCCAAAACCATCTCAACTGGGTTGAGGTCGGGTAATTATGGAGATCATGTAATCTGATGCAGCACTCTATTCACTCCATCTTGGTCACATAACACTTACATAACCTGAAGATGTGTTTTAGGTCATTGCTTTCAGGCAACACTAATGATAGTCCCAGTAAGTACAAACCAAATGATATGGCATGGCATTAAAGAATTCTGTGGTAGTTATGCTGGGTAAGTGCGCCTTGAAATCGAAAGGATCACCAACAGAGTTACCAGCAAAGTACCTGAACACCATCACACCTCCCAGTCCATGTTTTATGGTGTTCACCACACATGTAGAAATCATCCGCTCGCCTTTTTTGCATTTAACAAAGACATGGCAGCTGGTGACAAAAATCTGAAATTAGACTCATCAGGCCACAGTACAGATTTTACCTCATCTAATGTCCAGTCCTTGTGTTATTTGGCCCAAAAAAGTATCTTCTTTTTGTGTGTGGTCCTCAGTAGCTCCTTGTTTGCAGCAATTCGACCATAAAGACTGCTTCTCATAGTCTCCTCTGGACAGTTGATGTTGAGATATGTCTACTACTTGATCACTTATGAGGAATATTATCTGAGATGTTGTCAATTTGTGGTTTCTGAAACTGGTAATTCTGATGAACATATTCTCTGCAGCAGAGCTAATTCTTAGTCTTTCTTTCTAGGGGCAGTCCTCGTAAGGGTCAGTTTCATCATACAGATTGATGGTTATGTAACTGAACTTGATGATACCTTCAAGGTTCTAGCAATTTTCTGGATTGACTAACCTTCACGTCTTAAATTAATGATAGACTGTTGTTTCTTGTTACTTAGAATGATAAAGCACTAGCACTCCAACTTTAAGTCATAAAAGCTACTGTCGAAAAGCACTGCCTTCCTGTGTGGTAAATTGAGTAAATTCACAGAATGGTATGAGTGCGTTATTAAAATTTTATCAGACAATGGATACAGGCTGTAATACGTGTGTAACACTGAGAGTTATTAATGCAAATATTGGATTTGTATGGGAAAATAGATGCCATACAACATGCCGTTCCTACCAAGTATATGCTCCGTTATGGGCTTTTAATGTAAAAAAAATTCTTTCTGCTGGTTAATTTTCCTTCCTTGATATTCAGGGTCACATGGAGGTTTTATGGTGGGTAGATAGGATGATAATCTGGCGAGAGTGTGATCTACTATAGGTGAAGAATTCTATTTTGCCGCTCCCCAGCCGGAGGTGTGCAGCACATATGTACCGATACCATACAAATCCATTATTTGCATTAATAATTCTCAGTGTTACCCATGGTATTACAGCCTGAATCCATTGTCTGATAAAGTTGTAATGGCACACTCATACCATTATGTGAATTTATTCTCTTTACTTACTTGAATAGTTCTTACCATATTCTGGTTTAAAATATTTTTGTAATAGGGCTCCACATTGTATGAAACTTTTTACCAATACTGCCTCTGGAAAACACACCTGATGGTCATAAATCATTTCTGAAGGCAGGTGATTCCATAAATGAGCTCTTAACAAGGCTTACCTGTTCATTCAAAGTCATTCCAGGAGTCTACATAATGAAGCTACTTGCAATAATGCCAAGCAGGGGCGTATGGTCCATAGTGGCAGATCACGCAGCCGCTATGGGGCCATGAGACAGAGGGGCCCAGGAGACAAAAGGATCCACTTCTGCAAAAGTTGTGTGTCTGGGGCACAGAGGATGATTCAGTGTCTGCTCTGTTACAGCAGGAGAGGAGGCGCTGCCAACCTGCTTCGGGCTTCAGCAGAGCAGATAGTGAGGCAGTTTCCAGTATGGCCCTTGCTCTCCCTGCCCCCCTCTCCTGCTCTCTGTATTACTGCTCTGCTCCTCCCCCCCTGCCCTGTAATTATAGCAAGAGAGCTCTGTAGTGGGCCCCAGGAGGAGGGGAGGCTGCACCACAGTAGATAGAAGTACAGGCTACAGAGAGAAGAACCTGCTGAATTCATCATGTGCGATTGACGCGCCCCCTGGGCCGTGGGGTACTCGGTGCTGGGCCGGTCGGTGCAGGGGATGTCACAGTGGCAGTGACCCGGTCCGTGACCCAGGGCGGTCAATTAATGGGAAAGGTAGAAGGGGAATAAAGTTATTATATATATATTGTTCGTGACGCCACCTGTGGTATGCGGCTATATGGAGCCGCCGCTGCGTTGTAGATGCTCTGGAGATGGTAGTGACGCAGCAGAGTTGGTTCAGCTCTCCACAGATAGAGCTTAGCTCCAGAGCAGGATGTAGTAATACTAAGAGGTAGCTGTGGTTGGTGCGGTGTAGTGCAGGTGATGGCGCAGATAATGACCAGTCCACAACTTAATGGCGGTTTCCTCTCATCTTTACTTGCGGTTGTAAAGCAGACCGGGGCACAGGTACTAGCTGGTAGTAGAGGTCCGGGCGGCCTGGAAGCATGTTGGGGATCCACCTCGGCAGGTGGAGTTGTAGGCCTTCCCTTTGCGCTAGTCTCTTTGGCCCTGCTGCTTATAGCTGTGCTGTGGCCTTCGTCCCTGAGTAAAACGTCTCTGTGCTCACCGGTATGGCAGGCAGCTCGGGCCTTCCTGGAGTGTCGCTCCCACGTGGCGGTGCTGGGCCCTATGTGCTGCTGAGCCTCTGGGCGTCTGATGGGGCCAGGAGGCCTGCAATCTTCTGCCCTATGGTATCTGCTGCTGGGCCTTCAGTGCTCCACAACCTCGGACTCCGGTGTCCAGTTCTTCTACGCTCCTCTCTGGGGTGAGCTGCCGTGCAGCTCCATGCCCCAGGTCTTTCCTCTTCGCTGTGCTGACTTCAACTCCTCTCACTAACTCTAACTAACCCCGTCTCCAGATCCCAGTTGCTAAGGGGAGGAGCTCCCCTTGCTGGTCTGGAGCCAGGAAAGTGTTGCATGCTAGTATACCTGACTAGGGGACCCCTGCTTGCTTCCAGGCATGGCATCACCTCTTGTGACAGAGGCAATGCCACTGTGGCAACCGGACCCCTGGGGTGCCACATTCTCCCCTAGTTAAATTCAGTACTCCCGGACTGAGGATACCTTTTTGAATTAACAATCAACAATAATAACAATTCACATTACAAATAGTTTACAAAGTCAAAAATTACAAAAAAAAACAACCAAAAATTTATAGCAGTCACTGCGGCGCTTAGTCTTTACGCCACAATCTGGGGATTGTCTTTTTCCGGATAACTCAAATTTGGCTGGTGGGAACCGCATCAACCCACTTTGTGTATCGTCCCTGGGTGAGGCTTCAGGGCACTCTGTCGTTGGGCCTGGTCTTTGGCCACGTCTGCGGTTTATTTTCAAGGCCACTTACTAACTATTTTCAATACTGTCCTGACCACACCTAGTCCTGTGGTCCGATTGTCCATAAATTTAACAACTATATATATCCAAGATTATTTAACGGTTACAACGATATATAACATACACTTCAATTCCTTCAGCGCATCAACCCACTTTGTGTATCGTCCCTGGGTGAGGCTTCAGGGCACTCTGTCGTTGGGCCTGGTCTTCGGCCACGTCTGCGGTTTATTTTCAAGGCCACTTACTAACTATTTTCAATATTGTCCTGACCACACCTAGTCCTGTGGTCCGATTGTCCATAAATTTAACAACTATATATATCCAAGATTATTTAACGGTTACAACGATATATAACATACACTTCAATTCCTTCAGCGGGCAGGGAGCTGACCTTTAGTACTTCGGGTCGATCTACGTAGTACATTTGTTGTCACTGACCTACCCTGGTCCCTAGTGTCTACCCCTGTTGTGGTGGGTTCAGTGTGAACTACACTACGGGTAGTCTGAGGTAACACCGGTAGGCTGGGTAATCTCCTACGAATTCTTTGGCTCACCCTGGGTACAACAGGTTCACTGCTAGCAGAGGGTAAATTCTCCTGATTTGCTGCTGATAAAGCATCTGTCTCTGGGGCCGATTGGTCTCTCTGCTGTTCTGGAGCCTCTGTAGCTTCCGGTGAGGCCGCTTGGAGAAAGGTCAGGATCTGTACCACAATTGCTCTGTTCACCTGCGTCCAAGACCGGGGAAATGCTCCAAGTACTGTCTGGACGGTTTCCTCCACTTTTTCTATAGGCTGAGGGCTGTCTTGGTCTTCTTCTTTGTGTTTCAAATGTTCAGGGCATATCTTCAGGTGGTCTCTTGAGACTGCCGCTGAAGTTTCCCCTCCATCTTTACTGATGAGGCACACTTTGGTGTTATCGTAATTCGAGGGTAGGACGGCGTATGGCTCAACCTCCCACTGGTCATCTAAGTTATGGACTCGTCTCTTCCTCTTTAGTACCTGTTCTCCAGGTGATAAGGGAACTGCAGGTGCATGCTGATTGTAAGTTTTCTCCTGCTTCTGTCTCGCCTGGAACAAATTTCTCTCCACACATTCTTGCACCTTGCGGTATTGTTGCTGCCGCTCTGTATCCCAATCTGCATCTGGTGATGTCGTCTCTGGTGTTAAGACTCCCATGTCTAAGTCAATGGGTAACTTGCCAGGTCTTGCTCTCATCAGGTAAGCGGGTGTACAGTTGGTGGAGTTCACCGGGATGTGCTTATATAGGTCCACCAAATCTGGTAACTTCTCTGGCCACAGGCTACGTTCTTCAAGGGGCAACGTCTTCAACAGTTCTATTACCACCTGGTTCATTTTCTCACACAACCCGTTGGTCTGGGGATGATACGGCGTTGTCCTTATTTTCTTGCAGCCGTACAAGTTACAGAATTCCTGGAACACTTCTGCTTCAAAGGCTGGCCCTTGGTCGGTCAGCACTCGTTCATGGTAACCGTGCAGGCGACAAAAGTGTTGTTGAAACGCTTTGGCTGCCGTCTGATCTTTCACTGACACTACTACCAAGAACCTGGAGTAGTGGTCTACTATGGTGATAGCATAGACATAGCCTGACCGGCTTGGGGCTAGCTTCACGTGGTCCAAGGGTACCAGTTCAAGTGGTTGTTTGGTGATTATTGGCTGCAGGGGAGCCCTCTGGCTGTCACGGTCTTTCGTTCTCAGGTTGCATGGACCACATTCTCGACACCATCTCTCGATTGCTTTCCTCATGCCAACCCATTAGAATCGCTCATGTAGCAGGACTTCCAACTTCTTCCACCTGAAGTGTCCTGCTCCATTGTGGTACGCTTATAAGACCATTGGCGCATCCCGCCTCGGGACTACCATCTGCCAGACCAGTTCGTGTGTCCGTGAGTTGATACTTCTTCGACACAGCTTTCCCTCGTAGATGAACAGTTTGCCCTTCTCCTTCCACAACTGTTGGGTCTCCTGTGGAGCATCTGGATCAGGGTGCGAGTCAGCTTGTGTCACCAACTCCTTTAGCCGGGTCGCTATCCTGCGTCTCTGCCCATCCATGGTGGGGCAATGGGTTAACGTGGCCTCTCTGTTGGCGGAGCGCTTGTCCCTCACACAGTGGGAGCACTAGGTCACCCCGCGACGATGGAAAGTGGGTAGCTCTATCTCCTCCAGTTCCTCTGGGTCTTCTCCCCCATCTGGCAAATTGGTCATCCTGGACAGCGCATCAGCATTAGCGGTTTTATGCCCCGCCCGATACTTGATGGTAAACTCGTAGTTGGACAGTCGAGCATAGTTCCGTACACTGTCCTGCACCCTTTGTTTGCACCCGTAGAACTTCATTTTAATTTCTGCTGCTGTGCGGGTGTCAAAGGTATCCTTTAACCGGGCCAGTATTTCCTTAACAGTGCTTTTGTCCCTGCCCGGCCAGGATTTCACCTCTCTCTGGGCTGCACCGATTAACTGGCCTATGAGGATGCTGACTTTTTGCTCCTCAGACAGGGGGTACACTTTAAACAAACTGCGCAGTCTCTCCTCAAAGTCGGTCAGGGTGTGTGACTCCCCTGAGTACTGGGGCAACCACGCCGCCCCTGGTATATATGGCATTGATAACGGCATTACAGTGGCGGTGGCCGCTCCCCGGGGCTGAATCCTCTCCCAGGATGGGCATCTTCCTACTCCCTAGTGAACCTCAGCCCGGTCCTGGGTTTCTGCTGACGTACCAGTATGCTGCTCTGCAGACGAGAGGGATCGCTTACTCGGCGGTTCCGGATCGGGGCCTCCTGCTTCCCCTCGGCTGACGGCAAATGACGTGATGACACAGTTCAGTAAAGTCTATGGCACACAGGACCCGGTTATACCGGGCTTCGTGATTCCTGTTCGTGACGCCAAGTTGACGCGCCCCCTGGGCCATGGGGTACTCGGTGCCGGGCCGGTCGGTGCAGGGGATGTCACAGTGGCAGTGACCCGGTCCATGACCCAGGGCGGTCAATTAAAGGGAAAGGTAGAAGGGGAATAAAGTTTTTATATATATATTGTTTGTGACGCCACCTGTGGTATGCGGCTATATGGAGCCGCCGCTGCGGTGTAGATCCTCTGGAGATGGTGGTGACGCAGCAGAGTTGGTTCAGCTCTCCACAGATAGAGCTTAGCTCCAGGACAGGATGTAGTAATACTAAGAGGTAACTGTGGTTGGTGCAGTGTAGTGCAGGTGATGGCGCAGATAATGACCAGTCCACAACTTAATGGCGGTTTCCTCTCATCTTTACTTGCGGTTGTTAAGCAGACCGGGGCATGGGTACTAGCTGTTAGTAGAGGTCCGGGCAGCCTGGAAGCAAGTTGGAGATCCACCTAGCCAGGTGGAGTTGTAGGTCTTCCCTTTGCGCTAATCTCTTTGGCCCTGCTGCTTATAGCTGTGCTGTGGCCCTTGTCCCTGAGTAAAACGTCTCTGTGCTCACCCGTATGGCAGTCAGCTCGGGCCTTCCTGGAGTGTAGCTCCCACGTGGCGGTGCTGGGCCCTATGTGCTGCTGAGCCTCCAGGCGTCTGATGGGGCCAGGAGACCTGCAATCTTCTGCCCTCCGGTTTCTGCTACTGGGCCTTCAGTGCCCCACAACCTCAGACTCCGGTGTCCGGTTCTTCTACACTCCTCTCTGGGGTGAGCTCACTAACTCTAACTAACGCTGCCTACAGATCCCAGTTGCTAAGGGGAGGGGCTCCCCTTGCTGGTATGGAGCCAGGAAAGTGTTGCATGCTAGTATACCTGACTAGGGGACCCCTGCTTGCTTCCAGGCATGGCATCACCTCTTGTGAGGGAGGCAATGCCACTGTGGCAATCGGACCCCTCATTTTCAGGGTGGGTAAGTCCATGTTTAATATGTGGGTATATATATACATTACAGACCAAACATTTGGACACACCTTCTCATTTAAAGATTTTTCTGTATTTTCATGACTATGAAAATTGTACATTCACACTGAAGGCATCAAAACTATGAATTAACACATGTGGAATTATATACTTAGCAAAAAAGTGTGAAACAACTGAAAATATGTCTTATATTCTAGGTTCTTCATAGTAGCCACATTTTGTTTTGATGACTGCTTTGCACACACATGGCATTCTCTTGATGAGCTTCAAGAGGTAGTCACCGGAAATGGTCTTCCAACAATCTTGAAGGAGTTCCCAGAGATGCTTAGCACTTGTTGGCCCTTTTGCCTTCACTCTGTGGTCCAGCTCACCCCAAAACCATCTCGATTGGGTTTAGGTCTGGTGACTGTGGAGGCCAGGTCATCTGGCATAGCACCCCATCACTCTCCTTCTTGGTCAAATAGCCCTTACACAGCCTGCCACTGTGGAACGAGCCGCACTGTGGACTAGTTGACAGACGTGACCCAGTGGCTTCTCCCACCCGCTGCTAGTGACTGATTGGTTTCTCTAATTGCACATGCAGTAATACTGGAGACTTGTCAGTCACTGGCAGCAGGTGGGGAGAAGCCGCCAGGTCATGTCTCTCCGATTTATCCACTATGCAGCTCAGTCCCCGGAAGTATGTTCTTCTCTGAGAGGCCGTAGGTTTCACAACCACACATACCTGGCTGAGATCATACATACTTGCTGCTGGATGATGGGTATCAGCTGTCAGGTTCCCTTTAAAGGAGTTTTCCAAAATAAAGAAAGTGCTGCACACTGGCAGTAACACATGTACATTAAAGAGATTATCTGGCAAAAAGTTCTCATGGGGGGTTAGATCTTGGAAAAATAAAAACCAAATTAGTCATACTCACCTGCAGCCACCCTCCTGGATTGGGTGCAGACTGATCTGTGATCTGCACCAGCAGCAATAATGTCACCATTCTACCAGACACAGGACCACTGCAGCTTGTGATAGGCCGCAGCGGTCAGGTAACTTGAACTGCATGCATCACAAGCTGCAGCAGCCGTGTGTCTGGTAGATCCATGACATAATGTTGGCGCAGACCATACGGCAGCCTGCACTGAGTCCAGGAGGGGGACAGCAGCGGAGTATGATTTATTTAGTTATTTTTACAGAATCTGGCCTTCAGGTAATGAGCACCTTTTTCCTGGACAACCCCTTTAATAAGCATATAAATACTCATCTTCCTGACTCCTGGCAGCTTTAGTGTCACATTTCCTGATGTTTCTGCTTACAATGGCTGCAGACATCTCAGCCTAGATGCCCCATGTGACATCTCCAGCCAATCACTGGCTTCATGGTGTTGAGCCGTATACCACTGACAAGCTGCAAAAGACACTTAGGGTCTCCAGGTTGTGCCATCTGCAGCCCATACAAATAGATTCATCAGAGTCAGGGAACTGGAGCTACCGCCAGCTAGAAGGGTGAGTATATATTGATGCCTGTGTGCATCATTTTCATTATTTCAGAAAACCCCATTATAGTTTTTTTTGTATACAATGTACCTTTAGGGCTAGAAGACACAATTTTTAGAAAGAAAAAAAATCTTGTTTAAAAGTGTGCGCCTAAGCGTAAATGCCGTCGATCAGGAATAACAGCGTTATGGAAGCTGTGTATTTTCGCTGCATCCAAAAAGCTGCTTAAATCCACATGTGTTTAGGGAACTATGCGGATTTATCGCATCTAATGACTGACTATGGGTGAAACTACGCAGCGGAGACTAGCGTCTTCACTACAAAAATTAACATGCTGCGGCTGTAAATGACTCACCCCCTGGGCAGAAGGGCACCCGGAACCGGGCTTCTGGGGGGTTGTAGTATCCGTGGCGGTGACCCGGTCCCATGGCTCAGGGTGGTCAGGCCAATGGCGGTATTTTGTGGGGTTTTGTGGTTTAATGTCCGACTACGCCACCCGTCAGTGCGGACCGCCGCTGCAAGAAAGACCGCTGGGGCTGATGGTATATGCAGCTTAGGTAGTGTGACTCCCCACGGGAAGAGTGCAGCCCCAGGGCAGTGTAGTTGATGGTGGGCCTGATGGTGCACCGGCGTCCCAGCACCAGTAGTGCTGGTGCGGCGATGAAGCACAGAGACGTGGGATTGCAGTTCAAATGCTTTACTCACAGTTCTTTATATTCTTAGTCATTCCGCCGTCAATGACTGCCCAAGCCGTGCTGCGTCCACCAGGCAAGGGGCTCGGTCAACCCCCAGGTAATTCCAGAGTGTGGCCCAGGACTCCCTTCTATTCCTTTCTCTGGCTGTGCCCCACCAGTGACACTACTTTTGTCCAGCTGCCTCGGGCCTTCTCTTGGGAGGGCTTCGTGCTCACTGCCCTGACCCTATGTGGTATGCCTTTCTAGTAGGTGTAGTGAGGGGTCGCACCAAGATATGATCGCGACCGCCGGTCCTTGGCTGAGGATTAGTCGCCTCCACCAACTTGGGATCCGGTACCCTGTTCTGCCAACCCGTCACCCGCAATCTCCTGGGCCTTTGGGGTTCCTTCTGCCTTCGTGTCTCTGGGCCGCTCTTGGTGTTCTGTTCCTTTCTTTCTTTCTTTCCTTTCTGTTCCTTTCTGTTCCTGTTCCTTGCTGTTACTGTCCTTCTCCTCTGGCTCTGGCCTTCACTCTAGGCCTGCCTCGTGGAGCTGGGCCCAGACTGAGCCACAGCTCCCTGTCAGCCCTCCTGGCTGAACTCTCCTTCTCTCTTCTCCTCCTGACTGGACTGAACACTGTTTTAAGATGGTGCCCACCTTTTATACCTCCCTCTCTGTGTATGAGCCCAGGTGACTTGCAACCAATGGGCTTCTACCTATGCCCAGAGACCCAACCCCTGTCTGCTCCTACATCACTGGGTGTGCTTCTCCCTCCCCACTCCAGCCAGGGACAGATGCTGTCGTGCCTGCACTTCTGTCTCGTGGGAGCACCGTTGAGCTGTCCCCCGGAAATGGGGTGTGTGTGATGCATGCAGCCTACTGAGCCCTATTCCACACTCTATCCTTACCCGGGAGTGGAATATCACACCTCTGGTTTGAGGTGCAATACCCCTGTAGCGGCCGAACCCTCGGGGCGCTACATTCCCCCCTGGTAAACCACAGCACGTCCTCGGGCTGGAAAAGAGTAAAAACAATTTAAAACATACAAAAATTTTTAGAATGCATTCGCATAGAAGACACTAACTATTAACCCATCCCTTTATGGGAGGCACTTTTCTCTTTTAACGTTACTGGCACACTTTTTCTTTTCTTTAACATTCTTCTTTCGCTAGCTATGGTCAAAACTACCGGAACTCTTTTATCATATAAAGCATCACATAAAACATTTGCATTATTACTCTAGCAGCATATATAACCTTTTCATATAAAACATTTTCAAGTGAAACAATTTTTTTTCAAAAACACATTCTTGAGTTCTGGCCGCGGTGCAACTTGCGACCAGGTATTCACTCTTCTTAAAGGTGCAACAGTCCAGTTAATTTGCTCTGAGGTAGATGTTGCAGTCTTTTTTATAAAACCAGTAGGGGGCGCTTTAAGAAGCGCAACTATTTACAGGATGGCCGCTCTCAGTCCTCGGACAGGTTGGGAAGGGAATGGCTGTTCTCAGTCCCCAGCCAGATAAGGAATATAGGGGGCAACTTTGGCAGGTAACAGTCCTTTGACAGTTCTCATACCCTGACGGGTAACTATGTACAGTCACACTTTACCGTTCACTGGTAACGGTGTGCTCCTGATGCTCCTTGCTCCTCTTGGTGGTAGTCTTCAGACCCGTCCGGGTCCTCTTGGTACTCGGGGTCTGAGTGGTACTGCTCCTCCTCTCCTACCACTCTATGGACGTGGAGGGCATATCCGCCCCTTGCGCTGCGGTGCAGTAGGCCTTGCGGCGGGGTCTGGAGAAGGCCGCTGTTGATGACGCCCGGGGTCAGAGGGTGCGACTTTGGGCCTGGGCGCGGGCTGGTGGCGGCAGTGCCCAGGGCTGGAGGGCTCGGCTGCAGGGCTTGTTGCGGGGTCTGGAGCAGGTCGGTGTCTGCAGCGCCCGGGATCGGCAGCTCCACCAGGGGGCCTGGGAGCAGGCTGACGCTGGCAGCGTCCGGGACAGGGAGACTCCTCTTACCTGCTCCCGCGACCGCTCCTGCGTCACGCGTCTTCTCCTGGTGCTGGTCGGGGCCCGCGATGGCTGGGGCACTGCTGATGCTGGGCAGCTTAGTCTGCTGCCGGTCCGCCATCTTGCCCTCCGTTCCTGATGTCTTCTTCCCCCCCGGTTAGCCTTCCGGCGATCCTCTTCTGTAGACCGCGGCTCCGCTCGCGATGGTCTGTGTTGAGGACCTGGCGTCGCGCTCTGCTGACGTCAGAGTCGCTCTCTCTCCCTTCCAGGACCTTGCGCAGCGTCAGTGCGTAGGGCGGGGCTTCAAGTCTCACGCTCCCTGGATGTCCACGCCCCTCTTCTTCCCGCGCGGCGCCCTGAAGATGGCGTCCGATGGCGGGAAAACGGTCGAAGATGGCGGGAAAAGGACTGAAGATGGCGTCCAATGGCGGGAAAACGCCTGAAGATGGCGGGAGACGACTTAAGATAGCGGGAGACGACTCCGGATGGTGGGAAAGTTCTCTCAGGTAAGTGCAAAGTCTCCTTCAGGCATGCAATACCCGTTAGTGGCGGGCTGATAACGATCCTGCCGACTACGCCAAAGTTGACTCTCCCCCTGGGCCGAGGGGCACCCGGAACCGGGCTTCTGGGGGGTTGTAGTATCCGTGGCGGTGACCCGGTCCCGTGGCTCAGGGTGGTCAGGCCAATGGCGGTATTTTATGGGGTTTTGTGGTTTAATGTCCGACTACGCCACGCGTGGATTGTGGTCAGTGCGGACCGCCGCTGCAAGGCAGACCGCTGGGGCTGATGGTATATGCAGCTTAGGTAGTGTGACTCCCCACGGAAAGAGTGCAGCCCCAGGGCAGTGTAGTTGATGGTGGGCCCGATGGTGCACGGGCGTCCCAGCACTAGCAGTGCTGGTGCGGCGATGAAGCACAGAGACGTGGGATTGCAGTTCAAATGCTTTACTCACAGTTCTTTATATTCTTAGTCATTCCGCCGTCAATGACTGCCCAAGCCGTGCTGCATCCACCAGGCAAGGGGCTCGGTCAACCCCCAGGTAATTCCAGAGTGTGGCCCAGGACTCCCTTCTATTCCTTTCTCTGGCTGTGCCCCACCAGTGACACTACTTTTGTCCAGCTGCCTCGGGCCTTCTCTTGGGAGGGCTTTGTGCTCACTGCCCTGACCCTATGTGGTATGCCTTTCTAGTAGGTGTAGTGAGGGGTCGCACCAAGATATGATCGCGACCGCCGGTCCTTGGCTGAGGATTAGTCGCCTCCACCAACTTGGGATCCGGTACCCTGTTCTGCCAACCCGTCACCCGCAATCTCCTGGGCCTTTGGGGTTCCTTCTGCCTTCGTGTCTCTGGGCCGCTCTTGGTGTTCTGTTCCTTTCTTTTTTTCCTTTCTGTTCCTTTCTGTTCCTGTTCCTTGCTGTTACTGTCCTTCTCCTCTGGCTCTGGCCTTCACTCTAGGCCTGCCTCGTGGAGCTGGGCCCAGACTGAGCCACAGCTCCCTGTCAGCCCTCCTGGCTGAACTCTCCTTCTCTCTTCTCCTCCTGACTGGACTGAACACTGTTCTAAGATGGTGCCCACCTTTTATACCTCCCTCTCTGTGTATGAGCCCAGGTGACTTGCAACCAATGGGCTTCTACCTATGCCCAGAGACCCAACCCCTGTCTGCTCCTACATCACTGGGTGTGCTTCCTCCTCCCCACTCCAGCCAGGGACAGATGCTGTCGTGCCTGCACTTCTGTCTCGTGGGAGCACCGTTGAGCTGTCCCCCGGAAATGGGGTGTGTGTGATGCATGCAGCCTACTGAGCCCTATTCCACACTCTATCCTTACCCGGGAGTGGAATATCACACCTCTGGTTTGAGGTGCAATACCCCTGTAGCGGCCGAACCCTCGGGGCGCTACATAAACACCTCTAATTGCCATATTTACCTGTGAGCGCCACTATCGCTGCTCGCTCAGTCCGCACCATGTGACCCCTTCTGCAGCCGCCGCTAATGTCCGTTGATGTCACGTCAACTTTCAGATTTCCTTGATTCACCCAGGCATGACCCAATCGAATGCACCTCCTTGATTGACTGGGCTGTGTGTTGCCGTGACACAGTCCACTCCACTGAGAGGGAAAGGGGGCCCATTTAGGACTTTTGCTATGGGGCCCCATGGTTTCTATGTACGCCCCTGATGCCAAGGATGTGTAAAGCTGTCATCAGAGTAAAACAGTTACATTGAGGAATCAAAGGTGTAGCATATATTCTGGTTTGTTACACGTATTTCTTTACTCCTTGTTTCCATATATGTTCTTTCATGGTTTTGCTGCCTTTAGTTTGAATCTACAATGTGCACATTGCAATAAGAACAAGGAAAACCACTACATGAACAGCTGTGTCCAAACTTTTGACCAGTACTGTATACACCACTAGAGCAGGAGTTGCCGGGTGATTACCACTGTGGCAGATGTAAGTATGTTGCTCACCTGATCTGGAGGAACAAATGCAACGATGAAGGCGACAGACAATCTTGAAAACAGCATTCTTCTTACTGAGGAACCAATTTGTTGGGTAGACATGGAGCGTGCAGAAGTGAGTCAGGAGGAGAAGGCAAGTAGCCAGGGCTGTGGAGTCGGTAAGCCATACCTCCGACTCTGACTCCCCAATTTCCATGACTCCGACTCCACGACTACGGCTCCAATTCCACAGCCCTGTCTCAGGGTACAGCTCACTAAATGCTTTACATCATATTTCTTCGCAGTCTATGAAGAGGGGAGGAGGAAGGGAGCATGTTTGTGCTGAATCATATTCCAGAAAAACACACACAAACACATACATACATAAAAATATATATGTCCTCATCGATCCTGTTGCTGTATTTCCGAATTTGAGATGTCAGAAAACAGTTTTTCCCCTTATATTCTATGTATAGTGTATATAAGTCATCAGAGCAGCTAATTTCTCCAAACATGAGCTAAGAGGAAAAACAAATTAAAACATCAAGCATACAGAGACAACATTTACTGGACTATTGATTTATGCACAGTTTATTGAAAGTTTAGATATGATTTAAGAAGTACTTACCTTAATCCTGCTTTTCTGATCACTCCAGCAGTTCTGTGATGAGTGCAGGCATTCCTTCCCTGTGTGTGTGTTTTTTTCCCCTTATCTGTAGAGGAGGTGCTTCACTACTTATCATATACATAAACTGCAGCACAGATTCATCTCAGCTAAAAGTCTAGACCCTTAGATCAGGAATAGGACAGACATTTAGATGAAATTTCATAAGTTTCCCAAATCTTTATGAAAAAATATTCCCCACAAACTGCATTGAACTACTGTACCCAATTTATTATATATTTTAGGAGTCGGTCCATTTTATACTGACTCCACCAAAATGGACACCGACTGCACAACTCCGACTCCACAGCCCGGCAAGTAGCTAGATTAATGTAGTAAGAGGGAGTGGAAAGGGGTCTAAGAAAAGGCAGGCTGCTCCGGCTTCTGTACTTCCAAGCAAAATTGCCAAATTGGGTGATGATGCAAGGGTTTCAGAAATTGTATCCTTATAATGATAAAAGGAGGGGACGAATGGTACATCCGCGTTGAATAAAACGTCTTTAAACTTTATTACATATTCATCAGATTAAAATCCACATGATGGTTTTGGAAAAAAACAATCAGATGTGTTTCTGGCACTAGCTGCACCCTTAAGTCATGTTCACACTTTCAGTATTTGGTCAGTATTTGTAAGCCAAAACCAGAAGTGGGTGAAAAATGCAGAAGTGGTGCCCGTGTTTGTATTACACTTTACCTCTGATTGTTCCTCTCCTGATTTTGGCTTACAAATTGACAGGATTCAGCACTGTCGTGGTCTGCACGGGAACCAATGGCAGAATAAGTGGTAGGTGAAAAATCCATAAAGGGAAGGTGTCATGAAAAAATAAAAATTTTAACAATTGAAAAAATGTAAAGTATTAATATTTTAATTTTTTTAAAATATAATTTGTTTTTAATGAAGTAAAATATGAAAAATAATTAAAAAAGGTTTAGTATTTCCACTTTTAAACACCAAGGGGTGCAGCTGCTGAAATTTGCCATGAAAACCTAGTGCATAGGGATGTGCCGACTCCTGCAATTTCGGGTTCTGGTACCTGACGCAAACTTTTGAGAAAGTTTGGTTCGGGTACCACAACATTACCCGAACTTCCACCAGAACGTAACCCTATTGAAAATAATAGATACCCAAACTCACTCGCTCTCTTTCCTCAGTGTAGTGTATCGCATGATGGAATTAGATATTGAGCTCAGCGAAGTGTATCACACAAGATGGGATTAGATACGCAGTATCTAATGTATGTAATGTATGACCTCGCTCCGTCCACTTCTATGGGAGCAGTAGTGTAATGTGTGACCTCGCTCTGTCCACTACATTGCTATTCCTGTAGAAATAGTCTATGAGAGCAGTGGTGTAATGCGTAACACCGCTCCATCTACTTCTATGGGAGAAGTGGCGTAATGCGTGACCCTGCTCCGTCCACTACATTACTACTATGGGCGGCACGGTGGCGCAGTGGTGCAGTGGTTAGCACTGCAGCCTTGCAGCGCTTGGGTCCTGGGTTCAAATCCCACCAAGGACAACATCTGCAAGGAGTTTGTATGTTCTCCCCGTGTTTGAGTGGGTTTCCTCCCACACTCCAAAGACATACTGATAGGGAATCTAGATTGTGAGCCCCAATGGGGACAGCAACAATAATGTATGTAAAGCGCTGCAGAATATGTTAGCACTATACAAAAATAAAGATTATTATTATTACTCCCATAGAAGTGGACAGAGTAGGGTCACACATTAATTGCCCACACCCCACAAGAAAAATATATATACAGTGGTGGCCAAAAGTATTGGCACCCCTGCAATTCTGTCAGAAAATGCTCAGTTTCTTCCTGAAAATGATTGCAATCACAAATTTTTTGGTATTATTATCTTCATTTAATTTGTCTGCAATGAAAAAACACAAAAAGAATTGTCCTAAAGCCAGATTGGATATAATTCCACACCAAACCTAAAAAAGGGGGTGGACAAAAGTATTGGCACTGTTTGAAAAATCATGTGATGCTTCTCTAATTCGTGTAATTAACAGCACCTGTAACTTACCTGTGGCACCTAACAGGTGTTGGCAATAACTAAATCACACTTGCAGCCAGTTAACATGGATTAAAGTTAAATCAACCTCTGTCCTGTGTCCTTGTGTGTACCACATTGAGCATGGAGAAAAGAAAGAAGACCAAAGAACTGTCTGATGACTTGAGAAACCAAATTGTGAGGAAGCATGAGCAATCTCAAGGCTACAAGTCCATCTCCAAAGACCTGAATGTTCCTGTGTCTTCCGTGCGCAGTGTCATCAAGAAGTTTAAAGCCTATGGCACTGTGGCTAACCTCCCTAGATGTGGACGGAAAAGAAAAATTGACGAGAGATTTCAACGCTAGATTGTGCGGATGGTGGCTAAAGAACCTCGACTAACATCCAAACAAGTTCAAGCTGCCCTGCAGTCCGAGGGTACAACAGTGTCAACTCGTACTATCCGTCGGCGTCTGAATGAAAAGGGACTGTATGGTAGGATACCCAGGAAGACCCCACTTCTTACCCCGAGACATAAAAAAGCCAGGCTGGAGTTTGCCAAAACTTACCTGAGAAAGCCTAAAACGTTTTGGGAGAATGTTCTCTGGTCAGATGAGACAAAAGTCGAGCTTTTTGGGAAAAATCATCAACATGGAGTGTACAGGAGAAAAAAAGAGACATTCAAAGAAAAGAACACGGTCCCTACAGTCAAACATGTCGGAGGTTCCCTGATGTTTTGGGGTTGCTTTGCTGCCGCTGGCACTGGACTGCTTGACCATGTGCATGGCATTATGAAGTCTGAAGACTACCAACAAATTTTGCAGCATAATGTAGGGCCCAGTGAGAGAAAGCTGGGTCTCTGTGGGATCTGGCAACTGTGATGAGCGGTATATGTCCCCCATCCTGGTATATGTTCTCTATCCTGGTATATGTCTTCCACCATGGTAGATGTTCCCCGTCCTGATAGATGTTCCCCATCCTCATATATGTTCCTCATCCTGGTATATGTTTCCCATCCTGGTATATGTACCCTATCATGAGCCCCATCCTGTTATATGTCCCCCATCCTGGTATATGCCCCCCATCCTGGTATATGTCCCCCATCCTGGTATATGTTCCCCATCTTGGTATATGTCCTTCATCCTCATATATGTTCCCCATCCTGGTATATGTTCCCCAACCTGGTATATGTCCCCCATCCTGGTATACAGTATGTTCCACCTCCTGGTATATATCCCCCATCCTGGTAAATGTCCCCCATCCTGGTATATGTTCCCCGGCCTGGTATATGTTCCCCAACCTGGTATATGTCCCCCATCCTGGTATACAGTATGTTCCACATCCTGGTATATGTCCCCCATCCTGGTATACAGTATGTTCCCCATCCTGGTATATGTCCCCCATCCTGATATATGTCCCCCAACCTGGTATATGTCCCCCATCCTGGTATACAGTATGTTCCCCATCCTGGTACATGTCCCCCATCCTGGTACATGTCCCCCATTCTGGTGTATGTCCCGCATCCTGGTATACAGTATGTTCCCCATCCACGTATATGTGCCACATCCTGGTATATATTCCCCATCCTGGTATACGTCCCCCATCCTGGCATATGTCCCCCACCCTGGTATACAGTATGTTGCCCACCCTTGTATATGTTCCCGCATCCTGGTATATGTTCCCCAACCTGGTATATGTTCCTCAACCTGGTATATGTCCCCCATCCTGGTATACAGTATGTTCCACATCCTTGTATATATCCTCCATGCTGGTATATGTCCCCCATCCTGGTGCATGTCCCCCAACCTGGTATATGTCCCCCATCCTGGTATATATTCCCCATCCTGGTATACGTCCCCCATCCTGGCATATGTCCCCCACCCTGGTATACAGTATGTTGCCCACCCTGGTATATGTTCCCGCATCCTGGTATATGTTCCCCAACCTGGTATATGTTCCTCAACCTGGTATATGTCCCCCATCCTGGTATACAGTATGTTCCACATCCTTGTATATATCCTCTATCCTGGTATATGTCCCCCATCCTGGAACATGTCCCCCAACCTGGTATATGTCCCCCATCCTGGTATACAGTATGTTCCCCATCCTGGTATATGTCCCCCATCTTGGTGTATGTCCCGCATCCTGGTATACAGTATGTTCCCCATCCTGATATATGTCCCCCATCCTGGTATATGTTTCCCATCCTGGTATATGTTCCCCATCCTGGTATATGTCCCGCATCCAGGTATATGTTCCCTATCTTGGTATATGTTCCCTATCTTGGTACAGTAGTGGCCAAAAGTATTGGCACCCCTGCAATTCTGTCAGATAATACTCAGTTTCTTCCTGAAAATGATTGCAATCACAAATTCTTTGGTATTATTATCTTCATTTAATTTGCTTGCAAGGAAAAAACACAAAAGAGAATGAAGCAAAAATCAAATCATTGATCATTTCACACAAAACTCCAAAAATGGCCCAGACAAAAGTATTGGCACCCTCAGCCTAATACTTGGTTGCACAACCTTTAGCCAAAATAACTGCGAACAACCGCTTCCGGTAATCATCAATGAGTTTCTTACAATGCTCTGCTGGAATTGTAGACCATTCTTCTTTGGCAAACTGCTCCAGGTCCCTGATATTTGAAGGGTGCCTTCTCCAAACTGCCATTTTGAGATCTCTCCACAGGTGTTCTATGGGATTCAGGTCTGGACTCATTGCTGGCCACCTTAGAAGTCTCCAGTGCTTTCTCTCAAACCATTTTATAGTGCTTTTGGAAGTGTGTTTTGGGTCATTGTCCTGCTGGAAGACCCATGACCTCTAAGGGAGACCCAGCTTTCTCACACTGGGCCCTACATTATGCTGCAAAATTTGTTGGTAGTCTTCAGACTTCATAATGCCATGCACATGGTCAAGCAGTCCAGTGCCAGAGGCAGCAAAGCAACCCCAAAACATCAGGGAACCTCCGCCATGTTTGACTGTAGGGACCGTGTTCTTTTCTTTGAATGCCTCTTTTTTTTCCCTGTACATTCCATGTTGATGATTTTTCCCAAAAAGCTCGACTTTTGTCTCATCTGACCAGAGAACATTCTTCCAAAACGTTTTAGGCTTTCTCAGGTAAGTTTTGGCAAACTCCAGCCTTGCTTTTTTATGTCTCAGGGTAAGAAGTAGGGTCGTCCTGGGTATCCTACCATACAGTCCCTTTTCATTCAGACGCCGACGGATAGTACGGGTTGACACTGTTGTACCCACGGACTGCAGGGCAGCTTGAACTTGTTTGGATGTTAGTCGAGGTTCTTTAGCCACCCTCCGCACAATCTTGTGTTGAAATCTCTCGTCAATTTTTCTTTTCCGTCCACATCTAGGGAGGTTAGCCACAGTGCCATGGGCTTTAAACTTCTTGATGACACTGCGCACGGAAGACACAGGAACATTCAGGTCTTTGGAGATGGACTTGTAGCCTTGAGATTGCTCATGTTTCCTCACAATTTGGTTTCTCAAGTACTCAGACAGTTCTTTGGTCTTCTTTCTTTTCTCCATGCTCAATGTGGTACATACAAGGACACAGGACAGAGGTTGAGTCAACTTTAATCCATGTTAACTGGCTGCAAGTGTGATTTAGTTATTGCCAACACCTGTTAGGTGCCACAGGTAAGTTACAGGTGCTGTTAATTACACGAATTAGAGAAGCATCACATGATTTTTCAAACAGTGGCAATACTTTTGTCCACCCCCTTTTTTAGGTTTGGTGTGGAATTATATCCAATTTGGCTTAAGGACAATTCTTTTTGTGTTTTTTCATTGAAGACAAATTAAATGAAGATAATAATACCAAAGAATTTGTGATTGCAATCATTTTCAGGAAGAAACTGAGTATTATCAGACAGAATTGCAGGGGTGCCAATACTTTTGGCCACCACTGTATATGTCCTTCATCCTGATATATGTTCCCCCATCCTGGTATATGTTCCTCATCCTGGTATATGTCCCCCGTCCTGGTATATGTTCCCCCATCCTGATATATGTTCCCCAACCTGGTATATGTTCTCCAACCTGGTATATGTCCCCATCCTGGTATACAATATGTTCCACATCCTGGTATATATCCCCCATCCTGGTATATGTCCTGCATCCTGTTATATGTCCACCATCCTGGTATATGTCCCCCAACCTGGTATATGTCCCCCATCCTGGTATACAGTATGTTCCCCATCCTGGTATATATTCCCCATCCTGGTATATGTTCCCCATCCTGGTAGATGTCCCCCATCCTGGTAGATGCCCCCCATCCTGGTATATGTTCCCCATCCTGGTATATGCCCCCCATCCTGGGCCCCATCTTGGTATATGGCCCCCATCCTGGTAGATGCCCCCCATCCTGGTATATGTCCCCCATCCTGGTAGATGTCCCCCATCCTGGTAGATCTTCCCCATCCTGGGATATGTCTCTCATCCTGGTATATGTCCCCCATCCTGGTATATGTTCTCTATCCTGGTATATGTCCCCTATCCTGGTATATGTCTCCCATTCTGGTATATGTCTCCCATTCTGGTATATGTCATCCACCATGGTATATGTTCCCCATCCTGGTAGATGTTCCCCATCCTCGTCTATGTTCCTCATCCTGGTATATGTTTCCCATCCTGGTATATGTACCCTATCATGGGCCCCATCCTGTTATATGTCCCCCATCCTGGTACATGTCCCCCATCCTGGTGTATGTCCCGCATCCTGGTATACAGTATGTTGCCCACCCTGGTATATGTTCCCCCATCCTGGTATATGTTCCCATACCTGGTATATGTTCCCCAACCTGGTATATGTCCCCCATCCTGGTATATATCCCCCATCCTGGTATATGTCTCCCATCCTGGTATATGTCCCCCAACCTGGTATATGTCCCCCATCCTGGTATACAGTATGTTCCACATCCTGGTATATATCCCCCATCCAGGTATATGTTCCCCATCCTGGTACATATCCCCCAACCTGGTATATGTCCCCCAACCTGGTATACAGTATGTTCCCCATCCTGGTATATGTCCTCCATCCTGGTATATGTCCCCCATCATGGTATATGTTCCCCATCCTGGTAGATGTTCCCCATCTTGGTACATGTCCCCCATTCTGCCAGCGCCACTGTTGTTCAGTGCATAGAAAAAAAACAATAAACGCTTCTACTCACCTTTCCTTCGCTCCCCCGCAGCGCAGCGTCCAATTTTGTGTCAGTGTGTTCAGAGCACAGCAGCGTGATGATTTCCCTGCTGTTTCCTGAACAAGTGGGCGGTGAGCGGTGATCTGCAGCCTAAACTGTACTATTGATGATAGGCTGCGATCACCGATCCCCGCCTCCGATACTCACCTCACACCGGTACCTATGCTCCTCGGCACCTCATATCCCTGCAGGCTCCTATCTCCGCTTGTTTCATGCATACAGCATACACTGTGGGCTACACAAAGATGGCTCTGATCTCCTCCCACAGCTGTGACCTGGACAGCCCAGGGGGGGGACACTTCCACACCATTGTATTAAAAATAATTGATTATATAATCAATAATTATTAATACAAAAATAAAAATCACACCATCTTCCCTTTAAAGTAAAACATGGCCGTAACGGGGCTGATATGCAGATTGAATCAATACCTTTGGTGAAGAAATCTGCTTTTTGTTTCTTCTTTCATCAGCATTTGAAGTTCCCTGGTAATGAGATGTCGGTGCACAGGGGTGAGACTGTGCATGGGGTTTTCGCCTCCTTCTCCAGCCGCTCCGCCTGCCTCTGGTGTTTCAATGACAGGTCAGTGCTTTTTCACTCCCCCACCTCTTGCTTGAAATTTCGCACTCGCACCGTCATTGCTGTGGGCAGTGCGTTCTCGGATTGAATTCCCGGCTGGTCCTCAATAAATTGGCGCCGGGGGCAGCGCATGTGCAGATTGAGATCTTGGCTTAATAATGTCTTTTAGAGATGTCATTGTGCTGAGGTCTTACTCTGCGCATGCGCCGCTCCAGTGGCATTTTATTGAAGACCAGCCGAAGAATCAATCTGCACTCTCGCAGCCCGCGGCAATGACATTACCAGAAAACTTCAATTACTGATTAAAGAAGACGCACAAAGTGGATTTCTTCACTAAAGGTATCACTTTAATCTGTGTATCAGATCTTTATGGCTATCTTTTGAACTTGCATTATTGTGCTGACAGGTTCTTTTTAACCTTTTCCAAACACAGCCAACTCACGTTTTTGTTTTTTTTCATTTTCGTCTTTTCTTCCCCTTTTTACAAGTGCCATAACATTTTTATTTTTAAGTCAACATAGCCATATGAGGACTTGGCTTTGTGCAGCCCAAGTTGTAGTTTTTGATGACACTATTCATTTTACCATACAATGTACTGGAAAATGGGAAAATATTCCAATTGGGATGAATTTTTGATCAATTGCAATTCCACCATTATTTTTTAAATTTTGTTTTTATAGCATTCATTATGCAGTAAAATGACTTGATATGATTGTCCAGGTCAGTACAATTACAGTGGTTCCAAACTTCAATGTTTTCATATTTTTAAAAACTTTTTTTTTTTCTACTTTTTGTCCTCTTATGGGAGTTGAATCTGTGAATGTCAGGCTCCTTGGACCTCACATTTTAAATGCTGCAGTTAGAGAGTGAGAGCGTCATTTAAGGGGTAACAGCAGTGGGCGGAGCTGAGCCAGCAGCTGACAGGTAGTACAGGCTCAGCTCCTGAGCCCACTCCATACAACTGCTCTTGCCTTGCATTGTAAATGTATAGAGAATGTCACAAAGGGGTAAAAGGGTTAAAAGAGAAAAAATTAAATACTGGTTCGAAGAGGGCAAAACACTTAAGGCCCAATTCACCAATGCTTTCATGTCACAATTATGGTGTAAAAGCTTTGAAAAGTTGCAAAATTTAACTCAAGAGTTGCACCTAAATTTTGCGAGTGTGGTGTCTTCACGCTAGTCTCTCCCAGTTCTGCCTAAAAAGGTACGCAGCAGGGGCATTCCCTATTGCAAAAATCTTACTCCACTACCAGGCTGGAGTGAGATTTCTGGTGTAGAGCAGAGAGGCCCACACCACTCGTCAGATATTCCGGAATCATGAAGAGTCACGCACCTCTTCATAAATCAAGAGCTTCTCATCCCAGCACACCCCCTCATCAAGACCAGCATGAGCAACGCTGGTCTTGATTAATTGGGCCCTTAATTTTAAAAAGGCCAATTTTTCCAGATTGAAGGCTGTACTTCAGAACATTAACTGCAAGCATCTACTGTTAGATAGTAATAGTGATGCAAATAATAAATGGGAGGGCTTTAAATCTTCATTGGTCAATTATACTGCTAAATGTTTTACTATACGCAACAAGTATAGATGACTAACTTAAACCATAAATGGCTTACGCCTACTATTACAAAGGCCAATAATGACAAAAAAAGGCATTTAGAATATAAAAATCCAAGGGATCAGATCTAGTATTTAAAAACTACAAGGAGCTCAATAGAATCCGTAAAAAAAAATATTCAGCTAAAGAAAAGGAAATCAAGACAAATCCAAAGAAATACATTTTTAAAATATACAAATGCAAAAAACAAGGTCTGCACATGTTGGTCCTTAAATAATGGTAATGGGGTGTTGGTCACTGGGGATTAAGGGTCAATCTGTCATCAGATTTTTGCCACCTAATCTAAGAACAGCATTATGTAGAGACAGACCCCGATTCCAGCAGTGTCACTTACTGGGCTGCTTGGTGTAGTTTTGACAAAATCACGATTTTATCAGAGATTATCACTAGTGGACTAGTAAACCTGCTAGAAGGTAGTCTTCTATATTCATGAGCTCTATATAACCCTGCCACCACCACTGATTGGTTTTCTGCCCAGGTACCGTATACTCAGGAAGCTGCCAATCAGTGGTGTGGGCGGGGTTATACAGAGATCAACATTCAGAGAACTGCTAGATCTGTAACAGAGAAAACAGTGATTTTATCCAAATGACAGCAAGCAGCTCAGTAAGTGACACATTGCTGAAATCAGGGTGTCAGCCTCTACATCATACCACACTCAGATGGGGTAGCAAAAACCTGGTAAGAGATTCCCTTTAACAGAAGGCAGAATCACTAAACAGATTCTTGAGCTTTGTATATACCAAAGAAGAGAAAGCAGCAATGTGGTCAATCCCAGTGTCCTTAACAAGACATCTAATATACTCACATGGTTAAATGTATATATGGTCCAAGCTATGTTACATAAAGTCAATGTTAATAATGTCCTTGGCCCACATGTGCTGCATCCAATGGCTCTTAAGGAACTTAGCTTAATTATTGCTGTTCCCCTGTTCTTAATTTTTAGAATCTCTCTAATGAATAGTACAGTGCTGAGCCACTGGCACACAGCTAATGTTCTTCCCATTTTCTAAAAGAGTTCCAGGTCTTTCCTGGGTAATCGTAGACCAGTAAACTTAACATCTATTGTAGGAAAAATATTTAAGGGACTTGTAAGCGATTCTAAACAAGCAGAGGTGGACATACCGATGTTGCAACTGCACAGGGGTTCTGAGGTGGAAGTGGTCCATGCCAGCTATGCTGGGGCGGCTTATAATCTGGCCTGCTGCTCGTGGGCTGAGGCCAGATTGCCCTCATCATTAATGGCACGTCAAATAAGGGGAGGGGGAAAATGCTATAAAGGGCCTTATTATGACTTATTATGAATTAAGGGGTGGGAATGAAGGCTATACAGGGAGTTATAATGAATTGGGGGATGGGAGAGGATACTATGTAGGAACTTATTGTTACGGATCCAGGTGGTGGAACCTCTGTGCTTAGATGCAAGGAGGGACCAGAGGGGCGTAACTAAGTGCCTACTCGGACCGACCCAGGTCACACGGCGGCTTAGTCGACTCCGTGAACCAGGGAGGGACCGGGCTGGTGGACCAGGTGCCACTCTGGGACCGACCTTGTGTGAGAGCAGGTGACTCCCACAGGTCAGATGGCAGGAACTGACCGGTACAGCGGATGAGCACGGCAGGTAGGCTGGCGGGTGATCCGGGTAGACAAGCATGCGGGTACGGCGGATAGCCAGACAGGTACTCCGGGTAAACGAGCAGGCGGACACGGCCGGTAACTTGGCAGGTGCTCCAGGTAGGCAGGCTGGCAGGCGTGGCAGGTAATCTGGCAGACTGGCGGGCACGGCTGATAGACAGACTGGTACTCCGGGTAAACGAGCAGGCGGACACAGCCGGTAACTTGGCAGGTGCTCCAGGTAGGCAGACTGGCGAGCACAGCTGATAGACAGATTGGCAAGCAGAACTGTTAGACAGACTCGCGGGCAGGACTGTGGGACAGACTGGCAGGCAAGGAACCTGAGGGCTGAGGAGAGTGTTAGCACACAAATAACAACCTTGCACAGGCACCTCCATTTTGGAGGAGGTGCTTAATATAGGGGCAGTCCTCCGGCCATTGGCCGGGGACTCTTTAGGACGGTGCGCACGGCCCCTTTAAGAGGGAGGGAGCGCGCGTGTGCCCTAAGCACAGTGCCCGGGAAGCTGCGCGAAGTGAGCGTCTTAGCAGCAGGAGAGCAGGAAGACGCCGGACCGGGACCGCGGCGGTGAGGGGAAAGGCGTCTCTGCCCGTCAGGAGGCAGAGACGCTGATGCTACACTTATAATGAATTGGGAGGGTGGGGAGGACACTATCAGGCATTTAGAATGAATTGGAGGGTGGGAGAAGATGCTAAACAGGGACTTATAATTAGTTGGGTGGTGGAGGAGGATGCTATACAGGGACTAATACTAAATTGGGGATGGAAAATGACACTATGCACAGACTTATAATGAATTGGGTAGTGGGAAAGGACGGTAGTCTTAGCAGCAGGAGTAAGATACTGCATAGTTTAGTGTAGCCCGCAGCACAGATTTTGGGTGGTCCATATTGCAGGGTATCTTCAAAAATCGCTAATAGACTGATTTAAAAAAACAATTATATTGTAGAGTCGTGCACTATAATCGTTCTCTTGTGAAAGTGTACCTACACTTTAAGGTCTATGGGCTTAGAAATAGTTTTCGATCCAATTACAAACCATATCTCAAAGACTCACCCAGAGAATTTGGGTGAATGCCTGCTACTCTGAATGGCCTCCGGTTATAAGTGGTGTACCCCGAGGTTCAGTGCTGGACTGCTATTATTCAACTTATTTTTTAATCATATAAAATACGGGATTAATAGTGTTGTTTCATTCTTTGCTAATGACACCAAACTATGTAGCATAGTGCAGTATATGGAAGATGATAATAAGTTACAAGCTGGCTTGGACAAACTAAATGTTGGGCATCCACATGGCACATAAAGTTCAATGAGGATAAATGTAAGGTTATGCATCTGGCCACTAGTATTATGCAACCACCCTATGTTCTAGGATGGGTTAAACTAGGTTAAACTAGGAGAATCACTTACAGACACCAGTTCACAAAAAACATGCCCTGGAGTTACAAAAAGTACAAAGAAGAGCCACAAAACTGATAAGGGACATACACAATAATGTTGGCAGAACCTACCGATATCGACAGGTTTCGGCCAACAATCTAATGTATATAGGGGCCCCAGACAATTGATTGTAAGGGAAGATGTCAATTTGGCATGTCTGATTTCGGATTACCAATCGCTTTGTTCCCAGAAATAGGCAGCCGTCAGACATCGCTTAGAACAGTTCTCTCATTGGCCGAACAAGCGCTCCCTTGCATGGGAATGCTGGCTGAAATGGGTACTGGCCGAACATCGTTTGCCCAAAAACCATCATATGCGTACGGCGGGCTTAAGTTATGAAGAAAGATTAAAAGAATTATATTAATTTAGTCTTTAGAACAGACATCTCAGGAGGACATGACTAACTTGCTCAAGTGTATAATTGGGCCAGATAGACAAGGCTTCTACCATAAGAACTAATAATATGTGGAACTGCCGACCTCAGAAGCTGCTCACAGCGGGAACATTGATGTTTCAAAGAAGGCTTAGAATTTTTTTTAGAAGAAAATAACACAAATACTTATATAAACGTGTAAAATTCTTACTCTGAATGTTGATCCAGTCAATCAACACTCAGGATCAGGAGAGAAACCTTTGCTCTTTTAAGTCAGATTCAGTGGTGGACATACGATTGGTGCAAGCTGTGTCCTGTGCAGCTGCATAGGGGCAAGAGGTAAAGGGGGCACCTTCCACCTCCAAAGCTGTAAACAGCTGGTTGCAAAGAGTCCATATTGTGTCTACATGGAACCCTCTTCTTTTTGTATTCAGATTGGTTCATGCATTATGGTTGAACATTTCCATTATCCTTTCTCATCCCTCAGCTGTCCATGATGGATGTATTTTTATTCAACTGTAATATGCTGTCAGTCAGTGCCAGGGGTGCGGTTACAGCCACCGATAGGGATACACAGAGCGGTGACTGCAGCCATGCCGGCGCCACCCCTATGACTGAAACCCGAACGCTGCTGGGAGGAATAAAGTTAATTTCAAAAGTGCCAGTGCCGAGCAGGTTCAGAATACTAGTAACCTGCAGATTAACCCCATATCTGCAAGCTAATAGCATTTTTTCACGTGACAGGTTCCTTTTAATTCACTTAGCAGCATGAGGATAAGTAAAAAGATACTATGAGGCTATGTGCCCACAATGCAGAAATGCTCCGGATTTTTTCCTGAGCGTTTCTGCATCTCCCTGGCAGAAAAAAAGCATGTGGATTGTACATGTGGATTGTACATGCGGATTGTACATGCGTTTTCCTGCCAGGGACATGCGGAAGTGAAGCGTTCTTCACTTGCATTTCCACATGTGGTTTGTCAAGCGCTTTCCAAGCGATTTTAGCATCATTTGGTCACACTATATAAATCCATGCAAACGGAATGAATTTATATAGTGTGACCGAAAGAATGGTAAAAATAAATATATACTTACCTTCTGATGGCCCCCCGGTGTCTTTATTCGATGCGTGTCGGCTTGCCGGCAGCTCGCGGTACACTAAAGGACCTGCCAAAGTCAGCGGTCGCGTGACCCGTCACATGACTAAATGACGTCATGGCAGATCCTTGAGTCCACCGCGATCTGCCGGCAAGCCAGGACAAAGACACCAGGGGCCATCAGAAGGTGAATATAATGTATATTTTTTATTTTATTCCTTTTTTTTACAGGTACCTGGGTCCGGAGGACAATCTCCTCTTCTCCATACCGGGGTACCACATTGAAACGCATGGATTCTGCATCTGCAGATCCAGTGATGCGGATTACATGCGTTCCAATGCAAGTCAATGGCGGCGAAATCACAGCCAAACTGTATAGACAGACATGGACCGCACATCCAAAAATCATACATTGATCTAACGCCATTAGGTAAAAAATTAAGTAAAAAAAAAATCACCTGAATACTCAAAACTCACAGAATTTTATGCTAAGATGACCAGGAATCTATAAATTCTTAACTCTACAGGCTTAATGTAATGCCGGGTCATTGCCACCGCTCCCCGTTTTTGTTATTAGGCTGCAGCATTGATGTTATGAACACAGTGCAAATGACTGCTGCAGACAATCACTGGGCTCAGTGTTTCATAACACCTACATTGGCAGCACCCATGAGCCCAGTGATTGGCTGCAGCAGTCATGTTCGCTGCGGTCGTGACCTCAATACAGTGGCGGAGAGGTTGAGTACCTGCTGAGTTTTGTTATTTTCAGTGTAAAAAATATTCCCAGAAAACCCCTTAACATAAATTCTATAAGACAAAATAACCAATAATATTTTAAGAATTTACATTTTTATTACTTTTATTCTGCAAATAAGAGGTTTTTCTGAAATGAAAAGTTCTAACGTTTTGCAATATACTTTCTGCATATATTTTTTAGCATGGTTTTCCAGATCTGTACTTGCAGTCATTCAATAGACAGATGTGTTGGTTACTTCTTCCAATGAATAGAAACATATCCTGGTTTTGGGATGGACATACAGGTGCGTGGCTTATTGGCAGACCCAACCATGGTCATTGTACTCAGTCCTTTCTGTACATTACGTGACCATGAAAGATTTTTTTTCCACTTGAAGTAAGCAATGAAAGTTTTTACCAACTGAATAAGCTTTTACTACATAAAGAACAACATCTATTTACATAAACCCAAATACCCCTTTAACATATTTCCTTCTGCATCTCATCACTGCACTTTACAGGGCTTTTCTCAAAGCTAATATAAACCATCTCAGTTACCACATGTCGCCCAATTATTGCACTCGTCTGTTATGTATAGCTTATGCTTTATAGAAGAGGTTTTTGGTCGTTTCCATTGGTTTTCATTTATATGTCTATATTAATTCCATAAGAAGTCAGAAAAGCAAAACATGACATTTTAGAAATCACTAAAAATTAGAAAATCTAATTTCCAAAATAAATATTTTTTAATGTCTTTGAATTATTTACTTTAATTTTCTAATTTGTAATTGAATTGTCAGCTTCAAGAACAAATAGGAAATATAACTTTTACAATTTATGTTTTTACAATAAACTATTATTCTGTAAGTGCGGTCATATAAATAAATATAACAATAGATCACTAGAGAAAAAAGTTGCAAGAAATCTTTGATTTTTAATGGTATAAATACATTTTAAATTGTATTTATTGTATGTAATATATTACCTTTTCAGCAAAGAAGTTATGTAGTTTTCCATAGTACTTCCAGTATCAATTCCTCATAGTTTCCAAGAACTCTGCTTGCTGTTATTCACAGTTTATTACTTGTGGTCTTGTGATTGATACACAAGTGCATGGCTCCTTATAAGACATTTCTCTGATACACATACTGTATCATGTACCTGTGTGTTCATCACATGACCTGGACAAACTTTTATCAACTGAAAGTAAATAAAAAAAAAATATTCTTATTAAAACAAAAAACTTAGAAACTACTAGAATTGTTTGCAGAAACTATACTGAAAACTTCTAAAACTTTTTATCATACAAAGAATAAACTTTCTTTGCTGAAACTTAGCATCCCTTTGGAACCTGTGGGTTTTCCATGTCCATTATCTGTACTATAAAATCATTTGATTGATAT
Source organism: Phyllobates terribilis (assembly GCF_046119375.1). Classification (NCBI taxonomy): domain Eukaryota; kingdom Metazoa; phylum Chordata; class Amphibia; order Anura; family Dendrobatidae; genus Phyllobates; species Phyllobates terribilis. The sequence goes on along the minus strand of NW_027362762.1, from coordinate 188,309,201 downwards.
TAAAAGTGTAATAAATTTTATTTCCTGGTGATATTTACATACGGAAATGGCATTTAATACACCGTCTCCTGAACAAAGGCAAGTGCCAACGGCTTAACAAAGAAATGTTCTGATATAAGATCTAAAATAGGAATTGATGGGAAATGTTCTTGTTTTATAACTACTATTAAAACCGCTCGCAATGTAACAACATGAAATCTGTTCACAAGAAATGTAATTACAGAATTTGAGGTTTTGTGATAACTCACTAATTTAGGATAAAGCAATGCTTTATCTGCAGTCCTATGTAAAGCGGCATGATATGTTGTGACAACCAGAATAACTAATCTTTGCTTCATATAGGACTGTTCTGTCTAATTTCAGTGCTACTAATCCCTATGTATGTGTTATATCTACTATTACTCACCTGTATGCACAATGTTAATGTTTATTATGCTTCTTCTGCTATTTATTTGTGCTTTTACTCACCTTTGCGACATCTGTGTTTCTTTTTTTTTTTATTTTATTACTTTTTTTATGCAACTCTTTTATATTACTTTTTTTATGCAACTCTTTTATTACTATTAATATTATTTTATTGCTTTCACTTTCCTTATTTGTTTAACTTTTATTTATCCCGTGCTATAACCTATTTTTACTAACGCTAGCATCCCTGCAAAAAAAATAAAAATAAATTAAAAAAAATAAATGAATAAATACATGTAAATGACTGTTAATGATAAATGTATTCTGGTATTGCTTTATCGTAAATATTTACATTAAATGAACCCGCTCTATAAACGAAACATAGAATATTGTATGTATTTTAGGGGTGAAGCTGCAAAGCAAAACTCAGTTGGAAAAGGAAAAGGTTAAATGAAGAATCCCCCTCCTTCCCCTCACTCCCTCACTTTACCCACAGAGGGCACTAGGACCCTGCAGGCCTCTACTATAGGCTGTGTTACGTCAGAGGGCTGGACAGAACTGCCAGTCTCCTGTGTCCCATCTCCCTGTACCTTAAAGGAAAAATGCTGCTGTCTGTCCCTCCAAGGGCAGGGATCGCCTCTTTCAGCTATACCAGGAGCCATAAGAAGGTAACCCTGCCGTCCATACTTGTCTTGTGCCCCTGCACTACCGGCGCACACTCACATTTACTAACAGGCCTATGCCAGCCCTTAAAAATGGTTCACAAATGATTTGTCTGGGAATCAGTTTACCCTTGTAGGAGGCGGGGGACTTATTGGTGTGCAATGCACTTCTATTAGTAGCTGCATACGGATCTGATCCCTGTATATACCTGTGTATACGGCTGAGCAGGAAGTGGCATTTATTTCTGGCTTGACTTTGGTTACAATGTAGCAAAACAATGACAAATAGTGCGAAGGGATTATAGTGTCAGCTATTGATGTCATTGTGTGTCATAAGGTTGCGCGAAGTGTGATGTGTGATGTCTGGTTGTGTGATGTCTGGTTGTGTGACGTGTGGTGTGTGATGTGTGGTGTGTGATGTGTGCGGTTATGGAGCTGGGTGATTTGGAAGTAACATTGAGAGAGGCACAGAGGAAGGGCATTCACAGGCAGGGAGAGAAAGAGGGAGCGAGGCGCACCCAGAGGCAGACAGGAAAGAAGGAGACACACACAGGGTGTACAAGTAGATACATTGCATAGGAAGAGACGTGCAAAGCCAAGGAAGGGAGAACATAGTGACAACTGGACATATACAATGGATATTACATAACCCAGTAAGAAAGAAGAATAGCGTAGACTGCCGTGTGGACGCTGGGAACGACACCGCGCAGATTTATAACATGGTAGTAAGCGGACGTGCGGGGCATATTCTCTATAAAGAAAGGGATCATTGCAATCACTAATATTCCGTGTGCCAGAGAGCAGGGTTGTTGCTATAGCACTGGCATCACCATGGGCAGAGTCCCCCCGGGGTGATGCCATCCTATGAACTCATCATAACTTATCATCCTACCCTGCATTGTTTTTTTTTATGGTGACAAATACTGCAGCTATGAAGAAACGTGTGGATTATAACATTCTCAAGGATACTAGAGTCAAGGTTATCATGAGCATCCTCTATGTAAATGCATATACGAATGTGTAGCTAAAAATATTTGACTTCTAAAATGTAGGTGGTTTAGCTCATTGAAATGTTTAGTGGAAACGCTGACATTGAGGAATATAAATCACCTAAGACAAATAAATAATACAATACATATAAAATAATATACACATTGTACATATCATTCAATATATTTCATAGAAATGATAACTCCCATGTACAACTAGACCACTCAGTGGCGTAACCTGATGATCGTGCAAAATCTCCAACAGGGCCCCCAAATATTACAGGTCTTTAATGATAAGTCTTTTCCTTTTGGGCCCCCTAGACTCCAGGGCCTGGGTGCGATTGCAACCTCCTCACCTATTATAGTTACGCCCCTGATACTGGCATCGACATTAAAGAGCATTTTCAACTGAAATGAAAAGAAACCAAAAATGTCTTTAAATTGCCCTCTTCTGAGCAGTCAGCTGTAGGTGTAACTTAAAGTTCCCAGGAAACAAATGCAAAATCTTTAATTGTAGGATTACAATGATAATGCACTATTTCTAGTATATGACCTACTCGAATGGTCAAGAGAAGCTTTTTGGCCCCTTAGCCTGGGTACAGCTGCAGTCTCTGCACCCCTAGTTGTGCTCATTGCACTTCATTTCTTTTACTGGATTTTTACCTTCTATGTAGATCACTTTCAATATAAAATGGTTGTGAACAAAGGCAAAGAAAAAATATCACATTGCTCACCCTATCCAGGTATCGTTCAATGTAATTAGGGTCCGGTGCACAGACAGAGACCACCAGCCGGCTCCCGGGTGAAAAAAATCAGGTAGAAGACAGGAACACATCCAGCAACCACAACGTAAAGGACTTTAAAACCATTATTTGTTAGAAACGAATAAAATATCAAAAGGGAAAAAATATAAAGAAACACACTAGGCCTACGTGTTTCACGCTCTAAGGCTTTTAATCTTAGCCTTAAAATGGTTGAGCAGAAGGTCAGATGATCTGATATGGTAATTGTTTCCTCTGCCAGAAAATTAACTGAAGCTTCATGTAAATTAGCCCAATAGTTACCACCGTAAAATGACTTTAAACACCATTATAAATAATAAATATACTATCAGCCGTCCACATAGTCATTTAGTTAAGCCATTCAGTACAGTAGGACATCTTGTTGGTGGACATCCACTTATATATTAACAAATAGTTGTCATTTCCAAAAACGTTTGATATTTCGTAGTGACATGTCAGACATTTTGACCAGTGGAGGTCTCATCGTCAGGACCCCTACATGTCAAATTATTTGGAAAAAACTGAAACTCTTTAAATAACTCTAGTTTTTTTAATCCTTAGCAATGATACTGTTATTATTTAGTGCTTATTGTTTCGTTTCTTTACATTGTTACAAATGTTTCGAATTGTTCAAATCCTAATATAATTTCCTACATGTTTGCAGTCTGTGCAAAACGTTTTATCTCACTATGATTGTAGCGTGGACGTCAGTGCATTTTAACCTGAGCTCCCCCTAAGCTTTACAGCTCCCACATGGATTATATCCTATGTTATTTCTCCTAAATATAACAAGGGTAAAAATATACTTGGTTCAGGCCTGTGTTGGGAAGTTGCAGGACTCACTAACATTTTCTCCAGCCATATTGCTTTCTAGAATGGACTACTGGTGTGATATTATATGTCTCTATACAGATAATGTTTCATTTCAGCGCTAATATAAGCAGTATGGCAGTCTAGTTTGTGGTTATATTTTGCTAGATATGTTCTAAGATTGACCTCCTTTATTCTCGAAGATGCTGATTGTTGTAATGTGACCATTAAAAAGATATCTATATATTCATCTCTCTATATATGTATTTATATCTATGGTAGCATTGATGGTATGACATGTTCTAGACACTTTGTCTTAAAGTGTGCCAATCATTACAGGTAACTCTTGAGCATAAGCTGTTGTGTATACATGAGGAATAACACTATTTCTGGTCATTATATGCACTGTAACCCGCATTTCTCCACTACTTTTTCCCTTGCTCTCTCATTTCAGTTGTCTCTCAGCTAGTGGCTGGAGACTAGCTGCTATCATGATTCCAACGCTCTGTACACAGAGACATAAGGGATTCCTGCTCTCCTGTCTCTATATATCACATGTTCATAAACAGCAGAGGCACGGAGGACATTATACAGCAGTATAGAGCAGTGTAGCTGAGAATCCAGCTCTGTAGTGACATAAACACTTGCTAAAAAGCAATGGTCTGTATTTGTCTGTGCCTCTATTCACTCTGCTTCTCCCTCCTCCCCATAGAATTCAAAAGACAACTGTAATCTGACACCTCAGTGAACCACAAAAAAAGAGTCTTCACACCTTTAGTATTAAATTAACATATTCGCTATGTGGCCAATATACAAACTTATTTACAGTGGTGGCCAAAAATATTGGCACCCCTGCAATTCTGTCAGATAATACTCAGTTTCTTCCTGAAAATGATTGCAATCACAAATTCTTTGGTATTATTATCTTCATTTAATTTGTCTTCAATGAAAAAACACAAAAAGAATTGTCCTAAAGCCAAATTGGATATAATTCCACACCAAACCTAAAAAAGGGGGTGGACAAAAGTATTGGCACTGTTTGAAAAACCATGTGATGCTTCTCTAATTCATGTAATTAACAGCACCTGTAATTTACCTGTGGCACCTAACAGGTGTTGGCAATAACTAAATCACACTTGCAGCCAGTTAACATGAATTAAAGTTGACTCAACCTCTGTCCTGTGTCCTTGTGTGTACCACATTGAGCATGGAGAAAAGAAAGAAACACCAAAGAACTGTCTGAGGACTTGAAAAACCAAATTGTGAGGAAGCATGAGCAATCTCAAGGCTACAAGTCCATCTCCAAAGACCTGAATGTTCCTGTGTCTTCCGTGCGCAGTGTCATCAAGAAGTTTAAAGCCCATGGCACTGTGGCTAACCTCCCTAGATGTGGACGGAACAGAAAAATTGACGAGAGATTTCAACGCAAAATTGTGCGGAGGGTGGATAAAGAACCTTGACTAACATCCAAACAAGTTCAAGCTGCCCTGCAGTCCGAGGGTACAACAGTGTCAACCCGTACTATCCGTCGGCGTCTGAATGAAAAGGGACTGTATGGTAGGATACCCAGGAAGACCCCACTTCTTACTCCGAGACATAAAAAAGCCAGGCTGGAGTTTGCCAACACTTACCTGAGAAAGCCTAAAACGTTTTGGAAGAATGTTCTCTGGTCAGATGAGACAAAAGTAGAGATTTTTGGGACAAAGCATCAACATAGAGTGTACAGGAAAAAAAAAGAGGCATTCAAAGAAAAGAACACGGTCCCTACAGTCAAACATGGCGGAGGTTCCCTGATGTTTTGGGGTTGCTTTGCTGCCTCTGGCACTGGACTGCTTGAACGTGTGCATGACATTATGAAGTCTGAAGACTACCAACAAATTTTGCAGCATAATGTAGGGCCCAGTGTGAGAAAGCTGGGTCTCCCTCAGAGGTCATGGGTTTTCCAGCAGGACAATGACCCAAAACACACTTCCAAAAGCACTATAAAATGGTTTGAGAGAAAGCACTGGAGACTTCTAAGGTGGCCAGCAATGAGTCCAGACCTGAATCCCATAGAACACCTGTGGAGAGATCTCAAAATGGCAGTTTGGAGAAGGCACCCTTCAAATATCAGGGACCTGGAGCAGTTTGCCAAAGAAGAATGGTCTACAATTCCAGCAGAGCATTGTAAGAAACTCATTGATGGTTACTGGAAGCGGTTGTTTGCAGTTATTTTGGCTAAAGGTTGTGCAACCAAGTATTAGGCTGAGGGTGCCAATACTTTTGTCTGGCCCAGTTTTGGAGTTTTGTGTGAAATGATCAATGATTTGATTTTTGCTTTATTCTCTTTTGTGTTTTTTCCTTGCAAGCAAATTAAATGAAGATAATAATACCAAAGAATTTGTGATTGCAATCATTTTCAGGAAGAAACTGAGTATTATCTGACTAGAATTGCAGGGGTGCCAATACTTTTGGCCACCACTGTACATACACTATTTGTCAGTACTTCAGTTAAACATTGAATATGTAAAGTACTTTGTTAGCGTTTTTTGCTCAAAGAGTGAAAAAGCCATCTAACAATGTCAGGGTGTACCTTAATATGGATGATCCCTATCACTTATGTCCTACTTCTCCAAGTACCAAACCAGGCCTCATGTGAATAGGGAGTGAAAGGAAACCAGGCGTAACTCGCAATTAAAACCTTGTCTGGGAAGGCTAATGTGTAGATAAAGGTGCTGAGCCCTCAGTGAACCAGTCTGATTTGTTTTGACGAATATATATTACACAAGTTTCTTATATTTGCTTGTACTATTGATTCATGCAAAGTTTGCTAGAACAACAGTGTTGTAAAATAATGAAAAAACAGTCTCCAACCAAGATCTCCAAAATTGCATTTTGTGTGTATGTTTCTTTACGTTATTGTCTTCTGGAAAATGTGGCAGAAATCTCTGAGGCAGGATTGGAAATTTTGGTTTTAAAACTTGCTAAAGTTTCTGTAAGTACTGCATCCTTTACATTCGATTGCCAAAATGAAAGTTTGTTGCAAAATTTGTTTGAAAACTGTGGCTTCAGAAACAATTTGAAATGCCAGCATCTTCCATAGTAAATGGTCTTTGTATTATTTCCAGTGCTCCTTGTTCTCTATTTGGAGCTCAAAATTTATAGGGACATTTGATTCCATGTTACTAAGATCGAATCACTTCTATACGAGCATGAGTGGTTCCAATAATAATCCTACATGACTATGGAGAAATGTAATTGTGTATCAGGTATAACAAGCAGAATACAGACTGTACCTATAGTAGCCAGTGTTCTGTAAATGGAACTGATAACATTTTCTCCATATTTCATGTAAATAGATTGATTCCTTGTCTTTGATCACCAAACTTTTTGTTTTTATAGACATCTCCGGGTGGGGGGGTACTAGGCAACAGAACCACAGTGTTCCACAACAATGATTTACTAGCTCGGCCCTACAAACCCTTTGGGCCATGGCATCTGCCCATGTTTTCCCTCCACTTGTATAGATGTATTGCAGTGACGTATCACATACTGATATCACTAGCGCATTTTCCTCTGTTTCTCAATGATAACTTAATGTTCTCTGATATATGATTACAGTACTAGATACACATGAGCAATATTAGGTTTAGATGAACAGCGGCGGAGTGTCACTTTACAGCGGGGAATACCACAATTTGCAGTTGGATTAAGTTAACTTGATCTGTTTTGTGTGGTTCAGGGCTGAGCTGTAATGTAACTGTTGAGTAACGCCTGGTACATGGCATATTATATTGTAACGGGGCTGACACTTCAACCCTATAAAAATCATTGTAGGAGGGCTGGACAGGAACATAACACTACTATCATAACTCTATGATATCAAACTGAAAAGAACAATCTTGGCCCACCAAAAATGTGCAAATACCGAATAAATGACATGTTCACATCACAGGACGCAAGGGAGAACCCAGTGTGAAGTCAGCAGAGTATTATATGCTGGAAGGAATGGTGCTGGCAGACGCACAGTGATGTCATTAGACAGATTGCTGGGAAAATCCCATGTTTTATGCTTGGTCCAATTACTGAGACTAGTTTTCCAGAACAAGATGCAACACTTCACAGTCTCCTACACTTTACAGGAAAAGGAGGTGTCACTAGGAACCACAATGAGGTATTATTTTCTGATTCATGAACCCGTTGCCAACGTTGGAGAAGGATGCATTAACATGTCCGTGACTCGGTCCTTACGTACGTACTAATTCATACAGTACAAATTGTGTCCATAGTGTTCCTGGTGATCTATCTACTCTATATTTAAAATTAAAAACGAAAGAAATTAACTGGGGCATAAATTGGTGTGCATGCAGCATACAAGCGCATGTTCACACTGGCCACTAAACAGAAAAATACCAAAGACAGAAACATAATAAGCAAATACCCTGCAGTAAATAAATAAACAGCAATAGTGCATGAAAATAACATAGGGTTCTTAGTTAACATAATTTTGATCAAAAGAATGCAAAGCCACCATGTCACGGTGACCCTATTTGAGACGGTCCTAACTCTAATATTTAAAACCTTACCGTTTGTCAAGTGACATACATGTGGATAAGGGCTGAGGACTGAGCCTGGCTTCTAAACATGGGATGGCTTTTGCATTATTTTGATCAAAATAAGCACCCTATATTATTGTCATGCACTATTGCTGTTTATTTATTTACTGCAGGGTATTTGCATATTATGGTTCTGCCTTTGTTTTTTTTCTACTCTATATTGGGCCATAAACACTTACTGTCTATATGCTGTTACCTTATTAGAAAGAAACGTCACCTATGTCATACCAACTGTAACTAATTCTTGGATTCTGACCTATTTCATTGACGTTTTGGATCCAGTGTCGGAGTGGGGTGCCAAGAGCCCACCAGTAACCAACTCCAGGGCCCCACTTTTCAGCCACATGCAAATGTGACATTATCCTCAATCACAAATTTATATAACAATGAACTGGGCAGATTGGTAAATGAATAAGATGCTGCCTTTGTCTGTACATAGTCATTATGTATATAGTGCCAAGTACTGCTCATATAAGAGGGTGGTGGCCCACCGGAGGATTCTCCTGTTCTCCTGTGGGCCAGTCCAAGCCTGTTTGGATCTATGTAACTGATCTGTATGCTTTCACCTTGGAAGTATATTTCTGTCATGCCATATATGTGCATATACTGTATATCTGCTCGTTATAGGAAGATATATTTTAATGTCATTTCTACTAAAATACCTGTATCTTCTGAATCTAAAGTCTTAGTTCAAATCTTAAAGATTTGAACATCGCTAGGTCAAAAATAGCCAGTATTTGGTTTTATTCTCGCTACTCCCGGGGGTATTTTTTTATTTTAAATCCACATACCGTTCCAGAGAAATGGGGCTATATAATCAGTGCGAATATTTATGTTTTTTACCAAGGGGAAGTTGCTCACAGGATAATCTGGGGACGTGTCTTTAGGCTGCTCCGTATAATTACCTGGTTAGCCATGCCCCCTTAGTGAAGACCATAAAATATAGCACCAAATAATAACAATATGGCAGATTTAAAAAAAGAAAAGGAATAATCAGGGGAGCAGCAGGAATAAAATAAGAGGTAAAACTGTCCACTTCTTTAAAGTTAAACCACACATTTAGTATTCTATTTTTGCCTCTATACTATATCTTTTCCTACAATCGTTACCAATGTACTGAAATAGTGGGGGATATCATAAACAATGGTGAAATATTATTCTTCCAGAGCTTCACTCTTTCTCCTATAGCCCTGTCCTTAGTTACACATGAGCAATGGCAGGGATCGGAACTGTCACTCCAACCATTGCTCCTTGTGACAGTTCTTGTAAATTATGACAGGGTTCTTAGGGTTCAGAAAAACTGAATACAAATCATATCAATTGTGCGCACACACTATATGTGCCGTGAGGAGCACATAAATGGGCAGTAAGCAGCTCTTTTTGATCAACATTATAGGCTTAATGCGTTTTAAATACATGTTAAATTTGCAGTTAGAGCAAAAATTTCCAGGCAAAATTTTGAGAACCTGCAATGGAGACTTTTGGCTATTTTTACGCCAGCTCGATCATCTTTTTGAAATATGGGCAGAACTTAGCAAGAGGAGGTATGACTTGACAAATTCCTCATAATTTATGCCACAAAAGAGGCATACAGTGCGATCAAAGTATACCCCCTGACTGGAGGACATTTCTTACACTGGTGCACGGCAGCTGGAAAACTAAGTGAGGAAAGAAAAGGATATGACGCGCCCCCTGGGACCGTGGGGTACTCGGTAGCCGGGTCCGTCGGTTCTATTGGGGTAGTCACGGTGGCAGTGACCCGGTCCGTGGCCCAGGGTGGTCAATAAATAAAGAAAAGAGGGGAATAAAGTTTTTGGGGATAAAGTTTCATAACGCCACCCGTGGTCTGCGGCTCTATGTGGCTGCCGCTGCTGTTCAGATCCACTGGGGCTGTTGGTGACGCAGCAGAGATGGTCCAGCTCTCCACGGGTAGAGCTAGGCCCCAGGGCTGTTAAATAGGTGATTTTTCTAGATGTTGGTGGTGTAGTGCAAGGCAGGTGACGCAGCAATTAAGTCAAGGACACAGTGGAGTGCAGTCTTCAAGTTTTTTACTCACAGTTTTTACGGTGCTCCAGGTACAACTGCTAGCCATGTTGTAACAGCCCACCGAGTTCTGTGTCCTCCGGGGAAGTGATCCAGCCAACTCTCAGATAACTTGGGTGCACTTGATCGGGACCCCCTTCTTGTGTATCTTCCCTGGTCGTCTCTCTGCGCTGGCTCTCGCCCTCCTGCCCTGCGCCTCATACACAGTGTCCCGAGCCAGTGGCCGCGGGCCTTGTCGGGCGACGTCCTCTCTGTCCCCTTGGTTCTATATGGCCACCTTTTCAGCGAATGTGTGTGGATTTGGCTGCGGCACTTAGAGATACCGCAACCTCCGGTTTGCTAGCTGAGTCTTGCAGTCCTCCACTAGTCTGGGGCCGGTCCCCTACTGCAACCTGATCCCTTCCCGTGCCCCTAGGATCCCTTCTCAGTCTCTGGAGCCCTTCTCACTGCTTCGGTCTTCTCTCTTCACTCCTGGTGACAGACTCCTGTCACCAACTGCTCTGACTGACTAATTGCCCTTCTAGATCTTTCTACCTTTCCTTTTTTTATTACTTGTCATGTGACACACGTCACCAACTGTCACTCTACATGGTCCCCTCTACCTTCAGTCATTCCTTCAGTGCTCCCCTAAACTACTTCCTCCACCCACCTTCTCTACCTAGTTCCCTCCTCCAGACAGGGACAGGGACTGTGCTCTCCCTCAGGAGCAATCTTGCCCTTCCCTACTGCAGTGATGTGGTGTTGGATGTGGGTGTGTGGGTCCCGGGTAGTGCTCCCTCCTTACCTGAGAGTGGGATACCACACCTGTGGCTGAGATGCAGTACCTCTGTGGCGACTGGACCCGCAGGGGTGCCACAGATACATAAAAACTCATATGCTGATATAGCTAGACATATATGTACAATGTCACCTCGAAATACATGAAGACGTAGGTTGACGAATGGCACACATTTGCATTTGTTTTTAATGCATATGACTCGCCCCCTGGGCCGTGGGGCACGCGGATCCGGGCGATAGGGGAACGATGGGGGTAGTAGTAGTGGCGGCCCGGTCCCGCGGCTCAGGGTGGTCAGGCCAATGGTAGTCTGCTACGTGCTTCAAATAATGTCCGACTACGCCACCCGTGGATTGCGGTTATTAGGAACCGCCGCTGCATGCAGACCGCTGGGGCTGATGAGGTGTGCAGCTAGGGTAGTGTGACTCCCCACGGGAAGAGTGCGGCCCCAGGGCAGTGTAGTGGATGGTGGGAGTGATGGTGGTGAAGGTCCCAGTACCGGTAGTGCCGGAGGAGCGAAGAAGCACACGGACAACAAGTTACAGTCCAGGGTCTTTACTCACAGTTCGTTTGTTCCGGGTCACTTCCGTCGGCAGTGACCGCCCGAGCCGTGCTGCGTCCACCAGGTGTGGGGCTCGGCCAACTCCCAAGCAGTCAAGAGCATGGCACAGGACCCCCTTTAATCCTTTCTCTGGCCTGCCTCACCAGTGACCCACTTTTGTCCAGCTGCCGCGGACGTGTGCGGTTAAACGTGGGCCCCGTCCTCCGCTGTCCTATGTGGTGCCTTCCTAGCAGGTTTGATGAGGTGTCGCACCAATAGATGATCACGACGACCGGTCTTTGGCTGAGGGTTGTTTCTCCTCCACCAACTTGGGATCTGGTACCCTTAATCTGCCTGACCCTTCACCCTGGATTCTCGTGGGTTCTTAGGGTCCCTTCCACCTTCTTGTTCCTGAGCCCCTCTGTTTCTCTGTCTCTCCTTCTCTTTCTCTGTTCCTTTCTGTTCCGTTCTCTTGGAGCTGAGATGAGCCAGAATCTCAGCTCCCCTTCACCTCCTCCTCGGCCTCTCACTAGGCCCTCCTGGAGTAGAGCTCCTACAGAGCCTCTACTCCCTGTCTTCTCCTCTGGCTGAACTGACTGAACGAACCTAGATCTAAGATGGTGCCCACCTTTTATACCTCCCTCTGACCATGAGCCCAGGTGACCAGCAACCAATGGGCTCCTGCCTACGCCCAGGAACCAGCCCCTATCTGCTCCTACAGCACTGGGTGTTCCACCCCCCTCCCCACTCCAGGCAGGGACATAGTCGGTTGTGCCTGCACTTATGTCTAGTGGGAGCACCGTTGAGCTGTCCCTCGGAAATGGGGTGTGTGTGCTGTATGCAGCTAACTGAGCCCTGGTCCATACTCCATCTTTACCCGGGAGTGGAATATCACACCTCTGGCAGAGGTGCAATACCCCTGTAGCGGCCGAGTCCTCGGGGCGCTACACATACATCGGATGCATACTCCATATGTCTGCAGACATACAAATGTGACCTTCTTTGAGGACTCCACCAATCAGCTGAAATGACCGGATATAAACAATTTACAACAAGGCGGATATATTTTAATTTTGGGATCACCCCTTTAAAGTGGATCTGTCATTAGATTTTATAATACAAACTGCATACATTATCAAATAGATCTCTTAGACATGGAAAGGCTGGTTTACTTCTTATTATCCACATGACAATGGCTGTATAATCTTTTATGAAGTTTACTCTCGACCTCCGACCACCTAGCCTGATTGACAGGTGTTCAGTGCACAGTGTCACCTCCTTCCTGCTGCTGCTGAGATCTCACACTGTTTAGTACAAGCTGCAGTTGTCAGTCAGGCTGTGCGGGCGAACACTGAATATGCTTGGACTAATGAGATCTCACACTCTTTAGCTTGACTCATAAAATGCTTATCTTAATTTGAGGATTATACAGCCATTCTAATGTGGATTTTCAAAGTCAACACACTAGTCTCATCAGGTCTATAAAAAAAATCTATTTAAAGGGAAACTGGCATACTATGGGCAGCAAGAATCAGAGCATAGATGCAGAATTGCAGCCAGGTATATTTTTCTCTGAAACACTCTGTCATTCCCATAGCAAGAGACCTGTCAATCACCTGGAGCGGCAGCTGGAAAATCTGTGTATTTTCTTCCATGTAAAATAAATCTTTCTAATGACAAAACATGGGGAATTATGGTATTATTTTAGGATACAAATTGCACAGCTAAAAATCAGCAGGAGAGATCTGGTATCGTTGTTTAGCTTTGTGATATTCCATTTACAGTCTGTCCTGATACATTAAATATTGGATTATATAACGATTGCATAAAGAATCGCATTATATTATAAACATTAGAACATTGTTAACACTAAACATGTATAACTGTATAAAAATCCTTGCAAAATTTGTACATAAATCAATTGCAAATGAACGATTTAGAAATATACTATGAGTCCAGTCTCCGAGCTCCTCCAGGGACGGAGGGGGCAGAGAGAACGCTGCAGTCACGTGGCTGCAGGATCCGGGAACACAGGAAAGAGACAGCAGCTTCTAACTTGCTCTGCGTTTTCTGCCTGATACAGTTGAGCTGTTCTTACACAGATAAGAGACTGTTTTCTTGGATGAACTAATGTGCACCTCACTTTAGTAGAAACTACAGATATCACTGATTGTCCCGGCAAAAAGAAAAGTTCCCCAGGGGCTTGGAGCTGTAAAAAAAAAAATCACAAACTTCGGCCCCTTTCACATGTCCGTGTTTCAGGTACATGTGGCATCTTTTTTTCACGGATGCCACACATACCCATTATAACCTATGCTGCGCACGTCTGTGTTTTTACATGAACAATGAGTCCATGTGAACAGTGGCGTACATAGAAACCATGGGGCCCCATAGCAAAAGTCTTAATTGGGCCCCCCCTTCCCTCTCGGTGGAGTAAACGGGGTCACGGCACATAGGAGAAGTCACGGAATGGCATGCCTCAAAAATTTAAAAACGGAGAGGTGCATGTATTAAGGCAAATACGGGGTAATGTTGCTCCTATTGAAGCCCCTTACTGTTCTCACCCACTACAATGTCCCTGTTATGGCCCCTCAGAGTATGATGCCTCCAAAAATGTATCTAACACATTTCATGATACCCCTCCATACACACACAGTATGATGACCCCAGTGTCCCCAAAACAATATGATGTCTCACAAGTAAATACATCCACAATATGAGACCCCCATATCACCTCACACAGTATAATGGCCCCACCAGTACAATTCCCCCCCAAACAGTATGAACGCTCCCAGAATGGTCCCCGCCACCACAGAGTATGGTGGCCCCCTATAAATACTGACTGATAAAAGAAAGGAAAATACTACTTTCCTAGACACGTTCCCCCCTTGCGCTGCTTTGTGCAGCTCGCAGACTGAGACTAACACGGACAAGCTGAATGATGGCGATCAGTTCTGACAGCTGCCTGATCCACCATTGTATTTATTGTCGGACTGGGGTACATAGGACCCACCAGTGACATTGATTCTTGGGGCCCACCTTAGCCGTACATGATAACAATGCCCTAGACGTGGAACACAAAGTACACATCGCTTTAAGCTTACACTTCTGTTCATACATATTGTTGCGGGGCAGGAAATAGAAGAGGCATTTGCGACTATGTTGGAAAGATAAATACGGAATGTTGGGAAGACATGTTGGGAAGATAAATACGTTTTACATAAGAAGTTCAGCTTCTCCTGCTGCCCTATACTGATCATACAGATCAGTGCCAGGCAGAAGAGAATTGTGCAAATATGAACATTTGGAAAGTACTCTAAATGATCAGGCAGAACGCTTCATGAGCTCTGCCCAATCATTAAAGAAATGAACAAGGAGGTTGGCAATGCTGTGCACCCCCCTGATCAGGAACCATAAGACCCAGACTTTTAAACAAAATATTTTTTCCTGCTAAAAATTGTGTCCTATAGTCCTAAAAGTATATTATATAGAAAAAAAACATTAATGGAGTTGTCCTAAATAAAGAAAATGATGCACACAGGTAGCAATATATACTCCCCCTTGTAGCTGGCGGCAGTTCCAGTGCCATGTCTCTGATGCTTCTATTCACATGGGCTGCAGATGGCTATGCATTTTTTGCAGCTTGTCAGTGGCATTCAGCTCGAGACCATGAGGCCAGTGATCTACAGCCATTATAAACAAAGGCATCAGGGAATGCCATACTAGAGATGCCAGGAGCTAGATATAGGTGTGTTTATAGGTTTATTAATGGGGTCTGTGCAGACAAAAGGTGCTCATTACCTGGAGGCCGGATTCTGTAAAAATAACAAAATAAATCATATTCCCCTGCTGTCCCCCTCCCGCATCCATCGCAGTTCGCCTCTTGGTTTGCACTAGCATCAATGATGCCACCGTTCTACCAGACACACCACTGCTGCAGCTTGTGATGGATACAGTTAAAATCACCTGACCGCTGCCGCCTATCACAAGCTGCAGTGGTCTTGTGTCTAGTAGAATGGTGACAACATTGATGCTGGCGCAGACCACAGATCAATCTGTGCTGGATCCAGAAGAGTGAAAGCAGGTGAGCATGATTTATTTTGTTATTTGTACAAAATCTAGCCACATTAGAACCTTTTGCCCAGACAATCTACCGTACATGTATTACTTCTGATGTGCAGCACTTTCATTATTATGGACAACTCCTTTAACCCCTTTACCACCTTGGGTTGTTGTGTTTTCGTTTTTTGCTCCCATTCTTCCCAGAGCCATAACTTTTTTTTTTTTCCGTCAATATATCCATGTGAGGGCTTATTTTTTGAGGGACGAGTTGTATTTTTGAATGACACAATTGGTTTTGCCATATCGTGTACTGGAAAATGGAAAAAAATTCCAAGTGCAGTGAAATTGCAATAAAAGTGCATTTCCATAATTGTTTTTTGTTTGTTTTTTACCATGTTTTTTACTTAGCTGCTTTTTTCTTGCCATAATACAAATTCTAACAGTCTATTCAGTAGGACTATCAGCTGTGTATCCACCTGACTTCTGCACAACACAACTGATGGTCCCAACCCCATTTATAAGGCAAGAAATCCCACTTATTAAACCTGACAGGACACACCTGTGAAGTGAAAACCATTTCGGGTGACTACCTCTTGAAGCTCATCAAGAGAATGCCAAGAGTGTGCAAAGCAGTCATCAAAGCAAAAGGTGGCTACTTTGAAGAACCTAGAATATAAGACATATTTTCAGTTGTTTCACACTTTTTTGTTAAGTATATAATTCCACATGTGTTAATTCATAGTTTTGATGCCTTCAGTGTGAATGTACAATTTTCATAGTCATGAAAACACAGAAAAATCTTTAAATGAGAAGGTGTGTCCAAACTTTTGGTCTGTACTGTACATGGCTGGGATCATACAGCCGGTGCTTGATAAATGCAGCCCACAGTTTGGGCAGCATGTATCAGGTTCACTTTAGGCCTCTTTCACACATCCGTGTTTCCAGTACGAGTGGTGACAGTTTCCACACGTACTGGAGACACGTACACACGCAAACCCATTCAAATCTATGGGTCTGCGCACATATCAGTGTGTTTCCACGGACCATTTGTTCGTGGGCAAAACACGCTGACATGTCCGTTTTTTTTCGCGATGCACGGGCCGCAAAACGTCCCACAGTGATGATACACTGATGACATCTGTGTGACATGTACTGGCGCCTGAGAATCAGTGTACAGTTAGTGCTGTTCCCAAGTGCCGGGTGCTGAACGCTGATCTCATCATTGTCTCCTGCCGGCACTGCGATCAGCGTGAGCATGAGACAATGATGAGAGTAGTATTCTGAACCCGCTGTGTCCTGGAGTAAAAATAAGAATAAAATTTAAAAAATCCTTATACTCACCTGTCCGAAGATGTCCCCGGCTGTAATCCACCTGCCCGCTCATGCCGAAGAGTAGGGGAAAATGACTCGCTCCAGCGAGCGGGCCCCGGAGCTGCGCTGAGCTCACTGAGCGGTGTTCTTTCACTCACTGAATTCAGCGCAGGTCAGGGGCCCGATCGCTGAAGCGATTCATTCTCCTTGGCGTGAGCGGTCAGATAGATTACTGCGGGGGACACCTTCGGGCAGGTGAGTATAAGGATTTTTTTTATTTTATTCTTATTTTTACCCCAGGACACAGTGGGTGCAGAATACTACTCTCATCATTGTCTCTTGCTCGCGCTGATCGCAGCGCCAGGAGGGGGCAATGATGAGGGCAGTGTTCAGCACCCGGCGCTTGGGAACAGCGCTAACTGTACACTGATTCCCAGGTGCCGGTACGTGTGAGCCTGATGCGGCACATGGTTGGCACACAAGTGCAATCGGAAACGGATATCTCCAGTACTGGCTTTTCCGGTACCGGAAATATGAGGACATGTGAAACTGGCCTTAAATATATTTATTCACCTATATGTACACATGTGGCACTTCAGCCCCACCACATGGGCCTTTCTTAAACTTGTAATGGAGCTGAAATGCCGCATATGACCATATGTGAATACATGGATGTACTAAGTACATGTGCATTACATACACATATGTACACAGATACATGGACATGACACACATAGAAACATATTAGAAAGACACACACATATATGAACACCAATTACACATGCACTTACCCTCTCAGCAGATGATACATGCTGTCCTAGATAGCAGTGGGGCCCTCACTTGCCAGCTTCTTCTTCCTGACTTCCTGCAGCCTGTACTTCTGTCTTCTCTGTGGTGCAGCTTGCCCTCCTTCTGGGGCCCGACTGCAGAGCTCTCCTGCTGTAATTGCAGGGCAGAAGGCAGGAGGGGGAGAGCAGAGTACTATTATACAGAGCAGGGGAGACAGGGAGAGCAGGGGCCATTCTGTAAGCAGCCTCTCTGCTCTGCTGGAGCCAGAGCTGGTGGGCGGAGCCTCTTCTCCTGCTCTAACAACAGTGAGTCATCCTCTGTGCGCTGGACACAGTGCAGCCAGAGGAGCAGAGGTGGATCTTTCTCCCAACTTCAGGCCATCTAATCCTCCTCTGGTTCTGACTGAGCCTGGTTGTTTTCAACTGTATCTTCATCCTAAGGATGCAGATACTGTTGAAATTCTGATGAGGGGATAGAGAGGTCTGGTGTTGTTACACACCGGGCCCCCATGTCTCACCGGCCCCATAGCAGCTGCGTGGGCTGCTGCTATGGATGGTACGCCCCTGCAGGTGAAGCACACATCCAACAAGCATTCCTCACATGTATTAAAGCTGTCAAACAGTCGCAAATCATGTACACGGGAGTGATTCAAACATATCACCGAGTACGCTAAAGATACTCGGTACACGCCTGAGCATACTCGCCTAAAGGGGTAACCGAACATACTCGCTCATCACGACATACTGATGACACACTGATGACACACTGGTGGCACCCTGATGACACACTGATGGCACACTGATGATACACTGTTGGTACACTGATGGCACACTGATGACACACTGAAGGCACACTGGTGGCACACTGATGACACTCTGATGGCACACTGATGACACACTGGTGACACACTGAAGGCACACTGATGGCATACTGATGGCACGCTGATGACACACTGGTG
Organism: Phyllobates terribilis; assembly: GCF_046119375.1. Classification (NCBI taxonomy): domain Eukaryota; kingdom Metazoa; phylum Chordata; class Amphibia; order Anura; family Dendrobatidae; genus Phyllobates; species Phyllobates terribilis. The sequence continues at coordinate 188,290,479 of NW_027362762.1, read as the reverse complement.
GCACACTGATGGCACACTGGCACGCTCATGACACTGGTGGCACACTGATGACATACTGATGGCATACTAATGGCACCCTGATGGCACGCTGATGACACACTGGTGGCACGCTGATGACACACTGATGGCACGCTGATGACACACTGGTGGCACACTGATGACACACTGATGACACTGAAGGCACACTGATGACACACTGATGGCACACTGATGACACACTGATGGCACACTGATGACACACTGAAGGCACACTGATGACACACTGATGACACACTGGAGGCACACTGATGACACACTGAAGGCACACTGATGACACTGGTACTGTTTTTTCAGGTACTGGTTTTATACGGATGTGTGAAGGCCTTAGTCATTTTCACCTACCAACACGAGTGAGGATGCAGTTCAAGCCACTCCATGGTCTGCGCTGACACAGAAAGTGGAGATGTCACTGATCCACCAGCAGCAGGACCACAGCAACCAGTAATTGGCTGCAGCGGTCAGGTGACTTGAGCAGCGCATCATCAGAAAAATATCTGATGTCCCTCTACTTATGTCACCTGAGCACTGCAGGCAATTACTGGCTGCAGCGGTCTTGCTACTGGTGGAAAAGTGACATCTCATCTTCCTTTGGCGGCGCAGACCACTGAGCTGTCTGTGCTGGATCCAGGGGGGTGCGGTAGGTGAGTATTACTTAGTTTATTATTTTTTACTGCTCCAGTGTGTATGACAGCAGACAGCCTGTTTACTTGGTATCTGACTGATTGCCAGTTAGCTAGGCTTCATTCTTTGATTATTGCCTACAATGGAGCTCTATCATAAGAGATACCAGATTCATACCCAGTTGGCCGTACGGCTTTTTGGATTGAAGAATTTGTATTTTGTATTTCATTTCAAGTATGACTTTTCAGAATAAGCTGTTATATGTGTATTTGGGTAATAACACTATTTCTGGCCATTACATTATTTGTATTCTGAATTTTTAGCATTTTTTACTCTGCATTAGAAGCTGCAGCACTTTGTCTTTGTGGTATTGGCCTTTATCTCCCTGAACGTTCTTCCGCTCCTTTCTACATAGACTTTTACAAGCATTGCAGACAGATCTGTAGACAGTTTTAGCAGTTTTTGAAATAAACGATCAGTGAAGGTGTTGAAAGAAACATATTCTCCATATTGATATGACATATTTCAGTGCTTCTAATCTCCACTTGTTCTATTGATTCATGAAAAAATGTAGTGCCTAATAATGCATACGGCCATATTTCCAACCTATATAACCTTTAAGTTTTATAGGACTGTGATAAAGCATAATGTTTTCCACTCTGTACAGTACGGTTTTTCATAAAATCACGAATATAATTTGTAAATATTTCCCAACCTTACACTGTGTGCCGAATTATTAGGCAAATGAGTATTTTGATCACATGATACTTTTTATACATGTTGTCCTACTCCAAGCTGCATAGGCTTGAGAGCCAACTACCAATTAAGTAAATCTGGTGATGTGCATCTCTGTAATGAGGAGGGGTGTTGACTAATGACATCAACACCCTATATAATGTGTGCATAATTATTAGGCAACTTCCTTTCCTTTGGCAAAATGGGTCAGAAGAGAGATTTGACGGGCTCTGAAAAATCCAAAATTGTGAGATGTCTTGCAGACGGATGCAGCAGTCTTGAAATTTCCAAACTTTTGAAGCGTGATCATCGAACAATCAAGCGTTTCATGGCAAATAGCCAACAGGGTCGCAAGAAGCGTGTTGGCCAAAAGAGGTGCAAAATAACTGCCCATGAATTGAGGAAAATCAAGCATGAAGCTGCCAAGATGTCATTCGCCACCAGTTTTGCCATATTTCAGAGCTGCAACGTTACTGGAGTATCAAAAAGCACAAGGTGTGCGATACTCAGGGACATGGCCAAGGTAAGGAAGGCTGAAAAACCGCCACCTTTGAACAAGAAACATAAGATAAAACATCAAGAATGGGCCAAGAAATGTCTTAAGACTGATTTTTCAAAGGTTTTATGGACTGAGGAAATGAGAGTGACTCTTGATGGGCCAGAGGCTGGATCAGTAAAGGGCAGAGAGCTCCACTCCGACTCTGACGCCAGCAAGGTGGAGGTGGGGTACTGGTATGGGCTGGTATCATCAAAGATTAACTTGTGGGACCTTTTCGGGTTGAGGATGGAGTGAAGCTCAACTTCCAGACCTACTGCCAGTTTCTGGAAGACAACTTCTTCAAGCAGTGGTACAGGAAGAAATCGGTATCGTTCAAGAAAAACATGATTTTCATGCAGGACAATGCTCCATCACATGCATCCAACTACTCCACAGCGTGGCTGGCCAGTAAAGGTCTAAAAGAAGAAAAAATAATGACATGGCCCCCTTGTTCACCTGATCTGAACCCCATAGAGAACCTGTGGTCCATCATAAAATGTGAGATCTACAGGGAGGGAAAACAGTACACCTCTCGGAACAGTGTCTGGGAGGCTGTGGTGACTGCTGCACGCAATGTTGATCGAAAACAAATCAAGCAACTGACAGAATTTATGGATGGAAGGCTATTGAGTGTCATCATAAAGAAAGGTGGCTATATTGATTACTAATTTTTTTGGTTTTTGTTTTTGCATGTCAGAAATGTTTATTTCTAAATTTTGTGCACTGATATTGGTTTACCTGGTGAAAATAAACAAGTGAGATGGGATTATATTTGTTTTTTATTAAGTTGAAAAATAATTCTGCACAGTAATAGTTACCTGCACAAACAGATATCCTCCTAAGATAGCTAAATCTAAAAAAAAAAAAAAAAACACTCCAACTTCCAAAAATATTAAGCTTAGATATTTATGAGTCTTTTGGGTTGATTGAGAACATAGTTGTTGATCAATAATAAAAATAATCCTCTAAAATACAACTTGCCTAATAATTCTGAACACAGTGTATATGAAAGTGAATCATTATTCATATATTGAAATATGGAGTCCATTTTGTTCCACGTAGGACTCGCATGGAAGGTAATATTATTCCATCAAGCGATTATTCTAGTACCAACAAAAACTAAAATAAAAATTGGTTTAAGTATTTACAGTTGCTCTAAATGTGCCCAGAATAAATGTGCACTATGCTCTCGATTAAATGTAACTAACATCATGTAACACTGACCCCTTTTTTATTCATTCGGTCATTAAGTACAGCACCATTTATGTGGCCTATATCATACAATGCAATAAATACAGCCTTCAGTATGTAGGATGTATATCCCGCAAGCTTAAAGCACCACACCAACAGGTTTTTTTTTTCAGCGCTGGAGTGTCGCTTTAAATGTAAGCCCCCTGCCCCGGTCATATACTCACCCTCTGGCGTCTTCACCATTTTTCGGCACCGCTCCGGTCCCATGGCACCATCTTGTGACAGTAGCTTCTGACTGGCTGGAAGTCAGAATGGACATCACACACTGTCAATACAAGTCTATGAGAGCCAGAACGAGGGCAGAATGAGGCTCTCATAGACTTGTATTGAAAAGTGACCTCTGCGCCGCTCCATGAAACACTGGAGCAGCCAGCAGGTCACTTTTTGCCGGAGACCAACAGGAGCGACGTTAGAAAACAATGGAGGCGGCAGGTGAGGATGAGACAGAGGGCAGAAGAATTACATTTAAAGCACCACTCCAGTGGTGCAATAAAAAAACCGCTGGAGTGGTGCTTTAAGTTTCTTATACCGGAACAAGTTACATGGTCAATTCACAGTTTAAAAAATGCATATTTCTGGTGCATCTAAACATTTTTGGGAAAATAATTCATCTGATGTTGCAACTATGAGAGTCTTTGGTATAGAACGGGTACACAAGCCCAATAGAGGAGGTGATCGGCTTGGAAAACTTACATCACGCTAAGACTTTAGAATTCTCAAACTTAGTACTCATTCACCTAATAGTCTTAACTATGAACAGACGTTATGTATTTCTACGCTTCAGTACATGATTTTTCTTGTCGCTTTACGAATACTCCAGTTTCTTTTATGTGAGTAGGTCGCATGTTCATGTGGGTGGATACGTAGCGGACAATAATCCCACCTCTAAAATGTACTATTTAAAGTTGGGCCTTATCGTCAGCTAACGCTCTTTAACCCGAAATGCGTAAGCGGTAAGCCTATGTATAGAATTTTTTAACTATACGCATATTCTAATTATTCATTTTTATCTCATGCTATTAAAAGTCATGTTTTATCTGTTTTTGTTTAGTGCAGGACACCATCCTTGTATGGACTTTCGGTACCTATAGATTTCTATAGGGTCACATTGTACCTCAGTATACTGCCAATTTCATATATCTCATATGAATGTATTGTCCCATAAAATTACTACTTCTAGAGAAGGATATATACAACATAACGAGTCCAAATGAGTCCCTGCAGCTGATTGTATAGAACTACAGGAAATCCTTCCTCCTCCATATAGCACGTGAAGAGCATGTAGCTTTATATTAAGGACTGATCCAATCAGTGTCAGACTGAAGAACATTGGGCCCACTAGATGATTTGATTCTGAGGGCCCACCTTTATCCCCCACTCAAGAGCCTCATAGCAGATGCAAGGTTTGCACTATCAGCTCACCTGAAGGAGAAGCCAGGGCCCACCGGAGGATTCTCCGGTTCTCTGGTGGGCCAGTCCAACCCTGGATCTAATATGTTACTGAGGAAAATAACCGAATAACTTACTTGTTGGCTCCTGCTGACACTTTTGTTTTATTCCTTTACTTAATCACTCTTTGCCACAAGCTGATTCAACCTGACAACATTTTTTAAGGCTTCAGTTGCTTTGAAATGAAAACTAAAAACGTTGCAACAGGTTTTGATCATTTTGTGTGTGCAGCTTCCATACAGATTTATTCATCTTCATGGTGACCAACTATGAACTGAACTTCATCATTACAACTGTCTGATCCAAAAGCTCATTCTCTCTTCCATCAGTACATTACTTCTTGCTAACCTATTACCTAGAAGTGAGGAACAGGTGGAGGCGAATAAGGCGGTAGGATCAACTGCTTGTAGTGTTACCATCTGAACACATAGGTCTCCATTGTAACTGTAGACCCTAAATGATAGAAAATTATAGAATAATTGCAAAGCTGTTTCATTTTTCATTCCAAGGCCAATTTTACATGAACGCAATACAACTACTCTTTCCGCACCTATATTAGTCATAAATTTCAGCCTGATCAAGGGTCTGATAACTCAAAACAACAGCAGAATTAGGACATATGATTCTGTTTGTTCCTGTGACCAGATCCATGATCGGGTTGGGATTTGTGCTTTAAATACATGTGCAGAAATGCATCTACTATATATTACGCTTGCATGAAATTGGCATTAATGTATTAGAACAATAAAAAAAATGGTTGCAAATGCGGACATACTCTTTCATTTAAAGGGAATCTCTCAGCAAGTTTTTACTATTAATCTGACAGCAGCATAATGTAAGGGCAGAGAGCCTGATTCCTGCAACGGATCACTTGCTTAGCAGCTGGCTGTGGTTTTAATACAATCAGTGTTTTATTGTCATAACTTGGACTAGGTGTCACGTGCAAGCCAGTCAGGCTAATCTGAGTAACCTCGCCCCCACCACTGATTGGCAGCTTACCGACAATGAGCACAGGAAGCTGCCAATCAGGGGTGTGGCCCGGGTTATACACAGCTCACCATTCTGACCACAGGTAAGAAAACGGGAATTTTATCAGCCTAGTAAGTGACACGTCGCTGAAATCAGGGTCTCTGCCCCTACATCATGCTGCTTTCAGATTACATAACAGAAACCTGCTGACAGATTCCCTTCAACTACATAAAAAAATACCTTTAAAACATTCCTGTGTTTTTAGACTTTGAATCTCAATGAATGTTGCAAACGCAAAAATTTCCACTTTACTAAGGTACCATCCAGTAATCTGCAATCTTCTGGGGCGCTGCTCAGATGCTTAAATAATTTCTAGATCACATTATTTTAAGAAACTGATAATAATAACCTGAATTCCTCAGCCATGCGTAAGACTATATTATATAATAGCACTGTAGCATTAGTGTTACAGTATTATAATTGTTACACTTAACATACGCATGCAAAATGAAATCCATAATGTAAAATCCTATAATTCACAGATGACTTTTACCCACTGGTGATCGCTGAATTATTTTTTCCTTTTAAGGTAATAACAGGTTTTTCTCAAGGTTGTCTTGCAATCTGCTCCTCTACTAAAGGCCCACAGAGACAATAGCACACAGCAATTACAAGTTAATTAAACAAGCAGCATGTTTTTAGATTGTGGGAGGAAAACTGTACAGTATGGATCTAAACCCAAAGCCCTACTTGTACAGCAATTTGCCACTATAAGGCTATGTGCCCACGTAGCAGATTTGATGCCGAGCGGTTTTGCCTCTCTCTGGCAGAAAAAAACGCATGCAGATTTACATGCGTTTTTTCTGCCAGAGAGAAGCGTTTTTTCAGCGTTTTTTACATGCGTTTCCGCATGTGTTTTTTCAAGCCCTTTTCCAAGTGATTTTGAGCATCACTTGGAAAAGTGCTTGACAAGTTGGTCACACAATATAAATCCATGCAACCGGCATGGATTTATATTGTGTGACCAACTTAGATGCTTTAAATGCAGCATGTAAAGTAAAAAAAAAAAGAATTAAAAAGTTAAAAATAAAAAAAAACTGTATATTCACCTCTCCGGCAGCCCCCGGTCTGCTCCCGGCCGCGTCCTCTCTCTTCGGCGTCCCGCAGTGTACTGGCAGGACCTGCGGTGGCGTCATTTAGTCAGCTGATGGTCACGCGACCATCACCTGACTGGTGACCTCAGCGGTAACGTGACCGTCAGGTAACTAATTGACGTCACCGCATGTCCTGCTAGTACACCGCGGGACGCCAAGCAGAGAGGACGCCACCGGGAGCAGACCAGGGGCCGCCAGAGAGGTGAATATACAGGTTTTTTTTTATTTTTAACTTTTTAATTTCTTTTTTTCACCGCGTGGTAGCCGGGATGAAGAGGAGTTGTAGTCTCTTCTTCATCCCGGATACCACACGCACCGCGATTACGCTGCAAATTCGCGGCCATTGAATTTAATTGAAACGCAGCAAATCCACATGTACCATGGCCTAGCGCTTGTAAAACCGTCTGCATCAAATCTCCTACGTGGACACATAGCCTAATATCTGAACAAAGATCAGTCTTTCATTCCTAGAAGTATTGTGACTTTGTGGTACAGAATCGCAGCATCTTAGCGCTCCAATTCTTTATTGCATTTGCACCTTTTTTGTCGAGTTTTTGGAGTTTTCAGGTTAAGTCATTTTGACGAATTTGGTGCAAAAAAAAAAGAAAGTTAAATACATCCTTTATATCCTTTATATTACATTTTGTGATCAACACATTAGTAGTTTTCATATGCAAAATGCGTCTAGCATGGGAAGGCAATAATTTTGGCCCCTGACCCTATAAACCATCCAGATACAACATGCAATACAATAAAAGCAGTATAGTTTCCCATACAGTATTTAAGTGTTTTTTTCTGTACAAGTCTATTGGATTAAGTAGAGAAACATCCCATTCCTTACATCTGGCTGGTGTAATGTGACATAGCTGGGTGGGATTATTCCGCGTTACAGTAGTGGCTTATTAAGACAACTGTCTCATCTCTTGAGGACTCAGCGTCAGGTACATGACTGCTTTTTATGATCTAGAGATCATTTGCTACAAAGAGACTCGGCACTTCACCGCAGTGTTCTGAAGTGACCTTGTGTCCAAAAAGCTCGTATAATGAGCGGGAGATGAATTCACCAGTAGAAGGGGTAGCCCAGATCCTTGAAAAATGAAGGTTATGGAGTATCAGCTTATTACCTTGCTCTGGTATCATTTTTATTCCCTGGTGAACATGTTTTTATATGTATAGTATTTTATATACGGTACCTTGGTTTAAAAAAAAAACAAAACACACACATGCATAGCAATTAGTATTTTATTTTGATGTTGCATAATTCATGTTGCCCAATCCTAAAAACTGCAGCCCAAATGATCCGTCCTGTGAGGTTAAGAAATTTTGTCATTTGCATTTTTTAAAAATATGTATCGTTGCTTCTCCCCAGGTCACTTCAGGTTTTCTGGTTTTTTTTTTCCTAAACTTCAATTGTTTAGCTTGCAAAAAAGAATGGAAAGGAGACTTAATAGCTGTCTACAAATATCTGAAGGGCTGTCACACTGTAGAGGGATCAGCTTTATTCTCATTTGCACAAGGAAAGACTAGAAGCAATGGGATGAAACTGAATGGGAGGAGACACAGATTAGATATTAGAAAAAACTTTTTGACAGTAAGGGTGATCAATGAGTGGAACAGGCGGCCACAAGAGGTGGGGAGTTCTCCTTCAATGGACTTCTTCAGAGGCTGGACAGACATCTGTCTGAGATGGTTTAGTGACTCCTGCATTGAGCAGGGGGTTGGACACGATGACCCTAGCAAAGATAGATGGTAGATTTCAGCTCTAAAGCTTGCAGAATTATAACGCAGGAAGTAAAAACTTTATTTAATTTTTTCTTTTGGCCCTTGTCCTTTATTTTCATTGATCGATACAGAGAAAAAAAAAACTATACTCACCTGTTTAATTCCCTGAAGCTCCAACACTAATGTCTGATGCTCCCTGTATGATAATGAGCATTGATGCATGTGACCGCTGCAGGCAATCATTAGCCTCAGTGGCAATACCTTCTGTAATAGCATATGACAGCCGAGGTCAGCGATTGACGTCACCATTGAAGGACATGTAAACAGACCACTCCGGAGTATTGGCACTGGAGAATTTTTAACTGGTGAATAATGATTATTTGTTACTTTATAACATTTCCTACTTTTGGAATTTTTTTTATAAAACTCCTAGAAAACCACTTTAATAGTTCAGTCCAAACAATGGATGATGTGATCCAGTCTAATTAATGTGTGAAGCCTGTTTATGAGGAGCAGAATCTCATGTTAGAAAGCCAAAGAATGTGTTCTTGGTTTGGGAATTTTCCTTGAAAAAGAGAACCATTGTGCCTGACAAAGGCCAAACTTCGGAGCTCCCATATGTAGAGGTCTGGGCCCTCCCTCTCCTCCTTGTCTGTTATTTCCTCAGCTGTTTTACTCGCTCTACCGCTGGCACTGCCAGTACGCTGAGGCCTGAGTGTCAGACGATGCTGTCGCCAATTCTGGTGGCAGACACCTCTGGCGACAGAGACAAGGCAGGAAGTAGTTTCGAGGAGCATAGAAAGGTTCTTCTTGTGCTGCCCCTCCCAAAGCTTTCCCTGAAGTCTCCCTGTGTGCCTGAGCTTAATTAAAGCTGCATTGCAGATCTGTATCAATGAAAGAGAAACTATTCGCTGCGCTCGGCATGGCCCCTCTCACACAAGTTCCTTGAGGACAAAAAGGCGTGTACAGTACACAGCATTGTTACTGAGTCCCATGTCATGTAATATTGATGACATGCGGCCATTCATGTGATTGAGAGCACATCACAGCTCTGCTGCTGTCAGATGCAAAGAGCTACATACACAACAATGAGGTCAATCAGAACTATCTATGTATCTGAATGTGTGATCTTAAAGGGAATCTGTCAGCATGTTTGTGCTACCTCATCTGAGAGCAGCATAATGTAGGAAAAGAGACCCTGATTCCAACGATGTATCACTTAGTTTACCGGGTGCAGGAGTTGTGACACAATCAGAGTTCTTAGATTTAGCAATACAGCAGCAGAGCTGAGAAAGCTAACTCCGCCCCCACCAGTCTCTTTATGTACATAGTCTATTGACAGTGAGCTGCTAATCACAGAAGGGGGCGTGGTCGGACCAGGGCTCACGCACTGCTGTAGCTGCTGTAGTCCGGGCAGTGATAAAGTCCTGGTGATAAAACCTTCCTAAGTAAACAACAGCACACAGCCTGATAAGTGACACATCACTGAAATCAGTGTTTTAACCCCTACCTCATGCTGTCTTCAGATAACATAGCAAAAACATTCTGACAGATTCCCTTTAAAGGGAACCTGTCATTAGGTTTTATACCCAAAACTAATGCCATCTTTGTAAAGGCACTGTAAAGTTGATTACATCCACACCTTTATTTTATAAATCTGGGTTTACGTGTTACAGAAATTTACTGTTGAACTGTTATGTAAATTAGCTGCAAGTGCAGCGGGGAGGGCACTGCACTTACAACTTTTTTTTATTATGTCTGTGTCCCTCTTTTTCTAACCCGTATTTTTTTAATTTTTCACTTGATAGAGCTATGTCAGGGACTGACACATGACTTTTTGACCTCTGAAGAGGCCTCCCGGTATCTAACTAATTAAAGGGAACCTGTGAGCGGGTTTTCAGATCCCAAAGTAACATCATCACAGTATAGTACCTGCAATGATGTTCACCTCCATACCTTAATATTACAAATCCATGTCTCCGTTACAAGTAACCTCACAAGTGTAGGGGCTGGGTCAGCACTTACAGCTCTCCGGCCTCTCTCACTCTTTCTACTCCCGGCATCGGCCTCCTGTCAGTGATTGACAGGTCATACTTCTCACGGATTTGTAAAATAAAGTGATGATGTTACTTTGGGGTCTAAATTGGTGACAGATGCCCTTTAAAATGCTGCTGTCAGTGATTGACAGCAGCAAAGAATGGATTAAAGTGCTATTCCTGTCTCAAAGATCCTATCCAATTATGTAGTAGGTGTAATAATAATAATATTAGCAAATACTTCCAAGTAGAAATGTAGTATAGTTCTTCTGATTTGCTATGTTGCTTACCCCATGTACAGGGCATTGCAGTAGCTCAGGTATCCATGGTTACGACCACTAACAACTAATTAACTGTCACTATATGAGTGGTCGTAACCATGGATACCTAAGCTACTGCAATGCTCTGCACATGGGGTAAGCAACATAGCGAATCAGAAGAACTATACTACATTTCTAATTGGAGGTATTTGCTAATATTATTATTATTACACCTACTACATAGTGGGATAGGATCTTGGACATGGGAATACCCCTTTAAACATTAGTGATCGGAGCTGTTACCGGAAAGGTCAGTCCTCTAACACAGCTGGCACCCGCCGTGTATGAAGTGGGCTTATTTCTATACATTGGCATCCAACACGTTGAGAAGGGTTTAAACAAACACTAAACATTAGGCACAGGCTGGTGATTAAAAGGTCATAGTTGTAGACAGGTGTTGGTGTTTCGTCATCCAGGTGAATACGTTCTTTCCTTTTTATTTTTTTAAAAGACATACTGGGCCATCTTAAAAAACTCAGGGGTGGACAACCCCTATAACAACCCGTATAATGTTCCATACGTTATAACCATGATTGCTCACCTCCCTGGTTACCAGAACTGTCCTTGCTGTCTCACAGAGCAAGAGACGTAGAGGTAGACGGGCAGCAGAGGTCAAAGGACATGCAGGGTCCGCCAGCAGCTGCGTGATCGGCCCCCATTAGAGTTCTTGCATATTAAGAGTGGAGTGGCTGGCACAGATGGGTATAGAAGGGAGGACACACCAGGAGGGCGATCAATACTTGGTACAAAGCCTGTGGTGTTAGTGACAGGAGGTCATCTTCTTTTACAAACTGCCTGACACTGAGCTGTCGGCACACGCTGCACTCGTTCAGATGAAGAAACCAGACGATTACTGCGGCTGTCACACTACACACTAATGAATGAGTGATAAAAGGGCACGTGCCCACCTCAAACCCCGACATCCCCCAGCAATACCCCTATTACAGAGGACCTGTTAGCAAAAACCGGCCACTTTTCACCTATTATTTTATTCCCACAGCTCCCGCGTACACTGCTTTTTTTCTTTATTTAATCCACCCTGCGGTTCCAAAGATATAGGCCTTTTGTTTATTGCAAATTGTTATAGTATTTACCAAGGCCAAAATGTTGTTCTACAGACAGCGATCTATTGTGTATTGTGTATGGGGCACATTTTTTTTTAACTGTATTGTAATTGTTAACCAGTAATACAAGATGTGATAATACTGATCCCTTTACTGGTCCTTTGTTAGCTCAATGCACAATAATTAAAAAGCCGCTAAACTCGCTCCTAGTTTGTGAGTACCAGGTATGTAATGTCAAGAAGAAAACAATATACTTTGTACCAAACGTAGTAATATCTGCTGTGAACATGTCCAGAACCATGGCTTATGATACCGCAGCATCAGCTGTGGCCTCTACACATATTTCCTCCCAGAGGATTGACCTCTTTTCACACTCTGGGGTCTTTTCTCTTTTTCTTTCTGTGTTTCCTATCTACTAATTGCTATTGATTGGTTTGAGCTGTTGCATTTCCTCATTCCTCATCCCCCTCCTCTGTGGTTCATGAGTGCATTACTAATAGCAGATGCTAATGTACACTTAACCCTGTGGATTGGAGCTGAAATACTAGTGGATAACAGTTTACATATTTGCTAAAGTTTTTTAATTATTCAATATTGATGAAGACTTGAGAAGACAATCCATGGCCATATGTCCTAATTGGGCATTTGGAGGTCAACAAGGGGGTTTCCAGGACCCTTCCTATGAGGCTACATTCACACATCCGTCCTAGTGCTGTCCGTTCTTTTTTCTTGGACAGCACACTGACCCATAGTTTTTATCAAGCCATACATATCAATTTTGTCCATGTCTCCAGTCCATGAGACTCTGAGCACGTCCTGTTCTGATCAGATTTTGAAAATCAGACTCAACCTTTAAAGGGAACATATCACCTACTCACATTCTCTTCTCTCTCCTCTCCAGGGCAACAATCCCCACTCCACAAACTTGCATACCCTCGCAGAAATCTCAAACACCTTGACCTACGCTCTCTCTCTGAATCCCTTCTCCCTCTTACAGACATTAGTTCCTTACATGATGCAGATGTTGCTGCCACTTTATACAACACCACAACAGCCGCAGCTCTCGATTCAGTCGCCCCCCTCACACATACCAAAGCTCGCACAATCAACAGACAACCCTGGCACACCAGCCTAACTAAAGAACTGCGACGGGCCTCCAGGGTTGCTGAGTGTAGATGGAACAGGTCCCACTCCAATGAGCACTTCATCGCATTCAAACAGTCCCTCACTACCTTCAAGTCCACACTCATTGTAGCAAAACAAACATACTTCTCATCTCTCATATCCTCTGTCTCACAACCCCAAACAACTATTCAACACCTTCAATTCTCTCCTCCGTCCCCCAGTGCCTCCTCCCTCTCCTCTTATTTCAGCCGAAGACTTTGCCTCATTCTTCAAGCAGAAGATTGACACCATCAGACAAAGCTTTTGCCTAAAGTTCCCACAGCCCCTCCCCACACCTACTCAACCCTCCTCCTCCAAAACCACATTCTCCACCATTACGGAAGATCAATTTTCCTCTTTACTCTCCAAATCACACCTCACCACCTGTAAACTTGACCCAATCCCGTCCCACCTCATCCCAAACCTTACCACTATCTTCATCCCACCCCTAGCCCACCTCTTCAACCTGTCACTAACAACTGGTGTCTTCCCCTCATGCTTCAAACATGCCTCAATCACACCAATCCTCAAAAAGCCCTCCCTTGACCCATCCTCTCTGTCTAGCTATCGCCCCATATCACTTCTCCCCTATGCCTCAAAACTACTGGAACAACATGTCCATTCTGAGCTGTCCTCCCACCTCTCCTCCTGCTCCCTCTTCGACCGCCTACAATCTGGTTTCCGACCGCACCATTCTACTGAAACTGCACTGACTAAAGTCACCAATGACCTACTAACCGCCAAATCTAAGCGACACTACTCTGTCCTCCTCCTCCTAGACCTGTCATCTGCCTTCGACACAGTGGACCATTCCCTCTTACTACAAACTCTCTCATCTCTCGGCATCACAGACTTGGCCCTATCCTGGATCTCCTCATACCTAACAGACAGGACATTCAGTGTCTCCCACTCACAGACCACCTCCTCAGCTCGCCCCCTATCTGTCGGTGTCCCCCAAGGTTCAGTTCTAGGACCCCTGCTCTTCTCCATCTACACCTTAGGCCTGGGACAGCTCATAGAGTCTCATTGCTTTCATTATCACCTCTATGCTGATGACACACAGATCTACCTCTCTGGACCCGATATCACCTCCTTACTAACCAGAACCCCACAATGTCTGTCCGCTATTTCATCCTTCTTCTCTGCTAGATTTCTAAAACTTAACATGGACAAAACTGAATTCATCATCTTTCCGCCATCTCATTAAACCCCCCCCAACTGACCTATCTATCAATGTCAATGGCTGCCCACTCTCGCCCGTCCCTCAAGCTCGCTGCCTTGGGGTAACCCTGGACTCTGAACTCTCCTTCAAACCACATATCTAAGCCCTTTCCATTTCCTGCCGACTCCAACTCAAAAATATCTCCTGGATCCGCACATTCCTCAACTATGAATCTGCAAAAACATTAGTGCACGCCCTCATCATCTCACGCCTTGACTACTGCAACCTACTGCCTCCCTTCCAACACTCTCGCACCCCTCCAATCCATCCTAAACTCTGCTGCCCGACTAATCCACCTGTCCCCCCGCTATTCCCCGGCCTCTCCTCTCTGTCAATCCCTTCACTGGCTCCCCATTGCCCAGAGACTCCAGTTCAAAACCCTAACCATGACATACAAAGCCATTCACAACCTGTCTCCTGCATATATCTCTGACCTAGTCTCCCGCTACATACCCGCACGCAACCTCCGATCCTCACAAGATCTCCTTCTCTACTCCCCTCTAATCTCCTCCTCCCACAATCGCATACAAGATTTCTCCCGTGCTTCCCCCCTACTCTGGAACTCTACCCCAACACATTGGACTCTTGTCGACCGTGGAAACCTTCAAAAAGAGCCTGAAGACCCACCTATTCTGACAATCCTACAACCTGCAATAACCACCACTCCACCAATACCGCTGCACGACCAGCTGTACCCTCACCTACTGTATCCTCACCCATCCCCTGTAGACTGTGAGCCTTCACGGGCAGGGTCCTCGCTCCTACTGTACCAGTTGCCGTCACATTTTGTTCAAGATTATTGTAATTGTTCTTGTATGTATACCCCTTTTTCACATGTAAAGTGCCATGGAATAAATGGCGCTATAATAATAAATAATAATAATAATCACCAGTTTTTTCCCATCTAAAGTACGGCTAGTACCTGTAAGCCCTCTGTTACAGCATTCTAGAATGCGCTCACCTTAAAATAAAAAATAGCTTTTATCATACTCACCTAGGGGGCGCTCCAATCCCATGGGCGTCGCTGTTCTTGATCTGGTGCCTCCTCTCTTCTTGATTTGTGTGGGTGACGTGTTCTACATCAACCACAAAGTGTCCTTGGCATCACGCTCCTGCGTAGGCACCCTTCTCTGCCCTGCCAAGGACACAGCAAAGTACTGCGCAGGAAAAGGCCAGAGACAGCCCATGCACACTACAATATTTTGCTGGCATGGCAGAGAAATGCGCCTGCGCATGAGCGCGATGCCGAGGACACTGTGTGGATGACTTAAAGCACGTCATCTCAAGGAACAAGAAGAGAGGAGGCGCCTAATCAAGAACAGTGACGCCCTTCGGACTGGACCGCCATGTAGATGAGTATAATAAAATTTATTTTTGTTTTATGGAGAGTGCATTGGGGACATATATACAGTATTCTAGAGTGCTGTCACATAGGCCTTACAGGTGCTGGCACTACATTATATGGGAAAAACCTGGTGACAAGCTCCACTTAAAGTCTATCGGGATCCATAAGACATGGATGAAACTAGGAAGACTGGCTGTGTACCTCAGAGCTCCATCCTAGTTTCTTCTGTTTTTAACTGATACTTTGTTAAAAGTCTATGGCTGTAAAAAGTTAATTAAAAAAAGCATGAAAAAAAATGATGCAACTAGGATGACAACTGAGAAAAAAATCGTCCCATTTTTCTCACACTTTTCTTAAAATGTCGGTCTGAAGCCAGCTGCTCCGTAGGTTCAAGCTCTGAGTTTCTGTTTTACATGCCTATTAAATCCGGACTTTCCAGCATCACCAATTGAGATCCTCCAGCTTCAGTCTATATTTAAAATAAAATACCTACCTGCTAACTGGGACTCCATTTAGGAGCCTCTAAATGGTTAAATGAGATGCTTACCTACTCTGCTCAACATTGAAACTGCAAGAAGGGAAAGGTGTGGAATTAATGATGAAAGATGGAAACCACATTTTCAAAACATCTCAATTTATTTATTATCCAGTATGAGCGCAGTGCACAGAACTACATGCACTTACATGCTCTAGTTATCAATAAGGTTACTAATCGTTGTCTGAAGAACATTTTACATGCAAATCATTAAGATCTACTGCTGACAGCTATCTTTAGGCTGTGTGCCCACGATGCGTTTTTTAAGCGTTTCCGCAGCAGCAAAAATGCTGCCGAAACGTTTAAAAAATGCATGGTAGAAGGCCTGCCATGTTCCCCAATGATGATCCGCATGTGCTGTGCACATGCTGCGGAAATTTCCGCTGCGGATTATCATTGCAGAAAAAAACGCAGCACTACCAATTATTTTGCGGAAGCTCTGCGTTTTCACCGCCATTGACTTGCATTAGAACGCATGGATTGCGCTTCACTAGATAAGCACATGCGGAATACATGCGTTCAATGTGCGGATGGTACCCAGGTGTGGAGGACAGGAGACTCTCCTCCGGACCCAGGTAGTATAGAAAACTGTAAAAAAAAGAATAAAATAAAAAATAAATGTTATACTTACCTTCTGATGGCCCCCGGTGCGCTCGTCCTCCCTTGCCGGCAGATCGCGATGGACTGAAGGACCTGCGCTGACGTTACAGTCATGTGACAGGTCATGCGACGCTGACATCGACAGGTCCTTCAGTGTACCGTGATCTGCCGGCAGCCAGGACGGAGTGAAATAAGACACCGGCGGCCATCGGAAGGTAAGTATAGATTTATTTTTTTATTTTTAAACATTCTTTCGGTCACAGTATATAAATCCATGCCGTTTGCATGGATTTATATAGTGTGACCAAGTTGTCAAGCACTTTCCAAGTGATGCTAAAATCTCTTGGAAAGCGCTTGACAACCCGCTTGTGAAGAACGCTTCACCATCCGCATGTCCCTGGCAGGAAAAACCCATGTACAATCCGCATGTACAATCCGCATGCGTTTTTTCTGCCAGGGAGATGCAGAAACGCTCAGGAAAAATCCGGAGCATTTCTGCATCGTGGGCACATAGCCTTACAATTGCTAACCAATGGCTCGATGGGAGACAAATTCGGAGACGCTGCAGGCCATGGTGGCACGTTTCGGCCACGCAGACTGCTCACAGGAGCAGGAGCAACATGTGGCCTGACATTGTGTTGAAGATGGCTCCTGGGGCACTTTTTTAGAAAAGACCATACTGTACTGCAAGTGAAACTAGACTTCGCATATCAAGCAAAAGGTGTCAAATAATGTCTACACAACCGATCAGAAGGCATTTATATGACATTGGGCAACAAGGGAGACACCCTGCTACAGGTGTGACATTGCCCTCATGCCACCTCTCTCAAAAGCCATCATGGTGCTGAACAAGACGGCAATGGCGGCTGGAACTGAGGTCTATCTTCTTCAAAGAGGAGTCCCATTTTTGTCTTGGATGCAATGATAGCTAGAGATTTCTCTGGAGACCACCTAGCCAATGCCAAGAAGAGGCCGTCACGAGAGAACGTCGCACTGGTCCTACTCCTGGGATTATGGTGTGGGGTGGCATAAAGTATGGTATCCAGACCTCTATAGTCTTCATTCCAGGAACATTAACAGCTCTGCATTACATTGATTTGGTCATAGAACCAGCAGTATGGGCATTTCTCCAAAGTGTGTCAGGACAAATTTGTCAACATGCCAGGCCACATGTTGCTCGTGGTATTGGTAGCTGCCAGCAGTAGATCATGATGATTTGCGTGTCCAAGTACATTCAGCGTGGCAGAATATTCCTCAAACAATCATCAATAATCTCATTGACAGAGTGCCAAGGCTGTAAGTGTGGAGATTTCTGAGCATGGCGCTTATACTTGATACTGAATAAATTGAGTTGTTTTGAAACTTTTGTCATTGTATAGATATCACTAACATGTCTATCCATCTTGTGATTTTCAGAATTCCACAACTTTTCCTTCTTGATGTTGCAATGCCAGGGTTGAGAAGTTTAGTTAAAAGGACTGTGCACAGGACACATGCAAATTTAGCAGCCAAATAAATAGGGTTTGCTCCTTGTCGGAAAGACTGCATTATTCAATCTCATCTCATGTTCACATTAGGGTGGGATCTAAGTATTTTCCTGACTGCCATCTCTTCTAATAGTGGGTAACCCTCTTTACAGTTATACATGTATGACAATAATGACAGTAAGCTGGTGCTTAGCTACTGGACTTGGTCATTTATCTAGATCTCTCCATTATCCAAAAGATCTCTCCGAAAAAGCTGAAAGAAGCCAAACTAGTTAATTAAAATTAAAAATGGAGCCCAGCTATCAAAGTAAATGACACTTTCATATTTTTAATATACAGTCCCTATTAGATTTCAGACTTTTTAGTAAATCAGACTTATTTTGTAGTGAAGTCATTGATTATGTAATGAAGCCAGATGTTCCTAATGCCACACTGACATTACACAGCGTTGGCAATCCCTGGTGACCAGGGCAGAGAGGCACAACTTGCAATCAGTACAAATCGTAACGGTCATAATTGTAGAATGTAGCCTCCCAATGTTACGGTTATTTTAATGTTCTTAGTAATGTTTTTATCACAGACGTAGATGAAATTTCCATCATAAGATAGTGCTAGAGTTGAACGTTTTGGAGGTGTAACTAATGAATTGTGTACCATGCATATATATCAGCTCTGACTCTGCTACTGTATCATTTTTGGATTTTATACACATAATATATAAATATGATGTATATTCAAAGAGGACAATATGAATGAAATTACATTAAATTGTAAATTAAAATTAGCTGTGTGATCAGCTGATGTAAAACATGAATAGGCTGTCTACACGGTGACCCTATGATCAATGACACCATTTTTAGCAATAGCACATGCAGAGTCGGATGCCATAAAAATAAAAAAAACATGTATCATCAAATGAGAATAATTTTATTTTTATAGCGCTCACATATTCCAGAGGATTACACAGCAACACCTAATTCAGCTATTCAAACAAGAGGGGTGAGGGCCTGTAACAAAAAAGAAAGTCCTTGTATTGTATGTGACGCACCCCTGGGCCTGTGTCGCGCAGCGTTGCGCACGCGGGAGCTTACCCGGAGCCGGATCTGTTGAGGGTTGTAGTCTCGTGGCGGTGACCTGGTCCGTGCCCAGGGAGTCAGACTAAGTGGCGCTGTATCAGCGGTAGATGTAGGACGACTACGCCACCCGTTGAATGCAGCTATGGAGCTGCCGCTGCAGGGCAGACCGCTGAGGCCGGTGGTAGGATAGTGCAGCGTAGCTGGTATAACCCCCAACGGGAGGGGTATGGCCTCAGGGCAGCCGACGTGGATGATGGGGGTAGCAGGAACCACTCAGAGACGATGCGGTGTAGTTCAGGGTCTTTACTGGTGACAAAGATAGACCCTCCCGGAGTACTGGCTAGCAGTTGGGGCCTGGTCAGTCCTTGAGCAGATGGGATCTCCCCTGGCCAGGCGGAGTTGTAGGCCTCCCAAACTAACGATACTCTTCTGGCTACCTTGCTAGAAGTGAGTATAAGTAGCCCACGTCCCTGAGTGTACCGTGTGGTGCTCACCCGTATGGCCGGTGACTCGGGGCCTTCTAGTAGCTTCCGCTCCACGACGGCGGTGCTGGTCCCATGCGTGTGACTGTGCCTTCGGGTTTCTTGGCCAGAGGACCTGAAATCCCCTGCCTGACGGATTCTGCTGCTGGGTAGGAGTTAGTCCCCACAGCCTCGGACTCCGGGTCCGGTAAGAAATCTTCTCAGTCAGGGCGAGCTCTGCAGCTGCCAGCCCCTGACTCTTTGTAACACTGCTCCCACAGAGCTCCTGTTGTTTCTTCCTATGCTGCTTCTCTTCTCTACTTCTGGCATGGCCCAGGAGCTGGGCCCAGCCGGAGCCACAGCTCCCTGTCAGCCCTCCTGGCTGCACTCTCCCTCTGAACTCTCTAACCCTGCCTCAGCCCCAGGTTTATATAGGGGAAGTTCTTCCCCTCCCAGGACTGGGCAGGAGGTGTGGCATGCATAGGATTCCTGACCAAGAGACCTCCCACCTGCTCTCAGACATAACATTGCATTACTGTGGAAACCAGACCCCTGGGGTGCCACATTCCCCCCTAGTGAAATTTAGTACTCCGGGACTAAACATATTTTTTTAGAAAGACATAACAGGGTATAACAATAATAATACAATAAGAAAAACACATAAAGGTGGTCACGGCATGTCCGCAACTGGGTGCAGTCTTTGAAGGAAACAAAGGTGTCCATTTCACCAAAACAGGGAGACGTAACCAGGTAGGGGTCTGTCCTGCCCCGAGTCCTTAACAGTCTTTTAGTCCATCCTGGGTTACGCTCCACTAACTGTACAAAGGATTCCCGGTAAATCCACCAAGGACTCCTATAAATTACTAGAAACACATAATTATTTACAGGATATGGCCGCTCTCAGTCCTCGGCCAGTGGGGATAAGGATTGGCTGCTCACAGTCCTCAGCCTGGTAAGGGATAGGGGATGGCTGCTCACAGTCCTCAGCCTGGTAAGGGATAGGGACACACGGGGAACAATTCACTAATCCCAACGGGGACCATATTTTAATTAGCAGCAGTCCTTGTACCCTAACGGGTAACTATGTACAGCTCTTTATTCACGCTACTTCCCTTCAGTAGCTATGTCCTCTTTGTGCTCCCTCCTGAGGGTAGTCCTCAGACCCGTCCGGGTCCTCTTGGCTTTCCTCGTATTGGTAGTACTGCAGCTCCTCCTCGGTTAGCTGGGTTAGTATCTCTGCGACAGTCCTCCTCCCAGGTGGCCAGGGCTTTACCTCCCTTTGGGCTGCCCCGGTTAATTGGGCCACCAGGATGCTCACTTTTTGCTCCTCTGTGAGGGGGTACACCTGGAAGAGGCTATCCAGATTTTCTCTAAAGTCATGCAGGGTATGTGACTCCCCTGAGTACTGGGGTAGCCAGGCTGCCCCCGGGATATAGGGCATGGTGAAAGGCATGACCGCAACAGCGGTGGCGCTGGCGGGGGTTGAAGCGGTGAAGCTCTCCTCCGTATCCGGCATCCTTCTCCCCCCTAGTGGACCGTGGCCTACCTTGCGATGATCCTCTTCCGTAGGCCGCGGCTCCGCAGTGAATCGTCAGGGTTGAGGACCTTCCGTCGCGCTCCTGTGACGTCGGCGTCTGCTGGGCTCCTTCCAGGACCTTACGCGACGTCTGGACGTGAGGCGGGGCTTCAGTTCTCGCGCGCTTTTGGAGTCCACGCCCCTCTTCTTCCCGCGCGGCGTCTTCAAGATGGCGTCCAACGGCGGGAAAACTCCACGGAAGGCGGGAAGAAGGCTGAAAATGGCGCCGGATGGCGGGAATCTTCACCGATGGCGGGAAGAAGGCTGAAGATGGCGCCGGATGGCGGGAATCTGTCACGCTGTCTCTGTATACTGGAGGTAGGGGGCCTAAGCTGACCCTAAGCTGGGGCCCTGACTAATCCCTCAACCTGGAGGTACTGTTAAAGGTACAGAGGTCCAGGCCGCCAGCGTAACCCCTACCTCCTGAGGATCCCTGCACCTAAGTAATCTAGTCCTGAGAAGGACCCCGATCACAACAAAAGAGGACAAGTAATAATATGCCCACACACAGTACTTAGACGAACGAGACAGTACAAGGGAAAAACCAAAACCACCTTGCATACAAAAACTACACAACTACAACAGAGGGAACACCAACGGGAAAGGAGATAAATGATAAAGCGAGGAAGGGAAAAAACACTCCAAATACACTTATCTCAGAAACTCCAAATACCACGATCCGCTCTGTAAGTCTGTATGAAATGCTTTCACCGACACTTCCCAAACAGACCAGCAGGCATTTGAAGGAGACTCACTACAGCAGCATTGATTGCAGCTGGGCGAGGCTGGACCTCGTCTAGCACAGAGAGAGAGAGAATTAACTCCCTCACTGCCGAAAACACAAAGCACCAAAAAGTCAGCTGCGAGAAGTCAGGCTGTGTAATCGTGACGATCTTCGTGGCGACACACCCGTGACAGAATCTTCACCACTGGTAAGTTTGAACAGTCTTTTTCAGGCACGCAGTACCCGGTGGTTGCGGGCACGAGATCCTGCCGACTACGCCAAAAGTTGACGCACCCCTGGGCCTGTGTCGTGCAGCATTGCGCACGCGGGAGCTTACCCGGAGCCGGATCTGTTGAGGGTTGTAGTCTCGTGGCGGTGACCCGGTCCGTGCCCAGGGAGTCAGACTAAGTGGCGCTGTATCAGCGGTAGATGTAGGACGACTACGCCACCCGTTGAATGCAGCTATGGAGCTGCCGCTGCAGGGCAGACCGCTGAGGCCGGTGGTAGGATAGTGCAGCGTAGATGGTATAACCCCCAACGGGAGGGGTATGGCCTCAGGGCAGCCGACGTGAATGATGGGGGTAGCAGGAACCACTCGGAGACGGTGCGGTGTAGTTCAGGGTCTTTACTGGTGACAAAGATAGACCCTCCCGGAGTACTGGCTAGCGGTTGGGGCCTGGTCAGTCCTTGAGCAGATGGGATCTCCCCTGGCCAGGCGGAGTTGTAGGCCTCCCAAACTAACGATACTCTTCTGGCTACCTTGCTAGAAGCGAGTATAAGTAGCCCGCGTCCCTGAGTGTACCGTGTGGTGCTCACCCGTATGGCCGGTGACTCGGGGCCTTCTAGTAGCTTCCGCTCCACGACGGCGGTGCTGGTCCCATGCGTGTGACCGTGCCTTCGGGTTTCTTGGCCAGAGGACCTGAAATCCCCTGCCTGACGGATTCTGCTGCTGGGTAGGAGTTAGTCCCCACAGCCTCGGACTCCGGGTCCGGTAAGAAATCTTCTCAGTCAGGGCGAGCTCTGCAGCTGCCAGCCCCTGACTCTTTGTAACACTGCTCCCACAGAGCTCCTGTTGTTTCTTCCTATGCTGCTTCTCTTCTCTACTTCTGGCATGGCCCAGGAGCTGGGCCCAGCCGGAGCCACAGCTCCCTGTCAGCCCTCCTGGCTGCACTCTCCCTCTGAACTCTCTAACCCTGCCTCAGCCCCAGGTTTATACAGGGGAAGTTCTTCCCCTCCCAGGACTGGGCAAGAGGTGTGGCATGCATAGGATTCCTGACCAAGAGACCTCCCACCTGCTCTCAGACATAACATTGCCGTTACTGTGGAAACCAGACCCCTGGGGTGCCACATATGGTCCAATTATTATTATAATAAATAAGGGTATTCAAGTAAAGCTATATGAAATTGTCATCAGCCAGTATCTGTATATGTCCAAATACAAATGGCTATTGAGCTATGAAGAATGCGAGAATAGATTATAAAAAGGACCAGATTCTGAGGAAAATGTAGGAAAGAAGAACAGAGAACAGGCAATGAGTTGATGCGATAGGCCAGCCAAAAGTGATGTGTTTTAGGACATGCTTGAATATGGACACTGGGAATTTATTGGATTTTCTGGGGTAGTAAATTCCAGAGAACAATTACAGCACAAGAAAAGTCTTGGAAACGAGAATCGGACGTCTGGATTATAGAAGATGTCAGTGTTAAGTCATTAGCCAAACCGAGAGCATAGGTAGGGTTGTAGACAGAGATTAATAAGGAAGGAGATGTAGGGAGCTGCAGCACTGGAGAGAGTGTGATCTGTTTGGCTATGTGCCCACGATGCAGAAATGAAGCAGAAAATTTCTGCAGCATTTCTGCATCTCCCTGGCAGAAAAAATGCATGCAGATTGTGCATGCGTTTTTCCTGCAAAATACATGCGGAATACATGCGGATTCACATACGTATCCACATGCGTTAACGCATGTGTTTCCGCATGCGGACTGACAAGCACTTTCCAGGCAATAGCATCACTTGGAAAGTGCTTGACAACTAGGTCACACTATATAAATCCATGCAAAAGGCATGGATTTATATAGTGTGACCGTAAAAATAAAAAAATAAAGCTATACTTACCCCCGATCCCCCGCCGCGTGTGCTGTCGCGCTCGTCCTGGCTTCTTCCGGGTTGCCGGCATCTCACGAGACAGCCTGCGGTCACATGACCGCGACATCATCTCAGGTCCTGGAAGGAGAAGCGCTGCAGGGGCCGCCGGACAGGTGAATATAAACTTTATTTATTATTTTATTCTGTTTTTTACAGGTACAATGGTACCCAGGTCTGGATGAGAGTCTCCTCTTCTCCAGAACTGGGTACCATCCGCACATTGAAACGCATATTATACGCTTGTACAAATGTACAGACACGGATTATATGCGTCTCAATGCAAGTCAATGGCGGCACTTCCGCAAAATTAATGAACATGCTGCGGATTTATGAGCGCTGCAGAAACGCTGCGGAAAAATCCGCAGCATGTGCATTGACATTGCGGAATGCCATTGGGGACCATGGGGTGCGGATTACCATGCATTTTTGATGCGTTTCCGCTGCGGAAATTCCGCAGCGGAAACGCATGAAAAACGCATTGTGGGCACGCAGCCTTTATGTTGTATTCTGTAGTGGAAGGGCAACTAGTGCAATGACTGGTACAGACTGGAGGCATCAGTGTAGGAGCTGGACAGAAATATGAGCTTTGCTGCAGCATTCAGGATAAGTTGGAAAAGTAAGAATTTAGTGAGGGAAAGACGAATTATTAGAAAGTTGCTGTAGTCCAGGCAAGAATGAATCAAAGTAAAAATAAAAGTTTTTGCAGTTTCAAAGGTAAAAAAAAAGTTCTGAAAAAAGATCTGAGTGAAATATAATTCAAGTCAGCAGGCGTGCTGTTTGGTAGTTATGGTAGTGCAAACATAGAAATGGAAACATCCAATATAGGCTGGCTAGTAGAGGAAGGAAACAAAAGAAGTTAAAGGGGTTTTCCCATGAACAAAAGTTGATTTTAATCAATAGATCTTGGAATAATAATAAGTTTCACAATTGGATTGGTTTAAATTAAATGTTCCTGTGCTGAGATAATCTTATAAATGTGCCCCTGCTGTGTACTGTGTAATGGCTGTGTATGACCGTAAAGGAACATGGTCTGATCATACCACAGCTCCTGGGCAGTGTATATTTAAACACATCCAATTGTGGAAATTATTATTATTCCAAGATCTATTAATTAAAATCAACTTTCATTCGTGGGAAAACCCCTTTATGTTTTGGAAAGATTCAGTTTCAGATAGAGACATAGTGTTACAGGCAGCAGACAGACAATCATTGTTAGGGTGTAGTAGTGACGTCAAAATTAAATGTGTAAAGTTGGGTCTCATCAACATACAGATGGTACTGAAAGCCAAATCTTATAATGATTTGTCATATAGGAGCTCTGTAGAAAGAAAATTTGAGGGGACTTTGTGCTAAACCCAGAAGAGCCCCAATAGGAAAGAGGAGAGAAAGAAGCGCCAGCAAATTATACAATGAAGGAGTGGACAGAGAGGTAGGAAGAGAACCAAGAGAGAGGTAGACCAAGCATTTTAAAGATGAAGAGGAGGTTAAAGGCAGGTCTATAGTTAGCAGAGCAGGATGGATCAAGGGATGTTTTTTTTTTTAAGTAAAGCGGTTCTGAGGGCATGTTTGAAAGATGAGGTAAAGATACCAGAAGATAGAGAGAGGTTAAATATTTTAGTTAGGTGGGAAAGGACTTCTGGGTGGTGGACTGGAGGAGGTGTGAGGGAATAGGGTCACAGTGACTCGCCAACGCCTGCGCACAAGATCCCTGCTCTACAATGAACATAGATGGCAGGAAGAAGTGCGCCTTGCGCAAAAGGTGAAGTGCCCAGGAGCGGGATTAGGCCGCGGCGATTGCACGTCACAGCACTGTGATGTGCAGGAGAGGGGGGAAACATTATAATTCACAAAGGCGGCGGGATTTCTTGCGGGCCCCAGGACGGGAACACATCAGAAACTTGTAGGAATAAAAAGACATTTCACAGCAACAAGACCTCTAATATGAGGCATACAGGTAGGAATAGATTTACATTTCTATCACCAGTAACATAGTTAACATAGTTTTTTAAGGTTGAAGAAAGACTAAGTCCATCTAGTTCAACCCATAGCCTAACATGTTGATCCAGAGGAAGGCAAAAAAAATAACATGTTGCAAACACTAAGCTCCACATTGGGGAAAAAAAATTCCTTCCCGACTCCATACGACAATCAGACTAGTTCCCTGGATCAACGCCCTATCAAGGAATCTAGTGTATATAACCTGTAATATTATACTTTTCAAGAAAGGCATCCATGCCCTTCTTAAATTTTAATAGTGAATCACTCATTACAACATCATGCGGCAGAGAGTTCCATAGCCTCACTGCTCTTACAGTAAAGAATCCCCGTCTGTGATTATGATTAAACCTTCTTTCCTCCAGACGTAGAAGATGCCCCCTTGTCCCCGTCTCTGGCCTCAGAGTAAAACGATCAGTAGACAGGTCTTTGTACTGTCCCCTCATATACTGGTACATAGTAATAAGATCACCCCTAAGCCTTCGTTTTTCCACAGTAAATAACCCCAAGTGTAATGCCTGTCTTGGTATTGCAGACCCCCCAGTCTTCTAATAGCCTTGGTCGCTCTTCTCTGCACCCGCTCTAGTTCAGCTATGTCTTTCTTATACACCGGAGACCAGAACTGTACACAGTATTCTAAGTGTGGTTGCACTAATGACTTGTATAGAGGTAAATTTATGTTCTCCTCATGAGCATCTATGCCTCTTTTAATGCATCCCATTATTTTATTTGCCTTTGCAGCAGCTGCCTGACACTGGCCACTAAACGTGAGCTTGTCGTCCACCAATACGCCCAGGTCTTTTTCAGTTACAGTTTTGCCCAGTGTTTTACAATTAAGCATATAATTATACATTTTATTTCCTCTGCCCAAGTGCATTACCTTACATTTATCCCCATTAAAGCTCATTTGCCATTTATCAGCCCAAGCTTCTAGTGTTATGTTCTGCTACCGGAGCTAAGGAAAGAGAGGAGATCTGTCCCTACGATAGAACTCAGCTTAATCCCTACGATGTAACAGGGGACCTGATCCTGCGATCAGACCTGCTAAAGTCCTAAGCTAGTCTGTACGGAGACCTATAGATGTGGGGAAGGAATCCCTACAAGTACTAAGGACTGGGAGGAATATGGGACACCTCCTAACAGAAATAGTAGCAGACAGACGAACAAACAAAATATATAGCTCATAGAGGTCAGTAGACCAAGCAAACTAACAGAGCAAGACACAGAGCACAGGCTAGCTAGAAAGTAGATATACAATGAAGTCCAGCAAAGCCAGAAGGGCGGAGCAGGATTAAATAGGCCAACAAGGTCATGTGACCAGCAAAGGAAAAAAGACCTAAGAGCAAGGTTCTAACAGTACCCCCCCTTCTAAGAGGATCCTCCGGATCCCCTAGGACCAGGCTTATCAGGAAATCTCCTGTGAAACGCTCTGATAAGTCTGGACGCGGAAACATCATCCGACCTCACCCAAGAGTTATCCTCGGGACCGAAACCTTTCCAGGCCACAAGATACTGCAAACTACCTCTATACCGTCTAGAGTTAAGGATGCGAGAAATTTCAAATTCCCCGTCCTCCACCACCGGAGGAACAGAGGCAGAGGCGTCACAATCCGATACAACAGCTTTTTTCAACAGAGAGACATGAAATACCGGATTAATTCTCCAGGAGGTAGGAACCTAACAGCAAATTGGTTGACAACCTGAAGCACCTTAAAGGGCCCTACAAACTTGGGACCCAATTTCTTTGAAGGAATCCTCAACCGCAGATTCCTAGAGGACAACCAAACCATGTCACCAACAGCGAACAAAACCTCCTGTCGTTTCCTATCAAAGTAGTCTTTAGATTTTCTGTTGGCCTCCTGAAGATTACCACGCACATCCGTCCAAACTCTCTCCAAATCACTGGAAAAATTCTCCTCCTCAGGCACGGCAGATCCCAACTTGGAGAACGACCCAAACGACGGATGTCTCCCAGAACAACAAAAAAAAGGCGAACAACCAGCAGAAGAAGATGTATGATTGTTCAGAGCAAATTCAGCAAGTGGCAGAAACTCAGACCACCCCTCTTGATTGTCTGCCACAAAACAACGCAAGAACTGCTCAACATCCTGGTTTTTCCTTTCTGTCTGGCCATTAGATTCAGGATGATATCCGGACGAGAACGATAAATGAATTCCCAACCTATCACAAAAGGCACGCCAAAAACGAGCCACGAACTGAGGACCCCTATCAGAAACAATGTCAGTAGGAACGCCATGAAGTCTGACAATTTCCTTGACAAAGGCCTTAGCGAGAGTTTTAGCGCAGGGCAGTTTGACGAAAGGAACCAAGTGACACATCTTGCTAAAACGGTCCACGACCACCCAGATGACAGTAAAACCCTCAGAGGGTGGAAGGTCAGTTATAAAGTCCATAGCCAAATGTGTCCAAGGAGCACTGGGAACCTCCAAAGGACAAAGCAACCCCGCAGCAGGAGTATGTGAGGACTTAGATCT
The DNA here is from genome assembly GCF_046119375.1 of Phyllobates terribilis. Classification (NCBI taxonomy): domain Eukaryota; kingdom Metazoa; phylum Chordata; class Amphibia; order Anura; family Dendrobatidae; genus Phyllobates; species Phyllobates terribilis. The sequence continues at coordinate 188,261,755 of NW_027362762.1, read as the reverse complement.
AGCACATATAGTACATTGACGCACCCACTTAATGACTTCCTTCTGCCATCCAGGCCACCAAAAACTGCGACCCACCAGTCTCTTGGTCTCAGAGATTCCGGGATGACCTGCCAACCGAGATTCGTGACACTCAACAAACAAATCTCTCCTAAAGGTCCCAGGCACAAACAACCTCCCGTGAGGAGTGTTAGAAGGGGCATTCTCCTGTGCTTTAAGAATCTCATTTTCCAAAACGGAGTCCAAAGCAGCTATCACAACACCTTCTTGTAAAATGTTCTCCTCTTTCTCAGCACCGACTATGGGAGAAAAACTGCTAGACAAGGCATCCACCTTAACATTCTTAGTACCAGGGATGTAAGTAACGGAGAAATTAAACCGCGAGAAAAACAGTGCCCACCTAGCCTGACGGGCATTCAGGCGCTTGGCAGCATCAAGATATATCAGATTTTTATGATCCGTAAGAACCTGAACGGGAAATTCCGCACCTTCCAAGAAGTGGCGCCAGTGTTCAAATGCGAGTTTAATAGCCAATAATTCCCGATTACCAATATCGTAATTCAGTTCAGTCTCCGAAAATTTTTTTGAAAAAAAGGCACAGGGATGTAATCCATCCCCGTTATCCTGAGACAATACTGCGCCAACCCCCACAGAGGAAGCATCAACCTCAACCAAAAACGGCCTAGTAACATCAGGCTGCATAAGGATGGGAGCAGAGGTGAACCTCTCCTTGAGATACACAAAAGCTTCAATGGCCTCAGAAGACCACTGAACCGCATCAGCACCTTTCCTGGTGAGATCAGTCAGAGGTTTGACAATACTAGAAAAATTTTTTATGAATTTTCTATAGTAATTGGCGAAACCCAAAAACCTCTGTATCGATTTCAAACCAATAGGCCTAGGCCATTCCTGCACAGCCTGAACCTTAACCGGATCCATCTCAAAACCTTTGCTGGAGATAATGTAGCCCAAAAAACTAATTCTCTGTACAGCGAACTCACATTTCTCCAGCTTAGCAAAAAGCGAATTGTCCATTAATAACTGTAATACCTCACGCACGCTCCGCCAATGAGACTCCAGATCTGGCGAATAAATCAAAATGTCATCCAAATACACAACCACATTTTTACCGATCAAAGGTCTAAGGATGTCATTAATCAGATTCTGAAAAAATGCAGGAGCATTAGTAAGACCAAAAGGCATAACCAGATTCTCAAAATGACCCACAGGAGTGTTAAAAGCAGTCTTCCATTCATCACCCTCCTTCATGCGCAACAGATTGTATGCCCCCTTAAGGTCAATTTTAGAGAACCACTTGGCCCCCAATAACTGGTTAAACAGATCAGGAATCAATGGCAGTGGGTAAGGATTGCGTACCGTAATTTTGTTAATCTCACGAAAATCCAGACAAGGACGTAAACCGCCGTCCTTTTTTTTTACAAAAAAAAATCCAACCGCCACAGGAGACTTAGAGGGCCTAATGTGACCGGCGGCCAAACTTGTCTGTATGTATTCCTCCAAAGCCTTCCTCTCAGGAATAGTAAGGTTAAATAAACGACTTTTAGGAAGAGTCGCTCCAGGGACAAATTCAATAGAACAATCATAGTCTCTATGGGGAGGCAAAACCTGCGATTCCTTCTCAGAAAAAACTCTCCAAAAATCCTGAATAGGAACAGGCAATTCTCCCCTATCCAAAGCTGCAATACGCCCGTTACAACACTTGTCATAACATTTATGGCTCCAGGATTTAATTTCACTGGTAGACCAATCCAGTACAGGATTGTGAAATTTTAACCAGGGCAATCCCAATATTACTGGAGAAGGCAAGTTATTCAACACTACCAAATCCAATTTCTCATGGTGAACACCATTAATAGTGAGAGGAAATTCACAGACCTTGAGAGTAATATTCTTCAAAGGGGAACCATCCACAGAAACCACAGCCATGGGGGATGATAAAGGTTCAGGTTTTAAATTGAGTCTTTCCACGAATCCCCCATCAATTACATTCAGTGTAGACCCGCAATCAACAAACACCCGAAATTCCATTAATTTTTTCTGAGCAATCGTGGAAGCAGCTAAAAATACACCCTTGGAATTTAAACAGGCAATACGGGCGTGACTGACCATTTTTTTTTCTTTCTTCATACAAAGCTCACAGCCTTTAATCAAATGACCAGATTTTCCGCAATAGAAACACAAGCCTTCAGAAAATCGACGATCTTTTTCTTGAGAGCGAGGTGCCACCGATCCAATCTCCATCGGTTCACCACTGTTAGTACACACATTCTCATAACCAGAAACTGACATAGCAGAGGATTTGCTCTCATTAACCCTTGCACGCAGTCTTCTATCCACCCGTATAGCTAATTGCATAGCCTGTTGCAAATCTTCAGGTGTAGGATAAGCAATTAGCAGGTCTTTAACCCTTTCACTGAGCCCAGCAAGAAATAGACTTTTCAGAGCAGAATCGTTCCACCCTGTTTGAGTCGACCAACGACGGAAATGAGTACAATATTTTTCCACATTACCTGATCCTTGTTTTAAACGTCTCAACTCAGTCTCAGCTGATGCGACACGGTCAGGATCATCATATAATAGTCCCAAAGCAGAAAAAAAAACTATCCACTGATCTGAAGCATGAATCACTAGGTTGCAAAGAAAAGGCCCACTCCTGAGGCTCTTTGCGCAAAAGTGACATTATGAACCCTACGCGCTGGGATTCATCCCCAGAGGACTTAGGTCTCAAACGAAAATACAATAAGCAAGCATTTTTAAATGAAAAAAATTCTCGGTGTTCACCAAAAAATAAATCTGGCAAACATACCTTAGGCTCCAAGAAATGTGCTCCAGGACAGTTACTCACGTGCTGACGGAGCTCGGCCACCTCCAGAGAGAGTCCTTGCAGGCGATGAGCCAAATCCTGAACCGACACCATGATGGAACAGAAAAATCTTTCCTTAGAGAATTTGCTGGCTGGACTTACTGTTATGTTCTGCTACCGGAGCTAAGGAAAGAGAGGAGATCTGTCCCTACGATAGAACTCAGCTTAATCCCTACGATGTAACAGGGGACCTGATCCTGCGATCAGACCTGCTAAAGTCCTAAGCTAGTCTGTACGGAGACCTATAGATGTGGGGAAGGAATCCCTATAAGTACTAAGGACTGGGAGGAATATGGGACACCTCCTAACAGAAATAGTAGCAGACAGACGAACAAACAAAATATATAGAACATAGAGGTCAGTAGACCAAGCAAACTAACAGAGCAAGACACAGAGCACAGGCTAGCTAGAAAGTAGATATACAATGAAGTCCAGCAAAGCCAGAAGGGCGGAGCAGGATTAAATAGGCCAACAAGGTCATGTGACCAGCAAAGGAAAAAAGACCTAAGAGCAAGGTTCTAACATCTAGTTTACATAGATCTTCCTGTAATATAAAATTGTCCTCCTCTGTATTGATTACCTTGCGGAGTTTAGTGTCATCTGCAAATATTGAAATATTACTCTGTATGCCTCCTACAAGGTCATTAATAAATATGTTAAAAAGAAGGGGGCCCAATACTGACCCCTGTGGTACCCCACTGTTAACTGAGACCCAGTCTGAGTGTTTTCCATTAATAACCACCCTTTGTTTCCTATCACTAAGCCAATTCTTAACCCACATACATATATTTTCCCCTATCTCCATTGTTCTCATTTTATGTATCAATCTTTTGTGTGGAACCGTATCAAAAGCTTTTGAAAAGTCCATATACACAACATCTACTGCATTTCCTTGGTCCAGTCCAGAACTTGCCTCCTCATAAAAGCTGATCAGATTAGTTTGACAGGAACGGTCCCTCGTAAACCCATGTTGATATTGGGTCATGAGGTTATTCTTCTTCAGATACTCTAGTATAGCATCTCTTAGGAAACCCTCCAGGATTTTACCCACAGTAGAGGTTAAGCTTACCGGCCTATAATTTCCAAGTTTGGTTTTTGTCCCCTTCTTGAATATTGGCACCACATTTGCTATACGCCAGTCCTGTGGTACAGACCCTGTTATTATGGAATCTTTAAAGATTAAAAATAATGGTCTATCTATGACGTTACTTAATTCCTGCAGTACTCGCGGGTGTATCCCATCCGGCCCCGGGGATTTGTAAGTATGCCCATATTAGTAGGTCAGATAAGTGCCAGGGGGTGACAGATTCCCTTTAACTCCGTATTAGACCTGTATGACACATAGGACAATAAAGGATTTTATTTTTACTGATATCTGACAATATGTAGGAATGTTAAAAAGAATTCAGAATGGACCAAATACAAACATGTGGGCATAATACAAATGTAATATGGGCATGTCAATGGAAATCCATGAGGATGAAAACATGCACTTTTTGGAAGCACAATACAGCCATTTTTTCTTACAGTTGTGTGAATTAGACGTAATGCTAATATTGACTGAACTTTTCTATCAATTTCTTGGAAATATAGGAAATCAATCAATCTGTCCTGGCTGATTACTGCTCACTAGAGTTCATCATAATAACAGAAAATGCCACCAAAATACAAAATCACTTATTGCCCAAGCCTGGTGGTAGACCTGCACTAGAAACGTGAATTGATGCAGTTGTTCACAGCATGAGTAGATATGAGCTATTATTTTCTGCAGAATTTCCACAGGAAATGACATTAAAAGTTGAACGTAATAAATAATGATTGCATGCTATTTCATTGTTTACTATGGGAACACTCCTGTCGAGCGTAGGCTAAACTTGCAGTATAGTTTGCCCACGTCTGATTATTGCATGTGGGTCTAATACACTGGCCCGCATACTAGATCCTGGAAGCAAATGGTTCCGAATAAGTAATGTGGGTGGTGAAAACTACTCTGATGATCATGAGGATGAATGAAAGAAATGTCACAGTCACAGTCATAGATGGAAAGTATCGTTTATTTACTGCCAGTCTCATTGATACATGTAATAGGATGGAAATAACGTGTGATTTATTTTACATTTTGTAACTTGTAGATATTTATTTATCGGTAAAATATTTCTAAGAACAGCCAAATAGTAGGCAAACACTTCCTTCTGGACTTGTCTGTATAGACAGTGTAGCAACAGAGTGTGTGTGCTTTATGCCTGCAGCAAAGTGTGAGATTTAAAAGGATAGTCCCATTTTAGGCATTTATATACAGCTAGGACCTGAAAATATATGTTAATGTGACATTTACACCACAACTTTAATGGTCAGTAGACTAACACAGTCTTAAGCCTTTCCCTCAAAGTGACATGAGAAATATATACAGAGCCTTAAAGGGAATCTGTCACCAGGTTTTTGCTACACAGAGAGCAGCATGATGTAGGGGCAGAGACCCTGATTCCAGGGATGTATGACTGGTTGCTGCAGTTTTGATTAAAAATGGTTTTCTCTGCTGCAGATCTCCCAGTTCTGAATGCTGAGCTCTGTATAACCCCACCCCCACCACTGATTGGCAGCTTTCTGTGTACACTATGCATAGACAGAAAGCTGCCAATCACAGGTGAGGATGTGGTTGGACTACCTGGCAGCAGGTTTACCAATCCTCTAGTGATAATTTCCTGCTGATAACGCAGTGATTTTATGAAAAGTACACTATGCAGTCTAGTAAGTGACATCGATGGAATCAGGGTCTCTGCCCCTCCATGATGCTACTCTCAGACTAGGTAGCAAAAAAAACGGTGACAAATTCCCTTTAACTATGTGTATAGCATTGCTATACTGACATTTCTCTGCCTCCTGCAGTATAGAAGATCTGTCATTGAATCCTTTTTCCTTAAACTCTGACCATACCCCATTCTACACAACAAAGCTGAAGTGATCTGTAAAGAAAAGAAAAGTTAAATGTAAAGATTATTGTGTGTACTCTTGTGCCGGGTGCCCAATGTAAAAAAAAAAAAAAAAAAAAAGCCACTTCTTTTTATATGGATAGTCCAATTTTAAAATGTTTATATTGATAATGATTATAATTAAAGCCTCTAAATATTAATGTACTTTTCCGATGATTCCCTTTAAAACCAAATATGATTTTTAGTGCAATTTATGACTGTGTTCAGTTTAACTTGACTTTTTATATAAAAGAGGAGATATTTGCATTGCTAGCTTGCAGGATGAACGTGGGTTACCTTGTGGGTGATCCCACCCTGGGCCTGCTGTGGGGGCACCCAACCTGTGCAGCCGCCCAGACTGACTTATCACTGAAAGGAAACTGCCAGGGACCTTGATGCCTGTAACCCAAATAGTTTGATTGGGCAGTGTTATTTAGGAAACTGCGTGGCAATGTTATTTGGGCATCTTTTGGCAATATTATAGGTGCTGTCCGAATACTAATCTTAGCATGCCCTATTGGGCTGCCGACTGTGAGATTTCTAAGAATGGATAGATTTCTCTGCCTCTTTATTATTGGGAAAGTGGGTTAAACTATAATATATTTCTTGATGTGGTCAGTACTTTATATTCTGCCCAATCTTATAGGCGTTTAACAACCAATAAGACTGAATTGCATAGGAGGCAGACGTGCAGTACCCTGCCTCGGCCACTGTCTGAAGACGGCAGCTCCACAAGTGAGTATTTCCGGCCGCCACAGATATCAGCTGATCTGCGGGGGTGTCGGACCCCGGCCAATCAGACACTGATGACCTATCCTAAGGTAATCAATGAAAAAGTAGTGGACAACCTCTTTAATCTTAAAAATAGAAAATTTAAAAAATGTTTAGTAGATTGATATGTTAAAGGAGAACTAAATCTAGATTAGTGCTCCTTTAATAGGGTTTCCCCACTAAATACATTTAACACTCATTATATTTATTACTTGCACCCCTCTTGATTAGATTAGGAGAATGTGGGGCTGCTTCATTCACTGTGGATACATATGTGCACTACTGTTCCATAGTCCCATGTACGTGAATGGATTGGTGGTCGCATGAACACTACTGCTCAGTTCACCCAGGAAATCTGAAGCATCTGTTCTTCGAATCATCGGATGGACCCAGCAATCAGATGGCCAGTGATCCTAAATATTGAACAGTGATGTGCACACATGAATGAAAATATTTCTATAAGGTGCATGAACTGGCAACATATGACATGTTGAATTTAGAGGATTGTAACAAAAACGTTGATATTGCATCCAGAAAACCAGATATTTTCATCCGCAGGGAGCTCTGTAAGCAAGTTCTCATTATACACATATGTGGTCCATATTGGATCTGTATTAGATATTATGTATTGGATACTATTGCCAAAATTGTCCCAACCCAATGATAGAGTTCAAAACAAATCCAAAGCAGATATTTTTGTAATTCATATTATGGACATGATTACTTTGGGTTTCCACTGATTTCTATGGATACGTCTTGGCTACAAATTGGCATCCATGATACGTGCTGTATTTTTATTTCTGAGACATCCGACTCTACATGTGTCCTTACAGAAGAAGGATCATGTAAATAGAATTTATTAATATTATAGGATAAAATCAGTTGTATGAATTGGCCTGTAAAGTAATGATGAGTGCAGCCATTGTTCGTCCTTTCAGGATGTCTATTGATGAACACTACAATATAGATGGTAAAGTGCAGATGTGGTTAAGATCAGCCAACAATCTAAAAGTCCGCAATGACTGAAATAGGGGATAGAAGCCTTGGGCATACTGGATGTAACATACATGAGCCTTCGTTCCCCCAGGATATAAGCAGCGTCCAAAGGTTTATTTAACTCTCTACAATGAAAAAACCATGCATGTTTGTTGGGAGGAGGCAGTGTCTGACAAACGAGTGCTTAGAAACGCCAATGTCTACCCCAGTGAATGCTTTCTTTTTTATTTGGAGCTGTATATGGCTCTTTTTGGATTTGTGAGTTTGCCCCATTCAGACTGTGCTCAGTCTGAAATTTGTGGTTATTAGCATTTTTCTGAAGCGGTCTTGTATTTGACGGAGGATTTGTTTGCGTGCTTTTTGCTCCATAGTGTGACCTGCTCCACAGAGGGACAATTGAAATTGGACCTTTGTTCTTTATTGTATGTGCTTATGTCCACTTTTATCTTATAGTAATCTTAGTTTGTGCTACTTATACAAATATTTAGCTGTCTAACGTGTATTGCTTGCCAGAAAGTGGCCATATACATTCATTTCTCCCAACCCATGCACGCTCAGTTCAGCCATCTTTTCCCTGAAATCTGCCATAGGGATGCAACAAATTTCATTTATAAATACAAGACATTGTGACACTCTACATGGCTTAATAAGGACACCCAAAATCACATCTTTATGACGAGCCTGGTGGGAATCTCATTCCAAACCTATAGGATGTATATGCAGCTGAATCCCATATATACACACCTTTTAGCTTCCATAACTGTTCCTACTCTTTTGCGAAGGCTTAAAGGGGTTGTCCGATCTTAAGCTACAAGTTTGCAGTCACTGCATGCTGTGAAGATTCTCTGGTGCCAGCATCGGGCATGTGACCGCAAGTATGTGATTTGCATACATGCGGTCACATGTCGACTAGACTGAGTCTGGCCGCGCTCAATGCAAATGTATTGAAAGAGGCTGGACACAGTCTAGTTGGAATGTGGCCGGAAGTATGCAAATCGCATACTTGGGGTAACATGACTGCCCTCTCCGGGCTCCGGCAGCAGAAAATCCTCCCAGCATGCAGTGCTAGCGATGTGAAGATTCACAAGTCTGCAGTCACATAGAGTGACTGCAGACTTGTAGCCTAAGGGTGGATGACCCCGTTAAAATAACTGAAATAACAATGAGGCAATTCATATTAATTTAGTCACAAAACATTAATACGTTTGGGCACTAATGGTTTCATGTATTACCCGCTGAAACGGGGGCTGTATATAAGGCTAGTGGCACTAATAAGAACTTTATTTAGGTAGTTGTAAGGAAGTGATATTTGGACTCCATAGTGTGGTGTTGATAATTTGGCACTGTGTGATAGGTGTGCACTTTATGACAATACACCAAAGGGAAGTGCCAAGAGAAAGGGCAGGATCCCACAGAAGACTGTACCTTGTCACGCTGTCATGGGCACCTGTTGGCACCACAGTTCAGCAAGCACAGCTGGGTGTGCCGTATACACTGTAGTCTAGCCACTGTGCTATTTGTGCTGGATCACAAATACATGTTAAGGTTAAAGGGGTTGTCTGACCTTCTAAAAGAAAAACAAAACTCTTCTGTGTTTTTTACTTTATGAATTGAATGGAATATTGGAAAGACTATGGCTTAGATTAAGACTCTGATACGTTCTTTCAGTGAATGGGAATGTTCTTGTTTACATCCAGAGGCTGAAAACCTGTCCGATCTGAAGTCTAGGTTAATATTTATCCAGTGTTCTCACACTGCATCTGGGTTTCCATCTAAGTCCCCAAATAACGGGACAAAACCCTCGGTGGAGACATTTTGTACTCCATCCGGCCTTTATTACAGTGCTGCTCGACTTTTTTAGGCAGACACAAAAGCATAGTTTACTACTGTTTCCAGATGGAGCATAAAATGACTCCATCTGCCTACTTATAAAGAGTGGCCCCGTAGATTTAGTTGAAAACCCCAGGGTAGTGACTAAAAGGATATTCCCAAGTGATTCCCTATCCATTGGATAACTTCCTGATCGCTAGAGGTCTTAACGCTAGAACCCTCACTGATCCTGAAAACCTTCATTGATCCTGAGAACATTCACTGATCCCGAGAACCTTCACTGATCCCGAGAACCTTGGCTCTGAAGAGCCCTGTGTGAATGGAGCAGTGGTCAATGATATGCACTGTGGCTTGATTAATTCTTACTGGGACCACCAGAGATAGCCAAGTGCCGCGTTCAGCTGGCCTTCAGCACTCCCATTAAGAATGAATTGAACAGCGTGAATGATTGACCACCACTCCATTTACACGGGGCTCTTCAGAACCTTGGTATCAGCGAGTGGGGGTCCCATCAGGGAGTGGGGGTTCCATCCAACCCCAGCGATTGGGAATTTATCTTCAATCCCATAGACAGGGGATAACTTCTGAACTTCAGAATACCCCCTTAATGTAAAGCACAATGTGAATGTTCTCACAGGCGTGGTGGATATGACGCGCCCCCTTGGGCAGTGGGGTACTCGGTGCCGGGCCGGTCGTTGCTAGGGGAGATGTCACAGTGGCGGTGACCCGGTCCGTGACCCAGGGCGGTCAGAAAAAAGGGGATTTTATAGTTTTTATGTACAAAGATCGTGACGCCACCTGTGGTATGCGGCTAAAGGGAGCTGCCGCTGCGGAGCAGGTCCTCTGGAGCTGATGTTAGTGCAGCAAAGCTGGTGTGGTTCTCCACAGGTAGAGCTTGGCTCCAGGGCAGTGTAGATGTTATAGGTGATGCTGGGCGTTGTAGTGCAGGGTTTGATGGCGCAGCAATAATCAGTCCACAACTTAATGGCGGTTTCCTCTTATCTTTACTGGCAGTGATTAGGCAAACGGGTACTAGGGTACTGGCTAGAAAAGGAAGTCCGGGCAGCCTGGAAGCAAGTAAGGAATCCACCTCACCAGGTGAAGTTGGAGGCCTTCCCTTTCCACTAATCTCTTTGGCCCTGATGCTTGTAGCTGTGCGGTAGCCCTCGTCCCTGAGTGCAACGTCTTTGTGCTCACACGTATGGCAGGCAGCCCGGGCCTTGCTGATGCGTCGCTCCCACGTGGCGGTGCTGGGCCCTGCGGTGCTGCTGAGCCTCCGGGCGTCTCCTGGGGCCAGGAGACCTGCAGTCTCCTTACCTCCGGTCTCTGCTGCTGGGCCTTCAGTGCCCCACAGCCTCGGACTCCCGTGTCCGGGTTCCTCTGTGTTGGTTCCTTCTGGAGTGAACTGCCACGCAGCTCCACTCCCCAGCTCCTCTCTCGTCGACGTCCTCACTTCAACTCCTCACACTAAGTCTAACTAACCCCGCCCCCAGATCCCAGTTGCTAAGGGGAGGTGCTCCCCTTGCTGGTCTGGAGCCAGGAAAGTGTTGCATGTTAGTATACCTGACTAGGGGACCCCTGCTTGCTTCCAGGCATGGCATCACCTCTTGTGAGGGAGGCAATGCCACTGTGGCAACCGGACCCCTGGGATGCCACAGATACACCAGTATCAGGTCTGTCCTCCTCCCTCGGGACTGATACTTAGGTTACACCAATACATCTTGGCAAATTATAGTACAGTGAGAGCATGGGTTTTTTTTATATGGCAGCACACTATTTCTTTTTTTTTTTACCAAAAATGTGCCATACTTGTCAACTTTTCTAAATTGCTTATAAGAATCAGGGTGACGGCGCAGATGACAATTTTTTTTTTATAAAGAAGCCCCTTCTTCACAGAACATACTCTCTTTCGGGCCATGTCCCCACCCACGTCCCTTTCCTGCCCCCAGAATATGTGACTGGATGCCGGGGTTCGGTGTCATAGAAAAAAAGCGAAAATCCCAGGGAAGCGATGTCTTGCGGAAACTTTGTGCAGCACCCGGGAGACTTGCCAACTCTTCCGGGAGGTCTCTGGGTTTTTCCAGGAGCCGCCTGGGTATCTTGGGAAAGTATGATAAAAACTTCTGTGTAAATGGCTTCACATGGAGTTATAGAAATCTCCATAGGGTATCACTAGCGTCATATCACTACGAGAGGCACCGCATGGCACGGAGAAGCCGCAGCCATGGCCACTAGTAGCACACTATTCACACCACATGCTTCTCATTACAGGTTCCCAGTGTGAGCTGTGAGGAGCCTTAGTGTTACATGGTGAGGGCCCTGGGGCCCCAGAGTCAGACCACTCCCCATACTGCTGCCCATTGTGGCGGCTGAGGGAATGGGGCATGGTGCTCCTGGCAGGAGGCTGAGGGGATGAGGAATGGTGCTCCTGGCAGGAGGCTGAGGGGATGGGGCATGGTGCTCCTGGCAGGGGCTGAGGGGATGGGGCATGGTGTTCCTGGCAGGGGCTGAGGGGATGGGGCATGGTGCTCTGGCAGGGGCTGAGGGGATGGGGCATGGTGCTCCTGGCAGGGGCTGAGGGGATGGGGCATGGTGTTCCTGGCAGGGGATGGGGCATGGTGCTCTGGCAGGGGCTGAGGGGATGGGGCATGGTGCTCCTGGCAGGGGCTGGGGCATGGTGCTCCTGGCAGGGGCTGTGGAGATGGGGCATGGTGATCCTGGCAGGGGCTGAGGGGATGGGGCATGGTGCTCCTGGCAGGGGCTGAGGGGATGGGGCATGGTGCTCCTGGCAGGGGCTGAGGGGATAGGGCATGGTGCTCCTGTCAGGAGGCTGAGGGGATGGGGCATGGTGCTCCTGTCAGGAGGCTGAGGGGATGGGGCACGGTGCTCCTGGCAGGAGGCTGAGGGGATGGGGCATGGTGATCCTGGCAGGGGCTGAGGGGATGGGGCATGGTGCTCCTGGCAGGGGCTGAGGGGATGGGGCATGGTGCTCCTGGCAGGGGCTGTGGAGATGGGGCATGGTGCTCAGGGATGGGACATGGTGCTCCTGGCAGGGGCTGAGGGGATGGGGCATGGTGCTCCTGGCAGGAGGCTGAGGGGATGGGGCATGGTGCTCCTGGCAGGGGCTGAGGGGATGGCGGTCCAAGCAGGGTCTGTGGGGATGGGGCATGGTGCTCCTTGCAGGGGCTGAGGGGATGGGGCATGGTGCTCCTGGCAGGAGGCTGAGGGGACAGGGCATGGTGCTCCTGGCAGGGGCTGAGGGGATGGCGGTCCAAGCAGGGTCTGTGGGGATGGGGCATGGTGCTCCTTGCAGGGGCTGAGGGGATGGGGCATGGTGCTCCTGGCAGGAGGCTGAGGGGACAGGGCATGGTGCTCCTGGCAGGGGCTGAGGGGATGGCGGTCCAAGCAGGGTCTGTGGGGATGGGGCATGGTGCTCCTTGCAGGGGCTGAGGGGATGGGGCATGGTGCTCCTGGCAGGAGGCTGAGGGGATGGGGCATGGTGCTCCTGGCAGGGGTTGAGGGGGTGGGGCATGGTGCTCCTGGCAGGGGTTGAGGGGATGGGGCATGGTGCTCCTGGCAGGGGCTGTGGACTGTGTCCTGGCTCAGCTCCTGATCTGCTGATTAACCCTTCAGGTATGCAAGGAATCTTGCCGGGAACAATGCGCCTCCGAGCGCGGCCCACGTGTAGGAGGTGCGGGCTCCTCCCATTACTACTGTGCCCTCCAGTGCCCGCACCCCCAGCACAGTGCCCCCGCTCCTGGCACAGCACCCCGCCTCCCCGCGCTGTGGGCAGGACTCAGCCCGGCCCGGCCCTTCTCTTTTTTGTTAATGAAAGTTCCAGGAACATTGTGTCCCTGCCTCCCCGCCGACCCAATAGCGACGCGCGGCCTGACCTTTTACTACGAGGCCAGTGACGTGTGGGCAGCACGGAGCCACAGTGCGGGCGCTGCTGGCAGGACTGGCACCGGAGGACTGCGCTCCACACCGGCCGCGGCATCTCACTGCGCCATGATCTTCTCCAGTGTCCCCATGAGGATTCCCTCCGGCAAACTGGTAGGCGCCTGGGAGCAAGTGGGCTAGTGTGGGCTATAGTGGGCAATGATGGCACGGGGGAGTGGTGGGAGGGCGAGCGTGTAACCCATTCATTGCCTGCGTGATCACACACAGACCCAGCAGCCACTCACCAGGCTCTGCACTGGCATAGTTACAATGGGCACCAGACAGGCATTGTGACCAGCCGGGCATCTCCTGTACATCACCCTGTCTATTCTGTTTGTCTCTCTCTAATATGTGTAGATCTATCTATTATCTATATATCTATCACTCTATCTACATGTATCTATCTATTATCTATCTATATATCTAAATGTATCTATCTCTATCCATATATCTATCTCCCTACCTAAATGTATCTATCTATCTATTTATCTTGATATCTATCTATCCATATAGCTGTATATCTATATTTAATATCTATCTATCTATCTATCTATCTATCTATCTATCTATCTATCCATATAGCTGTATATCTATATTTAATATCTATCTATCTATCTATCTATCTATCTATCTATCCATCCATATAGCTGTATATCTATATTTAATATCTATCTATCTCTATCTATCCAGCATGTATTCTGTATTTCTCATCAATATATATAGATGCAATCTGAAAGAATCTATCACCTCTAACAAGACGCGTCTTCGTCTGTTGGATCTTGGCGATTCTTGAAGTGTTCTCCCCGTTTGTCAGACGTCTTATAAAGTTCTTTGTCCTTGATTGTAATCCTGTAATAGGGGCATTTATCTAATGAGTCGTGACGGATAATTCACCGTGAGCCGCATTCATTACAGGGAACGTTTTATTGTCACATCTATGACTTTAGACCTGACTTTTATCTGGACCTCTCAGAAATGGCCGCTGCGTCCGGTTCCTTTTTCCATTTCTGTATTTGCCCCCATCTACCATGTGCTGTTTATAATACTGGTGGCTTTCATGTAGTAGTGGAGCATTTGGGGACCCCCTCAGGCATGGAGACCTGGGGTTCGGCTGAGACTTTGGCAGCTCAGGTTTTTTCACAGCATTTTTTTCTGCAGGAAAGGAGCTGTTTTTTACAGTACCAGCAAATGCTATGAGATTTCCGGATCTCGTTCACACGCAGCTTTTTTTCCTGACTGAATTTGAGAACTGCAGCGTTTTTTGAAATCTGCAATATGTCAATTCTTTCAGCATTCTTGTGTCATTTTTTCACCCACAGAAAGCAACAAAAAAGGGGGAAAAACGATGCAAAAACCGCAGCAAATGTTTTTGCAGCGGTTTTTTGCTGCTTTTTGGAGACTAAAACTAATTTTATTAAACAGGTACTGTAGACAAAGCACACAGGTTTTTCCTGCGGAAAAAAAACACTTCAAAAACGCCATGTGTGAACAGAGCATTGTGGCTATATCTTTGCTACTAAGGATTTGTTAATTTTACAGGGGTAGTCTGGTGAAAGCAAGTTACTAACTTTCTACAGGAAAAGTGATAACTTGCTGGTCGGTGGTGGTCCGACCGCGGGGATCTGAACTATTCGGTAGATCAGGAAATTTTTATCCCATTTACAAAATAGATCAGAAGGTCGGACGTCCGTCTTCTGCTCCATTCATTCACCATGGGGCGGCCAGGAAAAGCCGAGTGCAGCATTCGCCAACCCTGCAAGGAATGAATGGAGCGGTGGTCAAGCATGAGCATTGCAGCGGCAGTCGAGCATGAGCAGTGCCGTGGCGGACGAGCATGAGCATTGCCACTATATTCTAAGGGCTCACTCACACTGGCGAGTAGCCAGTGTATAACTCGGATGTTGCATCGAATACCACGCGCTCCAATGTTATACTATGGGGCAGTGCTGATCACTACATTAAAAGGCCCATATCTCCAGCAACATATGGTGGATTAAAAAAAAAAAAAAAGGGGGGGGGGGGATACACAGGGGGAGCAAGAAATGGCCTTTTTATTGTGGTAAGTCTGGACCTAGGATACCTTTGGTAACTTGTGATGCTGAACTCCTAGTAGGGGGGTTTATAGAGTTCGGGGAAGTGACTTAGCGGTGGGAATGGCGTGGCACTAAGTCTCCATTACTGTTATGTTGTGAAGAAAACAAACTGTTATATCGGCTCCTTGTCCGTTCTTCTGAACGTCTCCCAGGCTTCTTTCTCATCAGAAATACATTATTTCCGTCTGGGAGGTAAAACTATTGATGGCTATTTTAATTACTGGTATCTGAATTAAGGAATTGTGGACAATTACATTTAAGGAAGTGGAGATCCGAGGATATACGTACCATAAGGCAGGTTGCTATGTGGCTTTAAAGGGAAAGGACCCGTTTTCTCTACGGGTAATATCAGCCTACACAAGCCGGATTCTGCAATAATAAAGTAGAAGCCGCTTGAGGGTCGTAGGTTACGTTGTTATTCGAGAGATCACTAGGAGTCTGTTCTTTTGCCTGTAACACCAGGATCATGAACCCCCTTTTATTATTGTCGGTTTTTAGATTTTTAGTCAATTTACTGTCCGGAATCAGATTTTTCTGGTGTAGAGATATGCAGTATATAGTCGGGATCACAAGATCCTAAATATGTTACAACCAGCTCCTTTAAGGAGCACCGCCCGGTCAGCAAGGATGTTGTGATCTCCATTTATATGGTAACTATTTGGATCATGGCGTCACTGGATCACGATTCCTTTGTGCATTCCTTTCTGGGCCTTTACACATTGCAACCAGTTCTAGAACAATGAATGTGAAACCTGTTACTCTTTTCTTTCTTAATCTTGAATGACAAATACTGCACACACCTGAATACATAGTTGTCGTTTCCTTGTATTAGTCAACATGCCAAGTGTCAGCAGTCGGGATCGCTTTGGGTCACACCGTAATGTAAGGTTGGCCGTGGCTTTCAGTTTTAAGTTACTGCATATTTCCATGATAGAAGAAAAGGAAAGTTTATTATGGATACTATTCTGCTAACAAGTTTGTAACTTAAAGGGAATCATCATCAGGTATTTGCCAACTAATCTGAGAGCACCATAATGTAGAGACATAGACCCTGATTCCAGCGATGTGTCACTGGGCTGCTTGCTGTAGTTTTGCTCAGGGCTGTGGAATCGGTAAGCCAAACCTCCGACTCAGACTCCTCAATTTCCAGGACACCGACTCCGACTCCCTCATACATGGCTGATGTTTAAGTGATTTACTGCAGCACAGATTCATCTCAGCTAAAAGTCTAGACCCTTAGATCAGGAATAGGTCAGACATTTATAGGACATTTCATAACTTTCCCAAATTCTTATGAAAAAATATTCCCCACAAACTGCATTGAATTACTGTATCCAATTTATTATATATTTTAGGAGTTGGAGTTGGTCCATTTTATACCGACTCTGACTCCACCAAAATGGGTACTGACTCCGACTCCAGAGCCCTGGTTTTGCTAAAAGTTTTATTATCAGTAGATACTCATGAGAGGACTAGGAAACCTGTTTCCAGATAGTGCTTCATATTAATGAGTTCTGTATAACCTCACACTCACCACTGATTGGCAGCTTTCTGCCTATGCATAGTGTACACAGAAAGCTGCCAATCAGTGGTGTGGGTGGGTTTATACACAGTTCAGCATTCAGAGAACTTGGAGATCTGCAGCAGATAAAACAGTGATTGTATCAAAATGACAGCAAGCATGTAATGTGACACATCCCTGGAATCAGGGTCTCTGCCCCTACATTATGCTGCTCACAGATAACATAGCAAAAACCTGGTGATGGATTCCCTTTAATGGCTTTTATTTTCCTGGACTGTAACCTCCGGTTCATTAAATGTAACATACTTTTTTCACCTTTTTGGTAACATTTTTTACAATTTTATAAAAAGTTTGGGTAAATGTAAAAGCCATCTATGACATCCATCTCTCCCTCTTTATTATTAATTTCCTTTTGGATAAATAAAGTTACAAAAGTTTAAAAAAATTAACATACATATACTACATTAGAGGAACGATTGTTAAGGGGAACCTGTCACCAGAAAAAAAAAACATTATTATCCTGCAGATATGGGGTTAATCTGCAGGTTAATAGTGTTAATAACCTGCCCGGCGCCTGCACTTACCAGAACGATGCAGGGAGAAAATTAACTTTTTTCTCCCCTGGCAGCTTTCCAGTCATGGAGGCGGCGCAAGCGCTGGTTCAGTCGCCACTCTGTGTATGGGGAGTGGCTGCTGTAACTGCGTCCCTGGCACTGACTGATGCTGGCTCTGCAGTGGGGTGTCAGCTGTCTGTCAGGACCGGGGGGAGGGGTGCGGTTACAGCTGCTGCTCTGTATACTCAGCAGTGACTGAAACACGCGCCATCCCCGCCTCCATGACTGAAACCGGAACACTGTCGGGGGGAATAAAGTTCATATTCTCTCTGCAGCTTTGGTCTAAGTGCAGGCGCCGGGCAGGTTAGTAACGCTATTAACCTGCAGATCAACCCCATATCTGTAGGTTTATAGCATTTTTGCTGGTGACAGGTTCTCTTTAAAAAGGAGGGGACGTTTACAAAAGACACAGTCGATCTTCTGATTCTGTTATATATAGGATGAAAATGACGACCATTGGCAGAAAAGTTTCATGTGAATATAGGACATCACTGCTGACTTCACCATAACACGGCCGTTTGTCTGCATTTATAGATTGTAAATTCAGAAAGACAACATTGGGGTTTTGCCTGCTAGGACTGGTACATGCAAACAGCTGTCCAGGAGGAAATAGAAAAGTGACAGCGATCACAGCAAATATTGATCTTAATGTCATAAAACATAATTATATGAAGTGTACATATGAAAAACAATTAAGTATAACTGGTCCAAAGCACAGAATACCGCTAGGAAATTAAAGGGAACCTGCCAGATGATTCATGCTGCCAGAACCTCGAGCAGTTTGTTTCAGACACCGCCTCCGTTTTTGCAGCTTTGTATGTCTCATCCTAATGCGCTGAGGCGTTTCAGAGAAAACATACTTTTAAAAGCCGTGTGTGTATAGGTTGTCATATTGGAGCGGAGCTTTGAGAAGCTATTTTAACCCCTTAAAGGCCTGTGATCTACATTTTGTGCTGTATGGAGTGGGCTCAGGAGCTGAGCCTGCTTCATACACTACAAATGCCGGCTGTTACATGGCTGCCATCTGTCTCTGATGGCAGCGTCCACAGCCAGCTACAATCCCTGTTAACCCTATAGATGCCACTGTCAATTACTGATCGGAGCATTTGCCGGTGCCCTCGGCTCCTATCTGCCCCCCCATGACATGATTGTGGGGAGCTGATAAATCGCCAAGGCCTGCTGAAGGCTCTCATGACTTCCATCTTACTGTCTGATTACATGGATCAACCGGGGGCACTAAGTGACTGTCGATCAGTAAATATTTTCTGATCCCCGGTCATTTAATAGTCTGTTTACACAGGCAGTGCACGTGAGTCATGTGTGGACGAGAATGATGATTTTCTAGCCAGCGTAAAAATCATTTCACCTGACGAGCGAGTGTTCATTCATCAGGTGATCAGCAGCCTGATTACACTACAAGATTACTGTGTCACAATAATCTTTCCGTGTGAATGCACCTTTAGTCCTCCTGTGAAGCTGAGCAAGGTGCTGGGCTTCATAGGAATATTGCAGTTGCACTATAAACTGCAATACTGTACTATAAGTACAATTAAAAAAATACATGTTTTAAAAATATATATAAAAAGAAGTATAAAAGTATAAATTATTCCCTTTTTCCCATTCAAAAAAATAAAAAATAATGAAAAAAAAACCAAAACCATATTTGGTATTGCTGTGTCTAAAATAGTCCAATCTATTGAAATATTACTTTTAATTATTTAATCCATACATTAAGTGTCTAAAAGAAAAAATATTGAAAGAATAGAATAGCCATTTTTGGGGTCAGCACACTTTTTCCTTAAAAAAAATACTGTATGGTATCAATAAAAACATCAGCTCAGCACATAAAAAAACAAGCCCTCATCAAGCTCCATGGACCGAAAAATGAAAAATAGTTACAAGTCTCAAAAAAATGGTGACACAAACAAAATCTTTTTTTTTTCAAGGTTCAGATTTTTTTTTTAACCACTAAAGATATTAAAAAAACGTATAAATTTGGATCAGTGTTGTCATAATGACATGACATGACATATCAATTTGCCAGATCATTTTTACTACACGAGTGCCCTAAAAACAAAATTCAAAAAACATTAGCGAAATGATGTTTTTCCTCACCATTTCACCCAACTTGGAATTTTTTTTATAGTACATTTTATTGTAAAATGAATGATGTGAAAAGACAACTCATGCCATCAAACAAACAAGCCCTGGTGCAGCTATGTCGACGAAGAATGAAAAGGAAGGAGGGAAAAACTAAAAAATTTCTGGGTCCTTAAAGGCTTAAAAAATGTTTTCTCTGAAATGGCGCAGCGTTGACATGACTCCAATAACGGAGCCAGGCTCTGAGCAAGGGGGCATGTAGAATAGTATCCATAACGTAATGCCAGCTGTAGTCCATGCATGAGCTGGCATGGTTCTTAGGTAATCGCTCCATTCATAGTTCACTTTTATAGAAGTAACTTCTGGGATATACTGTTATATTAGTAGTATGTGTGGCGCATATACAATAATACCGTTCATAGTGCACATCTACCGGTATCAGCGGGAATGTATGATAAGCCTGTCAGTCTCAGTGCAGTAATAGAGGTAGCTGTAATCCATTGACAATATAATGTCATGATGCCAATTGGAGTTCTCATATAATGCCAGCCATGAAGCTCATTTACTATTCCTGGCACACATCTAAGTTTATGTTTATTTGTATTCATAAAGGAAGGCAGCAGTGCCAACCACTGAAATATGGCACTTGTGCCCTAACCTGTAGCAAACTAGTGACTAAACACAGGGTAACCCCACCCATCTGCTTATATAAGTTTTCAAATGAGTAAAATTCTAAATTGCTTGTAAAAAAAAAAAACTTTGCAATTTACCTCTTATTAAAAATCCTCTCTGTTCTCAAGAATTAGGGATTTTGAATTTCATAGTGTACGGCTCGTTACCTAGGTGATCGTCCACCTTGCGGTCCCAGAGTGGCCTCTTACCTTGGTAAGAAGCGCACAGCGCTTAAAGGCTCCTCCTTACTTTATAGCCTACTTGTTCTGTTCTGGAGTGGGCTGGATCACTGGATGTGACCTGCCTCAGCCCACCTTTGCTTCTCCCATACTGCAGAGGCAAAGTTACCTCTGCAAGTGACCAGGGAGAACTCTCATTTCGGAACCATGCCGCTGGTCTGAACTATCAGTCTTGTGGAGTGCAGCTGAAGAAATAGCTTGATAAAATCCCTTTAGGGCTTGTTCACACTTTGCATTTTTTGCAGTATTTTTTTTCACACATTTTTGCCGCAGAAAAAAACACAGTGTTTCACAGGACCAGCAAAGGAAATTACATTTCTGAAATCTCTTGCACATGCTGCTTATTTTTTCCTTGCAGATTTGAACCTTCAAAGTGTTTTTTTCAAATCAGAGTTTTTGCAGCGTTTTTCACCCATTCATTTTCCAAAAACTTGGAAAAATTAGTGTATGTTATGCAGCGTTTTTCCTGACAACACTCTTTTCCAGTAGAAATATCTGCTTACTAAATACTAAACTTGTGCCGCATATACTCCAGTTGTTTTGCAGTATTTTTCATGTGGGAGGTTCAGGGACTTTACCCTCAATCATGGGCAAAGTTTTGTTGTTTTTATGACCATTATATCCTGTATATTGGGAGACACAGCAGAATATATAGAGATGACTTATCCGCCAACAAGGGCGCTGGAGGATTTCCTATATTATCCGCTTGTACCAATGTGCACAGTACACATATGTATGCAGCAGATCTGACAATGTACGGTGTGCAGTGCTTTATATCTGTTGCTGTAGACTTGCCCTTGGTTAGGACAAGGGACACCGACACTGCAGCTACAGAAACAGCTGATCCTTGCAGTTTCTGACGTAATGAATTCTGATTTTACGGCGTTACAGAGGCAACATTAGAAATACAGCACACGGCAAGACACAAAGCCAAGTGTATTTATCAAACAGTGACCCCCATAATATCAATATTATTTTTTACTTGATGGCAGTAGTATGTAAGTCCGCTAGTTCTTCTCGCTTTCATTTGCCAAGCCATGTAATGTGCAGTCTTTTTCTTGTACACCATTATGTATACTACACCATAAATGTGTGATCGGTGGAGAACCCACCACCAGGATCCTCACAATCGGCAGAAAGAAGCAGCAGTGCTCCCGCTTGGCTACACTGGGTCAACACTGTGGTCTCTTTAAGTTAAGTTGAGTAGGGACTAAGGGCCAATTGATTAAAGGGGTTTTCTGGTGTAAAACAAGAAGTCTACAGTCATTCTATGTGACTGCAGACTTGTGAATCCAAACATCGTGCACACTGCGCACTGTGAGGATTCTCTGGTGTCAGCGCTGGGAGCGATGGTCATGTATTCAACCTCCTGACCACAATCCGACTAGATGGGTGCGGCCTCTCTCAATGCAAGTGTATTAAGTGAGGCCGGAAACAGTCTAGTCAGATTCTGGCCGGGGTTATGCATATTGCATACTTGTGGTGACCACCATTCCCAGCGCTGACTCCGGAGAATCCTCACAGTGTGCTGTGCTTACGATGTGAGGATTCACAAGTCTGCAGTCACATAGAATAACTACAGACTTGTCGTTTTAGACTGGACAATCTCTTTAAGACTGGCATATTGTACACTAGTCTTAATGAAAACACCGATGGAGTAAGATGCACCCTATTCGTTAAGAGGTGAATTCTTACAAATGTCGTGCTCCTCTGCCAGAGATCTTACTCCATTCAGGGGCAGTAGTACATTTATGGTGTAATTTATGCCTCCAAAGCAGCACAAATGTTCATGACCTTTTTTTTAAGAGGCTTCGTCATGCCCCTTTGGTGGAGTTGGTGTAAAAATAATATAAGCAGCAACATTTTTGCTCAATTTTTCTAACATTTTCATTATTTTTCATCGATTAAGATGTTCAGTTCTTGCATGACACCAATTAGCATGAAAGTCTTGGGGCCCTGCAGATGAAGGGGCCAACTCCAGTGTGAATGGAGTCTCGGAAGTGATTTTGGACATGGTGTATGGTGCAAATAGAGCTCCCAAGTCCTATAAACAGAGGAAACGACTCAGGCGGCAGCAATGCCCATTGCCTATGATAATGAAAATAATTGTTTAGTATTACCACTGAAATAAGTCTAATAACAAGTAACATCGTGTAACAAGCATTGTACAAAGTTTGTGAACGCTATCCCATCCCTATACCGTGTCACTTCTGATTTTGGGGTGACATTTAATAATTGATAATAAATTGTACACATTTGCGAAACCTATGGGATCGGACAAATGCTAATGTACAATATTTGCATTATACTACATAGGAAATTCTTGGCAGATTACGTTTTTGACGCTGGGATATTCTGCCAAGTCACTTTTTTTTTTAAGCATATCCAATAAACATGATTTCTTAAATTGTTTTGTTGCCATAGGTACATGGATCAGCCCAAATATAAGTTATTGGTTATGTTGGCAAAGCGTTCTGTTTGAGCCATGGCCAATGTTACATTGAATTCTGAAATATTCGATATTTAGTCAATGTGTGGGATTCTCTATAGACTATATATGCAATATGTAAATACCTGTAATATCAGGTAATTAGTGCTTCAGTGGCATTTTAAAGGGGTATTTTAGTGAACTCCCACAGATCCTAAGAATATAAAGAAGCGAGCACTGGTTTATCATTGCATTACCTGGCACAGCGGCTCTGCGGCCCACCTGGCTGCTTTATTCCTTGCACATTGAGTGGTCGGGGGCTCATCTGGGCAGGGAAAAGGGACGCAGCACTAAACCAGTGCTTTGTTCTTGGGATTGGTGGGGGTCCCAGAGGTTGGGACACAATAATGGCCATCACAGCCTAATTGGAAGGTTACTTTGGAGCCAATCACTTGCCATTAGCGTAGATTTCTCATGGGTGTGACTCACACATAACGTATTATATCTTATTGATGTTATATCCTCTGTGTGCAATGATAACTGCAAAGTTTATAATCAATTAAAAATTACACATGTCAATATGCAGTCATTTTGGTTTGGCGTTTTGAGCAATTATCTTCAAGCGCCAAATGAATATTATCACTTGTAAGAATAATTGCTTATTAGAATACAAAATTACCAAAGAAGAATGATAGCAATGTTTAGTGCAATTTTTTTACAATCTCCTCTAGAAAGGTAGCTTTTGTGCATTAGATGTTAAAGGCTTTGTCTCGTCTTCTTTGTTTAAGAGCGCACTGCTTCTCTGCCTCTCGGCTTCCTGCTGGCTGGGGAGCAGTGCGCTCCTGCAGATTGACAGGTCAGACCAGTGGTATGGTTGCGCTGCTGGTCCGAACTGGGTGCTCTCCTTTGCTGCTAACGGAGGCAGATTTGCTGCGTGAGAGAAGCGCAGGGGCCCCGATGTGGGTCAGATTCAGCGATCTGGACAACTTCAGAGCGACACTTGCGTGCTCGAAATTTTTAGCATGCGCTCCCTGCCTAGGAAACTCTGATACAGCCAAGATGGCTGAAACCTAAGCAATGAGCTGTACACAATAGAGTTAAATGAAAAGAGTTAGAAAAATGATTTTTAATAAGAGGTAAATTGCTAAGTAGCTCGTTTTTACAAGCACTTTGAAGTTATAGCCATTACTGAAGTAGAGTCAACCTCTTTAATAATTAGATTAATATTATATCTGATAATTGCTCTATGTAACCAGGCCTTTTCTGTTTCCCCCTTATTAGATGTACCAGGCTTTATGTTTATACCACCCTACTCCAGAGCAGCAATCATAATGCGCCCTGTAGTTCTTCTGCTGCTCCCATGGATATTACAATTACTATTTCTGGATGAAGATGTTTCACAACACATAGCTGGACATGTACATTGTGAGCAGCTCTGCTCACAGTCTAATGTCTTGTGTGTCCTTGGGGTAACCCGGAAAAAAATGCATATCTATCGGTAGACTGTAAATCGCTTTATCTTACATGTCACGGTCTTTATCAAGTATGACAAAGACCTTAGGTACGTCGCAGAATAAAAATGTTTTGAACCTCATTACCTGATGGACGCTGTCTGCTATTTTCCTGTGCATTCTCTATCCAAGTGGGTTCCTTGGATTTTGGACCTTGCGTCTTTATACTGGAGAATGCCCTGATCTGCTCTTTTGTCCTTTGAAGAGCTAACCCTACACGTCTGATGTCATACTGCTTGATTGTCATTTACCTGGACTTTAGGGTAGTAATGATTTTTTCCTGTCTACAGAATAGGTAAATATGGCAGAGGTCATTGCCCTTGTTGTCAGGACATCTTCTCTAGGCCTTATGATCATGTTTTGTAGTTTTAGTTCTGGTGCAAAGTTTCCTTCTGGTTTACAAGTTCTTAGCTATTTCACCAAAATAATATGCTAAGCACGGATTCACACGTCCGAGAAAAAGTCCATGCTCGAAACGCTAGGCTTGGCCCCTCCTCAGGGCTTCCTGTCCTGAGCTAACTGCCTTGTATGTTCCCATGAAGCAGTAAACTTAGGTCAGGAGGTCCATGTTTCACAGACGTGTGAAACCGGCTTTAGGGCTTGCTCAGATGAGCATATTTCATAGCCGTGTGCTGTCCGTATACAAAGCTGAGAGCATACAAACTGCAGACAGACGAATGCAAGACATTGGGGTAGTTCACATGAGCTTCTTGGTTTTTGCACACCGATGGTCCGCGTGTAAAAAAAAAAAAAACATCATTCAGTACTCTGGTCCATTTACCAGACCAGACTCATCCAATGAGCACCTAAAAAACCAGATGCCGTATGGACAAGGTCCACACAGAATCTGTTTTTAGCTGATCCATTGAGCATAGGACACTGTATTAGGTCTTGTATTATTGTAAATATGGACATACGGTTGATGTACTGATGGTATACGGATGATAATATGTCGGGGTTTTTTGCTGGTATCAGGAATGTCAGGGAGCTAGCATTACCTTAAATTACATTGTTCTTCTTCTACCATTGAATAGAACAGTAGAAATGAAAAATGATGATGTCAACTGGTCTACTACAAAAATATGATGTTTCATTATCTGTGTTGGATTGACATTAGAAGAAATGTAAGAGCATGAGCAGATCCTTGCACGTTCTATGTTACATCCATCTTTGTCAGGTCACTGTATAAGCCATTCCCGTTAGATGTCAGTCAGCCGAACAATGGTTAAACCAATCATTCATCCGGCAGCCATGTCGGCCGGTTCTCCCATACATAGGAGAGGAGCGCTCAATTGGCTAGAGAGCTGTGGCCAGACATGTCTGGCAATGGCGTATATCAGGGAAACTATACAATCGATATTGCCCCCGGCACTCATTTGTATGGGTTGCCATAAATATTGTACCCTCAGCCGAACCTGCCTATCAGTGGGTTCGGCTGACATAGGTCTGATGTGTATGGGGGGCTGTCAGATCTTGCCTTTTTAGAATGTTCTCCCACTGATTCCGGCATGCAGGCAATATGTACACACATAGCACGAACAAGCCTGCCATATTGATGTTGTATCTGAAGAGTTTGGATTATACGGCTTTTACAAGTCATAATACACCAACCGTATGGAGAGAAGACTGTCTTCTGTGACTGATACTCTGTAACAATTGCTAAGTGTTGGGATTAGCACTGGTCGGACATAATGTTGTAACTGTTGTTTAGAAACTGTTGATATTAAAAGTTTTCATTAAAGACGCATGAAATATTCATGTTCCACCGGAATAGCTGATGGGATTTACGCTAAATAAATGTATGACATAAGTTTCCAAGAAATTATTTCAGATGAGCCTTTGAATGTAGCTGGAACGTTTCCTGGGTTATGTACTTGTGTTTCAGATCAAAGTCTTCCAATATCTAAAACTTTCCTTTGTATTTGTTTTCCAGCAGACCTATGTTTCGTCAGCACAGCATATGGCACCCCCCAGCCCTAGTAATAGCAGCGGCGGTGGAGAAGGAGGAGGTGGTGGAGGTGGAGAACAGTTGAGTAAAACCAACCTCTACATCAGAGGTCTTCATCCCAGCACCACGGACCAAGACCTGGTGAAGCTGTGCCAGCCGTAAGAAGCATTTATATTAATTTTTGATGAGATTAAAAATTAGCATTCTATAAAAAGAAATATCTGTGCTTAGACTTCCATTGATGCCTTCTTGTAATATCTATAGGTCTTGTAATAGACTTCTAAAAGTTAAAGCTAAATGTAAGACGTAAATATGAATTAGATATTAAATGGTATTTTATAAGGGATGGGATGTATCAGGCAAAACATGTTCAGTTTTTGAAGTTGATGTCTTGGAAGCAGATAAAAGGAGCGGAGCGACTTTGACAAAGATCAACTTTTTGATGGTTAGGTGTCTGGGTCTGATCCAGAACACTTTTTGCTATACAATGGTTAATGCCTACCCAAAAATAGCCCTAGGGAAGACAACCCAACAAACTGACCTCAGGGTCATGTATGCCCAATGTTCATCCCAATTTGATTGAGCATGTGCAGAATCTTCTGAAACAACAAGTCTGGTTCCTAGAGGCCTCACCTCTCAACCTAGATGAATAGGCTGCAGATATCTGGTGCCACCACAGGTCACCTTCAGAGTTATTGTAGGGTTTATGCCTCAACATTTAGTGGCACGAGGGGAACTGACACAATATTAGGCAGGTTATGTTATGGCTGATTGGTGTATATTTTGCTGAGCCATAAAAGCCCTGTCAGCTTGTTTCTTTTTTAGGCTGCTTGTGTTGTCTATTAGATGGACTCCTACCCAGTTTTTTGTTGCCTTGTGGACATTAACAACTTGACATTTGGCCCAATCCATTGCCATGCACTAATGAGAATAAAAACATCAAAGCAAGCTGTTTTTGTTGGCATTTGCCCATGCTGTGTGGATCATCGATGCCAGTCTGGAGCCTGGTGGCAGCGTGTTGGACTCCAGTTTATTTTTAACTGTTGCTTTTGGGACTTTTAGGAAAGAGAAGAGGGAAAAAAATATCTACTGGAAATAACAGAGATCTTTAGATCTTAAATTTAATGATGCCTGAAAATAATCTGCTATTGTCTGAAGTGTTCTTGCTATCAAAGTGTTTTATTGGTTGCAGTAATTTTAAACGGGATTTTATTAAAATGAGTTAGGAATTTTAGCGCCTTACATTGACGATGACAACGACTATGGAAGACCAGGAGGGAGGCAGAGTGGTTACTCTAGATCAGGACTTCATCTGCTCCCTGCCACAGTATTGTAAGAGACAGTATAATAAAACCTGGACATACTCTCTCACGCTTAGGGCTGTTTTTAGTCCCTTTAGGGACCAACTTACTATGTGATTTGACACAAAAGTGTCCTGTAGTTGTGTGTCCCTTTGGATGAGCTGTATCTGTATATATTGTCCCTATGGTCTTTGATCACTGCTATAGATTGTGTTCCTGAAAGTGAATGTTCTTATCTGTCGAAATTCTTAGAAAGAATTTGGAAATCTAACCTGAACTTTCCTAATTATTGCAATGTTGCTTCCAGAAACATGTTTTTACAAAATTACCAGAAAGCGTAAGAAGCATATTGTAGATGTGAGTTGTTGTAACTCATCAACATGAGAACGTTATCTGAAGAGTTTGGTGGAACAGGTCTTCTAACCATATGTATATCTGGCGTCAGCCCACTACTAATACTTATTTCCACTTTCTGTATAGTCAGGACATTCTACAATCTGGTGCGTCTGTCAGAAAAGTAATTGGAAAAGCTAGAAATGATCTCACTTGTAATAGTCATTATCGACGAGCATATATATATACAGTACAGACCAAAAGTTTGGACACGCCTTCTCATTTAAAGATTATTCTGTATTTTCATGACTATGAAAATTGTACATTCACACAGAAGGCATCAAAACTATGAATTAACACATGTGGAATTATATACTTAACAAAAAAGTGTGAAACAACTGAAAATATGTCTTATATTCTAGGTTCTTCAAAGTAGCCACCTTTAGCTTTGATGACTGCTTTGCACACTCTTGGCATTCTCTTGATGAGCTTCAAGAGGTAGTCACCGGAAATGGTCTTCCAACAATCTTGAAGGAGTTCCCAGAGATGCTTAGCACTTGTTGGCCCTTTTGCCTTTATTCTCCGGTCCAGCTCAGCCAAAACCATCTCGATTGGGTTCAGATCTGGTGACTGTGGAGGCCAGGTCATCTGGCGTAACACCCCATCACTCTCCCTCTTGGTCAAATAGCCCTTACACAGCCTGGAGGTGTGTTTGGGGTCATTGTCCTGTTGAAAAATTAATGTTGGTCCAACTAAACGCAAACAGGATGGAATAGCATGCCGCTGAAAGATGCTGTGGTAGCAATGCTGGTTCAGTATGCCTTCAATTTTGAATAAATCCCCAACAGTGTCACCAGCAAAGCACCCCCGCACCATCACACCTCCTCCTCCATGCTTCACGGTGGGAACCAGGCATGTAGAGTCCATCCGTTCACCTTTTCTGCGTCGCACAAAGACACGGTGGTTGGAACCAAAGATCTCAAATTTGGACTCATCAGACCAAAGCACAGATTTCCTCTGGTCTAATGTCCATTCCTTGTGTTTTTTAGCCCAAACAAGTCTCTTCTGCTTGTTGCCTGTCCTTAGCAGTGGTTTCCTAGCAGCTATTTTACCATGAAGGCCTGCTGCACAAAGTCTCCTCTTAACAGTTGTTGTAGAGATGTGTCTGCTGCTAGAACTCTGTGTGGCATTGACCTGGTCTCCAATCTGAGCTGCTGTTAACCTGCGATTTCTGAGGCTGGTGACTCGGATAAACTTATCCTCAGAAGCAGAGGTGACTCTTGGTCTTCCTTTCCTGAGGCGGTCCTCATGTGAGCCAGTTTCTTTGTAGCGTTTGATGGTTTTTGCAACTGCACTTGAGGACACTTTCAAAGTTTGCCCAATTTTTCGGACTGACTTACCTTCATTTCTTAAAGTAATGATGGCCACTCATTTTTCTTTACTTAGCTGCTTTTTTCTTGCCATAATACAAATTCTAACAGTCTATTCAGTAGGACTATCAGCTGTGTATCCACCAGACTTCTGCACAACACAACTGATGGTCCCAACTCTATTTATAAGGCAAGAAACCCCACTTATTAAACCTGACAGGGCACACCTGTGAAGTGAAAACCATTTCCGGTGACTACCTCTTGAAGCTCATCAAGAGAATGCCCAGAGTGTGCAAAGCGGTCATCAAAGCAAAAGGTGGCTACTTTGAAGAACCTAGAATTTTCATGGTCATGAAAGTACAGAAAAATCTTTAAATTAGAAGGTGTGTCCAAACTTTTGGTCTGTACTATATATATATATATATATGGTTCTTGGCCACTACGACCTCCAAGACCAAACACAAGATTTAATGCAAATAATATTGTTCTTATATAAGAAAAATGAAGCATACTGAGAAGATTATTATGTGGATGGTGGTTTTTGTTGTACTGAATATTCTTTTAGTTTATAGCTCTCAGAAAGAGATAAAAAGCTTTATCTATTGTAGAAAATTAAAAAAAAAATGCAAGAACTACTCAAACTTTTTTAGTGGGGTCTCGCCAGCCCAAAGAAGGGGATGCCTGGGCTTGACCACCAATGCCAAAATGTATAATATTGTTCCATTTAGCTCTCAATTGGCTTCAGACCCCAATATAGCATTAACATTAGTACAAATCTAGTTATATTCCTTGGCTACTAATCCTGCAAAAAAAAAAAAAAAAACTACAGCATTTTGCAGAAAACAAGGGTAACGATCAAAGCTCCTGGTCTCTAATGATGTATGCCATGAATGCGTCAGCGATTGAGATGGTCATTTTGGAAGATGTGACTCTTCCCATCAAATCATCAAACAATAAACACGGAGCACGAGTACCTAAAAATAAGGAGAGAGCCAATATCATATATGGAATTATAGGGACCTTTAATCACCCTCGCTTCATTCAGAGCCTTTTTTTAAGCTTAAAGGATTTGTGCAGATTTTAACGTTAGGATATCCATCAGATAGGGAATATATTTCTGAACGCTGGGTCCCCCACCGATCCTGAGGACAGAACACTCAAGAAACCCGTTTGAATGGAGCGGAGATCGAGCATGTGCACCACTGACCTTCTCTATGGGTCTGATGGAGATAGATGTCTACAGATGAGTTTCACTGATATCTGTATTCAAGTTGCAAGGTTTGTTAAAGGGAGCCCATCACCAGTTTTTTTTGTAATCTGAGAGCAGCATAATGTAGGGGCTGCGATCCTGATTCCAGTGATGTGTCACTTATTAGGCTGTGCACTACTGAAAAAATCATCTTTTCATTATTGGCAGGAGATTATCAGTACAGGAGTAGATATCACGTGTCTCCTGTTCAGCTGCTTTGTATAACTCCACCACACCACTAATTATCACTTTCTGTCAATGCACAGTGTACACAGAAAGCTGCCAATCAGTGGCGGGGTTATACAGGGCTCAGCATTCGGAGAACTGCTAGCAACTGCAGCAAAGACTTCACTGGGATCAGGGTCTCTGCCCCTATATAACTCTGCTCTGAGATTACATAGCACAAATCTTGTGACAGATTCCCTCTACAGGATCAGATAATGACCTACAGGAAACGTACCTCCAATATGTGGCACTAGTGAGATAAGAAAACTATCTAGAGGAAAAATAATGAAATAATGTGCACATTTGAAGCATATAATGTAATGAAGAGGAAAAATTATTTGTAATCATGAAATATCCAATAATCCTGAGGCCACAACTTAATTGCTGACACTACAAGGATTTCACAATTTGAACCGGCTAAGTCATGATATTGGACAAGCTGAATATTGGCTTTCGGATCTGAGAGAGCATTATTTTTTTTTCATGACAACCTGGAAACAATCAATATGTTGAAACTGTTATGTAAAGTACACAGCGAAACAACATTGCTCCCACGTGTGACCTTGGCCGGCGTGTACAAATCTTTTGAAGGCATTATCTATCTTCAGTAGAGATGAATAAGGCTGAGCCATAGTAGATCTGGTCCCGATAATCACTTGCTTTATGCTGTATAGCACTATTATTATTTATTATGCTTTGCTTATATCGCGCCATCATATTCCACAGACATCATCACTGTCCCCATTGGGGCTCACAATCTACATTCCCTCTCAGTATGTTTTTGGAGTGTGGGAAGAAACCGGAGAACCCGGAGGAAACCCACACAAACACGGGGAGAACATACAAACTCCTGGCAGATGTTGTCCTTGGTGGGGTTTGAACCCAGGACCCCAGGTCCACCCTGCTGCTTTTTTACTGTTTTTTATCCAAGTACTATATCATCAAGCTGAGTAGGAGTTAGGAAAGTAACACTACAACCCCATACTAGTATCAGTAACAATGGTGTGAGAATAATCAGACGACCATTAAAACAGCAAAAAAAATAAAAACAATTGCAAGGATCTTAAATAGACAGAGAGTGTGGTTGGGCCATGGTGGTTGTAGCTTCATAAAGTCATAGTGGAGAGTAGACTGGAGGGCATAATTTATATACTAAGCAAAGAAGAAGAATTAAAAAAGCAAAGGAGGACGCTCAGCAGAAGGACAAGGGGTTCCATTTTACCCTAAAACATTGAAGGAGGGGAAAGGAATGAGGTGATTCACCCAATTTTCCTCCAACATAGCTTGACCTTCATCTATAGAAAGTTTGTGTAAAGAATTATAGGTTGTCCAGAGTCCATCTTCTGGTGAAGCCTTCATATTTTCATTATTAAATCATTTCCGCAACAAGTTTCAAGTTAAAGGGATTATCCGGGACTATTTAATTTATTTCTCATGCGGCTAAGAACCACGATCATATGGTCTACTGCTTCCTTTGATCTCACGTCAACAGAGGAGTTCTTCCTCATCTTCTGATGAGATCCGTTGACTGAGCATAACTGCTGATGTCATACTGATTGACAGCTGGCTCCGGCAGTTAAGCAGTGGGGAGTTGGCTGTCTGTCAGCATGACATCGGCAGTCACACCTCATCAGCATACCAGAGTGGAAGAGAAGCAGCTACATTGTTGACGTGATATCACCGGAAGCCACAGAATCGCCAGCAGGAGTGGTGCGTTACCGTTCTGAGCCGGCAGAGACCGGCATCGGGCAGAACAGGTTACAATTTTGAGGCCCATAAGAAAAAACAAACTAGTCCAGGAAAACCCCTTTCAAGGGGTTCTCTACTTTGTACAATTCTTTCATGTTAGAAGAGCCCTTTGATAACAAACTGATCACAAAGTGCCTCCCTGCTGAGTCTCCTGACTGAGAAGTCCCAGCTCTCCTGCTAACCCCTTAGATGACAACCCATTGATACCCCGTATTGTGATCGCAGGGTACCAATGGTTTGTCAATGGCAGCTGGAGGTCTACTCAAGACCCCTTTATCTGCCTTGTTTGTGCTTTGAGCTCATATGAAGCCCTGTTGGATCATTACAATATACTGAAGAACAGAAGTATTGCAATATAATGTACAAATGATCGAGTGATCCAAGGTTCAAGTTTCCCTAGAGTGACTACAAAAAAAAGTCTTAAAAAAAAGTTTTTAAATAAAGATTAACCCCGCCCCTTTCCCATTCTGTTAATAAACAAAATATGAAAATAATAAATATATTTGCTATGACCACATTTGTAAATGTCTGACAATTAAAATATAACATTATCTATCTCCCCAAATAAATGAATAAAACCACCCGAATTGCAGAATTTGATCACCTTGTTGTCTCCAAAAAGGGAACAAAACAACTGAACAAAAAGTAGCACATTCCCTTAAAGGTGCCAATAAAAACTACGTTGATAGAACAATAATGAGTCTTAGAAAAATACCAAAGTTAAAGCACCACTCCAGCCTTTTCTTTT
The DNA here is from genome assembly GCF_046119375.1 of Phyllobates terribilis. Lineage (NCBI taxonomy): Eukaryota > Metazoa > Chordata > Amphibia > Anura > Dendrobatidae > Phyllobates > Phyllobates terribilis. Next base: position 188,228,267 of record NW_027362762.1, on the reverse strand, counting down.
TATTGCAGCGCTGAAATGGTGCCACTAATCTAAGATCCTTGACCCTAGTATTATACTCACTAGCCTCCGTCTTCAGCTCTTCCCGGTGCCTCTCCTATCATGTGCTGCCATCTTGTGACCGCTACATATGACTGACCGGAAGTCAGAGGTAACGGTCACAAGCTCTCAGTGTAAGACTATGAGATCCTTGTTCTGGCTCTAATAGACTTACATTGAGTAGTGACTTCCAGATTGCTCAGTAAACACTGGAGTAATCCGACAGGTCACTACCTGCAGAAGAACGACCGAAGAGGTACCGATAACAGATGAAGATGGCGACTAATAAGTAAAATACTAGGGGCTGGGAACTTAGATTAGTGACACCATCCCACAGGGCTGTGGAGTTGGTAAGCCAAACCTCCTACTCCTCAATTTCCTTGACACTGACTCCAACTCCACGACTCCGACTCCCTCATACATGGCTCATGTTTAAGTGATAAATTTACTGTAGCACAGATTCATCGCAGCTAAAAGTCTAGACCCTTAGATCAGGAATAGGACAGACATTTATAGGACATTTCATAACTTTCCCAAATTCTTATGAAAAAAATATTCCCCACTAACTGCATTGAACTACTGTACCCAATTTATGATATATTTTAGGAGTTGGAGTCGGTCCATTTTATACCGACTCCACCAAAATGGGCACCGACTCCACAGCCCTGCCATCCCAGCAGTAAAATAAAAGAAAAAACTATTTAAAAAACCTATAAACCATTTTTAATGCCATAATTGTACAGACCTACAGAATAAAGTTACCAGGTCATTTTTACCTATAAGTGAACACAAGCAACAGAAGTAGGATTGAGGATTTTTTTTTCTATTCGACACTACAGAGAATATTTTTCCCGTTTTCAATGCATTAATTACAGTTCATACATTTAAGGATATTCAAAACTTGTGCCACAAAATCATGTCCTCCTATGGCTATGTTAAAATAAAAAAAAGTTATGAATCTTGGAGGAAGGGAGTGAATAAACTGTAAAAAAAAAAAAAAAAATACCCTGGAAGGGGTTAAGGAATGTTGAACTCAAAAAATGAATGTTGAATGTTCATTCTGTTACCTAAGTCTTGTAACTTTAATTATTCATATAAAATTCTGACTTATTTTCTTAATAAAAATGTAGAGTTTTGACAGATTTAAAGTAAGAAAAGCCAGAGATAGGCCGAGGATTTGTGTCTGGGTGTCCGTATTATTCCGAATGGGTTCTAAATCTGTAGCTACATAAAATATGCCTCCATACATTTATATATATAATTATAGATGTCGAGCATCACAAGGAGGAGGAGTTAAAGGAGGGAGACGGAGGGGGAGTAACTTCTGCCTCGTAACCTCATTTCACCCCAGTGAAGGAATGCAGTGTACATCCCATGAGCCCCAAGGAGATCTGCACATGTCGCCCACAGACTAAGAGAATGTTGTTTGGATGAAGCAAGATGTTTGTAGGGGGAGAGCTGGCCAGATGGGAAAGTGTTTGATTCCAGAATTCAGCTAGTAGTGTAGGAAACTGCAGCACTCACAAAGTTCAGACGGCACAAACTCTAAGTATTGCAGATCATTATTCTTACTACAGCCTCTATGTGTATCTTTATTCTATCATTTGTATATACGACCAGAGAATCCATCTGAAAATTGCTACATATTTTTATATAATATTTTGTATTATTATTTGTTAATCTTTTTTGTGATTTTGTTTCTGATTTTAAATTATTAATATTTTTAAGAATATTATTGGTATCTTTTTTGTTACAATTTTCACCACTTCTACTTTTAGATACTTAGCAGAGAACTGATAGCTTCTTTTTTTCCCCCATTGTGATATTTTCTTCATATAGAAGGAATATAAACTGCTCAAAAAAATAAAGGGAACACTCAAATAACACATCCTAGATCTGAATGAATGAAATATTCTCATTGAATACTTTGTTCTGTGCAAAGTTGAATGTGCTGACAACAAAATCACACAAAAATCATCAATGGAAATCAAATTTATTAACCAATGGAGGCCTGGATTTGGAGTCACCCCCAAAATTAAAGTGGAAAAACACACTACAGACTGATCCAACTTTGATGTTATGTTCTTAAAACAAGTCAAAATGAGGCTCAGTATTGTGTGTGGCCTCCACGTGCCTGTGTGACCTCCCTACAACGCCTGGGCATGCTCCTGATGAGGTTGCAGATGGTCTCCTGTGGGATCTCCTCCAAGACCTGGAATAAAGCATCCGCCAACTCCTGGACAGTCTGTGGTGCAACGTGACGGGTGGATGGAGCGAGACATGATGTCCCTGATGTGCTCAATCGGATTCAGGTCTGGGGAACGGGTGGGCCAGTCCATAGCTTCAATGCCTTCATCTTGCAGGAACTGCTGACACACTCCAGCCACATGAGGTCTGGCATTGTCCTGCATTAGGAGGAACCCAGGGCCAACCGCACCAGCATATGGTCTCACAAGGGGTCTGAGGATCTCATCTCGGTACCTAATGGCAGTCAGGCTACCTCTGGCGAGCACATGGAGGGCTGTGTGGCCCTCCAAAGAAATGCCACCCCACACCATTACTGACCCACTGCCAAACCGGTCATGCTGAAGGATGTTGCAGGCAGCAGATCGCTCTCCACAGCGTCTCCAGACTCTGTCACGTCTGTCACATGTGCTCAATGTGAACCTGCTTTCATCTGTGAAGAGCACAGGTCGCCTGTGGCGACTTTGCCAATCCTGGTGTTCTGTGGCAAATGCCAAGCATCCTGCACGGTGTTGGGCTGTGAGCACAACCCCCATCTGTGGACGTTGGGCCCTCATACCACCCTCATGGAGTCGGTTCCTAACCGTTTGTGCAGACACATGCACATTTGTGGCCTGCTGGAGGTCATTTTGCAGGGCTCTGGTAGTGCTCCTCCTGTTCCTCCTTGCACAAAGGCAGAGGTAGCCTGCTGCTGGGTTGTTGCCCTCCTACGGCCCCCTCCACATCTCCTGGTGTACTGGCCTGTCTCCTGGTAGTGTCTCCAGCCTCTGGACACTACGCTGACAGACACAGCAAACCTTCTTGCCACAGCTCTCATTGGTGTGTCACCCTGAATGAGCTGCACTACCTGAGCAACTTCTGTGCGTTGTAGAGTCCGTCTCATGCTACCACTAGTGTGAAAGCACAACCAACATTCAAAAGTGACCAAAACATCAGCCAGAAAGCATTGGTATTGAGATGTGGTCCCCACCTGCAGAACCACTCCTTTACTGAGTGGGTCTTGATAATTGCCAATAATTTCCATCTATTGTCTATTCCATTTGCACAACAGCATGTGAAATTGATTGTCAATCAGTGTTGCTTCCTAAGTGGACAGTTTGATTTCACAGAAGTTTGATTTACTTGGAGTTATATTCTGTTGTTTAAGTGTTCCCTTTATTTTTTTGAGCAGTGTATAAGGTAGGCTCCTATAACCTAGGCTCCAGTGTTCATTGGAACTGACCCTATAAATGAAAACACTGAGTATAAAATTATAAAGTGTAGAAAGTCTTTGTTTGTTTATGGAAAGCAATAATTTATGCGATTTTCCCAGCTTATATTATTTCCACCATCTCATGTTTTACTTAAAGCTAGCTGTGATATATGGACTCTGGCATGCCAATGTAAGGAGGCTTATTCGCCATGCAATGCTCCTCTGGTCAATTAAATATGCAAATTGCCTCTTCAGAGAGAAAGACGACTAGAACTCTATAGCGCCACCTGTTGGAAGAAGCGATCCTATAAGTTACTGTCGACCCTTTAACGAGGTCTTATTCCAGAGCATCTAACTTAGCCAAATCAGATCTCATACTTTTCACTGATGAGGGGCAATACCCTGAAACACCATGTCTGCAAATTGAGATTCTGATTTGGCTTTTATCCTAAGTCATATTGCAAGACTCGTTAAAGGGTCGATAGTGACTTGTAGGATTGCTGCTTCCAACAGGTGGTACTATAGAGTTCTAGTCCTCTTCTTCTCTAAAGAGGCAATCTGTATATTTAATTTCACAGAGCAGCATTGCACGGCGAATAAGCCTCCTTACAATGGCATACCAGAGCCTGTATGTCACTTTCCACAAGGAGAAATGTTACCCCTTAGACCTCAGTCCAGAGCCTCTCACTCAGCCAAATCAGATCTTATACTTTGCACTGATGAGGGGCAATACCCTGAAACAAAGTGTCTGCAAATTGAGATTCTGATTTGGCTTTTATCCAAAGTCATATTGCAAAACTCGTTAAAGGGTAGATAGTGACATAGGATCGCTGCTTCCAACAGGTGGCGCTGTAGAGTTCTAGTCTTCCTCTCTGAAGAGGCAATTTGCAGCTGTGATATATGAAATTTCCCTTACTTATGAGCATAGAAGATGTATGTAGGCATCCACATTGTGCCTGTCATCAGTGAGCTGTGATGTGACTCAATTTGGTATACTCTAAGGAATTTAGAGCAGTTATTTTTTTCCATTTCCAGCAAAATATTACAATTGATTACACCATGTAAGGTTCTAGATTATTTTCCATGATCCCTTTAAATAAACAAAACCCATTTTGTAATTATATCAAAGATACTATTTTTTGTGCAAAAAATACATTGCATTATTTATCTTGTACAGTCTATACTATTTTATATTCCAGAGATGCATTCACAATTCTGAGCATTTCAAAACTTTGCAGGCTTAAAGGGGCTGTCCAGATTCACAAAAACACAACAATTCTGAGATAAAAGGAAAGCACTTACTAATTAGCTTCCATTAACAAATGAATTAATAAATACATTTAATTAGCAAATAATTGTTTTGTTAATAAAGGTAATTGCTCTAGCACTTCAAAATGTCCGCCCCCTTGATACACTGAAAGAAACTTGTCCTAGAATGTTTAAATGATATGTGCCCATGAGCATGTGTAGCAGGAAGCACCATCTCCACCATTCATGTGAGAGTGGGTATTCTGGTCTAATACTGAAGATACCAGGGTACTGAGGTAAGATGAAGCTGCTCACACTGCTGTCCACCCTGTCTGTGATCTAATACTGGAGATACCAGATGTGCTGAGGTAAGAAGAGGCTTCTCACACTGCTGTCTACCCTGTGTTTCTGATCTAATCCTGGAAACAACACGGGTGCTGAGGTAAGAAGAGGCTTCTCACACTGCTTTCTACCCTGTCTTTCTGATCTAATGCTGGAGATACTAGGAGTGCTGAAGTAATAAGAGGCTGCTCACACTTCTGTTCACCCTGTCTCTATGATCTAATACTGTTGATAGCAGGGGTGCTGAGGTAATAAGAAACTCCTCATACTGTTGTCTATTCTGTCTATCTGATCTAATACTGGAGATACAATGGGTGCTGAGAGAAGAAGAGACTGCTCATACTGCTGTCCATCCTGTCTTTCTGATCTAATACTGGGGATAACAGAAGTGCCGAGGTAAGAAGAGGATGCTCACACTGCTGACCACCCTATCTTTCTGATCTAATACTGGGGGATAAAAAGTGCTGAGATAAGAAGAGGCTGCTCACACTGCTATCCACCCTGTCTTTCTGATCTAATACTGGGGAAAACAGAAGTGCTGAGGTAAGAAGAGGCTGTCCACCCTGTCTTTCTGATCTAATTCTGGGGAGAACAGAAGTGCTGAGGTAAGAAGAGGATGCTCACACTGCTGTCCACCCTATCTTTCTGATCTAATTCTGGGGATAACAGAAGTGCTGAGGTAAGAAGAGGCTTCTCACACTGCTGTCCACCCTGTCTATCTGATCTAATACTGGAGATGTCATGTGTACTAAGGTAAGAAGAGGATGCTCACACTGCTGTCCACCCTGTCTATCTGATCTATACTGGAGATATCATGTGTACTAAGGTAAGAAGAGGCTGCTCACACTGCTGTCCACCCTGTCTATCTGATCTATACTGGAGATGTCATGTGTACTAAAGTAAGAAGAGGATGCTCACACTGCTGTCCACACTGTCTTTCTGATCTAATTCTGGGGATAACAGAAGTGCTGAGGTAAGAAGAGGCTGCTCACACTGCTGTAGACCCTGTCTTTCTGAATGCTGAGCTGTTGCTGTGACCTGGCGATAATCTATACAACATACTGTCAAGCTTTCTCCAGGTCACAGCAGCGGAGCTTCTAGATGCACATGCTCATAGGCACCTGTCCTATTGATATTGCTAGACAGATTTCTGTCAGTGTGCTAAGATAGCATCTGTTATAATATACTACATTGATTACATCCAAGTTTCAAACTAGTGTGAGTGAATGTTTTCTCTGATGATTTGCATTCTGAGGATTTTAGGCTTTACTCCCGGCTATAAACAGTGATCTAAAGCAAAGATGGACATACATCACTCACTCACTCCATGGACACATAATATTTATGCATTGCGTACATACTGCACATGTGCTATATACACTTTGAACAGGTATTTATAAATCTAATTCTTGTTGCTTTTTTAATACCAACATTTTTCTGCAGTGCTGTACAGAGATCGTCATCATTTACATCAGTCCCAGTCCCATATTGGACCTACAATCTAAACTTACCATCTCAGTCACACTGATACACACTAGTCACTATTTTGTTAGAAGACAATCAACCAGTCATTATGGTTTATTTTAAATAGCTGTAAATCATGGCACCCAGTGACCCAGTTGACTATTTTTCCATTGATAGGAACTCTAAATGTAGGTGGTTAGGGAGTAATGTTATAATTGTGACAATTACACACACGCATACATAATAGGGCCAATTTTATAGGAAGACGATTAACCTTTTAGTATGCTTTCGCCTCTTACACAGACTACTCACACTGCAATAAATGAGTATTAGGCTAAGTGCCCACTGCAGTGGCTGTCTGTATAGAAAAGCGTAATCTGCTGCTTTTTCCTAAACAGTAAAACAAATGGTATATAGAAGCATAACAGTCAGAAGGGGGCCAAAAAAACACTCTTTTGGTCTCCGTCTGATAAATGGGGGCTTATGGAAATTTTACAACATACGATGGGAAAAGCATACTACCTTTTCCTATACAGAAGACCTCTGCAAGAAACGTATATCATGCCGTATACTTTTTGTTTAAAATTTGTCCATACAGTGGACGGATACCTGGACATCCATCCTGACTTTAGGCTGTGCTGGTTGCGTACCTCCCAAGAACTGATTAGGGAATCAATTTGATACAAATAGAATTTGTGTCGAATTTCATGAAATTTGCAGGTCCTGGTGAATGCAATTAGCTTGATTTGCACGTTACCATTTTACACATTGCTGAAGATTGTATCAGTCACTGAAGGTGCAAATGATCTCAAGTACGACCGCGCAGACTTCCCTATAATACCTTACAGCTATTACATGGTATAGTGCCGCCTATCAGAAGGGACCATGAAAGCCTGTATGAAAGTCGAGGTAGGGAATGCTGCAGCCATTTTAAGGTTATTTAGGATACTTAGAGGAGATTACAGCAAAGCAATGAAGACAGAAAGAGAAAGCTGTAAAACATAGGAAACATACTTTATACAGTAATGTGTTCTACTACTGCGGCAGTAAAGAAGATGAGTGTAGTAGTCTGTGAAAAATGCAGAATCAATTGAGGGGGGGGGAGTGAGATGCCAGAAACAATGAAGGATTCACAGTGATTGATAAGTTGTAAAGTGTAGATGGCATCTGTCCTGCTGCATTTGAATTACAAGTGCACATGTTTTTTCTTCTTAATGCACTAGAAAGCAGCAGCAATGCAGCACAATATTTTTTGCCAAAAAAAAGTCTGAAATCTGTCTCAGTCAGAGATGTGCTAAGTTTATGCATTACTTGTGCAATACTTTGTGTAAAGGGGGGAATAATTGTTTTTTTTTTTGTATTCTTAAATACAACAGAAAATTCCACAAAATCCAAACATTTAACATCAACTTTCTACCTCAGATGGAATGTGTCTTGCAAACAATTTTCTTTGCACGTATGTTTTGCTGGTCAAATTTTACATCCACAAATGTCACACCGATACAGCGCACTGTTACAGGTGCTGGCTTTATGCACATGTACCTACCTATCATTTATTTTTACGTCAAGTTTGGGAAAATGGTTGAATCTTGTTAAAAAAATGTAAACATTTAACTCTGCATGTCTGTTTTTCCTCACCAGTTTTACTACCATACATGTCACACCTATACTGCAGCCTGCTGCCACATTTTGCTTTCTGTACGTGTACCTAACTACTTACAGTAGCATTTCTCATTACATCCTTTTTGACAGTGGTTAAATAATTGGGATTGAAAAGATGATCACAAGTTAATTATAGTGTTGTACAAAATTTGTGGTAAATGAAAAAATAGCAATGGATAGGGTAGTGTGAAAAGAAAAAACAAAATACCATACCACAGCTAAGAACCTGGGAACAGTAGCAGAAACACTATCACTACCACTAGCACCAGCTGTCCAGGCAGTAGTATTACCAAACGCAGTCCACAATTGGCTTCAATTGCCTCTACCAAGCGTATAAATAGAAAAGTCGAGGGCATTATGAAATTTACTCGACTCAGTCACAGCAGGTTGATGTTACCTCTGTCAGCAACACTGTCATTTTGAGTCAGTGTCCTGAACTGAATGGTCTGCCTGATCACAAATGGCTAAGAGGGATCATTTTTGGACCGTTTTTAATTTAAAAAAATGAAACAAAAGATAAAAAGTCTGTCAGTGTTACATATGACTTTTCATTGCAGTTGAAGACATTGCAGTAGTGCAGTTTGCAGTGAAACAATTAGTTACAAACGAAATTTTGAAAAACCTAGCAAATTCGAATTTCAAAACACTTGATCACTTTTACATCAGAGTGCATGCAACCAACAGTGGACAGCTAGCTAGCTTTCTTTTGTCTACTGAAAGACAGAGATACCTCCAACTGAGGCAAAAATTCTGCCCTCTTCATCACTCGCTCCATTTTGCTTCTGCTCTCCTCTTCCTCATTCTCTGTGCAGGTAATATACAGTATATCTGCTCTAGTGTTCAAATAGGAAAACCTCATCTCCCACTCATATATGAGTTCAGACAGATAGTTTGGAATGTATCAGATGGCAAGCATGTTGACTTTAATAGAAAACCAGCAGAACTGTGTTTTCAGCTCTGGAGTATTGTGCAGGCAAGAGCTCTAAATCTGTACAGAATGGGTATTGTAATGTATTTGCTGCGTTATTTAACATTTCCAGTAGATCTGTAAACTGATGTTCATAGAAGATCATATTTTATGAATGACTGGTAGTTGTATTTGACCACTAGTGTCTGTTTCTAATATTCCATTTTACCTGGCAACACAAGAAAACTAATGCTGCAACTTGCAGAATTCGTAAAACTGTCAGTGTGCGTTACATAACCATAGAAGCATTAAGCATTACTCTCCGCAAGAGCTTACAATCTGCGGCTAGACGTCCAATTACAGTATAGCAGGTACTGGCTCATGGTTGTAGAGTTCGACTTGTAACAGAATCTGCCCAGCTTAGTTATTTCCTGTCTGGTGTCAGTAAATGGTTGGGAGGAGGTGGGGGATGGTAACTGTAGGAAGGGAAAGACTAAAGTTAATCCTTTCGTTGCTGGGTAGTAAAAACCAAAAAAATGCGATTTGCACAGATGTATGGATCTCGTGCACTGAGAGAGGGTTAAACAACTTGGGGTCAACAGAAAAATGTTATCTGTCATAGGAGGGAGTGCAGTGAAAGAGGAGGAAGAGGGAGATGGCTGGGAAGCAATGCTGTCAACCCAGGCTATTCTTAGCTGTATGGGTAACTGTCTCACCAGAGGAAGGAAAAGACAAATAAAAGGCAACACTTCCTGATTTCACATTCAGCAAATCATAGGGATATCTAAGGCCGCACGTAGAATCCATTTCGGTCTTCCAAGGACTAATCCAATGTTAATGCAGCTTAGAGGTAATCAATGGCATCTCTTCGTTAAGACGTCTTCTAAATTAAGACTTTTTGTAAATTATGGTTTTGCCGATAGATTTGTGATGAGTAAGATTTGTAGATCGTTGTGGGTAACTAACCATACTAGTGGTCACCATAACATTGGCCCTTTGATGAGAAAGCGCCACTATAGACTTTGCTCCCATCACCCAGATGAGGGCTGAATGATGGAGCTATCTTCCTGACATGTAATGTGTGCACACACCCCAGCATGCTTCTGACCTGTTTGGCCACCATAATGGCGGGTAATTCTATAATTGCTTCTCAGTGTTGCTTGGACACCTTAGTCGTCTATCTACAAGACATCCGTCTTCATCAGCAAGTTAGAAGCAGATAAATGAAGCATAAAGTGAAGATCCTTTCTGCAACGTTTGCCCATTTAGTGAAGGCATTGTGTAGTATAATGCAGAAGTGGGATATAGTCAATAGAATTAGCTAGTAGATAATTACAGAAAGAAGCCGGTGATGAGGACTAGTTAATCACTCTTCTCTCCCTGCTCTGAGCAATGCAGGGCATGAGGGCACGCGAGGTCCGCATTACCAGCTGGAGCACTGAGCTAGAGCGCTGGTCACACAGGTAATGCCAACTGTCGGCGCAGATTAATTTCACTGAATTGAGACTGAGAAAAATAAGTACAGTACCCAATATAACCAGGGAGATGTTATCCAAGATCTATTCACCTGTATTGATCTACACTTTACATTGTTTGTCCTAATTTATCCTCTTTTAAATCTTTTCCAGGTATAAATGTAGTAATTTTCCCACTTGTTCTTGTTATATTAGTATTTTTGTATTGTGACCATGCTCGTTGTAATAATAATAATCTTTTTCTTAATATAGCGCCAATATATTCAGCAGTTCTTTACAATTCAGGCAATTTACAGACATTATCATCACTGTAAATTGTCTGAATTGTAAATTATGAATCTAGATTGTGGGGCTCACAATCTAGAATCTCTATCATGTCTTTGCAATGTGGGAGGAAACCGGAGAACCCGGAGGAAACCCACGCAAACACGGGGAGAACATACAAACTCCTTGCAGATGTTGTCCTTGGTGGGATTTGAACCCAGGACCCCAGAGCTGCTAGGCTGCAGTGCTAACCACTGAGCCACCCTGCTGCCCATGTAATACACAAATGACCATTTATTCAGGGAAGACGATGAGCAACAGAAATGTTTATGCCTTATTCACTCGAAGATTTTTTCATGTACATGTTTCATCGGGATAGAACACGTCCCCATTATTGTCTATATGGCTGTTCACATGTCCAGGTGTTTCTGAAGATCAAGTGTCCATAAAAAAAGACAAAAAATCAAAATACAAAGCAACAGTCTTGTTTGTTTTTTATCCGTCAAGGCCGATTTTATCCCGGTCAAGTCAATTTTTACCATTTTGACGAACCATAATTTTGAAATGATGCACGAACTGATGTACTATTATATTGGAGATTTTGGCCACTCTACTCGCGCATTAAAATATTTTTGGCATGTTATTGGTCAAATTGTTTAATCCGTTAGATTATCTAATATGTCATTTTACCAGAAAAAAATAGCTCAGCCTGGTGTCCTGTTTTTCCGGAAAAAATGCCAGACATGGAGGCCTTCTGGTGCCGTTTGCATCAACTAGGTAAAGGGTCTTCTGGAAGGTCTCCATTTGTCTGTTCCAATACAAAACAGAGAAACTGAATTGAAAATTGCAGGTGTGAACAGACACATTGACACTTTGCTTCACAGTAATAAGATCTTTTGATTCAATCGTCAGTCTGCAGTCTGTTCCTTCCTTATTTGAGATGAGCTTATCTAATGAGGCAATAAGAAGCAGATGTCTCATAGAAGGCTTGGAGCAAAGCGGTCCAAAGAGAATTTTTTTGTTTTTAGGCATATATAGTTTAAGGTTTATATGCCCACTATGCAGAATTGAAGCAGGAAATTTCTGCAGCGTTTCTGCATGTTCTTGGCAGTAAAAACGCTTGCGGATTTTACACGCGTTTTTACATGCGGATTTGACTTGCGTTTTTCAAATGCATTGGGACCTCAAATCCGCATGCAGAAACGCACAAATAACGGACATGCTGCGGATTTTTCCGCAAGGAAAAAACGCTGCGGAAAATTCCTCAGCCTTGGCACAGAACATGCAGATTTTCATTGGGGACCATGGGGCACGGATTACCAAGCGTTTTGCAAGCATTTACGCTGCGGAAATTCCGCAGCAAAACCGCTTGAAAAACGCATAGTGGGCACACAGCCTTAGCATAGACAGTAGATATCTGCTTTGTAAATGTAATCCCGGCATTACAAAAGACGATCGTATTTCATAATATTTTGTCTGTCCAAAAGGGAATAGTTGATGTTTAATATTCAAGACTTTGTGGCGCTGGTCTGTCGTGCACTACTACAAAATGGCAAACAAATTAGAATTTCCAGCAGAGAACAAAGCAAAAATTAAAGCATAAAATAATAAATGGGTTACAGAAGAATGGGGAGGTGTCAGACAGACACACTCATTTGGGTCCAGTTTAGAGATAAGTTTATAACGCCAAAAATAAACCAAATGTTTGAAAAAAGGTGGGAGCCCATGAAGAGGTGTTAAAATTCAAGTTTAACTTCAGTTACCATATATCTAATTCCACCTTATCCTAGTTATCATTGTGCATAGAAAATGAGGTATATAATGAGTACATACCTACCAACCGTCCTGGATCCAGCGGGACAGCCCCGAATTTGGTATCATACTGTGATATGTGACTGTGTTGGCGTCGAATTGGTGTTATGGACTGTGGGAGCATCATACTGTATTGTGGGGCATCATACTGTGTTTGGACACTTTGGGGGAATCATACTGTGTATGAGGGCGACTGTGGGTGTTTCATACTATGCATGTGGAAGAATGTACTATGGGGGCATATTGTTGTTATGATCTGCAAACAAGAACTAAGGAAAGAAGGGGAAAGCTTTCCCTACAGTAAGACTAAGATGAATCCCTACGATGTAGCGGGCTGCCTGTTCCTAGCGAACAGACCCGCCTTAGTCCTAGGCTAGTCTGAACGAAGACCTATAGAATAAAGGGAAGGGGTCCCTAAAAGAACTAAGGACTGGAACAAAAATCGGACACCTCCTGAACAGAGAAAGTTGTTGCAGAAAACAAAAGATAAACTGACAAAAGGTACTAGAGGTCCCAAAGGACCAAGCGAACTGACAGAGAAAGGCACCGAAGCACCTGGCTAGCAAAACAGTCAAACACTGAAGTCCAGCACAGCCAAAAAGGCGGAGCTGGAATATAAAGGCAGATGGTCACGTGACCGCAAAACACAAGATGGAAAAAACAAACAGGAGGGTTGTAACAATTGTTATGTGTGGGGATTGTTGGGACATTATACTATGTCTGTGGCGTCCAGTGGAGTGTATCATACTGTTTGGGGGCTGTAGGGACATTATACTGTGAGTGAAGGAATGTATTATAAGGGCATCATACTGTGTGTGGAGGGCTGTGGGTTGAGTTTGGGGTAATGGACGGTCATGACCAAAAATTTATTTTTTTTACAAACTTTGCTGCTTCATTGTCTTCAGATTTTTATGTCATATGTTTCTAGGGCTTTTGAAGTCCAATTATAAATATTTCAGAAGTTTTTACATTTTATTGACAAGTACATCAATGTCATACAAAGACTCAATATTTACAGTGATTATCCTAAATTTTCAAGACTTCTGCAGTTCACCCAAGCATTTGGATATCTGCTTCTGGGTCAAATCCTGACTGATGGCAACCCATTCTTGCCTTATCAGTGCTTTTTACTTTATCACCCGCTTTTTGAGGATTGTCCACAGGTAATTGCGATCTGGGTAGTTTCCTGACCATAGACTGAGCAATTTGATGATGAACAATGCTTTTTCCAGCATGATGGAGACCATGTCACAAGACAGTAGTGATAACTAAGTGGCTCGGAGAAAAAAACATTGAAATTTTAGGTCCATTGCCAGGTAACTCCCCAGATAAGAATATCAACCTGTGGTCAATCCTCAAAAAGTGGGTAGACAAACAAAAACACAGAAATTGTGATAAATGCCAAGCACTCATTAGGCAAGAATGAGTTGTCATTGTGTGTATGGTGGGGACTTTGGGTCATCATACTGTAGGTAGGGTAATGTACTGAGGGGGTACCATACTATGTGCGGGGGAATCTACTGTGGGGGAATCATACAGAACAGGTGGCTGCCGTGAAGGAATCATACTGTTTGTGCGAGATTTTGGTGGGTATCATACTGTGTGGAGGGCTGTGGGGGCATCATATTATATGTGGAGGAATGTACTTTGAGTGCATCATACTGTGTGTGGGGAAATGTACTGTGGGACATCATACTGTGAGTGGGTGGCTGTGGAGGCATCATACTAAGTGGGAGGACTGTGGGGGCATTGTACTGAGTATGAAGTTGACTGTGGTGGGCATTTGGTGTAAGTTGGTTTTGGGGTACATCATACTGTGTGAGGGAGAATTTACTGTGGGGGCATCATACTGTGCGAAGGGGAGCTGTGAGGACATCATACTGTGTGAGGGGGACTATGAGAGCATAATTCTGTGTGTGGATGATGTACTGTAGGGGGAACCATGCAGTGTGGGGGCAATGTAGGGGCTTTATACTGTATGCGGGAGACTGAGCATCATAATGTGTGTGGGGAGGACTGTGGGGCATTATCTTATATGTGGGGGAACTGTGATGACTTCATACTGTGTGGGGTATCATACTGTTTGTGGGGGCTGTGTGAGCATCAAACCGTGTCTGATGGGATGTGGGGGCCGTATGATGTGTGTGGGATGTTGCATTGTTTTGGCATTATACTGTTGGAGGCACCGTACTGTGCGTGGGGACTGTGGGGATATCATACTATGTGAGAGGAGACCATGGAGGCATCATACTGTGTGTGCGGGAAAGTACAATGGATTACACCATACTGTGAGTGGAGGAATGTAGTCTGTCGGGGCCATCATATTTTGTTTGGGGGAATGTACTACTGGGGGGAAACTTACTGTGGGGGCATTATACTGTGCTTGTGGGGTGGGCACTGTGGGGGGCCATGAAAGTAGTACCATACTCTATGGTAACATAATGTTCTTTATTAAGAGCAGTATTTCTGGGTGGGCACATATTTAGTACAGGGCAAGGATAGGGAAGTGGCTTAGCGTAAGATAGTAATTGCTGCGGGGCGCTATGCGTGCCATAGTGTATGACCTTCTTTCCTGTCGTTCAGAGTTGTGAGGAATGCGAGCAGTTTGGAGGTATCTGACCCTGCAGAGGTGTTGTATGTGTTCCTGTGCCTGTAAAACAGATATGAATGAAAACTAAGTGATCAACAGTGCAATTCTTTCCCTGAAAACATAGCAGCTCTACTGGGTCAAAAATCTTTATTTTTAATTGTGCTGGGTCAATTTGTGAAATAAAATCACCAATGACTATAATTCTCACTCCATGCCACAGGCAAGGGCAAGTAATGGAGCTCTTCTATGCAATTACCAAATCTTGCTATCGTTACTTACAAAACACTACATATGTCCATCTATATCTCACCACTAAGTCCAGGTTTTAGTTTTTATTGAATAAAACCTGACTTGGTTCCAAATCTTTCCACTTTACCAAGTTCATCACTGGACCACTGTAGGGTATATCTAGTACTCACATAAATGGCCATCCACGAAATTAGAGGACAACTCGAATCGGCCAGAACAGAAGTTGTGCCTACAGAGCAAATCTTCATTTTAGCTTATGGATAGTCATACCATATGTCCTAACAGGGCAAAAGGATTGGGGTTGACTTTATGAGACTTTCCTTTAAGTTGTGTTCAATGTGAAATACTATTGGCACGATAACTATCTTGGCAAATCAGAAGGCCCTGAGTAGGCTAATACTGTCCTTGCTACAAACCTTTTGTCATTTGTTGTTTAGAGATCTGAGTTCATCATAATGTGAGCTGAATCTTGCTGACTTGTACATGTTCCTGTGTGCGCCGCATATGCAGGTTAATGGATAGTTTTATGTAATGAAGTTAATCTAAAGCCTAGGGTGATGATGGGTGAGGTTGCATGCTGCGTTATGACTGCCTGATATTCCATAAAGGTTTAGAAGGGAAATTTTACAGCATAATTTAATAGTACTGAATGCGGTATGTTCCTGCACGTGGTATGTATCAAACGCTCGAATGGCCAGCAGCTTTATCTCCCGAGACCTTATCTCCCGGAGAACAAAAGGAACCACCATTGGAAATCCAACAGGTTAGATCCTTCCCTCTTCGGACATCATCTGTCGGAGAATAATCGGGAGGCCATCATACATATTAGATTGTTAGAGAGTTTTCATCTGACATAAATTTTTATTTTTAATTTCATAAATCAATAGTACACATGGAAAAAAAAAAAACGTTGTAATACATATTATCAGAGAAATCTTCTTGCTCCTCCTGGGACTGATATTTCATTCTCATTTTATATGTAAAGTCTTTCTTCAGTAAATATAGATTTTTCCCATTACTGAGATAAGAATTGACTGTGACATCACGGCATCTGATATGAGGCATACAGGGATTGCCGTCCTCAGCAGTATATAACCTGTATGCCCATATTAATAGTTTAGATAGGTCAAATGTGGTGACAAGTTCCCTTTAAGGTTTAACTGTCTTTTCAGGTGAACTTACAGCATGATGTCTGTGTCTGATCTGACTCTAACCGCTCCCTCTTTATCACCCTCCCCTCTCCATAAAATCTTATGAGCAGCAACGTTCATCTCCTATTATATTAATGGGAAAATCTGTCTTCACTGAATACAGATTTTACTTGTGAATTGAGAAAGATCAATTTGGGCTGAGAAAGAAGCCAATTTCTCTGATATGATATATTACAAAGTTGCTTATTTTCATGTTTATTATTGATTTAAGAAATAAAAATAACAACGGTTTCTCTTTAAGTGTTATGTAAATGGGGGTCTTTTGACATATTTTTAGTTTACTATGTAGATAAAAACAATATATGACTCTTACGAGCAGCTAAGCATATCTCACTTTGTTTCTTCTAGATATGGAAAAATTGTCTCAACGAAAGCTATTTTGGATAAAACAACCAACAAATGTAAAGGTGAGAACCATGTGCTTTATAATGTCTTTTGTTCTACAGGATTGTATTTTCCTATGGGTGCAGTAATACAGCTGCGTGCATAATTATTTATTTATTATGCTTTGTTTGTACAGCACCATTCCACAGCGCTTTACAGAAATTATCGGCACTGTCCCCATTGGGGCTCACAATCTAAATCCCCTATCAGTATGTCTATGGAGTGTGGGAAGAAACCGGAGAACCCGGAGGAAACCCACACAAACACAAGGAGAACATACAAACTCCTGGCAGATTTTTTCCTTGGTGGGATTTGACCCCAGCGTGCAACGCAACAATGCTAACCACTGAGCCACCCTGCTGCCAAGGAGTCAATTCCTATCTTAAACACACAGGCTAGGACCAATTTCATAGAAAGGATATTTATTTTATTAGCATATCAGTAATTATTCAGTTGAGCAAAACACATTTATGCAGATGTTTCTTCATCATTTCTGCATACACCAATTTTCCAATGGGCATCCGGATTGTAAAAAACTATAACACTTCCCCGGAGACCATGGACAAATCGTATTATTTGGATGATTCAAAAGAAAAATAGCATCAGTAATAAACCAATATTTTCCATGTTGTAGATACATTTGAATTGACTGATGCCGATTGTAGTCTTTACAACTTTGATATTTTATAGTCGTGAATGACTCTATTTAATAATGGTCAAACGCTCCGGAGCTGAGAAAAAAAAACGATGTCCAGAATGGATAATGAAAGGATTCACATTCTGAAGGTCAGGAACCTGTTATCTTGAGATTTGCCTCAGTAATTCCAAGAAGGTCTCTTGTTATCAGGTGATGGGGCAGGCACATGTAATAGCAGATTCCTCACATTCCAAGAATTTCTAGTGTGAGAGGAGTAGTCAGGAGCTGAGCGGAGCGGCACAATCTCACAGGCGTAAATGTGGGGCTTTTTACATAATACTGTAGTATTGTAACTACAGGTATAGTAACCCTATGGCACAGACATTAACCTCAGACAGAATAGACACCAATGCCAGAGCCAGTCACCGTGCCCTCGTTACAGAGTTGGCACAGGGTCCTGTTACAGAGCTAGCCACAGTGAACCATCAACAATATTAGTTCTAGTGCCCCCAGAACATGGCGGTGTCACATTGGCAGACACTGGTACTTACTTTTTTCTACCACCTCCGCTGTTGTTCTCCTTTATGTAGAAGCTGAAACGCAGATAAGTCTGGATTTAAATGGCAACTTTGCCTATGATGCATTGTTCCGGTCAAAAATTGCATGATTCTAGTGAATGTAATCACATTGTGACCATGAAAATCCCAAGGGCACAACACTTAAAGGGAGTCTGTCAGCAGGTTTTTGCTCTGTAATCTGACAGCACCATGAAATAGGGGCTAAGACCCAGATTCCAAGTATGTATCACTTTACTGGGTGCAGCGGTTGTGATAGAGTCATAGTAGATGAGCTGTGTATAACCCCGACCACACCACAGCTTTCTGTGTACATTATATAGTGACTACTGCCAATCAGTGCAGGTGTAGTTGGACTAGGATGCACAAGGCCAGTTGTCCTGTAATGATAATATTCTGCTGATAAAATGCTGATTGTATTGAAACAGCAAAACACAACCCAGTAAGTGACACATCGCTATAGTCAGGGTCTCTGCTCCTACATTATGGTGCTTTTAGATTACATAGCAAAACCTGCTGACAGATTTCCTTTAAGGTGCATTACAGTGCAATGTGGTGGTGTAACATCAAGTATCTCGGCCCCAATTCATAATCTCCAAAAGGGCTCCCAGCTCTCACATATCTTTTAATAGTAATAATTTTGTCACACGGGCCAAAGAGACCTTTTACCCCTCTAGGCTCGGTGAGTTGGCTGTGACTGCGACCCCCGCACTCTGTATAGTTACTGCCTTGATGTAATGTATCATTCACGAGATAGGTATTTCTATAGCCTGCGAATATGCCATTAACACTGCTGATGAGGACACTTATTTATCCCCTATACACATTCTGCTGTATATGTACTGTAGGAGTTCATTCTCTCTGGTAAGCATTAGGCCTTAGGTAGCGTTCACACAGGCAATGCAGTTTTGGTCCAAACATGTGCAGTTTTTATTGCTTTCCAAAGGTTGCACAGCACCAAAACAAACTCATAAACGTAAATCCCTAGCCTTGTCCAGGCACTAACTAAACAGAACAGACCCTGGCTACTCATACACGGCTGAGCTAGCCCCAGCTCAGTCAAATAAAACAGCTATTGTCCATAGCAACCACTGATACTGGCTGTTCTCTGCACACGGCCTGTGCAGACTCCTCTCAGAGAGGGATTCTGGCCTGTCTTTCTCTCTTCAACTCAAATACACATCCAGTCTGGTCAGCTTCCCTGAACTGCCTGCCTTAGATGAACACCAAGGCTGTTTCTATGCAGAGCTCACCAGGTGCACTAATCAAAGCCTGCAGAGCTAGGATTTAACCCCAGCCTACCTGGCACTGCTACAGTACATTGTGGTGAAGTGTTGGTTGCTGCATCACGGAGTGCATGTATGGCTTGAGGACGGAGTGAGCAAAGGAACTGTGCCCATGCTATTGCAGCAGGAGCTGCCTGTTATATACAACTTGGCTCCCACTGTTAAGCCACGGCCCCACTATCAGTATTCAGTCAGTATTTTTTCTCAGGAGTGGGTGATAAATTTTGAATTGGTGACTTGTTTCTATTATACCTTTTCTCTGATTGTTCCTCACCTGATTTTGGCTCCCACTCCTGAGAAAAAATACTGACCAAATACTGACAGTGCGACCGTGGCCTAACCGTCAGGATCACAACTATGGGCGACGCCAGCCATTTAACTCTTTACACTATGTCACCCTATGTTTAACAGTGGCCTCCATGTCTGCCATACGTCTCAACCTATCAGATACTGCCAGAGGTGGGATGAAAATAGCACCAAAACTGTACAGAAGTAATAAAACCTTATAAATTTGCTAAAGCCATAATTATTCTAACCCACAGGATGAATAGAAATCATCATTTGTGCAGCACGGTGAATGGTGTTAAATTTAAAGTGTAAAAAGACAATGGCAGAATTGCTGATTTTGTTCTAGGCCTTCCCATAAAACATTTATCAGAAGTTTGTTAAAAAGTTATATGTACCCCAAAATAGTCCCACTACCCCACTTGTCACATGTGTTGTATTATGAGGATATTTTTAAAAAATTACAAAAATATGATAATAACGCCAAGTCACCGTTATTATTATTAAATTAATATTATTATCATCATCATTTCAGAGAGATGTAGCGGCTCTGTCCCATTCTGTAGTTCCTACAGATGTCAGTAAGCTCCGATTTTTGCATGTGAACAATGATCCCATTGCGCTCCTGCCTGATTCTGAAAACCATACAGATTTCAATGGAAATGTTTATATTTTTACCCACTTTTTTATCTATAGGATATGGGTTTGTGGATTTTGATAGTCCTGGAGCTGCCCAGAAGGCTGTCACTGCCCTGAAGGCCACTGGGGTGCAGGCTCAAATGGCCAAGGTGAGTCTTACCAGAGCATATAAAGCAATATCAACAAGAGTTTAATGTATATTCCCATTTCCAAGATCCGATCCCAATACCTCCAATTAGAAATGTAGTATAGTTGTTCTGATTTGTTATTTCGCTTACCCCATGTGCAGGGCATTGCAGTAGTATAGGTATCCACGGTTACGACTACTCATATAGTGATAGTTAGTTTGTGCTCATAACCATGGAAACCTAAGCTACCGCAATGCCCTGCACATGGGTTAACCACATAATGAATCAGAAGAACTATACTACATTTCTAGATGGAAGTGGTATTTGCTAATATTATTATTATTACACCTAATACGTATTGGGATAGGATCTTGGAGATGGGATTACCCCTTTAATGTCACCCTGGACTTGTAAAAGTAATCTCACTTTATAGGAAGGTAAGTACTAAAATGTGTCTTGGTAAAACCGGTGATATTGTGTATGTGTACCTGACCCTACAAGGGAAATGGCCTTGTATGTCTGTCACTTCCCATTAAAGCATGGCCTGCGTGTGATTGGTTAAAAATATTACCGTATGCTGTGTAACCATAGAAATATCCTATCCCTCCCCCCCCCGGCTTGTCAGGAAATATTGTCTGGGTATCTTATAGGGTTGTTTCGTGAAGACGATCACCTTCCCCAATAACTGCGCCCTGTGTGATTATCTGGTCGTTGTGGGTCAGGCTCCTGTAAACTTTAGGGGAAGGTTATCCTCACTATACATTTCTTATATGATGTACAAAATTAGAGTTTTGGAGAAGGAGCCGCTGTTCTCGGAGCGAGTGACATAACCCCATAAGTTGTCAGTGGCAGCCAGTGCTCTCTATAGCACTGTATATGGATGGAAGGATCTACGGTAGGGATCAGCAAGTCCATTCCCAGGACCCTGTCCGGCTGCCTTGTCAGTAGTCCGCAGTCTCCGACAGGAGCCCTGTGAACCGGCCCCCACTGACAGCATCCATAGTGCTCTCCTGATAGTAGGCCCATCCCTACATCATGTGTGTGTCACGCCTCAACTAAGCTGTTAGCGCCCTCATCAGGCTCTGCTGTCACTCACTATTAGTGCTGCATATTCTGATGGAGACTGGCGAGAATCCCTGTAGCAAGAAATAATCCAGTCTAGTCTTTGTGAGATATAAACTATGAATAAATCCTTCCCGTGTGCACCACTGCGGGAGTCGTACATGAATTGAGGGGTCCACCCTGGTCCACCTGCCCCTCCATCTACTAAAGATTCAGCGCACTCTACATCTCTCTGATCCTACAAATAAGGAGATTTCAGACAGTAGAAGGCTGTAAGTGGCCACAGAATAGTGACATGGCCGCTGGTGAATAATAATACAGACAACGGCTTCATCTAACCTGTCCATACCCAGTAGATTAAAGAGGTATTCCCATGTCAGTTATTGTTCGGATATGCCATCATCTAGTGATCGAGGACATCTATCCTGGGACCCCCAAATATCGTGAGTGAAGGTGAAGAAACGCAGCTTCAGTGTTGTGTCGTTTCCATGTTTTTGCTCTGCAGAGGGGGGCTGCTGGCCGTCTGCTGCGGTGCCGCACCATTCAGGCAAGAGAGAGTCAGCTGCAGGGGGAAAAGCTGTGAATGGCGACAGATCTGAAGAAGGTCCCCTCATTCTTGGGATCAGAGGTGATTCTGGAGGTCGGACCTTTAGCGATCAATAAGGAATGGCATATCCTAGCAGAATACCATCACATACTAACAGAGGAATACCCCTTTAATGGTGGTAGAATCCAATGATAGTCTTATAGGGGTTCCAGACTGTCCCCTCACAGCAAATGTGGACATTAAGGATCATCCTTATTACATTGTATAAGGAATCTATCAGCAGGTGTTTGCTATTTAATCTGAGAGCAGCTTAATGTAGGAGCAGAGAGTCTGATTACAGCGATGTATCACTTACAGGACTGCATGATGCAGTTTTGATAGAATCCCTGTTTTCTCATCTGTAGATCTAGCAGTGGTCAGAATGCTGAGCTGTGTATAACCCCGCCCAAACCCCTGATTGGCCTATCACATTTACAGTCAACCAGCTGCCAATCAGTGGTGGGGGTGAGGTTGCACAGATTAGCCTGACTGCCTTGCATGTGATACCTAGTCCTCTAGTGATAATCTCCGATAAAACACTGATTTTATTGAAACTACAGCACACAGCATAAGTGACACATCCCTGGAATCAGGGTCTCTGCCCCTACATTATGGTGCTCTAAGATTAAATAGCAAAAACCTGCTGACAGATTCCTTTTAAGAAGCTTAATGCTTTGTTATAGGGGCAGATTACCTTTTGCCAGAAATGTTTGGGTGTTCCTGGTCCTCCCTTCTTATTGCATGCTTTGCTCTCTCATGGGGAGATGGAAGGAGATAGCCGACTGCTGATGGTTTTTGGCCGACAACTATCTTATGGTGGTATAGAAACTCGGCCAAGGATATAAATGTGGCAGAACCAGTAACATTTCATCTCTCCTGTCTGTAGATGGCAGGAAAAATTGAAATTCTACTGGTAACAATCAAACGGAGGACAGGAGGGTTTCTTGTATGAAATGTCTCTTCTGTTACTAAGTTCTGATTTGTGCTGGTAGAATTTTATTTCATTTCTGTCTCTTCTCATTTTGAATTTACAGCAACAGGAACAAGATCCGACCAACCTGTACATCTCCAACCTGCCAGTCAGCATGGATGAGCAGGAGCTGGAATCACTGCTGAAACCTTTCGGGCAGGTCATATCCACTCGTATCCTGAGGGATGCCAATGGGACTAGCCGAGGGGTCGGTTTTGCAAGGTGACAGCGCAAACTTTTTTTTTTTTTTTTTTTTAAGAATGGAAGTTACACAAAAAAATCGAATTGTATCAGTCTTGTGGAGATATGATAATACAAAGCTACCTTAATCTCAGCCTCGGGTCTGTTTGCTCAAATAGCTGAAGAGTTTAAAATGGTGTTTTTTATTTGTAGGATGGAGTCTACAGAGAAATGTGAAGCTGTGATTTCTCACTTCAATGGCAAATACATGAAAGCGCCACCTGGTGTCCCAGGTAGGTATTTTCATTCAAGTTCAGACTGCAATTTAATACAATTTTCAGAGTAAAAAAAAATTCTGAGCAGCATAGATAATTGAGAATTGAGATATATGTATATGTATATGTATATATATATATATATATATATATATATATATATATATACAGTACAGACCAAAAGTTTGGACACACCTTCTCATTTAAAGATTTTTCTGTATTTTCATGACCATGAAAATTGTACATTCACACTGAAGGCATCAAAACTATGAATTAACACATGTGGAATTATATACTTAACAAGAAAGTGTGAAACAACTGAAAATGTGTCTTATATTCTAGGTTCTTCAAAGTAGCCACCTTTGGCTTTGATGACTGCTTTGCACACTCTTGGCATTCTCTTGATGAGCTTCAAGAGGTAGTCACCGGAAATGGTTTTACTTCACAGGTGTGCCCTGTCAGGTTTAATAAGTGGGATTTCTTGCCTAATAAATGGGGTTGGGACCATCAGTTGTGTTGTGCAAGTCTGGTGGATACACAGTTGATAGTCCTACTGAATAGACTGTTAGAATTTGTATTATGGCAAGAAAAAAGCAGCTAAGTAAAGAAAAACGAGTGGCCGTCATTACTTTAAGAAATGAAGGTCAGTCAGTCCGAAAAATTGGGCAAACTTTGAAAGTGTCCCCAAGTGCAGTTGCAAAAACCATCAAGCGCTACAGGAAACGAAGACCAAGAGTCACCTCTGCTTCTGAGGATAAGTTTATCCGAGTCACCAGCCTCAGAAATCGCGGGTTAACAGCAGCTCAGATTAGAGACCAGGTCAATGCCCCACATAGTTCTAGCAGCAGACACATCTCTTCAACAACTGTTAAGATGAGACTTTGTGCAGCAGGCCTTCATAGTAAAATAGCTGCTAGGAAACCACTGCTAAGGACATGCAACAAGCAGAAGAGACTTGTTTGGGCTAAAGAACACAAGGAATGGACATTAGACCAGTGGAAATCTGTGCTTTGGTCTGATGAGTCCAAATTTGAGATCTTTGGATCCAACCACCGTGTCTTTGTGCGACGCAGAAAAGGTGAACGGATGGACTCTACATGCTTGGTTCCCACCGTGAAGCATGGAGGAGGAGGTGTGATGGTGTGGGGGTGCTTTGCTGGTGACACTGTTGGGGATTTATTCAAAATTGAAGGCATACTGAACCAGCATGGCTACCACAGCATCTTGCAGCGGCATGCTATTCCATCCGGTTTGCATTTAGTTGGACCATCATTTATTTTTCAACAGGACAATGACCCCAAACACACCTCCAGGCTGTGTAAGGGCTATTTGACGAAGAATGAGAGTGATGGGGTGCTACGCCAGATGACCTGGCTTCCACAGTCACCAGACCTGAACCCAATCGAGATGGTTTGGGGTGAACTGGACCGCAGAGTGAAGGCAAAGGGGCCAACAAGTGCTAAGCATCTCTGGGAACTCCTTCAAGATTGTTGGAAGACCATTTCCGGTGACTACCTCTTGAAGCTCATCAAGAGAATGCCAAGAGTGTGCAAAGCAGTCATCAAAGCAAAAGGTGGCTACTTTGAAGAACCTAGAATATAAGACATATTTTCAGTTGTTTCACACTTTTTTGTTAAGTATATAATTCCACATGTGTTAATTCATAGTTTTGATGCCTTCAGTGTGAATGTACAATTTTCATAGTCATGAAAATACAGAAAAATCTATAAATGAGAAGGTGTGTCCAAACTTTTGGTCTGTACTGTACATATATATATATATATATATATACTGTATATATATATATATACAGTGTGTGTGTGTGTATATATATATATATATATATATATATATATATATATATATATACATATACGGTGTGTGTATATATATATATATATATATATATATATATATATATATATATATATATATATATATATATATATATATATATATATATATATATATATATATATAAAATAAATGATGCCTCTTTCTTCTCCAGGACTGATCATTCACTCATTTCATGCGTAAAATCTGTATTCAGTGAAGACAGATTTCACCATTACTGAGATAGGAGATGACAATTAGTGCTTCTAAAATTCTATGGAGGGGAAGGAGGAGTTAGAGTCCAACACAGACATTTTGCTACATGTTCTTCTGAAACGACAGTTACCGTTCTCCATAGAACTTTATGAGCACCAACTGTTATCTCCTTTCTCAATAATGAGAAAATCAGTATTTACTCTAGATACATTTTACCCATGATTTGAGAATTGTGAGAATAAAATATCAGTCCAGGAGGAGAAAGAAGCAGATTTCTCTAATAAGTGATATTACAAAGTTTCTTATTTGCATGTGTACTATTGATTTATGGGAAAAAAATGAAACAACAGTTACTCTTTAAATGTTTGACATTGTAAAATGCTTGTAAAAAAATCTCCGTTCTCAAGAATGGAGGGATGTTTAATTCTATAGTTTACAGCTCGTTTCCTAGGTTACCGTCCACCCTGCAGTCTCAGAGTGGCTGGTTTCCTGGCAAAGGATGATGTGCCTCTTACAGGTTTTATGATTTAAAGTCTGTTTGCACCACTCTGAAGCTGGCTGCATTGCTGTATCCCTTCAGCTTTAGCCTCTCTGGGCCTCTTCCATGTTACAAAGGCAAAGATGTCTTCAGGAGCTCACTGTCCTTGGCCACCAGGAGGCCACCAGGCAGTACAGTGTTGCACTTCTGAAGAAAGAAGATTAGTACAACCCTTTAACAAAGTCTTCCATCAACTTTTTATGCCTATATATATGCCTCTCTCTTATTACAATGTGTGCCTTCCCTTTTCAGCACCCCAGGAGCCCCTACTCTGCAAGTTTGCTGATGGAGGTCAAAAAAAGAGGCAAACCCAGGGGAAGTATATTCAGAATGGACGTGGCTGGCCACGAGATGGAGAGACGGTAATTTGAGATAAGATTTTCATTTCCTCTCGCAATTTCTATAAATATGAGCCATTCTTGGTATTTATCTAACTTATTTTCTTTATTTTTAAGGGTGGGATGACTCTGACATATGATCCTACGAATGCTCTGCAAAATGGGTAAGATAACAAAGCTTTATTCTTGACTAATTCCTTGTGGATTACTGCTGTGCAGGGTTGTAACTAAAGTGGTGCTGGGGTTGTCCAGGCCCCAAAGTCTAGGGAGCGTAAAGGTCCTTTTGACCCATATAGGAAGACCAATGCTAATAGACCTGTGTTAGCTGAAGGGCCTGTTTGAGATTTTGCATTGGGGGCCATTAGCCTTATATGGCAAGCGTTGTATAAATCAAGAGTAAGAAACTTTGTAATATATCTTAGCAGAGAAATCTGCTTCTCTGACCACTCATGAGCCAGAGGAGAAGCAGAGAGAGAAAACAGGCAGTTGCGGACACAGACAGATTATGCTGAGCTTTCTGACAAGTCTTTTAACTCACCCACAGATGGATTCACATCTACACAGCTTAGTACTGCTGTATAATTTCCTCCATGCTACTGCTGCTTCTGTCTGCATGACAATGAAGAGCAGGAATCCCTCCCTGTGTGCTGTTCTGTGTATGGGAGACATTATAACAGCTCAGTCAACTGTAAATTAGGAGATTGATCCTGCAAAGAGGAAAACTGGTGAACATGCATGATACAGTACATATAATGACCAGAGAAAGTGTAATTCCTCTTGTACATACACAGAATAGCTTATTCTGAAACGTTACTTGAAAGTATAGTTCCCCTTTAAGTTTCACTATGGCTTCTATGTAATGTAAGTACTATGTTATTAGATGACATTCTATCATGTCCAAAGTAATTTAGGTCTAGCTTCACTATATCTTCATAAAAAATAATGGTTGGCCTGCAAAGAGCCAGGATTATTCAGGTAGACAGCCATGATGCTGCCTTGCTCTGCACATTAGCCACTATCTGTAGATCATAAGATCAGTGTGTAGAAAAATTACTTCTTGGTTAAAAATAATGTTAGCAGACATTTTTATTAGATACTTGAAAATTTGTGTTATATATTTCAGGTTTTACACCACCCCATACAGTATTGCCCCTAATCGGGTGATCGCTCAGGCAGCCCTCTCACCATACCTGCCATCACCTGTTTCTTCTTATCAGGTCGGTATTAAAATAAGTGGTGGAGCTCATTTTATTATATCTAGAGATGGTAATCAGACTCATAGAACTGTATTGGTTTCCTTGTAGGTTCACAATCCTTCCTGGATGCATCATCAGTCTTACCTCATGCAGCCTGCAGTAAGTAAGGGGTCGTCACTTCTCATGACCTATGAGTCCTGACGCTTCCCCACCCTGACACATCTTATATATTGTCAATCTTGTGGGCACAAAGGCAAAGTGAAGAACAATTCACGTATAGGCTGACAGCCAAGCTTTAGCCCCTTTCCTGCCAAGTGACTTTTCTTTTTGTTTTTTTTCCTCCCGTTCTTTCAGGAGCCATAACTTTTTTATATTTCTGTCCCATAAGAGGAATTTTTTTGTGGGACGAGGTTGTAGTTTTGAATCATAATAACTTTTTAACATTCAATATACTACATCAATTAAAACAAAAATAAATAATACATTTAAAAAAAAAACAAGGAACTGTCTGGCATCATGATCCTCTAGGTCAGTATGATTGCAGCGAT
This sequence comes from Phyllobates terribilis, assembly GCF_046119375.1. Taxonomy (NCBI): domain Eukaryota; kingdom Metazoa; phylum Chordata; class Amphibia; order Anura; family Dendrobatidae; genus Phyllobates; species Phyllobates terribilis. Next base: position 188,199,895 of record NW_027362762.1, on the reverse strand, counting down.
ATCAAACTTATTTTATATACTTATCTTTTAAGCGATGAAAGAAAAACAGAACTTTGAAAAAATTGGTTTGTCTAGGACCCTTATCTTTTTTATTTTTCCATTGATGGAGGTGAAACTTTTATTGGTATGTTTGCTTTTTATTTCATTTTTTGGGGCAGGTGCTGCAATTGAAAAATAGTAATTCTGTCACTGGGAAGGGTGATGCCCCACTGGGAAGATACCACTGTCAGACATTGACATTCCTATTTAATTCTTAAGTTTGGAAGTTATTCCCAATCAATAGTGTTCGACTGCTGAGACCCCCACCGATCCCGAGCCCCTTGTGAATGGAGCAGTGGTCAATTGTACACACCTCCTCTCCATTGATTCTTTTGGGAACGCTGAAGCACACCTGAGCTTAGCGCTCCTCTTTTGCTGGCAGTCACATAAGAGTGCACGTGATCGAACACCACTGTATTCACACTGGGGAATTCTCAACCTCGGTTCTTGAAATTGGTAGGGGTCCCACACCTCTTCTCCATTCATTCTTATGGCAATGCTGAAGCACAGCAGAGCTTAGCACTCCTCTATCGCTGGCAGTCACATAGGAGTGCGTGTGATCAAACACCACTCCATTCACACTGGGGAATTCTGAACCTCGGTTCTCGAAATTGGTCCTAGCGGCCAGAACCCCAATGATCGGAAAGTTATCCCATTTCCCGTGGATAGAGGATAACTTCCAAACTTGAGAATACCATTTTAAGTGATTAAACAGCAGCAATTAAATCTAGCTGCAACCTTTGCTTTTAAAGGCCTTAGCTAGCTGTATAAAACACCCACCGTGTATGGTTCTGGCTCAGTTCCTGTTCCCGCAACATACACCTACTATTGACATCTTGAAAAAGTACTTCCTATGTGGGGAAGGGGATAAAATCCACTAGTTTATAAATTGTTCCTATTCTAGCGATATGCTATTACATTGGAAGAGGAGAATGCCCCTTTAATCTGGATCATTTGCCTGTAAATGAGGATTATCGAAAGATTCCAATGTTGAAAATAACTGATCTCGAGTGCAGAGAGAAGATGGCAAGATTTTCTGCGCCGCATCCCATTGTATCTTCATTTCGTTTGCTAGGGAACTGTCCTCACTCCCACCATGGACCATGCTATTTCCATCCAGCCTGCTTCCATGATGGGACCTCTGACTCAGCAGCTGGGACACTTGTCACTGGGGAGCACGGGAGCGGTAAGACGTGACTAGTAACAGAAATATATGACTTGTAAGCAGCCACCATAATCCTGAACCTGAATCCCAAAAATGTTTCACTTCTTTACATTTTATTTCCTCAGTATATGCCAGCTGCAGCCGCTATGCAGGGGGCTTATATCCCCCAGTACTCGTCCGTGCCTTCTACTGTCTCCATAGAGGTAAGGAACAGACCATGGAGTCAGCAAGTGTAGGATCGTATAGGAGGAGAGTTATGTTTGACATCTATGAACATGTTTAGGTTTATTTTAGGATCTTGGAAGATGTCATTCCAGTTCTTTTACATAGTTTTTCTACGCTTTTAAATGGCTATTCCCATCTCCAAGATCCTATTCCAATATGTAGTAGGTGTAATAATAATAATATTAATAAATACCTCCAATTAGAAATGTAGTATAGTTCTTCTGATTCACTATGTCGCTTACCTCATGTGCGGGCATTGCAGTAGCTTAGGTATCTATGGCTACTACCACTAAGAGCTAACTAACTGTCACTATATCACTGGTCGTAACCATGGATACCTAAGCTACTGCAATGTCCTTCACATGGGGTAAGTGACATAGTGAATCAGAAGAACTATACTACATTTCTAATTGGAGGGATTTGCTAATGTTATTATTATTACACTTACTACATATTGGGATAGCATCTTGGAGATGGGAATACCCCTTTAATGAAAGCTTGCAGTAGCATTGATGGGTGAAGTAGGGCACGTGGCATCTGACAGACTCCTCCTAATAATTTGTTTTGCTCAGGAGAGCAGCGGGCAGCCTCAGCAAGTTGCCGTGGAAACCACCACAGAACACGCCGCCTATTCTTACCAGTGAGAGAAAGTGCAGGTAAGAGCAAGGAGGCCACGCTGTGACGCTTCCCGCAGAGCGTAGACAGATGCTGACTTAGAGATCACTGATCTAAATACATTGGACTGCGCCAAATCTTCATTGTTCTCGCCTCAAATCCACCAATTCATATGTATCAAATATGATCAATGTGGTGAAAATTGTCCTGATACAACTTTCTAGCATTGGAGAACACTCACCAGGCTTAGATAAAAAGCTGAGATGGAGGTCTCAAATGTCGCAAGTCAATGTACATTTTTTGGAGCAAATTGCAACTTTTTTTGCATATTAATTGGACACTTCCCAATATTGGAAAAGGAACGAGAGAATAAAGTGTCAAATATTGCAGGTTAATGTAGAATTATGCGCAAATTGCAACTTTTATGCAATAAATTACACATAAATACACTGCTCAAAAAAATAAAGGGAACACTCAAATAACACATCCTAGATCTCAATGAATGAAATATTCTCATTGAATACTTTGTTCTGTATAAAGTTGAATGTGCTGACAACAAAATCACACAAAAATCATCAATGGAAATCAAATTTATTAACCAATGGAGGCCTGGATTTGGAGTCACCCCCAAAATGAAAGTGGAAAAACACACTACAGGCTGATCCAACTTTGATGTAATGTCCTTAAAACAAGTCAAAATGAGGTTCAGTATTGTGTGTGGCCTCCATGTGCCTGTATGACCTCCCTACAACGCCTGGGCATGCTCCTGATGAGGTTGCGGATGGTCTCCTGTGGGATCTCCTCCCAGACCTGGACTAAAGCATCCGCCATCTCCTGGTCAGTCTGTGGTGCAACGTGACGTTGGTGGATGGAGCAAGACATGATGTCCCAGATGTGCTCAATCGGATTCAGGTCTGGGGAACGGGCGGGCCAGTCCATAGCTTCAATGCCTTCATCTTGCAGGAACTGCTGACACACTCCAGCCACATGAGGTCTGGCATTGTCCTGCATTAGGAGGAACCCAGGGCCAACCACACCAGCATATGGTCTCACAAGGAGTCTGAGGATCTCATCTCGGTACCTAATGGCAGTCAGGCTACCTCTGGTGAGCACATGGACGGCTGTGCGGCCCTCCAAAGAAATGCCACCCAACACCATTACTGACCCACTGCCAAACCGGTCATGCTGAAGGATGTTGCAGGCAGCAGATCGCTCTCCACGGCGTCTCCAGACTCTGTCATGTCTGTCACATGTGCTCAATGTGAACCTGCTTTCATCTGTGAGGAGCATAGGGCGCTAGTGGCGACTTTGCCAATCCTGGTGTTCTGTGGCTAATGCCAAGCGTCCTGCACGGTGTTGGACTGTGAGCACAACCCCCATCTGTGGATGTCGGGCCCTCATACCATCCTTATGGAGTCGGTTTCTAACCGTTTGTGCAGACACATGCACATTTATGGCCTGCTGGAGGACATTTTGCAGAGCTCTGGCAGTGCTCCTCCTGTTCCTCCTTGCACAAAGGTGGAGGTAGCTGTCCTGCTGCTGGGTTGTTGCCCTCCTACGGCCCCCCTCCACTTCTCCTGGTGTACTGGCCTATCTCCTGGTAGCGCCTCCAGCCTCTGGACACTACGCTGACAGACACAGCAAACCTTCTTGCTACAGCTCGCATTGATGTGCCATCTTGGATGAGCTGCACTACCTGAGCAACTTCTGTGGGTTGTAGAGTCCGTCTCATGCTACCACGAGTGTGAAAGCACAACCAACATTCAAAAGTGACCAAAACATCAGCCAGAAAGCATTGGTACTGAGATGCGGTCTGTGGCCCTCACCTGCAGAACCACTCCTTTATTGAGGGTGTCTTGATAATTGCCAATCATTTCCATCTATTGTCTATTCCGTTTGCACAACAGCATGTGAAATTGATTGTAATCAGTGTTGCTTCCTAAGTGGACAGTTTGATTTCACAGAAGTTTGATTTACTTGGAGTTATAGTCTGTTGTTTAAGTTTTCCCTTTATTTTTTTGAGCAGTGTATATTTCTTCCATGCCTTTTTACAGACATTTATCAGCTATCTAGCATATGACAGCTTTGTACTTCACACCATGAAGTTAATTGCGCCCCCTTTTAAGTTTTGGCGTAGGTATTAACAAATGGTAAAATAAATGGCATAAAATTTGATAAATTTGGCATTGCCGTGTACACCAATGAAATGTGACAATTTATACAAACATTTTGGTGCAAACATATTTATAATTGTCCCTCACTGCTGACATGTGTCTGATGAACAATCAGCCTTGTGCACATTGAGAAACTGACAATGCATATTAAAGGGAAACTATCATCTATTGTTTAAATGAGGTTTTTGTGTTAAATGTTTTTTTTTCTATATTACAATCTATATTCAAAATAAAAATAGAAATCTTGCAATTTTTGCACTGGCCACTGGGGCTTTTTCAGACCTCATACTTCATGTTGTTTCACACATGCACATAGACACAATAGTCAAACCCTGACCCTGTCTTTTGTATTGAAGCATCAGATGAGCATGTGCAAAGGTCATTGTGAATCCTTAGTTATCAGCTGTGTATAAAGGTGTTACCTGTTATCCTGCCTCTGATAATAAGGACTGAAAACTCTTTCTAAAAGGACAGGAAGTGTGAGTCCATATAAGCTCCAGTGGTTAATGGTAAAAAGGCAGGATTCTGAAATGTATTTTTTAATAAAGCTCGCAATATGGAAAAAAATAAATACATTGCCAATTTAAAAAAAAAAAAAAAAAAAACGTAACACAAAAAAACTTGATTTATAGCTATTTCAGTGCCTGCTTTTTGGGCCACTGCTTCATCAAGTTACCAGCCACAATGCCCCCTGACTATGCCAGACACATAGGGTGTAGGAAAAAAGACTGGCACTCACTTCTTCAATGTATAATGGTAGAGATGATTGAATAGTCACTGTATAGGCACCAAAGTGTGACCTGCTTTAGACTCTTTTAAACAATTTATACTAAGAAAAGAGTGACTTTAAATAACCTGCTCTGCACCTGAATATGCACACGCTTCGGGCGTGATTGGACTACATGGCAGCAGGTTTAGTACTCCTCTAATGATAATCTCCTGCTGAAAAAATCACTGTTTTATCAAAACAACAGCAAGCAGCTCAGTAAGTGACACATCGTTGGAGTCGGCATCTCTTGTTTCTACATTATGCTGCCCTCAGATTAAGTGGCACAAACCTGGTGAGAAATTTCCTTTAAGCACCACATTAATATTATCGAACATTTCCATATATACTTTTAGTTTTTGCTCTTTTTAAGATTTGATTATGAATTTCTGATGAAATACTTTTATTTCTTTGTTAGGTTCACATGTGAATACGAGTCAGCCCAGGAAGTGACCGGATGGAAAGCTGCAGGGTTGAACATGAGGCTTTACTCAATAATGGGGAAAATGGAAAAAAAAAAAGAAAAAAAAAACATGCCGGGGGGATGAATGAAGAAAAAAATATTTTTCTTTCTTTCTTTTGCAAAGAAGCATTTTTACTGCAATAAACTTTAGAACTTCCAAGGAACCAAAGCAGCTAGAAAAAAGAGAACTCAAGAAACCTAATGAAACCAGAACAGACTTTCAAATCTCGACTGAGAAATACAAGAGTGAAAAAATCGAAAAAAGAAAAAAAATGAAAAAAAAAAAAAAAAACAACAGAAAAAAATTCCAACAAAGCATAAAAACAAATTCTATTTTAATAAGAAGATTTTTTTTGTCATTTTTTTACCGTAGAATATTTTTTTTTTTAATTTTTATTTAAATGCGTGACATACAAGGAAAGCGCAGCACCAGGACATAAGCGGCGAACCGTATGCGAAACAGAGACTGCAATGGGGAAGTTGCAATTTTGCTGCCTGACACCCTTTTATTTTTCATTTTTTTAAAGGACTGTGTGGCTGTTTTTTATTTGTGTAATTTGGGGTGGGTAGAAACTGAGGGGGGAGGGGAAAGGAGGGGATGCAAGTGATATGCAAAAAAAAACATTTTTGGAAGGTGATTTTTTTTTTTTTTTTCTTTCGTTTGCATTTTTTGTCTGTGCTTTTTTTTTTAAATTCGTGTCACCAATATTGACTATATTTTCCAAAATGGAAGCCATAGCAAATAGGCCCAGACAAAAAAAAAACACGGATGCCAACATTTTAAGGACTAAGCTTTTAGGATTGTGGAAAGGTTGAAACTGTAAACTGAAGAATTTAACAGAAGTGTTTGCTGCACAGCTCCGACTATGAGAGTAGATTGTTCATTAATGTGGATTATTGAGAATTAGACCTTGAAATAACCTTGACGTTTACTTTAAAGGTGCACACACAATGTCATTGATCATCAGCTGAAGCTTCATGGCGACTGTGTGGTCTGTACTGAGATATGCTGGCCTTCATGGAAAAACCAACCTTATAGAACCTCAAACAGTTAGCATATACTTGTTTTTTTGGGGGGGAACAACGTGCAACATGTCTAAAACCTAATGTTATCTAAATTTAGGCCAGTGTCACATAAGCAAAATGCGGACCCAAATCCAGGTCCTACCAAGGGTCTAATGATCCCAACTAACATTGTCATGTATTATGCTGTTAGTTCAGATCACTAAACCTGTGATTGGACTGGGATCCTCAACCATATGCGGGTGCATAAATTATGGACATGTGAAACTGCCTTTGGCGAGTTGGTGCCAACCATTAGTGAAATAGAAAGACCACCGTAAAGCCAGCTTCAAATATCCAACATTCATAGTCTGAGTACAGACAGCCATGTATGGACCGGCCTTGTGATATATGCCTATGAGGCTACTGACTTCAGGTCACGAGACCCATGACCAGTCTGTAGCTGGCAGTCCATACTTGGACTATGAATGTTGGATGTGGAAAGTTGGCCTTAGAAGGACTAAGAGTGATAAAGAGTCCTACAGTAGGATTATCCTCTTGCTGCAAGATCTAAGCACTACAATATTGTGTCCCCCTCACCGGACTGACTATACTCGGATACAGTCTCACTCTCGGGCGCCTTAGAGAAGTGATTTTGATGACTGCTGTCAACAGCCACATTGTACTTTACGGTACTTTAAAGTTGGCAATGAAACCCATGGAAGACCATTTTTTGGGAGACAGTTAACATTGTTTTTTTAAGGAGAGCCTCTGGGATTTTACATCTGTCTGTGCATGAATTGTGGAAAGCTATTCCTATACTTCAGAGTGATATCTTTCTGCTCATTAGCCTATATGAGGATCACTGTTTTCTTCTCCATGCGTTACACACCTACATAAGATTGGGTTTGTGAGATTCTGTGGGCACCTCGGCATCTTAGAATATATAGCAGACTTCTATGGATTCTAGTTTTCAGTAGCTGCATTTTTTGTAGATGAGGATTTATCTACAAGTCTAATTCAAGACCGGAGTTACAAGTCTTCCTGAGAGCTTTCTAGTTTCCAAAGATCAGAAAAAATTCTTGGTGCGTAAATGTGATCTGGAGCTAAATAACATATTAAAGCTTTGGAAAGGAGATGTAAGCCTAGCTAGAAACCCAACTCAATTCTTAAACCGCATTACATGAAGTTTTGGTACAATCTAACCCATCCTCATTTTGTTTTTGGTCCTAATTGGTTTCAATTTTGTCACCACCTGATTTACAGAACTTTCTGCAAGGAGGAAAGTTTCACCTGTTGTTGGCATTGATTGTACATAATCTATTTCTTGGTTATGCTTGTGAGGCTTCCATTTGGTCTTCAGTTATTTGCATAGTGTAATGTATATAGATATGTTCAGGGCATTGCAGTTTAGGTCAGCTTTTCATTGTATTTCTTTTTTTAGTGAATAAGAATAATTTGAGGACATATATTGGGGTGTCATGATGGCCCAGTTAAATGGTTGTTGGAAGAGGATTAGGACAGTCACTAGGTCACATTGTGATCCCTTTTGATTATGGGAATTTTGTGTATACTATATTGAGATGAATAGATTTCATTATCGTCAATATCAATTGGCAGACCCTTCTCAAATACATTTATAAGGCCATTCTTGGAACCACCTTCACCTCTTTAAGGGCTTTTCCACGATCAAAAAAAATGGAAAATTCATGGAATTTGATAAAATATCTAAAAAACAAAACAAGAAACCAATACTATAATTTCAAGCCATGCAGTTCCAGTAGTCCAGTGGTCCCAGCAGTGGGATCTCCAGAGCAATAGCGCTAGGAATGCAGTAGGTGGATTGGATTTTATTTTAGCATCTTTCCTACACTTAGGTTTTGTCTTTAAATCACGGACACGAGTGACATGACTAAATGTCACCAGGACCAAGGTCATCATGTAGCACTGGCCTCACAGTCGATGGACTGTTATGACCTTTTTAAATTTATCGAAACATCTTGAAACAATGAGTGAACCCCACGTAGTCAGCTTAGACTTTTGGGGAGCACACTTATATCACTTTGTCCAAAATGATCAAATTATCCATATACTAATGACATTTTTAAATAACTGGATCTATTGAGCTAAATGGTGTGTATTTTTTGCATAAGATACTCCTCATAATTAGACTTTCGTTTGGTTTTGCTAATTTACTAAATCATCTTGGGGCTTTTTCTGACCGAGCAGTTGCTGTCATTTGACAGAAGCCAGAAGACAAATGCCCATCAGATGTTATAAGTCTGGTGCCCTATGCCCGTGATTAGGATAATGTAATAAGGCCGTGCAGATGTATTATAATGACTGCCTGGAAGATAGCAGCTTTCATGTTTCCAGCTTCCCAAGACGACTAACAGATGATACTGGATGACTTGCTGTGTGATACATAATTAGCCCAGTTACCGCTTCCTTCCTCCTGTAAGAGATTTTCGCCTTTGACTATATTGTCTCTATTCATCAGTCCTAATAGGAGTTGTACATGTATGACATAACCTATATTGATACTCCTGAACATAATACTGTTGTCGAGAGTAAGCAATGCACAAAATCCCCTTAACCTGTGACTGTCCAAACCTTATATATCCTACAGAGTCAATACCATAGCTCTACAGTATTCATTCCCATCAGTGTGTCATTTCATGATGTTCTTCTGGTCGATCCATATTTTGCATTGTTTGTCCGGTTGATTGTAGAAAAGAATTCTTCGACATGACTTTTAAAGAAATTCCTGCCTCAATTCTTGTTGGGCCATACTTTGGCCTGCTTCTTTTAAGATGTTGTAGTGGCATAAATAAACATGGTGTATATATGTGCATAGCAAACAGTCAATAGGAGGGCGTACGACTAAATCTTTGTCTTCCTTTTCGGGGGAGCATGCTGTGCTTTGTACAGTTTGGTGTTCACAGTTAAGCTGAGTAGATATAGGATTGGGTGTGTTTTAGCATAGAGATAGAAGGACTTGTTTTGTCATTTGTGACTGTATATATCAATATGTTACCAAAGAGTTTGAAAAGCCATAAAAAGGGAATTATAACACATCATCCCTCCATACATCCACAGTGCAATACGGTGTTTTCTGTCTTCCTTTATGATGGCGCGATTCTTAGATGACAGCCTCGTTCATTCCATTGAGTTCATTTTTCTCTGGCTCCAAAGTTCACATTTCCTTCTTTTTTCTTGAGTTGATAAAAGTTTTCTTCTGTCATGTAAAATAGAAGCTATACAGTGCTCACAGTCCACAATTTGGAAGGAGGGTCCTGAGCCATATTCAGTCTGCACGCGACTCTGTCGACACGATTTGGTGCAGTCTGGATACAGATTGGAGCCCACTAGAGAAAGATACAGAGATTCTGGAATTTTTACCAATGGCAAGAATACACTATTAGTACTTCATACAGAAGAAAGAGGACATTCTCCCTCCATGATGATATATATTAGCTTTGTTTCTTACATGATAGTGGAAGGACACTGAGTTTTGTATCAGTTACCTGAGCTTGGTAGACTGGTAGCGTTGGTAGTGGCAGCGTGCCATATGGAATGGATCAGGGTGACATCTTTGTCATTTACTCATGGAAAAGGGAGGCAGAAAACAGCTTTTTATTTATGTGTGTACATATAATGTTAGGACGCTGTACATATAATGTTAGAATGCTGGTATATTACTAATGAGATGGTTGTGTGAGATGTTTCTTTTCTGGCAGGGTTTGTGTCTGTTCACCTCATCCATGGAGGTCACCAGATACAAAACCCAACTTCTATTGCTATGCGCATGAAACATGAACCAGGGCAATTTGGCATTACTTGGTGCTAGTTTTTTTAAGCATAGTGGTAGACTGACTTACAGAAGGGCCAACAACTTGTCATTGAAGTTGTCATCATTCAACAGATAAACCTCCCCTTACCGTAGCGTCAGTAATCTTATGCGATATCCCTAATTATATCACTGTAGCTGGATCATTTGCTAGAATTTGGTGACATCACAGAAGGAAAAAACAAAGATTGTGATGTCACTGATTGTCCTCTGTGTGTAGTACGTTACTACGCTCCATATTACAGACAAACATCTGCTGTCGGAAACTCGTGTCACCGTCACATCTGCCTGCCTTATACTGAATTATTTTTGTTATGGATAAGACAAAGATTGAATAGTCTAATTTACCCTACATATATCTAAATCAGAAATACAGAATTCAGCAGCTTGATTTTTCAGACATTCTTCAAGACATCTGATAAAGAGTATGTTTTCTATGAATAGCTTAAGGGCCATGCTGGCCTAAAAAACTACATACTTCTTGACATGTCTATTTAAATCATACACTTTTTTCTGCTCCTAATTGTGAAAACTGACCCTATGATGAAAAAAAAATCCCCAAAATTCGGAAAACATTAGTAGCTGAAAAATTGCTATTGCCCATGACCATACTAGAGCTCCAGCTAATCTCTTGAGTTTAACTCTAGTACTCCTAGACCTCCATAGGGGCCATACCGTTCCTCTAATTGCCTCTAATTTCATACTAATTAGGCTACATTCACACATCCGTGTGAAGTGTCAGTGTGCTGTCCATTTTTTTAGAGGACAGCACACAGATCCATTGAGTATGTCCTATTCTGATCCTCAAAATCAGATCAGAAAAGGACAGGTGAGCCTCACAGATGTGTGAATAGATCCATAAAACTCTGGGTCCGTGTGCCATCTGATAGAAAAATCGGGCACCACACAGACATTTCACACAGATGGCCTTTCATTTAGGAAAGAATAAACTGTGCCTCGGGGACTTCATGTATCTCTGAGAAGACTCTCCAGAAAAAAAGATCTGTCTAAATCATAGCAAGGCTACAAGTATGACCAATCTTTCTTCATTTTATTCCACGATTAATCGTGCTTAGGCCGATTTCAGACATCTGCATATCACAGTCCAGGTGCAGTCCACAATGGTCGGACCAGCAGCAGGCATATATGAGGCTGTAAAATTTGGGTTAGCCTGCTCATCGTGGTCTGTACTTGGACATTGATAGATGGATGTCTGAATTCGGTCTTGGACTGCAAGCGTAGACAAGTCATCAAGATATTTCATGTATACTGTATTTCTGAGAACATATTATCATGGTGGCATCTTACCATCCCAACTGTTTTCATACAAAACATTGAAAGCACCAAGTGAACATAGTATTGGTTGGGGTTTTTTCCACCCACAATGGCTGAGGTGGAAGCAACTTTATTGACTTAACGGTTGTTTCATCTATGTGTAACTATAAAATGAAGACAGGTCACACTGAATGGTGAGTTGTGTGGTAGGTCCACGACGTAGAGTTGGGCTGTTCAGTAGGTGTCGTCAAAGAACAGTCTAGCGTTGCTGCTTGTTTCTGTGTGCGAGGATAAGCTGAGGACTTTATGTTACAAGGGTGCATCTGTCACTTGATTAACCCTCCTTTCCTGAGTGCCTTATTACTTTAGTATGTGGTGCAGATGTACTGTAGCAGATGATGGACACATGAGAGACTTGCTGCTAGACCCTTGTTGTTATTGTCGATAATAGAGAATGACCCTTTGTGGTGAAAGGATTTGTTCTCTGCTATTAAACTACCTGGTGAGTTTGGGAGGAGAAAGCATTGGGTGTACATTCATCTTTAATAATTAGGTTGATCATGTCCATCATGTATTAGATTTTATTTATGCATTAACCACTTTCGAACGTTAGTAAGCCCTGGCTCCTTTTATGCAGCTTGGGTCTTGTAGGTATATTGTTGCAGCCAAGAAAAAGGTTATTATCCTATAGTTATTGGGGTACATTTATGTAAAAACAGTCTTTTTGAATAGATGTGGAATAAAAAATTACTTAAAGGAGTTGTCCACTACACGGACAACCCCTTTTCAATCTCAGTATAGTAATAACACGTATACTCACCTTCGGTTCCAGCGCTGTTTCAGCAGTGTCGGCACAGACTCTCCCAGGGATCGCGTGACATTATTACATCACGCAATCCCTGCCAATCAGCGCTGGAATTGAGAGATGTATTTATATGGTGTTTGGCAATTTTTTTTTGCTTTTCTCATGTTTAACAGTCATTAAATGATCACCTTATATAAATATGCCCCATTGTCTTGTATTGTGATGAAACACCAAGTAATGCCTAAACCCTATAACGCTCTGTAATATGTGGACATTTTGGAATTGAACTGTTGTCTCACTTCCAGCGGCTCATTGCGGAGATTTTTTTGCATGCGACAACCTATCAATCGGTTATGCGTGGTGGAAAAGGTAAACAGAGCATATCAAGCATCTTTTACGTGGTGGAGGGAGGGAAGGCTCTAACCCACAGCAGTGGTGTGAGAACTTTAGAATGCTTCACAGATGGTTAGGAAGACATCTTACCATCTATTGATAGCTCTGTACTTCTTTATTCGGGGTTCCCAACAGTTGCATCATGACTTACTGTACATATGATATATAGTTAAATGCCTGATAGCATCCAGTAGTGAACATACCTGGCAGCAATAATTCCCAAGGAAGGATCTAGCATTTCTTCTCAAGACTTGGTAAAGTAGACATTGGATGACAAATTTTTGACTAGTTAGAGTAGCTGAAAATCTTTCCCATGATGCAATCCCCTAAATAATAATTGTTTTGTTCAGTAAAAGCAGTGAATAAAGCCATAGGTAGCAAGTTAGACTTATGCCAACATAGGACTGGCATGACGAGCTTAATTCATCCACAACAGTTGGTTTGCCTTTTTTTCTTGCAGCTTTTCTTGAGTAATCATGTATGTATGTATAACTAATGTGCACATGATGTTTGTGTTACCAGCCATTGGCACCGTGAGCTTCTTAGTATACATTAGGATTGCAGGGGTTGGCTCAAAATGATAGAAAAAAAGAAAAGATTCCTCAGTGATACCCCTCTGATGCTCCTCTGATGCTTCTCAGGTTCCCTGCTGGTCTCTACTTCCTGGTTCCTTTTGACACCTGATGTAGCAGAAAGTATAAACCAGTAAGGGATCGGCCATCATCAGAACAATACTGGCAGGAAATCAGTGAGTTGAGCATTTCTTCTTTTATTTTTTTTAAATGATTTTTTTTTATTTGATTAGTCAACCAATTTAAAGAGGTCCTCCCATTAATTTCCCCTAAACCTGTGTATATGTGTGTTAATATACTCACCTAACGCTGTCTTCTCCAGCATTCAGTGCTGCTCTGGTCCTCTTCTGAGTGACATCACCGCTCTCCAGAGTATAGGGGTCACTCTGAGCTCTGGGTGATGTGGAAGTGGATCTTGCAATGTAAGCCTATGGAGCGTCAGAATGAGACTCCATAATGTTTACATTGTAAAATAGACTTGCAGCCCGTGCATAGAGCGATCTGGATAGTCTGAAGAGTGGTCATGTCACTCAGAAGAGGACCGCAGTGGCACTGGACACTGGAGAAGACTGCGGCAGGTGAGTATATTAACACACCCACTACACTACATACACATCTATACAGATTTAGAGAAAAAACGTTCCTTAGAGAGATTCTTTAAGATCTGAAACACAAACTTGTGCATTACAGAGGAATATTGAGCATCATATTGCTTGATGTGAGATTCCATATTATGTACTCAGTGTTTCTAAGAGAAAACTTCTGATATTTCATCACTATTTATATATGGTGGTATACATGCTCAATGAACACCAAGATAGCCGTGATATGAATCCCACATGTAGTTGTGCCTCTAAATTCTTAGAGTAATATTTTCAGCGTATTCATCCAACTGTTCTACAAATTCATTGTCTGATAAACCATTACTTGCTGTACTTTAATAACCTCATCACTGACCTTTCCATTGAAGGCGAGTTTTTTGGATGCCTATTATCAGGCCAGCAAACCCATTAGAAAGAAGATGATGACGTATGTCTTTGAGTTTATGGTTGCCACAAGTTAGACAATAATAGCCACGATAACTTCCATGGGTTAGTTAAAAAATGCTTCATGTTTTCAAATGTACTTTTTACATAGTAGTTTCAACTGGTGCTTTTATAGATTTTTATTGTTGCTGCCAAATCGGATACAAGCAATGGTCTTCCTTTCTCCCTTACTGGAGTTGACTTCTACCATGAAAGGATTTGGCTACAAGAGGGCCAGCAGCCAAGGAGTTTAAGCTTTACTTCTTTGTTTTAAGATGCTACGTTTTGTTGTTTCTTGTGGCTTTCAAACCTTCTGTTGCTGCTAATTGTTCTAGAAGGACTGGACCATACAGTCTGTAAGTAGATAGTGGAGATGGTTTGTTATCAAACTTCGTTTTATAAAAGCATCTTGTGTGCAAAAGGAAATGCAGGTTTTATAGTATGTAATAAAGAAATCTCCTCTTTGCCGAAAGGGGTTGGGCAATACGAGGAAAGGGGGTGGGAGTCGTTTCTAACACTAAAATCGTTTAGGGTAGGAGAACTGCGGATGTTTCTCAGTAGATGAGAATTGTGTTAATAGTGTTTTTTCTTTAATTTAGGTAGGAACTTAAGGAAACCAATAGCTTTTCTGTCTTTTATGTTTTGGTGGAGATGAGGAACCCTGCCCAGCTAGCAATATGTTATATGCTTTAGTAGAAGGATCCATGATCTTTAAGGACATCTGTTGAGGTGGTACGTATGTAGCACCCCTAATTAATAATTACTTCTCCTTGCTGTCTTAGGAAGAAAATATCTGATCATTTACCAGGGATACATCTAAACAAAACCTTTTCTGCTGTGACAAAGTCTTCCACTAGATTGTGTGCATTAACCTTGAGATTCATCTGCTGTGGTCAAAAATATTGTACAGCTTAAAGCAGCCAAGCAATGCAGAGTGTAACACATAACTCATCAGCCTCTAGAGGGGGCTACAGAGCACGGGCCGGAACTTTGGATATTAAAATGTGCCGAAAAGGGTTAGGTGCCTTGGACCTGACATGTCAAAAAGCCTCAAATTTACACATCGCAAACAAAATGTCAGGTTATAAAACGCAAAACTGGCCCATTTTATTGCCCTGTTAATAACAATCCATTTGTTATGGTGATTTTCAAGCTGCGGCAAATGAGCCATTTTTGCACCAACTTAAACCACCTTGCCATATGTTACGTGTTTATGAACTCCAACATTAACAAAATGGAAATTTGTTCCTTTGTACAGGTTTTTTTTGTTTTGTTCTTTTCCAATGCATCACAATTCTCACACAGCTTCTGTGTTAAAATTCATGTTCATTTTTTTTGTTCTCTTTTTGCAATGATTTTGTGAAGCTCGAATTTGAAAAAAAAAGGTTGTTTTTTCAATAAATACATGATAAAAATAATACCGTTCTTGTCATTATTATTAGATTGACATTTAATCTTAATGAGGTTCAAAGGGGTTTGGAAAATATGGTTGCTTTATCCCCAAAACAGCTTTACACCATTTATTCCTGTGAAGATCTGAGGTTGTGGTTTGTAATAATCAACTATGTAGGTTGGCAATGCAACTATTTTTATTCCTTACAGCAATTCCGGGTAGATGGTCACAATTCAATGTCCCTAGTCCACAAGATCCCATCCTGGGGCCGATAGTTCCACTGCCCCCGTACCAGGCGATACCTACTGTCTCCCAACTTTTGGTTGGCCCACAGCTTTTGTGTCTCCCGCCAGTATAGTCTGTTGTCACAGTCCATGCTCCATACTATGACTGTAGCACATGTCTCCTATTCCTGCTGGCAACAACAGTCCTTAAGATAGTTTCTGACATCCAGACGATAGATATCACTACCATAGCACGTGTGTCAAGTTCCAGCCGGCAGCAACAAAGACACACATGACCCCACCAGATGCAGGACAGAAATGCTAATGTAGGCCTTATGTATACATGAGATCCAGCCCACACTTCTTCCTCTACTTAGTGTCACTGAATTGAAACATTGATTCGTGAGGCTGAACACTTTCCAGGAGAGATTTGTACACCTTAAACTGATGAGCAAGCAAATCTCTAATAAACACAACAATAAGATCGACGAACCGATGCTCCGTGCTGGAAAAAGTCTGTGGCCAGCTCCTAACAATCTCCAAAACAGATTGTGAGCATGCACTTCCAATAAGTCAATAAAATGCCACCTGCACCTTGGAAGATATGGTAGAGATGTATTAAAGCTGCTGCACAGGAGACTTGCTGTCTTTGTCCATGGCACCTAATGAGGCCACTATTTTCAATTACCAAGAGCTGGTATCTGATTCTTATGGGCAACTTCTCCAATTTTGCATCTTGCCCCATTGTGTGTGGCTGGAGCAAGCTATGGTGTATGGATAGACATCTTCTTTGGGAAGTGAAGATGACTTTTTTTCTTTTGTCTTCTGAAGCTTTAAGTGTACATACACAGGTCTGATCCTTTCCAGATTTTCTACAGTGGCAAAATCTGCTTAAATCACTCTGTCGCATAGATTCACATGATGCAGATATTAAATCCCCTTCCCGTTCAGTTTCTATGGAGGATTCTGTCTGCATCGTGTGGATAATATTTTGCCACCCACAATGCGCCTACTGTAATATGGTGCACATTTTGCACCCAATCTGATGCCTATATGACCCATGTGCACATGCCCTAATGGTTCTGAGAATAAGAAGTGTGCAATTCCAGGCCTCATTGCATTATGTTCATGGCTTAAGTCTGATTGTGCAGGAATACATTTCTGATATTTTGACTGTATTTCATGGCAAAAAATGCAATGTGTTTCACGCTGCATAATTAATTTGGTGCATTTAGCTAAACATGTTAGACATTTCCTTCTTTCACCCCTTCAGCCCTAATATTTTGTGTTAAAGGGAACATGTCATTAAATTGTTACTTTCTAAACAACAGGTAGAATGAATCAGAAGAGAGTATTACAAGATGTGTGCTGTCTTTGTGCGCCATGGACGTGTGGCGCCCCTCCGGGTTCAGTTGCCACAGAGGTACTGCATCTCACCCAGAGGTGTGGTGGCCCAATCTCAGGTAAGGAAGGAGTGCTGCCCGGGACCCACCCACCTGCATCCAACACTACACCATTCCAGACCAGCAGGCGGGGCAAGATGCACTGGCTTAATCCTGAGCCCTGTCCCTGGTTGGAAGTGGGGAGAACCGAGTGAGGAGAAACCATGTAGTGGGTGTGGGTGGAGGAAGTAGGACAGGGGAGCACCTTCAGAAGGAGTATAAAAAGTGAACCATCTTGTAGGAGATAGTTCAGTCTGAGGAGGGAGTTGAGAGCAGGACCTCTGTAGGAGCTCTGCTCAGGAGGAGTGGAGAGAGGAGCGGGCTTAGTCTGTGAGGCCCAGGAGAACAGACAGAGAGAGAACGGGAGCAGAAGGAAGGCTCCAAGAGAAACAGAGGGGATCCCAGGGGCACGGGAAGTGCCGGAAGCCACCCATGCACCCGAATCTACACGGATGTGGAGGGATCAGGCCGCAGAGGGGACCAGCCCCTAACTAGTGGAGAACTACAAGGCTCAGCTAGAAATCCAGAGACTGCTGTACTTTCAAGGTTCAGCTGCCCAAAACCACAATTATATCGCTGAAAAGGTGGCCACATAGGATTCAGGGGACTGCACGTCGCCCGTCAAGATCCGAGGCTACCGGCTTGGAACACTGATTGTGAGGCGCAGGGCAGGAGGGTGAGAGCTAGCGCAGGAAGACGAGCGAGGAAGGCACACAGAACGGGGTCCTGTTAAGTACTCCTGAATTACCTGCACCCCTTCCTTGGTGAACGCAGGACGACGTGGGAGGTTACACACTGGGCTGGTAACCTGGAGTCTTGAACAACTGTGAGTAAAACCTTGAAGACTGCACCATCACCAGCCCCGCACTACACAGCGTAGCAACATCTACCTCATAGCATCATCTTACACTGCCCTGGAGCTTAGCTCTGCCTGTGGAGAGCAATACCAACTCTGCTGCGTCACCATCAGCTCCAGAGGATCTGCACGGCAGCGGCGGCCCCATATAGCCGCATACCACAGGTGGCGTCACGAACATTATCTCTAAAAACTTTGTTCCCCTTTAACTACTTATCCCCTTTTATTGACCGCCCTGGGTCACGGACCGGGTCACTGCCAACGTGACATTCCCCAGAAGCCATTCATACGTAGTTTGCAGATGTGACTGGCCCATGTTTTTGTGCGTCCATCTGGAGTTCGCCTTATTCTGAAACGCTGTGGTATTTCATAACCAAAGGTGCTCTATAAAGTTCTAAAGGCGCTTGTCATGAATGATTTAAATAATGTTTGTACTGCAGTAGTCATTGGACTTGACATTTTTTGTTGAATTTGGAGAAACCAATTGTTCTGTTAGTTTTGTTGAGGTATTAAAATTGTTGGTTTATTGCAAACAGCATAAAGTTTGTAAATTTTGCTTTTGAACCTAACTTACAGCAGGGGTTGTGTCATTTTGATTGCAATTGTAAGTATGTGTAGAGTTTTAACCTTTTTAAAAAGTTCTAATTTTTATCAAACAAGTGGTTCCTCCAAATTCAACACAAAAATGCCACGTCCAATGACTACTGCAGTACGAAAATTATTCAACCCTTTCATGACAAGCATCTTTAGTACTTTGTAGAGCACCCTTGGTTTTTATGACTGGCTGAAAATGTAATGCATAGCCAAACACTAGATTCTGGTAGCTTTCCTGAGCAATTTTGCCATGTTCTCCATTGATAATGGCCTTCAGTTCATTAATATTCTTGGATTGTCAAGAGGGTGGTCCAAAAGGTTAAGAGATCATTGCCTTGCACAAACAAGGGAAATGATACAAAAAGATAGCAATGATTTTGAATATATATTATAAGTTCAAGGAACACTGACTACACTATGTGAATGTGGCGCAAAGAAGAAGCGATCACTGTCATTGATTCCTGAGGAGGTAAGTAGTCAAAAGCCCTCCAGTAACTGCAATTGACCTGCTGCAAAGCTTGATGACTGTAAGCACTGAGGTTTCAGTTTAGACAGTAAGGTGCATATGAAACACTGAAGGTCTCCATGGCCAAACCCCAAAATGTACATTTCTACTAATGCAAAACTACAAGAAAAGTTAGATCCAGTATGTTCAATACAATATAAATAAGCCACAGAAGCTTTGGGATTCTGTTGTATGGAGCTATGAAACAAATCTGGACCGTTTTGGGCCTATGGATCAATAGTATGTCAGGAGGAAGAAAGAAGCAAATAATGAAAAGAACACCCTGCCTACAGTGATGCATGGTGATAGCTCAGTGATGCACTAGGGCTGTTTTGCTTCTTTTAGCACTGGAAATTTGCAGCGTGTGAAGGGCAAGATGGATTTAATCAAGGAACAGGAAATCATAGGAGATAACATAATGTCTTCTATGAAGAAGATTAAGTTCAGGCATCATTAAACCGTCCAACTTATGCAACTCTGCACTAATATTTTGTGGACACCTTATGTTCTAGGGGGAGTAAAACTAGGACAGTCACTTGTAGAGAAAGATCTGGGTACTTGTAGATCACAGACTAAATAACAGCATGCAGTGTCAATCAGCGGCTTGTAAAGACAGCAGGATATTGCCATGTATTAAGAGATACAAACTAGCAGGACAGGGATGTAAGACTACCTGTTCACAAAGCATTTCACCAGTTCATAGACAGGATCCACTGGAGATAGAAAAGGTACATAGAAGAGTCACAAAACTGATAAGGGGCAAAGAGGATCTTGTTATGAGGAAAGATTAAAATAATGAAATGTATTTGGTCTTGAGAAGAAAGCTCTAACTTGTACTTAAATGGCACGTACAAGAAGTATGATCAAACGCTGATGTTATCTGCGTGACAGCATGGCAAATCAGGAATGTTCATGGGCGGAGCCGATTTTTTGGCACAAACAAGCCGGAACCCCGAACACGAATTCGCTCAACATTAGTAATAATGTGCGCTCCACAAGCTGTCACAATGCAGCAGTCACATACAGTGAATGCAGACTCTTGTACCAAATCTGGACAACCCCTTTAATAGTATTGGCTGTATGTTTGGGCTCGTTGTCCTGCTGCAAAATAAATTTGGAGCCAATCAGACGCCTCCGTGATCATCTTGCCATCTGCCTAAACTAGGCGTATACAGCAGAGAATGATGCACGACATAGCACATGCTGACTCCGTCTGCATCATTATTGTCAATGGCCCCATCAGTGCATATCACTGAGTGCTGTTTTGTGGGGGTTCAGATCTAAACCCTGACAGAGCCACTGAACGTATTTACACAGAACAGGCTGTCAATCACCCGATGCACGAGCAAAGTGTCCATCAAATGAGTGAAATAGGTTATAAGCTTTCTTAGAGAGGTTGTCCACTACTTTAACATTGATGACCTATCCTCAGGATAGGTCATCAGTCTGATCGGTGGGTGTGCAATATCTGGAACCCTCATCAATCAGCTGTACTTGATGTTGGCGGCAACTGGAACGGCTCAGTTATGGAGCTGCACAGCTCCGTCTACTGTAAAGTGGCCAGGCCAGGTACTGCATGTCTACCCCCTGCGCTGTGCACCTCCGTAATTAAGCAGTTCTGGGCGCCGACACCAAGAACAGCTAATCTCACCTCCACTGATCAGACACGGATGCCCTATCCTAAGGATGTGCGCAGTGAACATGCTGTGGAGATCCAGAAGTCTGCAGTCACAGGCTATTAAATGACTGCCGATCAGCTTCATGTAACCAGGCGGCGGTCATTTAAATACAGCGATTGTCTAGTGAAAATGCCTCCTTAGATCCAAGTACCTTATTGGTTGACCTCTTCTCTGATTGGAAATGTTCTCATCCCATTCTTCTTCATCTGGTCCAGACTCCATGGTGATCTTGGACATCCACAGCTCATCTCTGCAGACTTCCCTCTTCTCTGGTCTTCTACAGCATATTCCAACACGTTGCCCTTAAAAACATCAATGTCATTATAATTAAGCCTAAATAAAAAAAATATCTGCATATGCTGTGCAGTAAATAAGCCTTATGCTGTACACTTGAATAAATATTTGCCCCACTGTGCTCCCTGCCCGAAAAAGTGACCCCCACACTTTCCCCCAGATATACTATAACCATCGCTCCCACATTAACTATGGCCTCCACACTGTCCACATCTTCAGTGCCCCTCCCCACGCTGCCCTCTCTCCATACAGTGCCCCCTTTTCACACCATACAGCCTTCATGTGCCCTCACGTTGTCCCTCGTATACTGCTCCCCTCATGCGGTGCCCTTACTTTTGTATACTGCCTCCCATACTGTACCCTCACTTTGTATACTGAGTGAATGCCCCAATTCCCCCTCCCACAGTCCACAGTAAAAGTTCCTTGCATCTTCAGCTCCACTATGGGGTACTTCCCTTCTCCCTAGTCTTCACCTGTTTTGTGGTGCTCTCACACACCTTGCACCCCCATATGCCACATAGCCTGTACCCCCATGCACACCTCTATCTCACCAACACACCCCCTGCACCGCCTTGTACCTATCTCACACACCCTCCATACTTGCTGGTTTTGCTACTTAGTCCGGCCAAGGGGAAGGGGGTTTAAAAAATAAAGAAAAAAATGTTTTTCCTTCAAGATGACTCCGCCCCTTTAACCTGCCACCCTAGGCACTCGCCCTCCTGTGCCTGGTGGCTAATACGGCCCTGCCTATACCCTATTTCCAATATCCTTTCCCCTCACTCGGTTGAACTTGATTGACGTGTCTTTTTTCAAATGCTTCAACTATGTGTTAGGACAATGATCCCAATCATACCTCAGAGTCCATACAAGCTTGGTTTCAGAAGAAGTCCTGGACGATTCTTGAGTGGCTGTTATACTGGTGCATCTCACAAAATTAGAATATCATCAAAAAGTTAATTTATTTCAGTTCTTCAATTCAGAAAGTGAAACTCCTACATTATATAGAGCAGGGGTCCTCAAACTTTTTAAACAGGGGGCCAGTTCACTGTCCCTCAGACCATTGGAGGGCCGGAATATAGTTTTTTAAAAAAAACTATGAACAAATTCCTATGCACACTGCACATATCTTATTTTGAAGTAAAAAAACAATACAAGAACAAATACAATATTTAAAATGAAGAACAAGTAAAGTTAAATCAACCGGTATTTCAATAGGCAGGTAAATGTCCCCAATAGGCAGGTAAATGTACCCAATAGGCAGCATAGGTCCCCAATAGGCAGCATATGTCCTCAATGGGCAGGTAAATGTTCCCAATAGGCAGGCTGTTCCCCCCCCCTTATAATGCCATACGCAGGCTGTTCCCCCCCCTTATAATGCCCCATACAGGCTGTTCCCCCCCTTATAATGCCCCATGCTGGATGCCACCCCCCATATAATGCCCCATGCAGGATGTCCCTTTCTCACACCATATAATGCCCCTTGCAGGATGTCCCTTTCTCACACCATATAATGCCCCATGCAGGATGTCCCTTTCTCACACCATATAATGCCCCATGCAGGATGTCCCTTTCTCACACCATATAATGCCCCATGCAAGATATCACTCCCCTGTCTTTATAATGCCCCATGCAGGATGTCCCTTCCCCCCCATATAATGCCCCATGCAGGATGTCACCCCCCATATCATGCCCCATGCAGGATGTCACCTCCCATATAATGTCCCATGCAGAATGTCACCCCCCCATATAATGCCCCATGCAGGATATCACTCCCGTCTTTATAATGCCCCATGCAGCATGTCACCCCCCCATATAATGCCCCATGCAGCATGTCACCCCCCATATAATGCCCCATGCAGGATGTCACCCCCCCATATTAATGCCCCATGCAGGATATCACTCCCGTCTTTATAATGCCCCATGCAGCATGTCACCCCCCCCATATAATGCAGCATGTCACCCCCCCATATTATACCCCATGCAGGATGTCACCCCCCCATATTATACCCCTTGCAGGATGTCACCCTCCATATAATGACCTATGCCTCCATACATTAAAAAAAATCCAATACTCACCTCACTTCTCACTTGCTGCCCCTGCTCTGGTCTGGACAGCGTCGCTGTCCCGCTCTGTGCGGTCTGTGACAGCACTCGGGAGGGCGCGGTGTAAAGACGTCACCGCGCCCTCTGACCTGAGAAGTCACAGGAAGCGCAGAGCACGAAAGACAGCGGATCTGCAGAAGCACGGGGAGAGGCAAGTATCCGCCTGCCGGGGCCCTGAGCAAGCGGGGGGAAGGGCGGGCAATGGCACCGCTCTCCTCTCCTCCGCCCATAGCCCGGCGGGCCGGATGAAAGTACTCCGCGGGCCGCATGTGGCCTGCTGGCCGTAGTTTGAGGACCCCTGATATAGAGTCATTACAAACAGTGATCTATTTCAAGTGTTTATTTCTGTTAATGTTGAGGATTATGGATTACAGCCAATGAAAACACAAAAGTCATTATCTCAGTAAATTAGAATACTTTATAACACCAGCTTGAAAAATGTATTTAAAGTCCGAATTGTATGTTCAGTAAATGCACTCAATACTTGGTCGGGGCTCCTTTTGCATCAATTACTGCATCAATGCGGCATGGCATGGAGGCGATCAGCCTGTGGCACTGCTGAGGTGTTATGGAAGCCCAGGTTGCTTTGATAGCAGCCTTCAGCTCGTCTGCATTGTTGGGTCTGGTGTCTCTCATCTTCCTCTTGACAATACCCCATAGATTCTCTATGGGGTTAAGGTCAGGCGAGTTTGCTGCCAATCAAGCACAGTGATACTGTTGTTTTTAAACCAAGTATTGGTACTTTCGGCAGTGTGGACAAGTGCCAAGTCCTGCTGGAGAATGAAATTTCCATCTCCAAAAAGCTTGTCGGCAGAGGGAAGCATGAAGTGCTCTAAAATTTCCTGGTAGACGGCTGTGCTGACTTTGGTCTTGATAAAACACAGTGGACTTACACCAGCAGATGACATGGCTCCCCAAACCATCACTGATTGTGGAAACTTCACACTAGACCTCAAGCAGCTTGGATTGTGGCCTCTCCACTCTTCCTCCAGACTCTGGGACCTTGATTTCCGAATGAAATGCAAAATTTACTTTCATCTGAAAACAACACCTTGGGCCACTGAGCAACAGTCCAGGTCTTTTTCTCCTTGGCCCAGGTAAGACGCTTCTGGTGTTGTCTATTGGCCATGAGTGGCTTGACACAAGGAATGCGACACTTGTAGCCATGTCCTGCATACGTCTGTGTGTTGTGGCTCTTGAAGCAATGACTCCAGCAGCAGTCCACTCCTTGTGAATCTCCCCCAAATTTTTGAATGGCCTTTTCTTAACAATACTTTCAAGGCTGCGGTTATCCCGGTTGCTTGTGCACCTTTTTCTACCACTTTTACCTTCCACTCAACTTTCCATTAATCTGCTTAGATACAGCACTCTGGTAACAGCCAGCTTCTTTAGCAATGACCTTTTGCGGCTTACCCTCCTTGTGAAGTGTGTCAATGACTGCCTTCTGGACATCTGTCTAGTCAGCAGTCTTCCCCATGATTGTGGAGCCTACTGAAACAGACTAAGGGACCTTTTTAAACGCTTCGGAAGCCTTTGCAGGTGTTTGTTAATTATTCTAATTTACTGAGATAATGACTTTTTGTGTTTTCATTGGCTGTAAGCCATAATCAGCAACATTAACAGAAATAAACACTTGAAATAGATCAGTTTGTAATGACTCTATATGTTTCTTTTTGTATTGAAGAACTGAAATAAATTAACTTTTTGATGATAATAATTTAGTGAGAAGCACTTGTATTATAAAAGGCAAAGAATGGCAGCACAGCCTCCCTTTCTTTAGTGATAAGGGCTAAAAGTATGGGGCTAGAAGAACTTGCATTGATTGTAGGTGTCCATCCTTTCCTTTTCTTAAATTTGCACAGGGATTCTTGATTTCTCACAGAAATTAAGAAAATGTAATATAATTTTGCAGTAAGATTAGCAAAACCCCTAACAGACTGACACCCATCACAGGGCAGCCACACAAACCCACTTGACAGATTATTCCCAACAATATTGTAAAATCATGTTATGTATTATTTATTTTTTAAGACAGCTGGTCATCTTGAGTTCTAAGAAAAGGTAATGAAGCACCTATCTGTAGTTGGTCTCTGGGGTGAGTGGATTCTAAAATATGGAGTCCAGTTGTAACTATCCCTTCCCTCCCTGCTTTGCAACAAGAGATCAGGCAGATTCACAGCCCCATTTACTGATGTCTATTCATTCCTAGGTGTACTGTTCCTTTAACAGTCTAGTGATAATCGTAGCAGGCTTGGAACATTTGGACAAGCATTCACAATACATACAAACTGTATGGACTCAAGCTTGGTTCATGCTCGTGTTGTTTCAAGGTATGAGAAAAATAGACAGGAAGATCAATACATTTCTATGACTCATTTTTATTTTATTTCAGCTGCTAAAGGGCACACTACAGCACATGTGCAACAACGTGAAGTTCTAAATTTTTTTTTTTGTTTGTTTAAATTTCTTAAAAACGAGATTGGTCCTAAAAATATAGAAAGAAATAAATTTAAAATTCACAGAAAAAACTGTACATTTATCAAAAGTCACTATAACACAGTTTGGTTACATATATATATATAAAAAATAATAATATAGGAGGATGTGAGAGCTGGTGGGGGTAATTCTGGTGTGGGTCCAAAGCACCTTCGTAGCTGCAGGACTGACCGTGATGGGGAAAGCAGTCATACAGAGATGCTTAGTGCACCGGTAGAAAATCCACACTCGCACTCTCATTCAGTGTAGCAAAGACTAAACCTGTGTTTTTCCTATTCTGTTTTGTGTTCTTGAGCATATTTCGGCAATATATCTGCTACCAGTTTTGATACATATACCTTCCATGGAAGTGACTCGTATTTTAAATAAAGCCTCATAATTGTAAAGAACTGTAACACACTGCAGTGAAATGTCAAGGCCTCCGTGTCACAAACTGGATTATTAGAGAGCTTATAGGGTGATGCGAGAGCAGTCAAGTTGATAAGAAGGGTCCATACACAGCAAGAAAAAAAAACAATACCCACCTATGCCAAGGATTACTGGACTTTGATAAAACAGTGTTTCTCAGGAAAGAAGAGAGCAGTTAATATAGAGAAGATAAACATTGGATACATCCTATAAGGGAGGACAATATAGACATTTTTAAAGCTGCCTTGTAACTATTGTTGCAAGATTTTAATATGCATTATTGTCAATTGCGTCGGCAGCTTGACACCACAAGTTATAACAAAAAGGCTGCCATTAAAGTGAATAATTATTTTTACCTCATCAGTTCAAAGAAACAATCTGTGCTGATTAAAGGGTTGTCATCATCAATCCTTGGGGCTCACCGCTCCCCAGTTTTTGAAGGGAGCACTCCTGACCGATTTAAAGGGAATCTGTCAGCAGGTTTTTGCTATGTAATCTGAAGACAGCAGGAGATAGAGGCTGAAACACAGAATTCAGGGATGTGTCACTTGTCAAAGTGCCTGCTGTTTACTAAGTGGGAAGAATTTATCACTAAGATTAACACTGACTAGTTCTGCAACTAAGCACCTCACTGTCTATGGACTTTGTACATGGAGAGTTTGATGTGGGGGCAGGGCTAGCTTTCTCAGCTCTGCTGCATTCTAAATCTAAAAGCTCTGTGTGAGAACGGCTGCACCCAGTAATCTAAGTGATACATCGTTGGATTCAGCGTCTCTTTGTCTACATTACGATGCTCTCAGATGAGGTAGCAAAAACCTGCTGACAGATTCCCTTTAACAGTTTGGACTAGAAGGAAAACCTATAGACGCCTTTAGGAGAGATCACCATTGGCTGCCATGCCCAATTCAGGGCTACTGTGCTATATCTAAAACAAGTTGGCCAACAAAAATATATCCTAACTGAGCTACTCTTCATTAGCAAATAATACATACATACATAGGCTTATTCACTACCACAGGGTTTGTATGGATATTCTAACTCTTGTTTTTCTGACTATTTTGCGATCATCTCCCTGACTATCTTTAGTGCTAGGTGACTTGTGTGTACGGTTTAGTATCTGATAGAGGGGGCTTACTACTTACAAATAGCCGGCCTGCTGTTCTATAAGGTAAGTTTTACCCCACAAGTGTTCATAGTGTGGATGTGTGCACATAAAACATACCCCAGGTGGTCAGGAGGAGTTAGCATTGTAATTTAATCTTCTCTACATGCATTATTAATCCTATAATAACCCTTTACTGGTTTACTTTGTGTAATTCTCCTAATTTTATGTAATTATAATATTTATTAATAAAGATAAGTTCAAATTGCATATTTTTCTCTTGTCTGAACTGTTTTTTTTTTGTTTTTTTTTGCATAGTTTGGACCAGTGCCATCGTTGAAACACTGGTCCAAACGCTGCACTTTTTGATGCTGCAAGCAAAGTCAGCTTTGCCTCTGCAGCATCGGAGGAGAACAGGAGCACGGAGGCTGGCCAAATCCAGCCATCTGGTTAGCTAAGCAGTGCTTACAAGCTCTATAGAAAAGAGCTTATTAATGCTGTGCTCCTTGCCTAAGAGATCAGCCATGGATGATAGGTCACTGGCCACAGATGCAGTCTAAGCAGTGGGCGGTACAAAATTAAAATTAAACATCCCTCCATTTGTACAAACCAAGAGTATTTTTAACAACAATTAAAGGCGCTTGTTTTTGCAGTTTTATCATTTATGATGAGAAACTCCCTTTCATTTTATATGCCTAAAAATAAAATGGCTGTCTGCAGTCACCACTAGGGGGAGCTTACTGCATACTGTTTACACATTGACAGTATAGAGTGGACTCCTGAGCTCCCTCTAGTAGTAACTGAGGACGAGACAGAATTTTATCGCTCATCTCATCCAACCACTACATTAGATCAGTAGAATGCAGGATTTAAAGATAGACTTTAAAGAAAGTGGAGAATTGTGCAGAACATGAACGCATACAACTTTAGAATAAGGTAAACCTGGTCATTCCTGTCTGAAGCGACAGTACCCAGAGAGAGCAATCAGATGGGGAAATCAAGTATTACAAGTATCTCAACAAAGGCTTTAACATTACTTAAAGATATGGCGGTCACTTAGAGAAAAATAAATATGTCTGCATTTTATAAATTCATTTTAAAGTCTGTTGTCTACTACTTAGTACCAAAATAAAAAAACAACTCTTAAACATTGGAAATATAAAAATATTTGAGTGCAATGCCAGCCTAAGTCTAAAAAGATCTATCCTCGCCCAGTTCTGCCTCAAACACATTTCGTATGTGGGGGACGAGCTAAAACTGAATGCAATCCCCAACAGAAGAGATAATCCAGTGTAAGACTCCAGACGATCATTTTCTAAATGATTTGACACCGTGTCATTTCACTGGGTATAGTGCAAAGGATATTATAGTTTATTGCTTTACAATGCAACGTGTTGGTTGCAGTCGAATATTGCTTTATAATTCAAATACACTATCCCATTTTCCTATCACTTGTGAAACTTGAGGAAGGGATCCACATCACCTCAAAGATGTATGGTGTGAGCCTTGGACTTTCAGATCTGAAGGGGTAAAGTTTTGCAGGATGTTCGACTAGGAAAGATCATCCTTGTAAAGTGCAAGATCAGCAATACCAGACTAACCTGAAATGAAAACGTATACTAAAACTTTTGTTTGCAGGCAGAACTTAATCAGAGGATTGGGGTGTGATGTGCTGGCACTGCGGTTTTTAGAATGGAAGGCGAATATCTGTCTTTAGAAAACATTTTATGTAAATGAAAAAAAAAAAAAAAATTCAAGGCGAAACAACATATAATGGACTGGCTGAATCAGAGTGTACAGATCCCCTCTGGTTTACACCAAGAACTTGTCCCATTTCTATATTTGCCAAGTATTCTGAATATATATATATATTCAATGGATTAGTGTATGGATCAATGGTCCTTACCAATGTATAAATCTCTAGACAGACCAATCAGGAAATAAATGGAAGAAAAATAAAATACATCTTGAATCCACACAATGGTCTTGGACTATGACCAGACTTCTCAGTAAAGCAGTGAAATACTAACAGATACAGACCAGTTTTTTAAATGAACCACATGAAGCTTCTGTGGAACCAAATGAATGAACTCTAACCTAATAAATGCCAAAGGTCACGGTCAGGGTGGAGGTATACACAGACTGCTACAGCACCTACTTGTAAAATAGTCTTATGGAAATTGGAAAAATGGTCAAAACAGACAGACAAGATTTTAAATACCAAAAGCAAATGGCCATAGAGCCGACACCATGATAAATAAATACACATTGTAAATAAAAAAAAGGAAGAGGTAACATCAATTCTACACAACAGCCTATAAAGTCAAATAAAGAAAATACAAAAAGAAAACAACAAACAAAAAACGATTGTAGCAAATGTCCTCTGGGAACCCTGTAGTGCTTAAGGCCTATATAGGCCAAAGGTACTTCTACTTGGCAATAGCTGGTACCTCTCAATCTCAACATAAGGGGGCAAATGACAGAAGAAAAAGTAGCTGGCATGGGAGGAGGTAGTGCCGAAAAATGATGGAGACTTAAAAAAAAAAGTTTATATAACTAACAGTGATTAACTAAAAGAAGCAGCACATTGAACAAGACATGGTTGGAGGTGATAGGATCCAAGTTCAGGCCCGGGACACACAAAATTATTGTTCTGGCACCGAACACTGACCGTACGACACCACACGCTAGAAAGCAGATACCTCATCTATGGTCCAAACCAAAATGTACAAAGTCTATTGCTATTGAATAGGTCCTGGTCCAGGGGTTAAAAGCCCGGCTCCAGGAACAGAAGTGAGCAGATACTGAAAGCGTGAAACATGGACATGTGACAACTTCTGACCAACCCTAGTACACAGCTAAGACGTAGCTCATCATTAGGTAGCTTTGTGCCCATTGTGGGTGAATGTATGGACTATGTATACATGTACAGTATAAATATATGCATTTTGTACATTACGCTAATGTAGATGGAGCAGTGGAATACATGTAAACGTGCATATTTCAGCGGGGAGATCCAGGTTCAGTAGACGTGAAGCATATTGGCTCAGTAGGTCTACATAAGCATACTTAACACTGAGATGTGAATGGAGATACGGCCAAGATGAGCCGGGCACGGTAGCACAGCTACTTCTGGTTGAGGGAAGGCTGCCCTGGAGACAACGGTAAAAAGTCCAACCTCAGAGGGAATGAAAGGAATTCAGACACACTGGGAAAATAAGTTTGAAAAAGGGGGTGCAAGGGCCCCGGGTAATGAGAAATTAAACCCTAAGTTGTCAAAAAGTCTCTTCAAAGTGGGGTGCGCACCTTGAAAGATGAACGGACAATAAGAGATGAACCCGTTTTTCAGTGTTGCAGAGATGCACAAACAAATGGTAAAACTAGAGAACTCGTGGCTTCCGGTCTCAAAGGGAATTGTTTTCTCGCTCTTGGTTGAATTCCTCCCATCGGCTTTCATAGAACTTTTTCAGAACCAGTCCGGCCTTCCCGACGACAGAGTCGTCCTCATTAAACAGTTGGCAATTGCTGAACACGAGCTCGGCATCTTCGGCAAACTCTTGGTAACTGGTATATCTACAGACGTGAAGAGAGAAGACGGTGATAAAGGACTGGTCTGTATTATACACACCCAGTGAGAATTTCACTATACAAGAGCTTTATGATAAAATACAGATTTATTCCTGTCCTATCCTGGAAATCATTAACAGAAAGTATTCCTCTTATTCTTAAAGGGTGGTCTGGTCACATGAAACTGATGACCTATCCATGTAATAGGTCACCAATATCAGATCACAGGGGGTCCAATAACAAGCACCCCCAGCAGTTACCTGGTAGTAGCTCCGCTGGATGTAATCATTGGCCTGAGCTGCATTGCACACATCCATACAATGTGTACTGCGTGCTGCCAGGTATTACACATCAGCTCAGGAGAATGAGAGCAGATCTGCAGTACCTGGCAGAATGGAGGTGTGCCATACGGGTGCCACGTATCAGGTGCCCACCAATCAATACCATGTCACCGTAAAATCCCTTAGAGTACGAATATGAAGGCAAAGCAGGCAGCATTCGGATAAACCCTACCACCATGCAGTGATCCTAGTAAGAATGACCAAGTGGCTATCCTTACCACTAGCCATAGCAAACCTTTGACAAGTTCGCTCTTAACTCCTAACATCCAAATTACGGCAATCCAGGGGTATTTTCTAGAATGCTAATATAGCATACACTCTGTTATTAAGGACTTACCGTCCATTCAGCAACTTGTTCCGCATGGTAGAAAAATCCATAGGGTTTTTGATGATTTTCCTGTATCCAGGAACAAGGCGCGGGTTCACGGGTTCCAGGAACGGCCAAGCATCATCATGTGACTCCATCTCCATTAAGATGATTCTAAATGACAGACAGATAATGGTTACACTGGTGTTACCCTGCACTTAGAAGAGTATTTTTACAATCAAAATGAGAATTTTGGTAAAACAGAAAGGAACTGGTTGGCATTCAGAGTGCCAAGGGTTAAACGGTCAGAGCTTCAGCAGATATTGAGGCATCAATGGCACAAAATGGGATACTTTAGAGGATGTGGCCAGCAATTTGCAAAACTTCACCAAAATTAGCCAAATCGGTTGGACAAGCAGTATTAAATAAACTGCAAAAAATCATTATTATACTCCAGAGTCCAGGATACATCACTGTGTGAACAAGTCTGTGTCTGCGGCTCCATCAGGAGAATATAAATGACACCCAATTACACACGAAGGAGGTGAACATTTGACCATCCCATGTATATGAGCTTGTTGGAAGATTCCCGCCACAACTATGGGTTTTAAAATAGAATATGGCCTCCTTTGTGACTAACCACCTCCTCTCTTCTGGACAAGATTTCAGAGAGTGTATGGGACTTTGTACTCATTCAGCCACAAGAAATTGGATTTATTTGCATCTTGGGAGTTACAGAGGTCTTTTTCTTTCCGAAATCTTCTATGGATTTTAATGGAGAGCAGTGTAATAGAACACATTGCATTCCCATTAATAGTATATGGGTAAAATAGTATTTTACGGAATTGCACCACTGTGAAGAGGCAAAGAATTGCTTTCCGACTCACTCGCAGAACGTTAAGTCAGGGCACTGGCTTCGCGTTCCGATCCGTCTCCGTTTTGCTAGCGACACCTCTGCTGGGGATTGCTGAGAGACTGCCGCTGGCTCTTTTCGACGCGACTGCTTCAAGGGACTGTTATCTTGATATCGCTGCACACTTTTTTTGGCTCTTTTTGAGGAGCCACTTGGTCGTAGATACTCACTTTCGCTTTGCTAAAACAAAATGTAAAATTAAATTACACACAACTAACAACATTTACATATATATGTCTATATATATTTAATAATTTTAAGAGTAATTTTGCAAATACTTTGTGGTTGCCTTTGATAACAGCGATTTTGTGACCTAACCCCATAGCTGTAGAGAGCATCCACATGGGTCAGATATGCAGCCGATTTCATAGGCAGAACATGCGCAGCGTAATACAGTAACAGCATGGTGGACGAGATGCTGCGATGATGGATGCACTTGTTGAAATCAGCCCTTTTAGTTTCATTATATAAACAATCAAAGTTGATTTTATCAGCAAAGGAATATCCACTTCTGAAAGGAAAGGTGTTAGAACATGCCAAGTACTACCCCTGCCAAGCAATGTCATTCATTTGGTGACTCAAAGTCCTGCCCGGCTTCCTTTTAAAACAAAACTCTACTATAAATCACTTACCAAAGAGATACAGTTGGGGCAAAACCAGTCCCCTTCTGGGATCTCAGTCATCCGAGGTCGGTGGCAATAAGTGTGGCAACCACGATCACAACTATCACAAAGCAGCAAGCTTTCGTCATTGTCACCTTTTCGACAATAAATGCAAGTCTGTAAAAAATAAAGGCAGGGTTCTTTAAAACGTATAGAGTAAGACATGAAAAACCCCTCAGTAACTGAGGTGCACGGAATAAGAGCTACAAGAGCTCACTCAGTCTCTTACCACTTTATTAACTGAACGCTCCCAGGCCAAGGACTTCTCCAGCTGCTGCATGCAGAGAGATAGCTGAGCTGAACTTCGGCATCGCTCCACTGTTTGGCGCCACAAACGCAGCCGCGATGTAATGCTGTACTGACTGCCACAAACAGAAAAGACGTTGGAAAGATTTGGTACAATGAGTATATTTGTAGATTATGATCAAGTTATAAAGATAGTAAAGGCATCGTATAGTCGGATGATGGGATTACTGCTCTTACGTTTCAGTGGTAGATGATGTCTCTGGGTCAGTGATGACAATCTTCTCATGCTGCACCTCGCTCAATATCCACAGTGGTTCCTTCAGGTATCTTCTTTCCACATTTAGCTCCAGGTCCAGAAGCCGAAGCACAGCTATATCCAGCGGATTATCTGGCTCTCTGTGTGCTCGCCACTCTTCTCTTTTCACTTTTGCAAGGATATCATCTGATGCTTCTACTTTGTGCTCAAAGTATTTTAGATCACTCCGAATGGAGCCTAAACTAGGAGGGATCCAGCCCTGTAAAAATGTTAAAGTTTATGTGCAAGCACTTAGGCTAGACCTATTCTGATAACGTCGATGTGCAAGTAACATGACTGGTAAATGGGACTGACCCGTAGTTGCAAGTCTGACATCATGACCCTCAGTTCCAAGTCTTCCACCCATTGTAGAACAGAGACATCCACTTGAAATGTCCATTGCTCCACTGACCATTTGTCCAGTCTTTCCTGACTCACAGGGTGACCTTCAGCTGGTGTGAACTGGAAGAGGGCATCTAGGTACAAAGACACATGGTAGAAAGAAGAATGAGTGATTAATTAATTAATTATTATTAATAATTAATTATTATGATTTACTATTATTATTCACTTACAAAGCATGCAAATATGGTAGGCGGGAAAAAAAGTCTCTTACCAGTGGCAGACCGGGCACACATCTCTTTGAGATGCACAAGATGTTTTGTGAGATGTTTGTGCAAAGATTTTTCACGCATCCCTCGTGGGTGCAGAGCTTTCAGCAAGGATTCCAGCACAGCTGGGTCCTTTATCCACCACCAGGCGTTTTTCATATCTGCATATCCAGAAAGCACATAAAATAGATCAGGTAAGAACACCTAATCTAATCTGGTACAGACATTATATCGGAGCAATACTTTCTCACATACTACTAGAACACGACACAGAAACCTCACATGGTAAGTGACTAGACAACTAAAAGGGAGTAACGCTGGTCACACACATAACCTATCGGATTTGGCAGAAACGGCTGCCAACTTTCTGTATGAAGACTCACAACTCTTCCCCGACAGCAGCTTCGGAATCTCTTACGTGGGACTGCTATTAGCAATTCCTTCCGACACATCACTTCATACATGTTCTGAATAGGACAGGGGTATACGCTGCTGCCCAGAACTCTGTTATCAGCATAGGAGGCAAACATGGTGCATTTTATATACTCTATGCCACACGTCAAACTTTGGCCCATGGGACAAATTTGGCCCTCAGTGTGATTATATTTGCCCTGCGACGCCATATAGAGGACTATGTGGGGCCCATTATAGTGTATAGAGGACTATGTGGGGCCCATTATAGTGTATAGAGGACTATGTGGGGCCCATTATAGTGTATGGAGGACTATGTAGGGCCATTATTCTGTATGGAGGACTATGTGGGGCCCATTATAGTGTATAGAGGACTATGTGGGGCCCATTATAGTGTATAGAGGACTATGTGGGGCCCATTATAGTGTATGGAGGACTATGTGGGGCCCATTATAGTGTATAGAGGACTATGTGGGGCCCATTATAGTGTATAGAGGACTATGTGGGGCCCAGTATAGTGTATGGAGGACTATGTGGGGCCCATTATAGTGTATAGAGGACTATGTGGGGCCCAGTATAGTGTATAGAGGACTATGTGGGGCCCAGTATAGTGTATAGAGGACTATGTGGGGCCCAGTATAGTGTATAGAGGACTATGTGGGGCCCAGTATAGTGTATAGAGGACTATGTGGGGCCCAGTATAGTGTATAGAGGACTATGTGGGGCCCAGTATAGTGTATAGAGGACTATGTGGGGCCCAGTATAGTGTATAGAGGACTATGTGGGGCCCAGTATAGTGTATAGAGGACTATGTGGGGCCCAGTATAGTGTATAGAGGACTATGTGGGGCCCAGTATAGTGTATAGAGGACTATGTGGGGCCCAGTATAGTGTATAGAGGACTATGTGGGGCCCAGTATAGTGTATAGAGGACTATGTGGGGCCCAGTATAGTGTATAGAGGACTATGTGGGGCCCAGTATAGTGTATAGAGGACTATGTGGGGCCCAGTATAGTGTATAGAGGACTATGTGGGGCCCAGTATAGTGTATAGAGGACTATGTGGGGCCCAGTATAGTGTATAGAGTACTATGTGGGGCCCAGTATAGTGTATAGAGGACTATGTGGGGCCCAGTATAGTGTATAGAGGACTATGTGGGGCCCAGTATAGTGTATAGAGGACTATGTGGGGCCCAGTATAGTGTATAGAGGACTATGTGGGGCCCAGTATAGTGTATAGAGGACTATGTGGGGCCCAGTATAGTGTATAGAGGACTATGTGGGGCCCAGTATAGTGTATAGAGGACTATGTGGGGCCCAGTATAGTGTATAGAGGACTATGTGGGGCCCAGTATAGTGTATAGAGGACTATGTGGGGCCCAGTATAGTGTATAGAGGACTATGTGGGGCCCAGTATAGTGTATAGAGGACTATGTGGGGCCCAGTATAGTGTATAGAGGACTATGTGGGGCCCAGTATAGTGTATAGAGGACTATGTGGGGCCCAGTATAGTGTATAGAGGACTATGTGGGGCCCAGTATAGTGTATAGAGGACTATGTGGGGCCCAGTATAGTGTATAGAGGACTATGAGGGGCCCATTATAGTGCATAGAGGACTATGTGGGGCCCATTATAGTGCATAGAGGACTATGTGGGGCCCATTATAGTGTATAGAGGACTATCAACATGTTAGGCTATGGGTTGAACTAGATGGACTTGGTCTTCCTTCAACCATAAAAACTATGTTACTATGTGGGGCCCATTATTGTGTATAGAGGACCATGCGGGGCCCATTATTCTGTATAGAGGACCATGCGGGGCCCATTATTCTGTATGAAGGACCATGCGGGGCCCATTATTCTGTATGGAGGACTATGCGGGGCCCATTAGTCTATATGGAGGACTATGCGGGGCCCATTAGTCTATATGGAGGACAATGCGGGGCACATTATTCTGTATGGAGGACCATGTGGGGCCCATTATTCTGTATGGACGACTATGCGGGGCCCATTATTCTGTATGGACGACTATGCGGGGCCCATTATTCTGTATGGACGACTATGCGGGGCCCATTATTCTGTATGGACGACTATGCGGGGCCCATTATTCTGTATGGACGACTATGCGGGGCCCATTATTCTGTATGGACGACTATGCGGGGCCCATTATTCTGTATGGACGACTATGGGGGGCCCATTATTCTGTATGGAGGACTATGCGGGGCCCATTATTCTGCATGGACGACTATGCGGGGCCCATTATTCTGTATGGACGACTATGGGGGGCCCATTATTCTGTATGGAGGACTATGCGGGGCCCATTATTCTGCATGGACGACTATGCGGGGCCCATTATTCTGTATGGACGACTATGCGGGGCCCATTATTCTGTATGGAAGACTATGTGGGGCCATTATACTGCATTGAGGCCTGTATGGGGATCACAGTTGGGGCATTATACTGTGTTGGGGTCACCATACTTTAAACAGGTGAGTTGAGGTTTGAGGGGCGGCAGGTACAGTGGGGTCATCATACCATACTTGTGGCGAAATTCACTGTGGGGGTATCATTCGGTGTATGGGGGGTACTTTTGTTGGCAACAAACTTTATGAGGGCAATGAAAGGGTAATCTAGGGTCTTCAATAGGAGGAAAATTACTCTGTAAGGGCTGCAAAGTTGCGAGGTATGCTCCTCTGTGACCCCACCGAATATTAATTTTTTTTTTAAAATAAATATTAAGGATGGCCAGTGACTTTCTTCAAGTTTTTCCTTCTGGCCCTCTGCATATTGGAGTTTGACATCCCTGATCTATACAATGACAGGATTTAAACACCCTTGAAGGGCTGTCTTGCTGAGCTGCATAGGAGCAGAGCTGCAGTACCTGAGAACGGCCACTACCATTTAGCGGTGTATGCCATTAATTTCTGGATGACGCAGAAAACAGCTGATTGATTGGGGGGGCCGGGTGTCAGACCCCCACCTCTCTGATATTGATGATCAATCAATACCACATTCCTGAACAACCCTGGAAGGCTCATCATTGGGGAAAGACTGTCTTGCGTATTTAGAGAACAGTTTGTAAGCATTTATTAACCGAGCCCGTCCTGCTTTATATAGAAGCATCATCAGGTATTTGAGGGCAGCCGGTGGAAACAAAAGTTTCTACAGATACCCATGAAAGTAATTTCCAAACCAATGCAGCTGTCTAGCTGGGGCAGGAATACCTGAAATAACACTTTACTTCACCTTCAGTAAGGCAGATGCAACAGGTAGGTTGAATACTTACCTGTGACCACCTTCATGTCTGCACAAATTCAACACACTACTGTACAAAACATTATGCGGAAAACGCACTATGCAGCGACTTACTTTCTGGTATAGGTCTTTCGATCAGTTGATTGTAGTACTTATGCTCTATCTGCGTTAACAGTTTACTGGCTGGTCGCCCTCTTCGCTTCTCCGTTGCCGAGCTGTGTGTGGCAGCGTTGCTTACAGGCTTGTTACATACTTGGCAAACCGTAGATACAGATGGCAGCTGAGAACCACCAGACTGATGACGTTTGTCTGCCAATTCACTGACCTGTGTGATGCAAGAAGCTGGTATCAAAGTGTCCCAATGTCTCCACTGCATCAATAATAAAGACTTCCGAATAGGCTGGCGTAAGCACACGTATTCCTGCTTTCTGACCATTCGAGGCAAATAACACTATTGTTTTCCAATGTATGACTGTAACTATAGATATTTAACTAGTTACTATGCAATAAGGCATGTGTGTACTAAAATCAGGACTGCTGCAAAATAACTAATTTTTTTTTATTTTTAGAATTAATGAAAAGGTCTGAATTTTTGCAAAATACCTCATTTCCTTATAATGTTTCATTCGCTCCCACTACCATGCTGCACTGCTGTTTCAATGCCCAGTTCATGCTCCTTTAGAAGCTGCTTTCACCTGCTGCTCAGCCAGATCTGTACACTATATTCACACAATCTGTGCATGGGACTTTTCATCTGAGAACGAGGGATAGTGAGGGGCAGACAGGCTAAGAGAGGGAAAGTCTACTACAAAAATTGACTACCCTCAAAAGGATGCTCCTAACTTAGCACGTCAGCAAATACTCATAGGATAGACTCACAAGTAGGACTGTACTTGGCGATCTGCAGAGGTCCAGTTCAGGAAATAAATAAAGCGGAGGCATACATGTACGGCCATAACTCCATTCACAGACACTTAAGGATCTTCAACCATCAGCAAATTTTCACCTATCTTATGTATAGAAAATAACTTGCATTTCCTTGTCATCATGAAAGGGGGGGGGGGTAGTCTGGTCTTGTGGTGAAAGTCTGCAGACTTCAAATCCTTACAGAATGCACACTGCACACTGTCAGGATTCCCCGATGTCGCTGCAGAGAGTGGGCGGTCATGTGGCTGCAAGTATGCAATTTGCATACATAAGGTCATGTGCCGACTAGACATGCTTGGATTTGGTCAGTACAAGTCAACTGAGCGAGTATGAGCACATCTAGTCAGAATGTGGCCAGAAGTATGCAAATCACATACTTGCAGTCACGTGCCCACCTAATCTCGGCAGCGATGCTTGAGAATCCGGACAGCGCGCAGTGCGCAGGCTGCAAGGATTCAGAAGTCTACAGTCACAGAGTGACTGCAGATTTTTTAACACGAAAAAAGTACAACCCCTTTAAAATCACAGCTAAATGGCACTCATTTTCTCCCAAAAATAAATTGATATAATGTTACTGGAAGCTTCCACCTGATAAAGTTAGAACTCCTTCCTCATCTCTACATGTTTTGCTGCATTTTGAATTGTATTATTAACTTTTTGCAAAAAAAAAAAAAAAGAAGCAAACAAAGGTAACAAACTTAAATGATTACATAATTACCTTTACTGGCTGTGTGTTTGCAGTGAGAGATGACGAAGAAATGAGGATCTTTGATTGTGAATTGGAGTTTGAGGAAATTTCAGTATAAGAAGTCCTAAGGAGTGAGTTGAACAACCTGTTATCCTTCTCATCTGTGTCGGTAGCCCCTGGACAGGGCCCAATGTCAAATGTAGATGTCCCCTCAGTGTGAGGAGGACTATTCTCTGGTGTCAATACAGTGCTGTTCATGATAGATGGTTGACAATGTGTGAGCCACGACAGCACTGTTGTTTGGCTTATGCCCTGGTGGCTTTCAGAAAGATGTGAATTTGGCTGCAAAAAGCCATTGAGTGGGGCTGGCTGAGATCCAGGACACTGACAGTATTTACAACGCTCGGACTTCCTTGGTCGTCCTCGTGAACGATTAAGTGAACAGTAATATGCGTCTTCTGTCCCTTCTTCCTCTTCGTTCTTCAATCCATAAGGATTTATAAGATCAGTTTGTGGAGTATCTGAAGTGTTATCTAGAAGAAAATATTCCAAAATCAGGAACTCGTGGCATTTTAGATTACTAAATATCACCAACAATTAAAGTTTTAAGCAACGTTACTAACAATATACATCAGACATGTGGTCATGAATTAAAACAAGTTTCAGTATGGAGGTGCAATAATAACAATGACCCTAAAGATCTTTCCTTCTACAAAACCAAGAAAAGAGGAGGCAATGTTATAACATAACCATTACCTACCTGAAACTCCAGCGCCAGTAATGATGTCCATCACTGCAGGCATTCACTGGTCTCAATGGTCATGTACCATACACGCACAAGACGCTGCTGAAGCAGTGACTGTCTGCAGCGGTCACAAGAAGTTGTACAACACATCGATCGCTGCAGGACCAGCAGTGGATTCAATGAGTAATTAATAATCAAATTCATTATTTTAAAACATTCCCTACACTTGTCAACCATAGTTGTTTAACCCTAGATGCTGCTGTCAATAGTGACTATGGCATCTAGATGGTTACGAGAGTGTGGGGGCTCCTTCTTTAACCCCATCGATGCGCTGAGATCATGATTGTGTGGTCTTGATGGTTACCATCGCAATCCATGATCAAGTAATGGTCCTAGGGTTTACTGGCTATAGCGACCTATTCAGAAGTAAGCGACATTTAGGTAGTAAAAATAACATTTCTCTTTCCTGCTATGCCACTTTTGCATTAATTCATGAAAAGCACCTGAAGGGTTAATAAGCCACCAACAGCAGTTTTAAATACGTGAAGGGGGGCTGTTTTTACAATGGTATCGCTTTTGAAGGGTTTCCAATATATAGGTCCCCCAAAGTTATTTCAAAACTGAAAAGGTCCCTAAAAACATAAGTTTTGTAAATTTCCTTGAAAAATTACTGCTACGATTTTAAAGCTTCTAACATCCTAGCAAAATAAAATCATTTTACAGATGGTGTTGATGTAAAGCAGACATGGGGGAAATAGTATTTAACTATTTTGTTTATCTGGATTAAAGGGATAATCAAAGTTTAAAATCAAATTTTTAGAAAATCTGTCAAATTTCTGACACTTTTATAAATAAAACGCAAAATATATCGACCTAAATTTACCATTATCATAACATATAATGTGCCACGAAAAAAAAAAAAAGTCTCAAAATCACTGGGATATGAAAAAAACATTCCCGAACTATTGCCACATAAAGTGATAGGTCAGATTTGAAAAATTTAGCCTGGCCATTCATTGGTTAAGGCCCAATCAGGTCTGGCCATTACAGGGTCAATGAAGGATAACATAAGGTTTTAATATTAGGTTTGTTTACTCACCACAGCCGTCCGTGGATCCCTCTACAAAGATGCCACCTATGTGTGGAAGCAGCCAGTAGAACCTACGGTACCGATCCTGTCCCAGAGACATACATCGCAGTCTTTGAGAACAGCTAATGATTTTCTTTCTCAGAAACATCTGACGCTGTAAACCAAGATTACAAGAGACAAGGAAAAAACACAATTAAAGGCACATAATATACATTTAATGCCATTCTGACACATTCGGCAGCTAACTTTATTTTGCAGGTCGGTGTGGTAACAGCGATACCAATATAAAGGTGTTTTCTGTCACCATATCCTGAGCCATATGCGTTATATTTTGTTTGTCAAAGGAGCTTGAGAGGTTAAAGGGATTCTATCAGTAGGATCAGTCCTCTTAAGCCATCTATATGGGCATGTAGGTCATAGGAAGGGCCGGCTCCAGGTTTTTGTGGGCCCTGGGCGAAAGTCTCAGTGGGCCCCTTTAACACATACCCCAATTCATGATGCACACATATATACATGTAAGATTTCACTTCTTACATTACATGAGTGATATCTATTGTAAAGGCGAAACGCTCCACACAGGATACTGGCCCCCATATAACGCTCCACACAGGATACTGGCCCCCATATAACGTTCCACACAGAATACTGGCCCCCATATAAAGCTCCATACAGAATACTGGCCCCCACATAATGCTCCATGCAGAGTACTGGCCCCCACATAATGCTCCATGCAGAATGCTGGCCCCCACATAATGCCCCATGCAGGATGTCACCCCCCCCCCACCTTATAATGTCCCATAAAGGATGTCACCCCCCACGCCTCGCTTATAATGCCCCATGCAGGATGTCACCCCCCCTCCCTTATAATGCCCCATGCAGGATGTCACCCCCCCTCCCTTATAATGCCCCATGAAGGATGTCACACCCCACCATATAATGCCCCATGCGTCCATACAATAAAAAAAAAAAAAAAAAAACAAATACTCACCTCACTCCTCACCTGCTGCCGCTGCTCCGGACTCCTCACGCGCGCCGGTGTCTTCCCACTCTGCGCTGTGACGGCTCAGGAGAGAGCGCGGCGGAAAGAAGTCACCGCGCCCTCTGACCTGAGACGGTACTGTGCAGCAGCCGCGGAAGAGACAGGACCTGCTGCGGAGGCACGGGGAGAGGCAGGTATTGCGCCGGCTGCTGGGGCCCTGAGCAAGAGGGGCGGGCGCTGTCACCGCTCTCCTCCGCTCACGGGTCCCATAGAGCAGCGGGGTGCCTGATGGCAAGTGGCCCCCACTCTCCTCCGGCCAGCTCAGGGCCCCGGTCATAGGACACTGAATAAAATGATACCTTGATATCGGCAAACTGAGGTCTTATTCTAGAGAAATCCACGTTTTTCTTAGAAGTAAATGACCTCTTCTAGGCTGGAAGGACACTGCCTGGAAGACAACTCGGCCTCCAGAGAATATTATACATGAAGGGGGAGTTACCAGTGTGAGACAAGTAACTAACACAGAACAGGAGAAATGAAATGTGTCTTTTTGCAAACACATCTTTTGCTTCTCTCAGCTCTGCTGTATTGCATCAATATTACAACCCTATCTGCCTGTGAGATGGAAGCTGAAGCTGAGAGGAACCTGCAGATGTGTCAGGTATAATCACACACAGCTCTGCAGTGAGATCAGGAGAGCAGAGAGCGGCCATCACGCATTACACTGGTAACTCCATCCTCATGTATAATAATCTCTGGAGGCAGAGTTATCTTCCAGGCAGAATCCTCCCCAGAACCTGGAAGAAGTCATTTATATAAAGTGACAAAAGATGATTTATCCACAACAAGGCATCTGATATGAGGCACACAGGTGGAAATTTTTCAGCAGTCTATAACCTGTATGCCCATATTAATAGTTTAGATAGGTCAAAATGTGGTGACTAGTGATGAGTGAGCACTAAAATGCTCAGGTGCTCATTGCACGGGTCGAGCAAATAGTAATGCTCGGGTGCTCGACCCGAGTAACGAGCCCAATATAAGTCAATGGGAACCCCACCCCCTGGAGGTTTAGAGGGAGCCTAAAAATTGGCCAATCAATAGGAACAGTGTTAAAATGACGTGGGAACCAGGGCTGTGGAGTCGGTAAGCCAAACTTCCGACTCCTCAATTTCCATTACATCGAATCCGACTCCCTCATACATGGCTCATGTTTAAGTGATAAATTTACTGTAGCACAGATTCATCTCAGCTAAAAGTCTAGTCCCTTAGATCAGGAATAGAATATTTCATAACTTTCCCAAATTCTTATGAAAAAATATTCCCCACACTACTACTGTACCCAATTTATTATATATTTTAGGAGTCTGAGTCGGTCCATTTTATACCGACTCCGAATCCACAGCCCTGATGGGAACAACATGGGGAAGACGCCTGGAAGCATCTGACTCCCAGATCACTGCTGCCAACAATGTTGTCAGAGTATTACGCCACTCTTACGGACTGACAATAAAACCGACAAAAACTAAGCTAAAATGGATTTTCCTGGAAAAAATGTTAAGGAACTTCCTTTCCAGGGTAAGGACTTGTATATAATGCAAAATATATAACCAAAAAACTAAAATGCTCTTCCACACCTTGGGCTAGGTTTACACGTAGCGTTTTTGTACTTTTGCATTGCTTTCAAAACGTGAAAATGACATTCACCGGTAAATGTAATTTTAACATTTTACTACCTTATCTGGTGTAGTGTGTGAGACATGATCAGACACAACCTGTTTCATTTCTGAAGGCGGGACTGTGAAAGTCACAAAGCCTATTTTTATAAGGCCATCAGGCGGTCCTTACTATTGTTAGAGGGCCATCAACCGGCTATGCTTTGTTGTCCCCATTATTAAGGAGTGGGTCTCCTATACTGTTCTGTTATTGCATATGCACCAAGTTCAAGAGCTGCCAAAAATTATGACACACTCCAATACCCCTTTGAAGAGACATCGAGGAAGTCCTCATTAAAAAAAACTGTTCCCATTATTGAGGAGTGAGTCTCCTATAGTGGTAATGCCCATGTAGTGACTGCAAGGGCTCTGCCCCTGCTGATGCTGGCATGGCAGGTGTGCCAAATGGCCTTTTTGGAGTTATCTAGACAGTCTTTAAAAAACAGCCAGACTCTGGAAGACCTAACAGTTGGACTGGCAACTTCCCTCATGTTGGCGTTCGGCCTTGTGTCTGTGGCCACCCCACTGCTTGTTCCTGACTGTTGTGGTGCTACGCCTCCCTCCCCCTGTGTGCTGCTGTCCTCGCTCTGCATGTCCCCCTGCCAGGTTGGGTCAGTTACTATATCAACCACCTCGCCTTCCTCCTGACTTGCTGGCAATTGTGTCTCATCATCCACCACCTC
Organism: Phyllobates terribilis; assembly: GCF_046119375.1. Lineage (NCBI taxonomy): Eukaryota > Metazoa > Chordata > Amphibia > Anura > Dendrobatidae > Phyllobates > Phyllobates terribilis. Next base: position 188,155,001 of record NW_027362762.1, on the reverse strand, counting down.
TTGCGACAGTAATTGCACTTTCCCACCGTCGCCTTCGTGTGACCGTGGCTGCTCAAATATTTGGGCATCGCTACATGCGATCTCCTCTTGCCCCGCTTGAAGCGGGCCGGGCGATAGGCCTGAATCTATAAAAGGAAAAGTGAACAGCTCTTCGGAGTGTCCAAGTGTGGGATCAGTTGTCTGGGCACTCGGCATGGTGGGAGGAAGGAGGATCAGGGTGAGGAATATGTGATCCAGACTCACAGCTACGGAGATTGGACCCTGTGGTAGACAGGGTGGTGGTGGCCGCCAAGTGACTGGAAGCATTATCTGCTATCCAACCAACAATCTTTTCACACTGCTCTGGCTTCAAGAGTGGTGTTCCGCGGCCCCCTAGAAATTGGGACAGGAAAGAAATTCAACAAGATGTGGGTGCTTGTTCTGCTCCCTCAGCAGGCACAGTTTCATGTTGCCCATTGCTTCGGCCTCTGTGTGCACCACGAGCATCACGTCCACTTCCCCGTCCCTTGCCACGTGCCTTGCCCATTTTAAATGAAGTGTAATATTTGGCATGCTCCAAAAAAATGTGACGATTATTACCACAGTAATATGGGATCACATCTGATGACCACGGTTTTAACCAGTGGCCTAATAGATGTGGTATTGGTCAGCGACCAAGTGTGAATAGGTTGAACAACACACACCTGGCAGACTTTAACTGAAGTGTAATATTGGGCACGCTACAAAAAATGTGACAATTACCACAGTAATATCAGATGACGTATGATGACCACTGTTTTAGGCAGGGACCATATAGATATTAATCAGGATTAAGAGCAAAAAACAAAACAAAACAAAAAACAAAGTAGCCCTGATATTTAGGGGCTATGGATATCTGTAACAGCAGCAGACAGCACGTGCAGTGGACCCTATTCTGTTGTATACACTGTCCACAAACTCTGCCTGCCTAACTCCTGCTATCACCAGGAATAATATATGCAGCTGGATTAGTCCTTAGAAGAACTAACTAATAAAACGCCAATTCTCTCCCTATCCCAGCAGCAGCTCTCCCTACTCTGCCTGTCTGAAGGGTAGACTGTAACGAGCATAGGGTCACCGGGTCTGATATAGACCCGATGACGCTATGCGGCCAGCCAATCACTGTAATGCCACAACCAACATGGCTGCGCCATTAGTGTGTTAAAACAGCGCCAAACATGTGGGGCCTTGGGCTCCCGCCCGAGCATCCCAGAAGTACTCGCCGAGCATATCGAGCAGTGAGATGCTCGGGCGAGTACAGAGCAGAAGAGAGCACGCTCGCTCATCACCAGTGGTGACAAATTCCCTTTAAACAGCCAGGATTAGAGTTTTCTCAGATCCCGGAGTTGCAGCAGTCGGTTCCATACACTCCATGTGACATCTGCTATAAGTATACGGCAAATGTCTGGAAGGGATTAAAAGGCGCACTAAATCTTGACCCAAACATTTTGGAGGCTTTCACACATAATATTAGTAAAAGTGTGGGTCACAGAGAGAGGTGTCTGCTGGGCAGCTCCCCTGTCTGGCTAGATTCATAGAACTCTTCCTGCTAGAATACAAGTCGAGTCCTCGCAATCAAGCAGAGTCAGGGAGGGATCAGCAGATACCAGCGGCGGCCGGATGTTCTCGGATGCTACCAGAACAACACAGCAGCTCTGTATAAACATAAGTGGCTGCGGCCGGGCACTACCAACCCATACCCTACTCATTTGAATAGGTGTGGATCTGCAGTACCCAGCTTTAGCCGCCTCTCCAGCTGCAGGGTATTCTAATTAACCCCTTCCCGACCCGTGTCACACCGTTTGTGACATGGAAAACAGTTCGTTCCCGACCCATGTCACAGCGTCTGTGACATGGAGGGAAAGACCCCCTGCAGCGCCTGCGAGCGGGGTCGCTCAGGTGTCACAGTTGCTACTGCAACTGGACATCCTGAAGTCGACCCCCCGGGGGTGGATTAACCCCCCCGTGCCTGGGACCCCTCCGATTGGCTGTTTCATTTTCACTTTTAATGAAACTGCCAATCGGTATGAATTAAATATTTCACCAATGAAAATTGGTGTAATATTTAAATCTGGGCATGGCCTGATGCTTACAGCATCAGCCATTGGCTGGGGGGAGTGTCACCTCTGTCCCCCCCTCCCCCCAGATCTGATTGGGGGGCTAGCGTCACATGGATACTAGCCCCAATCAGATGTGGAGGGAGTTTTTAATGATGGCCGCAACTGCCCGTCCATGGATCGGGTGCCGGCCGTTGTGGACCCTCTGCTGCTGCCTCCTGTGGACCCTCTGCTGCTGCCCCCCCGTGGACCCTCTGCAGCTGCCCCCCCGTGGATCGCCTGCTGCCGCCGCTGATCGCCTGCTGCCGCCGCTGATCTGCATCAGGTAGTATTGCCCCCGCTCCCCCCCGACACCCCCTCCACTCCACCCTGCCCCCCCCTCCACCCCCGACCCCCCCTCCACTTTCATACCTGCACCCCGACCTCCGCTCCCTCTGCTCCCTCTCCCACGTCTTCATCCACCGGCTGCTGCTCTCCTTCTGACAGCCGGTGGACTGTGATCACAGCAGCAGCAGGCTCAGTGTAAATGCCCTGCTCCTGTGATCAAACCCACCATCCCCCAGTCCCAGTGATATCACCCCCCACCTCCCAATAATCACCCCTCCCCCAGTGTTCACCCCCCCTGTCCCCAGTGTTCACCCCCCCTGTCCCCAGTGTTCACCCCCCCTGTCCCCAGTGTTCACCCCCCCTGTCCCCAGTGTTCACCCCCCTGTCCCCAGTGTTCACCCCCCCTGACCCCAGTGTTCACCCCCCCAGTGTTCACCCCCCCTGTCCCCAGTGTTCACTCCCCATCCCCAGTGTGCACCCCCCCATCCCAGTGATCATCCCCCCCCCCCCCGCAAACCCAGTGATCACCCCCCTTGCTGCTGCCGGCTCCTGCCCCAGTGATCACCCCCCTTGCTGCTGCCGGCTCCTGCCCCAGTGATCACCCCCCTTGCTACTGCCGGCTCCTGCCCCAGTGATCACCCCCCTTGCTGCAGCTGCTGGCTCCTCCATCTGTTCAGCCCCCCCCCTATGCCTGACAGCCCCCTACGCCTGACAGCCCCCTACGCCTGACAGCCCCCACACGTGACTGCAGAAGGTTACACCAAGCACACACACACACACACGTACACTCACACTATAATAAAGTTTCGATTTTTTTTTTTTTTTTTTTTTACACACGCACACAGCACACAAAATGTCCCGCCCGTCCCACTCATCCCAGTCTAGGGCGTACTCAGCTTAGTAGGCTATGTCAGGTTGGTGTGTGTGTTGTAGTGTGTGTGTGTGTGTGTGTGGTGTATACACTACAATATACCACACCGCACACCAACCTGACATACACTACACAATGGTGTCCACTAACAAATTGGAACCATGTTGCGTTTGGAGAGTCCCTGTGTGCCCAAACATTGGAGCTCCCCAACAAGTGACCCCATTTTGGAAACTAGACCCCCCAAGGCACCTATCTAGATGCATAGTGAGCACTTGAAACCCCCAGGTGCTTCACAAATTGATTCATAAAAATGAAAAAGTGGAAAAAAAAACACTTTTTTATTTTTACGGATTAATTTGTGAAGGACCTGGGGGTTCCAAGTGCTCACTATGCATCTAGATAGGTGCCTTGGGGGGTCTAGTTTCCAAAATGGGGTCACTTGTGGGGGAGCTCCAATGTTTGGCCACACAGCGGCTCTCCAAACGCAACATGGTGTCTTCTAACAATTTGAGCCGACAATTTGTTAGCGGACACCATGTTGCTTTTGGAGAGCCGCTGTGTGCCCAAACATTGGAGCTCCCCAACAAGTGACCCCATTTTGGAAACTAGACCCCCCAAGGCACCTATCTAGATGCATAGTGAGCACTTGGAACCCCCAGGTGCTTCACAAATTGATTCATAAAAATGAAAAAGTGGAAAAAAAAACACTTTTTTATTTTTACGGATTAATTTGTGAAGGACCTGGGGGTTCCAAGTGCTCACTATGCATCTAGATAGGTGCCTTGGGGGGTCTAGTTTCCAAAATGGGGTCACTTGTGGGGGAGCTCCAATGTTTGGCCACACAGCGGCTCTCCAAACACAACATGGTGTCTTCTAACAATTTGAGCCGACAATTTGTTAGCGGACACCATGTTGCTTTTGGAGAGCCGCTGTGTGCCCAAACATTGGAGCTCCCCCACAAGTGACCCCATTTTGGAAACTAGACCCCCCAAGGCACCTATCTAGATGCATAGTGAGCACTTGGAACCCCCAGGTGCTTCACAAATTGATTCATAAAAATGAAAAAGTGGAAAAAAAAACACTTTTTTATTTTTACGGATTAATTTGTGAATGACCTGGGGGTTCCAAGTGCTCACTGTGCATCTAGATAGGTGCCTTGGGGGGTCTAGTTTCCAAAATGGGGTCACTTGTGGGGGAGCTCCAATGTTTGGCCACACAGCGGCTCTCCAAACGCGACATGGTGTCCGCTAACAAATTGAATGGAAAATCGGCTCAAATTGTTAGCGGACACCATGTTGCGTTTGGAGAGCCCCTAATGTGCCTAAACAGTGGAGCTCCCCCACAAGTGACCCCACTTTGGAAACTAGACCCCCCAAGGCACCTATCTAGATGCATAGTGAGCACTTGGAACCCCCAGGTGCTTCACAAAATGATCTGTGAAAACAAAAAAGTACTTTTTTTTTCACAAAAATTTTCTTTTAGCCTAAATTTTTTAATTTTCACATGGGTAACAGGATAAAATGCATCCTAAAATGTATTGGTCAATTTCTCCTGAGTACACTGATACCTCATATGTGGTCGTAAACCACTGTTTGGGCACATGACAGGGCTCAGAAGAGAAGGAGCGCAATTTGACTTTTGGAGCTAATTTTCCATTCAAAAAGTAAAATGGTGCTCCTTCCCTTCTGAGCCCTGCCGTGTGCCCAAACAGTGGTTTATGACCACATATGAGGTATCAGTGTACTAAGGAGAAATTGACCAACAAATTTTAGGATGCATTTTATCCTGTTACCCATGTGAAAATTAAAAAATTTAGGCTAAAAGAAAATTTTTGTTAGAAAAATAAAAATGTTCATTTTTTTCTTCCATGTGGCTTTAGTTCCTGTGATGCACCTGAAGGGTTAATAATCTTCTTGAATGTAGTTTTGAGTAGCTTGAGGGGTGCAGTTTTTGGAATGGTGTCACTTTTGGGTGTTTTCTGTCATGTACACCCCTCAAAGGGACTTCAAATGTGATGTGGTCACTAAAAAAAATGGCTTTGCAAATTTTGCTGGAAAAAAGAAAATTTGCTGATGAACTTTGAACCCTTCTAACTTCCTACCAAAAATTTTTTTTTTTTCAAAAATTGTGCTGATGTAAAGTAGACATGTGGGAAATGTTATTTATTAACTATTTTGTGTCACATCACTCTCTAGTTTAGCAGAATAAAAATTCAAAATTTGAAAATTGCAAAATTTTCAAAATTTTTCCCATATTTTTGATTTTTTCACAAATAAACGCAAATATTATCGACCTAAATTTAATACTAACATGAAGCCCAATATGTCACGAAAAAACAATCTCAGAATCGCTAGGATCCGTTGAAGTGTTCCAGAGTTTTTACTTCGTAAAGGGACACTGGTCAGAATTGACAAAAATGCCAAGGTCTTTAGGGTCAAAATAGGCTGGGTCCTGAAGGGGTTAATTACTAAACATATTGAGACTAGTCTTTAACATCTTTGCTGTATTTTCCCCTGATGAATCCACACTGGTAGCGGCAAGACACAAGCGGGAACACCTCTGTTTCCTATCCATTACAGAGTACCTCAGCATAATATTTCTCTAAAGCTGACACATTTATTTTTTTCGTGCTGGTATAGTATACTTTGATGGTATAGATATAGCTCACAGGGATTTTTTCGTGTTCTTATAGGACACACGGTATTTGCCATCATGGGCATTTGATCATGTTACATAAAAGTCTTGTTAACCATAGCCTTTTAGAAGTGCTGCTTATAACAAGCTTATATAAATATATATGCTTATTTGCTGCTGTATGTATATCAAATTCATTATTCTCACATTGCACTTTATATATGCTCTGTGCACTTTACTAGCTGTACTCTGACATTATTATCTATCCCCAATACGAGCTTACAATAATTCTTAGAGTCATATTATTTTGTTGATATACTTAGCACACCATAGTATATAGTATTGAGGTCTCAGGGTGTTACAGGCTGGGTGGACCCAAGTCCTCTACAGACTAGGTCTGTTTTTCTGTATAAAGCCATATTTTGTGCGCCTTTTTAAAGGTTTTTAATTTTTGGACTTGTCATTTGTGAATTATAATGAAAATATTTCAAGGTGATCCCCATTGTAGACATATCTCTTGTCTCATGTTTATTTCACTATAGAAATAATGGCGCTGCTGTGTTCTGGCAGCATCTGAGAGCTTCCGGCCACTACCGATAATAGCTGTCCGGCGTGGGTGCTGGGTGTCGCACTTCCACTGATCAAATATTGAGGATAACTAAAGATAGGCACTGGGTATCTCAACCTGTGTGGACCCTGAAGGAAATACCTCTCTTTCAGGGTCCACACAGTTTGATATACCCATGTTTACATATGCCTTGTTTAAAAATATATATTTTTTCCTTTGTAGGTTTGTGTAAGCCTATCCCTAGGGATTTATTTGTTCAAATAGTGCCACGTCGATTCATCTATTTGTCCAGGACTTGGCTATCAGGCCACTGCAACATTTATGCATATCAAGGGTTAATATTTTAAAGTACAACCATGTCCACTGTTATGTAGTTAAATAGCTGTTTCATACCATTATTGGTCTATATTATACCCTAGAATCATATGTATTGATCTTTGAGTATACTCATGAATTGATAAACACGGACCAGTAGGACTATGTCCCAGGGCTGTGGAGTTGGTAAACCAAACCTCCGACTCCTCAATTTCCATAACTCCGACTCCCTCATACATGGCTCATGTTTAAATGATAAATTTACTGTAGCACAGATTCATCTCAGCTAAAAGTCTAGACCCTTAGATCAGGAATAGGACATTTCATAACTTTCCCAAATTCTTATGAAAAAAATATTCCCCACAAACTGCATTGAACTACTGTACCCAATTTATTATATATTTTAGGAGTCGGTCCATTTTATACCAAATGGACTCAGATTCCACAGCCCTGGGTAAGACCGTATGACTTTGGATACTACATTATAATACATAATTTGCTATTTTTCATGCAGACTTCTACATTTTCATTGACATTTTGAATTGAATAAAAGTTACCTTTGTGAGTTTTTCTATCTGTCTTTCTAGATCTAAAGTATTCACATTAGAGGAAACTTCTTCCTGCAATAGAAACATTTAAAAAACAAAACAAACAAACAAACAAAAAAAAAACAATTATCACTAACAAATTATTCATTTTTGTTTCTACTCAATTTTATTACATTTCATTGCTTGTAAAAATGTATCTCCCTCTCCAAAAGTTATTGTTACTCCATCATCCTACAAGAAAAAATCTTCCAATCTAACTAGGATCTGAAGATATGGGTATTCAATTGAAGTCTATTAGTCATATGGGTGGAGCAGACAAAGCAGATTTCTCTTTTTGAGAAAAATATTCAGCGTGTGTACATTACCTCCTCATCCTCAGCTGCTTTCAGTAAAGCAGATTCATCACCCACGGCATCTTCGTTTTCCTCAATGCGCGTACTGCGTCTGGTCCGACAATCCTCAGCACTGTTAACTTGAGGGTCCGGTCGTCCCACCTTCTTTCCTAATGCAAATTTCAACCTGTAGGATATTATGATACAATGCCAGTGTGTACAATCATAAATGGTTCTTCCATATGCTTTACGGTTATATAAGATACAAAAAAGTAGGTGTCATTGTAGGAAGACTTTTTTCAGCTAGAAACCCGCAGGCGCTACACAACGGTTTTGTTGATGGCAGCAATTAAAAAAAATTGAAATAAACATAACAAGGCATGAATTTTTATTAATCTTTATACCCATGCCCAGGTTTTACAAGTCTTGAATACACAGTAATAAGCTATCAAACTTGAAAGCGAATGAAATATATCAGCAAAAATAAGGAAAAAAAGTATTACTACAGTGGTGGCCAAAAGTATTGGCACCCCTGCAATTCTGTCAGATAATACTCAGTTTCTTCCTGAAAATGATTGCAATCACAAATTCTTTGGTATTATTATCTTCATTTAATTTGCTTGCAAGGAAAAAACAGAAAAGAGAATGAAGCAAAAATCAAATCATTGATCATTTCACACAAAACTCCAAGAATGGGCCGGACAAAAGTATTGGCACCCTCAGCCTAATACTTGGTTGCACAACCTTTAGCCAAAATAACTGCGAACAACCGATTCCGGTAACTATCAATGAGTTTCTTACAATGCTCTGCTGGAATTGTGGACCATTCTTCTTTGGCAAACTGCTCCAGGTCCCTGATATTTGAAGGGTGCCTTCTCCAAACTGCCATTTTGAGGTCTCTCCACAGGTGTTCTATGGGATTCAGGTCTGGACTCATTGCTGGCCACCTTAGAAGTCTCCAGTGCTTTCTCTCAAACCATTTTATAGTGCTTTTGGAAGTGTGTTTTGGGTCATTGTCCTGCTGGAAGACCCATGACCTCTGAGGGAGACCCAGCTTTCTCACACTGGGCCCTACATTTTGCTGCAAAATTTGTTGGTAGTCTTCAGACTTCATAATGCCATGCACACGGTCAAGCAACCCCAAAACATCAGGGAACCTCCGCCATGTTTGACTGTAGGGACCGTGTTCTTTTCTTTGAATGCCTCTTTACCAGTACGTCCATCATAACAGCACGACAGGAGTTAAGTCCTCTGTTCCTCTAGGGAAAGGAAACACATGAGAGGTTAAAAGCCCCCCCACCCCCCATCACACCCTCAGTGTTTTTCCTGTCCCTAGCAGGACAGGACGCTATGGAGAGGTTCTCCGAAGATAGAAGTTACCTGAGAGCCAGGGGGATTGGGGGGGTCTGAGAACTCTCCCCTTCCTTCGGTCCAGAGGCTCCATGCTGATACCCCTTTGCGGGGTTCCTCAGCCAGAAGACAGCCGCTTGCCGCTGTATCCCCCGGACAGGGGGCTCTGAGCGTTGCGCTATCCCACCGTCTGAAAGGCCGGCGTGCGCTCCACGGAAGAGCGCGGTGTATGGCTTCCGGCGGGAGGCGTAGTCATCAGGGCGAACATCCGCTTTGGGGCCGGCGTGCGTTCCAGGGTGGAGCGCACGCCGCTTCTCCTTCTGGCATTGAGAAGAGGGGCTTCGGCACCCAGAACGCACAGGTGCCCGGAGGCAGTGGTGAGCCTTCAGGGCATTAAGAATAGCGATTATCGTTGGGGGCGTGGCTACCACCTGGATCAGGTAAGACCCTATAAAAGGGTACACCTCAGCCACACACACACAATGACACCCTGAAAGCTAATCCTTCACGGTCAGAAGCCCCTTCAGAGTCCCAGGGCAGTGTGAGTACAGCCTTAGGCCCTTCTCTGGATAAATCAGAGTATTCTAGGACAGGTTTTTATAGTAAATCTCCAGTGTCCTTTTATATATATTTTTTTTTATGTATTAGGAGAGGGGAACCCAGAGGTCTGGATCTTCTTCCAAAAAATCAAGACGATGTGTAGACTGTAACACGAAGCTTCAGGACTCATAAAAAGCGGCTGTGTAAAAAATGTATAGCCGAGGTCCTAAAGGAAGAAAAAACTTCCTTTTTGATGGATATAAGATCTATGATACGTGAGGAGGTCCAGAGTACAGTCTCGAGCCTCATGCCTTCCCGTACACAGCCGTCACCCCAAATAGTTCAACCCTCTCCTCGCCAGAAAAGACCTAGGTGGGAGATGGAAGAGGTGTCTGAGGAAGGAGAATATTCAGATTCCGCATCAGAGCACAGTCTAGAAGAGGATGAGGATCGCTTCTCTCAATTACCCTCACAAGAGAGAAAGAAATATGTCTTCTCTACGGAACATACGGATGAACTATTAAAGTCCGTCAGGCGTACTATGAACTTGGAGGACACTCAGGTCTCCCATTCCAGACAAGATGAAATGTTCGCAGGTCTGAGAACTCCGAGAAATAGAGTGTTCCCTGTAAATGAGCATTTAAAATCAATGATTATGGAGGAATGGGAAGAAGTGGAGAAAAGACTCATTGTGCCAAGAGACTTTAAATCCAGTCTGCCTTTCAATCCGGAGGACATCAAACTTTGGGAGGAACTCCCTAAAGTAGATGTTCCAATAGCGAAAGTGGCTAACAAAACATCCATCCCCTTTGAGGATTCGTCTTGCCTCAAGGACGCAATGGATAGGAAGGCAGAGAGCATGCTCAAGAGGAGTTGGGAGGCCTCAGCAGCCATAATTAAGTCAAATATCGCTGCCACTTCAGTGCCTTTGGTTGGATGAGCTGTCAGATCAAATTAGGTCGGACTCCCCTGTAGAGATGCTATCAGACTCTCTTCCCATGTTAAAGCTGGCAAAGCAATTCATGGCTGATGCCTCGGCCGAATCGGTCAGATTCGCAGCTAGATGTAGCGTATTATCTAATACAGCTAGACGGGCGATATGGCTAAAGATGTGGTCGGGGGATAGCCACTTAAAGAATAAACTGTGCTCAATTCCCTTTTCAGGTGCTTGGGTCTTTGGTCCAGTGTTGGACGAGATCCTAGAAAGAGCATCCGACAAGAAAAAAGGATTTCCCGAGGATAGGGTTAAAAGATACCGGCCCTTTCGTGGACCCCATCGATCCCCTAAACGTGATTACAGGGATAAGGGTAAGACGGGGAGATGGTCTTACAGGAAGGGAGGAAAGGACAGAGCAGATCAGGTCGCCTCTGGAGCCCCAGCTAGACCATGATGCCATTGGAGTAGGGGGCAGGCTTCTTTTCTTTCAGGACAAGTGGGCCTCCATTACAAAAAATCAATGGATCCTACGTTCCTTAGGGGAAGGTTTCAAAATAAGACTTCTCCCATGCCCCCCCTCATCGTTTCCAAATCACTCGTCCTCGCTCCCCCGTAGATCTCAAAAGTCTATGGCAGGATATATTAGTCCTTCAATCCCTACACGTGGTGAAACAGGTCACCCCTTCAGAGCAGGGTTTAGGCCATTATTCCTCCCTCTTCTCGGTGTTAAAACCCTCGGGCAAACGCCGTACGGTTATAAACATCAAGCCCTTAAACCAGTGGGTGGAATACAAAAGGTTCAAAATGGAAACTATAAAAACCAGCATTCCATTGATAGAGAAGGGATCGGTAATGTGCACCCTAGACCTCAAGGATGCATATTACCATGTTCCAATTCACCCAAGTCACCAGCAATACCTAAGGTTCGCTCTAGAGCAGGAGGACACAGTACACCACTTTCAATTCACTTGCCTACCCTTCGGTCTGTCCTCGGCCCCCCGAATATTCACAAAGGTTATGACAGAAGTAGCGGCCTTCTTAAGAACACAGGGGATTATAATCATCCCTTACCTGGACGATATATTGTTGGTGGCAGAGTCAGAGTCTCTTCTTCTCAGTCAACAAGAGCATACGATCGAAACCCTGGAATATTTGGGTTGGAACATCAATTGGGAAAAATCAAGCCTCCATCCAAGTACTACAAAAAGTATTTCTAGGGGTACTCTTAGATTCCAGTCTTCAAAAGTCCTCCTTGCCCCAAGAGAAAAGGGAAAAAATAAAACTGGAAATTTACAACTTCGAGAAAAGGAAGACCACCTCAATCAGATACGCCACGTGGATCTTAGGACTGATGACCTCATGCATTCCGAGCGTGAAATGGGCACAGGCCCGTTCAAGGCCGTTACAGAAGTCGATCCTGTCAGTTTGGAACAGACGACCATCGGGGTTAGACAAGAAAATGAGACTGTCAAGAGAGCTAAAAAACTCCCTTTCCTGGTGGACAGACCCTTCAAACTTAGAAAATGCAGTAGACTGGATCCTTCTTCCTTCAATCCAGATCCATACGGATGCCAGCCAAAAAGGCTGGGGAGCAAGCATAGGAAACAGATATCTACAAGGGATGTGGCCCAAAGAGATACAACACAGGTCGTCAAATTTCAGGGAGCTAAAGGCGGTCTGGGAGACTCTTCAAAGATGTCAGCATTTGCTCAGAGGAAATCATGTAAAAAATTTTTCTCAGACAACAGCACCACCATCGCTTTTCTTCGTCGACAAGGAGGTCCAAGAGGAAAATGGTCACAATCCTTGGCGTCAAGAATTTTCTACTGGGCGGAGAGAAATGTCCTTTCAATAATCGGCTATTCATCTAAGGGGGTCCGAAAATGTGGTAGCAGACTTTCTCAGCAGAGCAAGAGTTGGTCCCTCAGATTGGGAGCTGAATCCGGAGGTGTTTCATCAAATCATTCAACGATGGGGCACCCCGTTCATACACCAGTTCGCAGCAAGAAAAAACAGGAAGCTGCAGCGCTTTTTTTCCTTGGACCCAGCCGACAGCCCAGAAGGAATAGATGCCCTTTCTCAATCATGGGGGACAAAACTGGTGTACGCCTTTCCTCCAGTCCCTCTCATCTCAAGAGTACTAAGGAAAATCCAACAGGAGAGGGGAGCTCTTATTCTGATAGCGCCCTACTGGCCCAAAAAGAGCTGGTTCGCTCTGCTACACCGGATGGCGGTGGATCTCCCATTCAGACTCCCAGCCAGGAGAGATCTTCTATTGCAGGGTCCCTTGTTACATCCGAACATCCAATTCCTCCCATTGACAGCATGGAACCTGAGAGGCGGATCCTAGCCTCTAAGGGCCTTTCCCATCGGGTAATTACAACTCTACAAGCCTGTAGGAAACCAGTAACGTCAGCCATCTACTAGGATTTGGAAACAGTTCTGTAGCTTTGCAGGTCAGTCTGTGGGAAATTCGTCTCACCCCAATATTCCAACGATATTGGATTTCCTCCAAGAGGGGTTTGATAAGGGTCTGAGGCCAAATACGTTAAAAGTTCATATCTCGGCCCTAAGTGCTTTTTTGGACTACTCCTTAATAGACCACCCATGGATATCAAGGTTCGTAAAAGCAACTTCTCGTTTAAAACCCACGATAAGGAGTCTAGTACCGCCGTGGGATCTGAACCTGGTGTTGAGGGCTTTATGTAAGTCTCCCTTTGAACCCCTAGAAGAAACATCAGTAGACCTGCTTTCTATGAAATCAGCCTTTCTTGTGGCAGTTACTACAGCGAAACGGGTAGGCGAGATCCAGGCCCTCTCAGTTCTGGACCCATACCTTAAGATTCTGGAGGGCAGATTGGTTCTTAAACTGGATCCCTTCTTTCTCCCTAAGGTGGTGTCCAGTTCGAACCTGAATCAAGAGATAATACTGCCGTCTTTCTGCCAGTCCCCCAAAAATGAAAAGGAAAAATCCTTCCATACCTTGGACGTCAGGAGGGCAATTGTTCGGTATATAGAAATCACAGCCCCCTGGAGGAGAGACTCAAACCTTTTTCTGCAATTTTCGGGTGTGAATAAGGGCAAGAAAGCTTCTAAGCCGACTCTAGCAAGGTGGTTGACAAGGACTATCGCCCTCGCGTATGAATCTGAGGGGAAGGATCCACCAATTTCCCTTAAAGCTCATTCTACTCGGGCAATCTCCGCTTCTTGGGCAGAGAAAGCTGGAGTGTCAGTGGGCCAAATTTGCCAGGCAGCAACCTGGTCAAATATATCCACATTTAGTAAACATTATAAATTGGATGTATTGTCCAGTCAACAATTAGCCTATGGCCGTAAAGTCCTTCAGGCAGTAGTCCCGCCCTAAATGTTCCATTTCTTTTGATTTGGTATGTCTCCTGTCGTGCCGTTATGATGGACGTACTGGTAAAATAGGAATTATTCCTACCGTTAATTACGTTTCCAGGAGTCCATCATAACGGCACCATATTTCCCGCCCCTGCTCTTGACACTAATGTGAATGTATCATTGGTATATGTATATAATAAAATAGAGTTGCATCCATCCTGGTTTGGTGATTAGTACTAACCATGAGGGTGTGATGGGGGGGGGGGGGCTTTTAACCTCTCATGTGTTTCCTGTCCCTAGAGGAACAGAGGACTTAACTCCTGTCGTGCCGTTATGATGGACTCCTGGAAACGTAATTAAAGGTAGGAATAATTCCTATTTTTTTTTTTCCTGTACACTCTATGTTGATGCTTTTTTCCCAAAAAGCTCTACTTTTGTCTCATCTGACCAGAGAACATTCTTCCAAAACGTTTTAGGCTTTCTCAGGTAAGTTTTGGCAAACTCCAGCCTGGCTTTTTTATGTCTCAGGGTAAGAAATGGGGTCTTCCTAGGTATCCTACCATACAGTCCCTTTTCATTCAGACGCCGACGGATAGTACGGGTTGACACTGTTGTACCCTCGGACTGCAGGGCAGCTTGAACTTGTTTGGATGTTAGTCGAGGTTCTTTAGCCACCATCCGCACAATCTTGCGTTGAAATCTCTCGTCAATTTTTCTTTTCCGTCCACATCTAGGGAGGTTAGCCACAGTGCCATGGGCTTTAAACTTCTTGATGACACTGCGCACGGAAGACACAGGAACATTCAGGTCTTTGGAGATGGACTTGTAGCCTTGAGATTGCTCATGCTTCCTCACAATTTGGTTTCTCAAGTCCTCAGACAGTTCTTTGGTCTTCTTTCTTTTCTCCATGCTCAATGTGGTGCACACAAGGACACAGGACAGAGGTTGAGTCAACTTTAATTCATGTTAACTGGCTGCAAGTGTGATTTAGTTATTGCCAACACCAGTTAGGTGCCACAGGTAAGTTACAGGTGCTGTTAATTACACGAATTAGAGAAGCATCACATGATTTTTCAAACAGTGCCAATACTTTTGTCCACCCCCATTTTTAGGTTCGGTGTGGAATTATATCCAGTTTGGCTTTAGGACAATTCTTTTTGTGTTTTTTCATTGAAGACAAATTAAATGAAGATAATAATACCAAAGAATTTGTGATTGCAATCATTTTCAGGAAGAAACTGAGTATTATCTGACAGAATTGCAGGGGTGCCAATACTTTTGGCCACCACTGTATAAAAGAAAAAAAAACTAGGAGAAAACCTTCCAGCTTTGTTGGTGTTACCTGCGAATTTTGCCTTCTATTATCCACTTGTTCTTTCTATAATTGGACATGTTCTCCAGAGTTTTATCAATTTCACTGCAGAAACAATCAATATATATGAATTAAACTTAAAGGGGTATTCCCATCTCCAAGATCCCATCTCAATATGTAGTAAGTGTAATAATAATAATAATAATATTAGCAAATACCTCCAATTAGAAATGTAGTATAGTTCTTCAGATTCGCTAGGTCACTTACCCCACGTGCAGGGCATTGCAGTAACTAAGGTATCCATGGTTATGACCACTCATATAGTGGAGTTAAGATAGCGCTTAATGGTCATAACCATGGATACCCAAGCTACTGCAATGCCCTGCACGTGGGGTAAGTGACCTAGCGAATCTGAAGAACTATACTACATTTCTAATTGGAGGTATTTGCTAATATTATTATTAATTTATTATTATTATTATTACACTTACTACATATTGAGATGGGAATACCCTTTTTAACATTTAAAAGGCAAATAGGAAGAAAGTTTTATGAAAATCCATAACCATACCTGATAATCAGATTACTGGAATTGAGTTCGTTAATAAGAAATGCAAGCACAGCAGCTTTGGTGTGGGGTGGATGTGCTTGAAATGGATGAGTGCGGAGGCTGTCACAGAGCTCAATGTCACCACAATACGCCTCCAGGAAGATACGAAGTATTTCAGATACATTTTCCCTGGTTAATATGATTTCGGAAACTTTTTCTCCTAGGAGTTTCAAAGACTGCAGATAAAAAGATATGAACATCAAATCTAAGAGGCACTTCTAAAGGAAATCATATAAAATGCAGCAATCATTTCCAAAGCCGTGTGGTTACCTGGAAGTATGATGGAAGCCCAGGGTCAAACAATGCAACTCTTAACAGTTTCACCAGCAAGTCTTGTACCTCTCCTAAACTGTCACCCATATTGAAAAGTCCTTCCTGCAGGGTGAAGAGGCTGGGCACATCCTTAGCATCATTTAATCCAAACACTTTTCCATAAGTCTGTAGGAACTCCACAGTCATTAAACAATGATGGAAGGCACTGCCGGGCAACACTACTCCTGGAACAGGTGGAAAGTCAGGTAATGGCTGAAATGAAATCAATGGGCAATAATTATTATGAATAGTCCTCAAATCCACCAACTTCTGATGAGGAATGTTAAACTGTTGTCTACTACTGGACAACTCCTTAATAATGGGCCCAGGCAGGAGGTCGACTAGGGGTGTAAGGCACTCACTTGCTGGATCAGCGCCACTCCATCACATTGAACACTGCGCCCCCATCTCCTAGTATCATCATCAGCGCTGGCTATGGAGGAGTGCCATTCATCATAGAAGCGAGTATCTCTTTTTTTCTCTAACCTCCCTTGTCCCATGGGGACTAAAACTACTAGACAACCCTTTTAAGTAACCAATCCTAAAAGACCGAGTGCTGCACTTATTCCAGACATAATATCTGTATGGCTGTGGAATTACCTTTACTAATCCGATTATTAGCAATGAATCTCGTCTACAAAGTCTGTGGGATTGATTAAAATTCCAATTAAGCACACAATCAAGGACAATTTACTACCTCTAGTAACATCTATTTTTCCATGAATGCAAACCAGGAAAGTCACACACCTGATGATCAGGCAAACACATGTCTTCAGTGGGTTTCTTTAGCTCCTCCAACATAAACTGTTGGCGCTTGCGTTCTTCCAGGCGCCGCTGCTGTGCAAGCTGCTTCCTGTCGGGCTTTGGGACAGGGGGAGTTACTACTTTTTCCTTCTCCCTCAGTTTTCTCTTTGCTTTCTCTTTCTTCTTCATTTCTAACTGCTCTGCCTCCTTTATCTTTCGCTCCTTTTCTTCCTTTTCCTTCTCTCTCTTTTCTCTTAGCTATCAGAAAAGTGGCAAAGAAAAAAATCAAGTAAACAATAGTGGAACACATACAATTATGTACCGTGGTAGCACAAAAATATATACACCACAAGCCAAAGAGTGTGTATATTTTATTAGTAAAGGATACTAGGAGACTTAATGAAAGGGACCGATAGATACTTACTTTTAGTTTCTTTGCTGCCTCTTGTTTAGCTTCTTGACTTCTGGCCTTAAAAATAAAGTACAAATGTTGTTTTGAAAAAAAAGAAGCAATTGGGTTATTCATATAATTCCGTGACAACCATATCAATAATATAAAACTAAACAAAATAAAAACCACAAACAAGAGCAGTAAGGTGCACAAAGCTCTCGCTTCCTATTCTTCTTCACCATTAAACCTAATCTAGGAGGAGGAATGTTCAGCACAGCCAAAGAGGAGGGGATATAGTTACAATGCAAAAAAGTTCTGTAAAATGTTAATTTGATGACGTGTTTCCCCAAAAACTGGATAAGCTTTTAAAAAGTTTGTGTGTGGTGTGTATTCTCAAAATCTAATATTTCTGATAGAAACTCACCTTCCTTCTCATTTTCTTCCTTAACTTACTCAGCTGCACCTTTTCGACATCACTAAGAATATCTAAACGGAAGAAAGAAGCAGACTGTAATAAATGAAGCAGTGTGAAACCCAAACAGTCCATATTCTTTTTATATAGGGGGTCCTTACCTTGATTTTCCAGCTTCTTCAAGAGTTTAGCATCAGGTTTGCTCAGCAGATCAATCATCTTCACCTTTGGAGGACGACCTCTTCCACGCTTCACCTTACTCTCCTTTGCTTTAGCCTTCTCCATATTTCGAGGACGCCCCCTCTTCCCTGTGATGGCCAAAATGCGGGAAGGTATTTCTTCTGAGTTCAACAGTATCCACTTTGTGCCCTGGGTAAGGAAAGTAGAGATTACTAAACAACTGCATTTCTGAAAACCTAGAAATTAGATTATTATTACCAGGGAGCAGCTAAACTTACTTTATTAGAATTAGAAAAAAAAATGCTGCCAAACTGCACTGAGTAGGTAGTAGTGGTAGTAATAAGAGAAGCAATAGACTCACCTCTGGAGTGTGACGCTCTTCATAAAAGTCTCCAACTGGCATTCTGGGACTAAAACTGAAGTGTTCCCTTCTGACATGAGGACCGGAGTATTTAGTGAGATACTAAACACAACAGAGAGGGTGAAATTACAAAGTATATCCCAATGACAACAAGAGGAAAGATATAACGTGATCATCATCATCATGGTCAATGCAAAAGTTTCAGAGGAAGATAGGACTTTTACAGAATGGCAGTGATCGACAAGGTTACATTAGATGGCAATGGAACTACAAGTATACATCTATCACGGCACAATAACAGTAATCCATTTAATAAAAGAAAACTTACCTTTATAACTTCAGGGAACTGTTTCATTCTTTTCCCACAGGGAGCATAGTACCAGGTCTCTCCTTGCCACCGGTGACTGCCTTTCCTTATTCTAACTTCACGCTTCCAACTGCAAGAGCCAAGGACACACTATGGTCACAGCCGCACATTAAATGATCGTTTCACGCAAACTACTTAATATTTCCATGAGTTGTTTCACTAGGAAGCCTTTCCAATGAGCTGAAGTTACATGCGAACCAGATTATAGTTACTATATAAAAAAATACATACAAGCAACTAAATGACTTACCCATGGAGGAGAGGGTACCGCACCTCTTCCGGAGTAGCCACCCTCCTTCTAACTGCAGAGCCTGCCGGTGTAAAGCATTGAGAATCAAAAAACATATTCAAAGAATCTCCAGAAGTCATTAACCAGCCATCAATCATAAGAATGGAAAGGTTTCTGGATCTACTGGAAAGTTGTGATATTGCTGCCGACATGAGCCAATCACTATCTGATACTGAAACAGCTGACAGATATTGTACAGTACATACACTCGTGACCAAAAGTTTGGAGACTGACACACATGCTGGTTTTCAGTTTGCAGCTTCAGGATTTTTAGACCTTCTAGTCGGTTGTTTTTATTGTTGCTGAAGTACAATTAGAAGCATTTCATATGTTTTTCTTTTCCCTTTTTCTGCTATAATATAGAGAAAATGAGCCGCTGCTGCACATATGATCACCCCTGCACCTAATCACGACACTGGTCAGCCCCATAACTCGTATGTGTGACTGTATCCAGAATACAGAGATTGTTGAGCTCTTCTGGCGATTACAGACACATGTGGCATGTAGGATACTCTGTGCTTTTACTTTTATGCCCGAGTTCACACCACATTTGTGTCCCCTTCCATGACTTTCTGAACTCCTAAACTGAGCCACTGACTTCCATTAAATAGAGTCCACAGCATCAAACTCTGGCCCCAGTTTGCACTCCATCCCACAGGGTCAATCTTTTCAGCCCAACACAATAGCAAATGCTACTATTACCCAAGAACTCCCGATTTTCCATAAATTTATACAGTTGTATTACAAATTCATCCAATGCTAAATGGTCCACAGTACAAAACTTCATAGGAGCCATCTACACACTGGGGCAAAGAATTCAGGTCTCACCCTTTACTTCCCCAGGCTCCAGGTCTTCCTCCTCGGGGTCAGGGACAGTGCTTGGTTCTGGGGTTGTGTGATCTCTGTCCATTTCATTCACTGAATTGCTCTCTAATGCAGCACCGGGCTCTTCTGCTTTACTGCCATCCGGACTTTTAGCCATTTCGGACCTATTATCTGTAGACATATCTATGCTCAGCAAGCACATACACAAACAAACGTAAAAAGATTAAAGCACCATGCCAACGTATTTTATTTTACTTCCACGTCTGCTGGCTATCAGTACAGTAGGCACAGTCCGCGCATTAACATTCTTTCGAGGTGGCCGTCTTCTGCAGTTTCTAGCGTTGCTCCGGTCCTCTCTTGCATCATGTGACCACAGCTCTACCTTGCCGGCTCACACAATTGACCATTACTTTCTTTCTTGACGCACGTCTGTGAGATCCCCATTAGTCTCAAACTTACAATGAGAAAGTGACATCCGGTCCACACAGAAGACACTGTATGAGTTGGAAGGTCACAACTACAGTTACGCGATGCAGGAGAGGCTCGGAGTAGCGCTGGAAACGGCAGAAGACAGCGATGGGCAATTATTTTAAAGTATACACTGAACACATTGCTGATAAGATAAAAAAAAACAAAAAAAAAAAAAAAAACATGCTGGAGTGGTACTTTAAATGAAACCTGTCATGCTGAAAATGGTTTCTGATCTGCAGGTAGGATGTTATTTAGAGCAGGAGGAGCTGATCAGATTGATTGAAACTTTTCCTACAAAAATGTTTATAAAACTTGCATTTTATACAAATCCCTGATGTTTGTATGCATGTTTGCAGTGGGTGGTCCTACTCCGTGACTGCACGCACAGTCAAACAGGAAAACTGTCAGGAGTAGGACCACCCACTGAACTCCTATGCATACAAATACCAGAGACAATGAATAAAATACAAGTTATACTGAATCTTTCCCAGCAAACCTATATATCATTCAGTTCAGCTTGTCCGTCTCTAAACCGTGCTGTCCACAGATAGAACTGCATATACAATGTGACAAAGTGCCCTTTAAAGGGCACCGTTCAAACAGCCTTTTATTTTTAGGTAAAATTCTGCACAAAGTAATTGTATATAAATCTGTATGAAGTCAGGGCTCCTTATCTCCTGCTTTCTTTCACAGAATTGCAGGCAGACGTCTGCATAGTTAGCTGTAACTGCAGCAGAGGGAGCTCAGCAACTTACTACATACAACAATGTACAATGGGGACAAACCTCCAATTCACAATAAAAATATCAGCATAAATGGGTAACGTATAGTTAAAATACTTGGTGCCCTACTTTTTATTCCTTCTAGCGCAGTTCCCTTTTCATTTCTGTGCAATGGCTGCCAGCATGTCAGACTACTATGTCCTGGTATATGACCTGCTTGAGGTCAGTGCACAAGAACTTGCAGGCGGCATCAAACAACAGATGTAGCTGATAAGCTACTTGTGTGCTGATTGGCGGTCATTTAATGGCCTGTTTACATGCTTCAGACCTGCACTGAATGATCTGTCATAGGTGGCTCAGTGTGCATAGGCGGTTCAGTGTGCATAGGCTGCCATTGATCTCAGCGGTGTGAGTCCTGTTTACACAGTGTGATGCATTGCCAAGAAAAATGATCGTTTATGCAGCACAAAAGATCATTGCACCCAACAATCAACCGTTTTGCTTGTTCGTCAGGTGAACGTCTACCTGTTTAGACTGCAGGATGATCATGAAACGAGCGTTCTTAGGAACCCTCGTTCAAGATAATCTTGCAGTGTAAATGGACCACAGGATAGATGACCAGTTGAGAGTAGGGAAGAGTATCTCAGACTACCAAAGTACACTGTGAACACTGTAGTCTAAAAAGCTGGCCACCATTTTACACAAATGAAGAAGTGAAAAAAGTCAGAGAAACCACACTAGAAAAGGCCCAGATGATTTAATAGTGTTGCCCACTACTCGGACAACCCCTTTGCAATTACATTATCCCCCAATGTAGAATATAAATACTTTATACTCACCTTCATTGTTGATGCTGTTCCAGCGACGTTGGCACCGGGAGGTTATGTCACGTGAGCCCTGCAGCCAATCAGCGGCTGCTGAAGGAGGAAAGCAGCAGCAATTATCACTAATTCCAGATGTCCGTTTCGTGGGAGTGAAGCGTTCATTAGCAACAGCCGATCGGCTGCAGGGCTCACATGGCATAACATCCTGCAAATCTCAGGAGATCTGGCACCTGAGGCGCGTATAAGGTGTTTTTATTCTACAGGGGTGAATACTGTAATTGAGAAGGGGTTGTTCCAAGTAGTGGATCAAAAGGTGTTCACTCTCTGGGACCCCTTTACACCTACAAAAAGAAGGTGAAACAGTACAGGCAGGTAAGTCACCCATTTACCCCTGCACAACAGCTCCACCGGTCACGTAATGTACAGGTCCTATTCAAAGGAAGGCACTTTACTAGCAATGTGTTCTCTTCATTTTCACGATCCTTGAGGGTCTTAGATATTGGACTAGCACTGACCATAAAGTGATGTCAAACACTAGCAATCTGCTATCACTTATTAGTATAGGAAATTTCCTTGATTTTGCCCACTTGCTGGAGCTACCTTGTTCTGCAGAATCCCCGAGCTCAGGAGATACAGACAATGAATGGGGTGAGTTTGTGACGTCTTCAACCACTGGAAAGAAGGCCATGTCTGGCTGTGGTAGAGAGCCCAGATCTGGAGGTTCAACGACAGGACTTGTGGCTTCTTGTAGCATCCTAACTTCCTCTTCCTCCGGATCATGCAATGAACTGCTGACCGATTCTAATATTTTTTACCAAAAATAAGTAAATGTGTCAGTAAAACAATACAAATGTACGATTTCACTTATTAAATGGTTTTGACAGCAATATAATTCTTTATTTTTGGCATGGATTGAATAAAAATAACAAACAGAGGCATACTGACAGCACCACACACACCGTTCCGGCACAAGCCGCTCTGCACGTTACTGCTGGGTGTCTGGCCTGTTTGGAAGTCACAGTACCGCTGCAGCCTATAATTGGTTGCAGCGGTCAGGTGCCTAGAAGAGCAAGTAAGTGGACTGCTGAACGGAGCAGACACCGCCATTGGAGGAGACCTCCGAAGCGGCCTGAGCTGGATCTGCGGGTGCACTGGAAGAGGAGTACACCTCTGTTTATTATATTTAATCAACCCATGTAAAAAAAAAATATATATATATTTATTTATTGTCGGAGAACTAATTTAAAGGGAAGGAGTCATCCCATGGGACTTATCTGACCTCTAATATGGGCAAACAGGTGATAGAAATGTAAATCTATTCCTACCTGTATGCCTCATATTAGAGGTCTTGTTGCTGTGAAATGTCTTTTTATTCCTACAAGTTTCTGATGTGTTCCAGTCTCGGGGTCCGCAAGGAATCCACGCCTACTGTGTGAATTCTAATGTTTCCCCCCTCCCCTGCACGTCACAGTGCCCTGTGACATGCAGTCACCATGTCCAGATACCGCTCTTGCACACTTCGCTTTTTACAGAAGGCGCACTTGTACTGTGTACTATGCAGTCATAGCACTACAGGGATCTTGTGCGCAGGGAAGTCACAGTGACTCGCTGGCGCCTGCGCACAAGATCCCTGTAGTGCTATGACTGCATAGTACACAGTACAAGTGCGCCTTCTGTAAAAAGCGAAGTGTGCAAGAGCGGTATCTGGACATGGTGACTGCATGTCACAGGGCACTGTGACGTGCAGGGGAGGGGGGAAACATTAGAATTCACACAGTAGGCGTGGATTCCTTGCGGACCCCGAGACTGGAACACATCAGAAACTTGTAGGAATAAAAAGACATTTCACAGCAACAAGACCTCTAATATGAGGCATACATGTAGGAATAGATTTACATTTCTATCACCTGTATGCCAATATTAGAGGTCAGATAAGTCCCAGGGGGGAGACAGATTCCCTTTAATTTCTTAAAACACATTTAAAATGCTGCTTCAGGGAAAGAAAACCACTAACCCACATGCATAATTTCCATTACACTGCAGGAGGTCTTTCATAGGAGCTTTTGACAGTCATGGAAGCCACAGTCAAAGCTCCTAAATGTTTCCATAACAATGAAAAAGCCAATGCATGTATATGAAATGCGGACAGTAAACTGGGGAAGAAAAGACATTGCAAACTGAAAACAAAATGAGGATTTGAATCTTTAATCATTTCGTAAAAATGTCCTTTGTACTTAAAGAAAAAAAGCTAACAATATCTAATCTATAGCGGTTGAAAAGATGGATTTCATTTAACTTTTGAGAAATCCCACACAATTAGGCTCTTTATGTTGGCATTATGAAGCTGTTGAATAAAACAAAGAAGGGGCTGGCCGGTTTAGAAAACTTTACATACGTCTTACAATGGCATAGGAATGTAAAAGTTGAGGTTCGCATTAAAGAGCTCTCTTGTCCATACAGATAGCCCACCACATTTAACAGCAATTATTTCTTCTGTGGGAGTGCTGCACGACATAATCGTGCCGATTTCAGTACGGCTGGAGCCCATCGGGGCAAGGCTCTTGAATAGAACAGTATCCTAAGAGGTGGCCAAGCCCAACTAACAGTGATGATCATAAAGTAAAAATGGCTGCAAGTAGTGATGAGCACAAGTGCTCGTAACTAGAGTTTGCCTAGGGTGCCCGGGTATGCACCTAGTATCGCGTGTGCTCGAGTGACATGTTCGCATCTCAGTGGCCTCAATTTTCGTGGCTGTTAGATAGCTACAAAACACGCAGGGATTGCCTGTCATACAGGCAATCCTCACATGTTTTGTGGCTGTTTAACAGCTGTGAACAAGCGGGTGTGGGCACTCTTAACATGTCGCTCGAGCACCTGCGATGCTCTGTGCACACACGAGCACCCTGGGCAAACTCGAGCAACGAGCACTTGCACTCATCATAAGTCAACACTAAGATACAGAAAGTGTTTTTTGCAATGGGGACCTGCTGTTTAATATACCAGGACTATGCCCATGTACTCTGCTCTGGTCAGTTTAACCCCTTCACAACATCCACCGTACATGTACAGGGCAAGTCGGAAGCAGGTGTATGGAGCAGGCTCACGCAGCAAGTCCACCTCACATCTGGAAGGTGATGGCTGGAGTAGTGCTCCCCTAGCAATTGTTAACCTGTTAAATGCTGCTGTCAGTCTCTGACAGCGGTATTTAAAGCACACCTGTCAGTGTAATGTCGCCCACCTGACAGTGTGAGTAAAATGATACCTTTGTTGATGA